>NC_051083.1:115006472-115736412 GCF_004664715.2 Peromyscus leucopus
AATAACAAAAGGCAAATGAAAATGGGATTGAGAATGTGAAGAATATATGTTGCTAGAAAAAGTAGAGTATGTAGAGCACAGGAAGAGCTAATTCAAGGATATGAATCAACATCTATTCCCATCCATTGAGTGCCTGTTGTATTTCTCTTTTTAAATTTATTTTATTTTTGAGATTATAGTATAATTACATTTTTCTTTTCCCTTCCTCCCTCCAAAATCCTTCTATGTACCACCTTCTGCTTTTCTTAATGGCCTTTGTTTCTTTGTTATTGCATGTGTATATTTATATGCATATACATATATGTTCTTAAATATAACCTGTTTAATTTTATTTATGTGTATGTGTGTGTTCTTGCATGAATTTATATGCACCATGTTTGTGTAGAATCTGGAGATATAGGTAGTTGTGTGCTACCTGATTTTGGCATGGAGTATTGAACTTGGGTTATCTGGAAGAACAGTAAATGCTCTTAACTTCTAAGCCATCTCATGAGCTCCTGTGTTCCTTTTCTTATGGGAGATATTCAAAGGTTTGTGGAAACTATCACAGATTGTAGTTTTTCTTCATGTAAGTGTATAATAGCAACCCTAAATCCCAGGTACTAGTATTTTCTCCCCAAAGAAACTCTATCCTAGCCTTTTAATTATTATTCTTTAATAAAAGTAATTCTGGGAAGAGAGAGAGCCTAACTAAGATAAATCCCTAGGAGATAAGACAGGTTTGGAGAATCCCAAGTTGTATATAGAGAGTTTTGCCTGTTATTCCCTCAATCCAAAAGTAAAATATTGTAGGGAGGACTCTATCATACTCTGTCCCTCACTTTGTTCTTCCCCAAAGTTGAGTGTCTTAGGATAAGAGATGAAATTAGCTGCCATGGTAACCTGTAGCTGTACATGGTAGCCTTTTCTTTTTGCCAGTTCTGGGTTCTGCGCCTCTGTTCTCAGTTCACTGTTTTGAAGTTCACACAAATAGGCCTAGGACCATATGCCAAGGCCTAGGACCTTGTCTAGTGTACAGTGTCTAGTAGTAGAAGAAGAGGGAACTCTTACCTGCATCCAAGACAAATAAAACAAGAAAGAGGAACTGAATAATAGAAATAGTGCATAAAAGCAGCTTGCTGAGGATAAGGAGGCCAGTGCTACTAACCAAAGTATCTGACAACCACACCACCACATCTCAAAATCATTTAATTATCTCAGGCAATCTCATGAAATGGCTACCATAATTTCCACTATACTGGTGGAGTGAAATAGACACACAGAGAGGCAAAGGGACTTGACTGACATTGCATGGCTGTTGTTTTAATTTAAGCTTTCAATTGCTAAAACCCTATTCACATGAATTTTGTTGGCTTATGGGGTTGGTTTGTTTGTTTGTTGGTTGGTTGGTTGGTTGGTTGGTTGGTGGGTGGGTTAGTGTTTTTTTAAGTAATTAAGAGCTATAGACAAATGTTTCCTCAGTTCATATGGTGGTCAGTGCCTCAAACTTATCCTTAGGACTTAAAGGCAACATCTTCAAAGGAGGTTCTCTTCAGATGTCTTCTCTCTTGTGGACACATCTTCTTTCTCCAGCCAACAAGCTCTTTTTATCTTCTTACAGCACCAACAGTTTCCTCTGCCCCAGGACTTGCTTACCCCATCTCTCATCTCTCAGGCAACCCCTATCTCATCATTGTTCAGGGGACTCTTTAGTCCTGGCATGAGTATGATGGGCTAATTCCCTGGCAGAAGCAGAATAGAGACTCTGATATTGGTTAAACTGTTGATTCAATAGCAAGTTGCCATCACATTTGTGGTTTAGAGCAATTATGACTTCTTTTTCTTCTAGTTCTAGAGACCAAAATTCTAAAAGCACTCTTGTAGACTCAAGTACAAGTGTCAACAAGGCCATCTTCTCAACAGAGACCAGAGCTACCCAATCAAGCTTCTAGAACTTTATTCCTGCATGTTCCCTTATGCAAGAAAATTTACTGCATTTTCAAGGATAGTAACTTCAAGTTCCTTTTTGTTTTTGTCATATTGTCTTCTCTGTAGCTACATCTTCCTCTGTTCCCTTCTTAGAAGACCCTTGTAATTATATTTATGCCTCTCTCAAGTGATGCAAAGTGAACTCCCCCTCAAAGTCATTACCATAATCAGATCTGCAATATCTCTTTTGTCATATAAGGTAACATCTAGAAACTCAGACTTTTATCACAGCATCCAAGAATGTAATTATACACTTAAAGCTGGAACTCTGTCCCTTGCTTTTGGAGTAGATAAATTACAACCTTAGGAGGGAGAGAATGAGGACATGTTATAAGTGTGGATTGCAGTCAGAAGAGTTCTATAAATCTGAATTTTATAGAAATGAAGCTAAGTGTGGAGCATGGATGAAATCTCTTTATTCACAAGCAAAGAGAGGTGAAAAGAAAAATTAGGACTTAAAGGGAATGAAAAACATGCTTTCAATATGTTTGCCTTCTTTGTTTTTCTCTCCTAATTAGAAGTTTTTGTTTTCTTCCCCCCTTTGGCAGAGGGAAGTTGAGTTGAGTGTGACATGGTGCCTTTAGAGACGAATGAAAATGTCTAGAACTCGACTCTCCTCTATCTCATATCCAATACTCCTCACCACCACCCTTGTTGCCAGTCAGGCTCTTCTTGCTGGTTTGGAAGTGTGGCTACTCATGGTAAGGAATAGAGAATGGAGAAAAGCAGGAGGATTTTCTAGGAGAAGCCCTCACATTACTCCAGCACAGGCCAGAGGAAAGTTTTCCCAATGGAACAGTCTTAGGGATATGTGACATTTGGGATGGTGTTAAACAGAGTAACCGTGAATTACAGGGCCATCCTTGATTACTACACCCTTTTGTTCACTGACCCTTAATATTGCTGTATAATAGATGGAAATCCTCAAAGAATTTGCACACTTGCACAGTGATGCTTATCTTGAGGAACAGCTTTAATGGCAGTTGGGAGGGCTAGACTGAAAGCCTGTTGAGGGGAATATAGAACGGGAGTTTGCAGGCCTATGATTTTGAAAACTATAGAAGGACCCATTTGAATGTGAGTTTAGGGTATGTGCCTCAGGCAAAATTCCCATGGTTTTGGAGTATTAGCAACAACATCATAAGCTCAATGAGGGCTTGATTTATGAACACCAGATGCAGATTTGTGAACTGACATTTTTTGTAGAGTTAGCAGCTGGCTCTCCATATTTTGTTTCTGTTCCAGGACATCTATTGTATTGCTCGATGATCCTCCTTATAGAAAACTCATGACAAATTCTTCTTCAAGACTGACACCAGGAAAAAAGTTAGTTTATCTCTGTGAATGTGTTTCTCTCTTCTGCCACATAATAAGAGCAATGAAAAATAACCTCTAATATACCCACACCAGACGTTGACATAAACTTTCAGCTATGAGAGTTTGAGTTTACTAGAGGAGAGTGTAGGATAATGGTATGCTGGTGAAGCCAAGGTAACTTCCAGCTTTCTCCAAACTAGGAAAGCAGGGCATGCTACACTTCTGGAAGGAAGGACTACTGATCCACATACACAGACCTGAACAGAAGTTCAGGAAATCCCTGTGAAAAGATAATGGCACTGAAAAGTTAGAAGCTGAATTGGGCTGAGATGTTTTCTAGCAGAAATGTTGGAGCTAAGCCAGGCTATAAGGGCTAGGAAAAGCCAGAACCATGTAGGAAACAAATCTCAGCAACGTTACTGATTCAGAGGATTAAGAAGCTTTTGGACCTGTAGAAACTCAAGCAGAAAGTAAAGGTATAATTATGCATGGGCTGTCTATAAAGACTACTACTGATCTGATGGCTCCACAGAAGTACACTGAACCTTCAGTTACAGGGTCCAGGGAATATTTGACTTTATAAATTCTTTTAACTCTCTAGAACAGTTCAATTATGCCTTCCTCTGACCATTTTTAATTGATTATAAGGTAAATGGGTCACATCTCTCAGAAATCAGTATGAAGACCAGCATGAATGGATGAATGGTATTATAACAAGACAAGTGTAAACATTATCTTTTGATTTTCACCTTGGTTGCTAGGAAACTCCACTCAGAATTGTACTCTTGATTGTTCTAGCATCCTAGAATTATGATGGGGCAAGGGAGGGTTCAGTATATTTGATTTGCCTCTATCTTCCTTTTGCACTGCTTTTATTCTTTGGTAACAGATTTCAGTCAAATTGTACCAAGGATTAACCCATTGGAAAGCCCCTCAATTCTTTTTAAAAATAGGGAATAAATTAGCATTTAGATGCATGAATATTTTCTCTGTAGGCTTATCAAATTACACAAGTGTCTTTCCTTAAATTTAATAGTGTGGAGCAATTGACCTTACCTCAAGCTGTACTCAACTTTGTCATTCACATCTGTAGCTATTGGCCATGAGGAGTCTCAAAGAGTGTATATGCTGCTGAAAGTCAATGGAATCTTTGCTGCAAAGGAAAGAAAATACCACATTTTTGTTAGATGCTTTTGTTACCCATGGCATCGCAATAACACTTTCCTCAGGTTTCTTGCCTTGGGAACATCTAATGGCAAGATGCTTTTGATACTTCAGTAACTAAAGCTCCTTTAATGGAATTCGTGATGGACCTGCCTTGTTTTGTTCTATAGTGAAAAATGTTATAAGGAAGTTGCAGTATATATTTTGTTGGTAACGATGCCTTAAGCTATTAAGGCCATTTGTTATTTTCTGAAAGCAAGAGAGATAATGCTCACTAAGAAAATTCACTGCACTGCAGTAGCTCTAAGTATCTTTCCTACAAACTTCTCTGTAGCTCTCACGGGTCTGTCTCCCTCTTCATCTTTCTCATGTCCTTAGCAAATGCTCCCTAGGGGGACAGGGTGTCACTGCTCTTTCAGTACTGAGGAATGGAATTCTGAATCATAAACATGTCACAAATTAGGGCTAAGTTAATGCAGCCCCCTCTACAATCCTCTCTTATGACCCTCTTGTCTATTTGGCTCTCCCTGTCTCCTGAGTCCAGCCTCCTCCACCAATGATTCTGGCAGCCCTCTGAAGACCTTGTCCTTGACTCTGCTCCTATTCTTTGTCTATGATTCAGGCATTGAAGTTCCCTTAACCCAATTTCTCTCTGAATTGAAAATGCAAATGCGCTGCTCTATTGTCTGTATTAAGTGTTTACAAGAGGTTTGTGCCAGGGCACAAAGCTCTGTATGGAGAAGCACAAGCAAGTGGGGGTGGGGAAGCATGATGGTCTTAGAATCAATCATCTGCAGTCAGCAGTAAGAGCACTTTGCTCTATGCAGGCATATGTCTGGCAAGAGAAAAACTGAAGGGGTAGGTAGGGACAGAGCAGTGAGAAGTACTGTGTATATTCATTTCATCATGAAGCCCAGGTAAGCTGGACTGGAGAGCTGGGAGACATCACAGAAGATGGAGGGGTGATTTCTAACTCAGTCCAAATCTCTCGATACAACAACGCTACTGCCATGGCAGCTGAAGATCTCAGTAATGGAAGAAAAGTGTAAAAGAAAGAATGGCTTTCCCATCTTCTTTTCCTATCAAATCCAGGACATCAGGAGCATGCACTTTTCTTATATCTAATATGCTGTGATGTGATACAAAGGGGCCCTAACCTAGTTCTACGCTACATGGCTGGGACTTCATGAACTTCTTGTGCTAATAGTTTGCCTGTACTATTAATTGAGGATGTTTGATTTTCTAGTTTCTGTTTTCAAAAAAAAAACACTTGTAGTTCAACAATAACACAGAAGCTTCAGCTTTGACATCTAATGGACCAAATCCACTTGAGAGTGCTAACATTTTATAACCACCATCTGACTGGTCTCAAGTGTGTGAAAACAGATTTCACAGGGACAGTTATTCATAGGGGCATTCAGGGGTGGTGGTGGTGGTGGTATACAACCCATAGATCAATTTTTGACTTCTTTTGACCAAACACCAAAGCTACTTCTATCTGAAATTCTCAGAAACACTATAGAAAATTAGTGTAACTGATTGATGTGACCTAATAGAAATGGGAGTTGACGCTTTATCCTTCCAGAACAGGTGATTAGAGGCAAATGAGGGGCAGGTTTCCATGGCAACCATGTGATTATCAAAGACCCGAAGGAGGTCTCTGAAGGGAAAGCTTTGATAAAGAGTGTGAACCCCCAAAAGGGAGATATCACATTAGGTCTTTGCATTTTAAGGACATGATGGAGTGTGAAATGGATATAGGCCGGGCAGATATACATCTCGAGCTGTTCTGTGATCTGAGACAACAGAGTAATCATTTGAGACCATAAAGCTCATTTCTTCATTACTTTACTCCCTTCTTTATCCAACTTTCTTTGACACTGAAAGACAGCAGGAGGGTGTTTGGAAACTCTTGCAGTTATGTTTAGGACCATGGTTGGTGGATGGTGATCAGTCCAATATGCCTCCTACACCTTTCCTTTCTCCTCATCAAGATGTCTTATATTCTTATAATTCTTGAAACTAATCACGGAAGCCCACTGTAGTCCTGAGAGAAGCATTGTGAAGGAGGGCTTTTGCTGAGAGAGGTAAAACAGGATATAAACTTCATTTGTGAGAGCAGTATGGGTGAAAACTTTCTGTTTTCTCCCTCTTAGGAGTACACAGTCTTGTTTGATGACAGCCCCGAGGGCTAAGAGTGCAACTTGAAACCAATCATCACTTTCTTCTTTCTTTGAGGACTTTTCTGACTTCCTGTGACCACTTGCCAAGCTTGCTCTTTCTCCTCCCCTTCTCTCCATTCATGAACACTATGAAGTCTCTGGTTATTTACTTTCCCCAGATATTTTCATGAATCTTATCTCCCCAATTCTTCTTCCAACTCACACTCCCAAAGACTTTGCTGACATCTGACATGTCACATTTGATGAAATGTCTATCTAACACTGGATTCTCAGAGACCTGGAGTAGTTTCTAATTTGGGTCAACTGTACCAACTAAGGACAAGAATGGGGGGGTGTAACTGTAGAATTTTCTTAATTTTTGTTATCTGCTCTTCCTTAAAACTGACTCATTGATTCTGTAAACTAGCCCAGTAGAGTAGAGTTTTAATCATTTCATCTTGCTGCTGATGGAACTCACAAGATTCATGGATGTGCAGTATGAAATTATAGTTCTGTTTGTGTGAGAAGCATGATTTGAATCTCAGTCTGCTGACTTCAAATTCATTTTGGTTTTTGCTCTATTCTAATAGACATATGTATGGCCTTAGCCATATCTTTCTGGGAAAATATGTTATTTTGGCCTCTGGTAGATGCAGGAGAGTAGGAGAAGCTTCTTTGAAGATTCAATCTCATTCCTATAATCCCATAGGGTTTACCGTAGAGCTTTTATTCTGTTTTCACTGAATGTAAAGATAGGTAATTCATTCTGTTTCCTATTGCAGAATATCCCATTCTTATTCTAGGCTTTGGAGAACCTGAACCACATGTCTCTCCTCTCTGACTGGCTTCATGATTACACATTCATTCATTCATTTGCTCATTCAATGATTTGCTCAAATTGAGTGTCTCTTAGGTACTAGGAACTAAGCAAAGTTGAAGATCTATTGAAGATGAAGTCATAGTCCCTACATTGCTGTGGCTTATAGTCTACTGAAGGATTCAGAGACTGCAATAGATAATGGAAACACAAGACTGAGAGAACTGATTTGGAGCATGGAAATTTTGATCAGAGTCCGGAGTGAGGAAAGTTGTAAGGGGTTTATCTTTGTAAGAATCCATGTTTCCACATTTACTGTCTTCCAGTACTAACCCCCTCTCAATGTACCATTTTTTGTTCTCCAGAGTAGCAAGTACTAGGTCACAATTTTATTTTAAAAATACACTTGTTTTGGATGGAAGACGGGAAGGTATGTTCGTCATATGAATCATCATTTTTAGTCTTTCAGGAAAAAATATAATGCTCAAATGCCCTTTCCCATTGAAATTCTGGGAAGTATTCTAGGAAATTAGTTCACAACTGACTAATGTGATCCCCTCTAACAAAAACAGTCTCATATAAACATATCCAATGAGAATAGAGGCCTTAGATTGCCTAGGTACATAAAAGTTAATGGATGAATTTTTTATTAACCTCTTTTGTAAATAAAGGCCCCTACCTCAGAAAATGATCAGTAAGTGCTGTCCTCTACATAGCTCTCTTCCTGTGTCCCTCTTCCGAGTGTGGGCATTTATGTGCACTGCAATGACCTTTCCTTTCCTGTAATCTCCTTCCCTGAAAGCTGGTTTTCTCTGGTTGTTTTTCTTAGAACAGGTTTGATAGAGAAATTCACATTGTGGCATGAATGGATAAAAACAACTTAATGCTGAACCTACCCTTTGTAAGATATGCATTTTAATAAAAAGCAGCCACTCAATTTGGAGACCTAAGTCCCCTTTCAACTTCCTATGCCTATAATCAATTTATTTTTCAAAAACTGAAACACAGGGCCTCCACTTCTAGGTCTTGTAGACTTACAATTTAGATGGGAAAAAAATAAGCTACAAGAAATTTGGCTTCTGGTCATTATTTGAGACTAGAGGGGTATTTTTGTCCTCTGTGACAAGTTCCAGCTCTGCCACAGGTGTGTGATTTTGTCCAACTCTAGAAGTGTATTTGTTTCTAATCACGTCTTATTCCTTTGAAATCAGTTATTAAACAGATTTAACCCATGCAGAATGAGGTTGAGAATTAAAGGTGTGCCACCATTATCTTGGTGATATGAAGATAGGGAAGATATTATGATGCTCTGCATAATGGCCTGATTCTGATTGATTGTAACACAGAAGTCACTCAGCTTCCCCTTATAGGTTATCAGACAAGCTACACATCTGTGTAGTGACCATGTAGGCTGTTGTATATGATTGAGGATAAAGCTGATTTAGGAAGGAGTTTGCCAAAAGATAGATGATGATAATAAAGGCTTAGCATGCTGCAGACACTGTGGTGAAAGACCTCTGGATGAAGGAGGTGCATTAATTGTCATTTCAAAGATGAACAAGTTGAAATTCCTTAACTAAATTGAACAAAATCATGTAAAAAATCTAAGAGGAATTCAACTTAATCATAACCTTGTTCTAAAAGCTGTGTTTTTCCTTAACCACTGCACAGTCCTTCTTTTGAATGGAAATAGGTGGATGGATGATGTACCACACTCTAAGCCATGGAGAAACACAAGTTTTACCAATGTTATATCCTATTTAGTGGTGAGATTGGACAAGACGTTCTCCAAGGGTATTGCTATCCCAATCTCACTAGAAGCAAGAATTACTGAGGAGTGGTAGGAGAAAAAAGTTAATGAAATGGTTGTTTGATGTCGTGTTGTAGAAGTTCAAGTGTTGATCCAAGGAAGAATCTAGAATTTCAGTGATTAAAGACAAATTTTCAGTAACTAAGGAAGTTTTCAGAAAGTATAATTGAAAATATTTTCAGAATTTATACAGAGGGCTTTGGAGATAAACAAACAGTAAAGCTTAACAGAAACACATTTAATAAAAGTAATCATTCAGTACTATGAGACATTAGATGAGGTTTATTGTGAATTGTTTTCCCCATGACTGTCACAGAGAAAACACCCAGTATCGTGATTACCAAGGTAATTTCTATTAAGGGTAATAGGTGTTTGGAGAAAATGATGTTTTGTTGTGCTCCATTCTACAAGGGCCAGAAGGTTCTGTTTTGGCGTATATAGCATTTACAAAGGAGGTACTGATCTAATAATCCCCAAATAACAATCCTGGTAACATCACAAAATGATTCCTATTGTTGGATAGAACAAGTGAGATTTCAGGTATAATGGAGATAAATTCCTATGTGGCAGTCCCTTGCCTGAGAGACCAGAAGCCTGGACTCCAATTCTAGTTCTGTCACTAATTAACTGTGTTACCTTGAAACACAGTTTCTCGTGAGCCCAGATTTCCAATTTCTAAAATGTGGGTGCCACAGTAGAGTCCTTATCTGCCCTTCTAGTTTCTTTTTCATTTTTTTGTTCTTTTCTTTATTGTATTTTTCGAGTTTCCACAAATAAGACATGAATCTTTTCTCATTGTGATAATGTTTAAAAAATACCAAAATCACCATTTAGCTCCCAAATTCACATCAACTTCAAGGTAGAAAATATGTATGCTGTATATGATTCTAGATGATCACTATATGTCTAGAAATGTAAATATATATGGTTTTGTGTTTGTTTTATATACTTATTTTAAAATAAACAGTATTAAACTATTTTTTGTAAGTTTATTTTTAATTTTTATGGCACTTATTTTTTTGCGCCCTCTCTCTCTCTCTCTCTCTCTCTCTCTCTCTCTGTGTGTGTGTGTGTGTGTGTAAGTCAGATTCTCTCCTTCTACTATGTTAGTTCCAAGGTCAAACACAGGTAATTAGGCTTGGTGACAAGCACCAGTAACTGCTGAGCCATCTTGAGTTGATTTGCAATTCAATACCATGTCAGGCATATTTTTCATGTCAGTTACATATAATCTGTCTCATTCTTTTAAACTGTACATACCATCAATTGAGTTGGACATTCTACAGTTTAATATTTCAGTTTTAGACTGTAAAACTCCTCTCTAAACTCCTAGTGCCAATTGCACATCCATTAATGGTTTTACAACTTTATCAACATTTGAGAAGGTAAAGGGCAAAACAGTTTTCTCTAGTAACGTTTAAGGCTAAACATTTATAGTAATATAAATATTTATATTTTAACATTATATTTATATTTTGATATTACTATATAAATATTTTATAATTTATAAATATAATATAATTTATAAGCTATATATTATATTTCAATTACTATATAATTATACTTTCATATTAATATAATATGTACTCGTGTGTCTGTGCACATGAGTGCAGGCGTGAGCTGAGGCTAGGAGTGTTGGATGTCCTGCAGCTGAGTTTATAGGTGTCTACAAGCCACATTACACGGGCACTGGGAACTGAATTCTGGACCTCTACAAACACAGTGTGTGCTCTTAAATGCTGAGTTTTCTCTGCAGTCCTTGGTTTTGTGTTATTATCAAAGAATTTTATTTATTAAGAATTTGTTTTTATTTATATCATGAGGTATGATTTTTACCTTTGTTTCTGCCTATCTCTGTCTTTATGTCTCTTTGTGTAATACATATATACACATGTTTTTCTAATTTTCAAATGTCCTAAAGTATGTATTGAAAAGTTAATACTCTCACCACTTATTTCAGATGCATCTTTTTCATATACTAAGCTTCCACTTATTTACATAGCTCTGGTTTAGGGCCTTTTTTTCTGTTTCATTGATTTCTTTGGCTACTCTTATATTGGTACAAAATTATTGGAATAACTATAGCATTCTGATGTATTTTGATATCTGATAGAATAAATTTGTTTTTTTCTTTTGCCTTGCTTATTTCTGTAGTTTCTATTCTTGCTCAATTTTAGAATCCAATTCAAATTCAACAATCATTACTACCTGTAATTTGATCATAAGTATATTTAATTTAGAGAGTAATTTGATCATTAATGACATTTTTAAAACAGTGATGAATTCCATGTATAGGTATTATGTACCTTGCTTAGGATGTATTAGATAGATATTTGAGTATGGCCTATAAGGGTTATTTGAGGTTTAGATGCTTTATGATATTTCTTCTTAAGTATTTTTTTTAATATGAATGAGATCCTTTTCCTGTAACATTTTAAAATTGGTTACTTATTTCATCCATGAAGCAAAACATTTATACATTGTTTGGCCCCATGGATTAAAAATAAACAAAACTTTTTAATTGGATCTAGTAGATTTCCATTGGTTTATTCTGAATTTTCAAGGTAAATAATTTTATCTAGTACATCATAATATATATATATGTCTTCCTTATTTATCTTTGCTTATTGAATTGGTTTGGGCTTCCATTACAATGTCAAATACAATATAATATATAAAATATATTTGATATATTTTTAATTTCTAACTTCTATAGATATTCTCTTGTTTCACCATTAAATGTACTGTTTGCTTTATGTTTATGATACATACATATATATGTCATAGATTAAGGATATTTGAGTCCTTTGGTCTTTACTTAAAATATTTATTACTGTAGCTAGAGTTTTTCTCTCCAGGTCCCACCAAGCCCTGGCAGTCCCCTAGCCCACTTATAAAATAAACATACAGACATTTATTTTATTTAAACTGCTTGGCCATTAGCTCAGGCCTACCATTGTCTAGCTCTTACTCTTATACTCAGCCCATTTCTGTTAATCTATATGTTGCCATGTATTCTGTGGCTTTACCGCCATGTGTTCCATGGCTTTACCTGTTGCCTTTACATAATGCTCCCTGGACAGCAGGCTGGCGTCTCCCCCTCTCAGCCTTCCTGTTCTCTCAATTCTCCTCTCTGCTAGTCCTGCCTGTACTTCCTGGCTGGCTACTGGCCAATTACTGTTTTTAAAACAGCTTCCTAGTTGTCTCTCTCAAGTTGGTGGTTCCTGGCATGCACGTTTGACCAGCAGTGTGGCAGGAATGAAGCATCTACAAGTGGCACACTACACTGCGTGGTAGATTTAGTCTTTGCTAGTACAAATAAAAGAGGTTTCTGGGCTACACGCTGATTTGATAGAAACATAGAACCACTATTTATAAGAGTTAATGGCTCCCAGAGCTGGCTATGGCCCAGAGCTGGTGGTAAACATACCACCGCCATGTTGGGAAGCTGAGGTGGGCAGAGCCACCAGCCAAAGCTGCTATTTTAGCCCTAGTAATGCTGCAGTTTAAAACAATAGATTCACAGTAAGACAGATTCAGATGGAACAAGACTTTAAATGGTTTACAATGTGTGTAAAAATGTACGTAGGCTTGGAAGAGAAAAAAAAAGAAATATATACAGTTATAAAGAAATAGTTTTTAAAAATAAAGTCTTTAAACAGACAGTAAAGGTAGTATAAAATGAGCCACATAAAGATGGATATTACACAGAGAATCTGGATTGTGTTGTCTTTGGGATTTTCAACTGCAGAAAAACATTTGATCGTAAAAGCTTTTGAGTTAAATATGTATATTTTAAAGTTACCTTGACTTCAAAATTTGGATGTAAGGATATGTTGCTTTGGAAAGGAGGCTCTGCTTTTGTTTCCACAGAAAGCCAGAGACAATGAATTTGTTCCAGATTAAGATACAACAGGTTTGACCCATGACCCAGATGATCCAACATCCAGAACGGTTTCAAGGCAACTGGTTCAGACAATACACCCTCATGGACTACTCCATAATCCTAAAATTTTCTTTGTGTTCCCATAAGATACAGCGCCCCCCTCCAGCAGGAAGTAGTAAGAGAAGCCACGCCCAAATTCCCAAATATACCAAGCAGGCTTTGGAGATGGAATTGGCTCACTCGTTCTCTAAAACCAAACATATTGCTAAAAAATTTCTTTGTCCCATATCAGAAGATCCCTCTGGTGTGGCACGGAGAAAAACCAATATTTTTATTTAAATCAGGTTGATTATAAAAGCAATCTTTTTCTAAAGAAAAAAAAGTGGATATGATATAGATATAATAGGATGAAAGGGTAGATTATTGAATCTACTTTTAAAGAGCAACTTGTTTAAAATGTTTTATATTGCTATGGATTTTAGTTTATTGATACAAATTTAAAAAATTTTGTTATACTGTATACATATTTCTATTCTTGTTTGAGGTATTATGTTTATGTAATTCATTTAAATTGTAATTGATAATTAAGAAATACAGATTAATAATTAGTCTTCTATGATAGTCAAACTTATAGTCATGTTGTTTTCTAGGTACACATAGATATAATTCAGTTAGGTAGGTAATCTTCAAACACTTCAAAGATCTACAGAATATGATATTTAAAATGTTTTAAAAATTTAAACTTTCTGGACAATGAGACATGTCTGCTCCTGGCAGCACCAATTTACTTCAGAGGGGAGGATGGGCATCAAAAACACTCCATATGGAGTTTATCTTCACCTTGACAAAAATAGCCATTTAGGCAAGAAACTGTTCTTGCCTGGACTGCTTGATCAATTGGACATGAAGGACCCATAGGAAGGTGACCACTGAAATTTGCTTGGCAAAATGGTCCTTCAGGTTTCTGTTTCACAGAGGAAACTGCCAGACATTCTACAAGACACAGAGAAAAATGACTGAGAGACTCTAGGCCTGTGGGCTAAAGACAGATGCCCCAAATTTACAAAGGAACATTAGGTGACTGACCAGGCTGCCAGCTGTCTCTGTCTACCCTACAAGTCTCCCAAAAGTTGCTTGAACCTTCTCCTGTTTTGCACTCAGGTAATAGTATATCCTTCTGGGGTCTTTGATATAATTAAAGACTAGATAGTTATAATTTCCTCACTTAAGATAAAAGATAAGTTAGATATAAAACCATAGACTCACAAATATAAGATAGATGGGATGTCTTCTTTAATATTGTAACTGTAATTCTTGCTTGACAATTGTTTTTTTATAAGTAATTTTACTATGTTAAAGTTAAAAACCTTACTTTTAAAAAAAGGAAAAAAGGGGAAGTGCTGTGGATGATTGATTGATAAATAAAACTCTGATTGGCCAGTAGCCAGGCAGGAAGTATAGGCAGGACTAGCAGAGAGGAGAACTGAGAGAACAGGAAGGCAGAGAGGGTGAGACGCCAGCCTGCTGTCCACGGAGCATCATGTAAAGGCAACAGGTAAAGCCACGGAACATGTGTCGACATATAGATTAACAGAAATGGGCTGAGTATAAGAGTAAGAGCTAGACAATGGTAGGCCTGAGCTAATGGCCAATCAGTGTTTTATTTATCAACCAATCATCCACAACACATTACTAGTAGGGGTACTAATCATGCCAACATTAACTCTCCATGCATATTTTGAAAGATTCAGCTGAGCAGCTAGTTTCAGGGTCTCACTCCAGTCAGTTTTGAATCCTTCAGTGATTGTACTTATACTGACACTGACATGGACTGTTTTTAGGAGGTGACTATTTTAAATTCATTATTATATACATTGAAGTATTAATTTAATCAGAGTTTTAAAGGGTTAAGACTGTAAACATACCCCCTATGTAGAGTAGATAGGGGTAGGGTAGAGGGAGCAAAAGAAGAGGAGGGAGGGGGAACTGTGGTTGGTATATAAAATGAAAACAAAACAAAACATAAACATGTCTTTGTTGTATATAAGGTCCCAGAGGAACCAGGGAAGAAATGGTAATAAAACATCAAATAAATTATAAGATAGGAAAAATTTAGAGCCCAAAATAATAATTAAAAAAAGGAGCACCAAAGAAAGGAAATAGAGTACCAGACTCAGATTGTCAATGAGGGGCAATCAACAAGGAAGAACATAACTTGTGGATTCCTGAGAGCTTCCCCGGCACCCTGCCTCTTTCTATTCCCACGATGTCTTCATTTATCATGGTATTTTTTTCCTTCCCTGCTCTCCCATTCTGTCCCTGTTCCATCTCGATCCTCCCATTTCCTTATCTTCTCATGCCCCATTCTTTGCCCTCCATTCTCACCCCCCACTCCCAGTTTTCTCATGTAGATCTCATCTATTTCTCCTTCGCTGGGCTATCTATGTGTCTCTCTTAGGCTCCCTCCTTGTTAGCTAGCTTCTCTGGAGCTGTGGGATGTAGTCTGATTATCCTTTTTACATCTAGTATCCACTTATGAGTGATTACATACTATGTTTGTCCTTCTGAATCTGGGTTACCTCACTCAGGATGATATTTTCTAGTTCCATCATTTACCTGCAAATTTTGTGATATCATTGTTTTTTACTGCTGAGTAGTTGTATATATGTGCCACATTTTCTTTACCAATTATTCAGTTGAGGGGCATCTAGGTTGTTTCCAGGTTCTTGCCATATGAATAATCTGCTATGAACATAGTTGAGCATGTGTCCTTGTGGTAAGATTGAGCATTCCTTGGGTATATGCCCAAGAGTGGTATAGCTGGGTCTTGAGGAAGACTTATTCCCAATTTTCTGAGAAACCACCATACTGATTTCCAGAGTGGCTATACAAGTTTGCATTCCTACCAACAGTGGTGGACTGGTCTACGCTGGTGACAGGTCTAGTGAATACCCTGTCATCATAGAGCCTTCATCCAGTTACTTATGGAGGCAGATGCAGAGATTCATGGCTGGGCACCAGGCTGAGCTCCAGGAATCCAATCAATGAGAGAAAGGAGGGATTCTGTGGGCAGGGGACTGTTGAGATTATGATGGGAAAACCTACAGAGATGACCAGTCACACTAGTGGAAACCCATGTACTGTGGACTAATAGCTATGGAGTCCCCATGGGATTAGATTAGGCCCTCTGGATACGGGAGACAGTTGATTACCTCGAACTGTTTGGGGGGCACCCAGGCAGGGGGATCAGGATCCATCCCTGGTGCATGGATGGGCTTTTTGGAGCCCAGTGCCTAGGTTGTAATGCTTTGTGCAGCCTTGGTGCAGTGGGGAGGGACTTGGACCTGCCTCAGCTGAGTGTGCCAGGCTCTGCTGACTCCCCATGGGAGAATTTGATTTGGAAAATGTAGGGATGGGGGTTGGGTTGGAGGGGGGAAGGCTGGGCGTTGGGAAGAGGGAAGAGGGGGGATCTGTTGTTGGTATGTAAAGTGAATAGAAATAAATGAAAAAAGGAAGAACATAACTTGATAAATAATGTGTTTCAACTGTATCTTCAATCTCCTGAATGAAAACAGTAATGCTTTATTAATATTAAAATAAGGTCTGTAGAATGATGTGTGTCATGTTGAGAATACTAAGTTTCATGAAATAATTTTTGGGCATTTATTGATGTGATTATATAATTTTTATCTGTCAGTCTGTTAATATCATGAATTGCATTAATAAGTCTCCTAATATAAGCCATATTTATTTTATGGGAAAATCCTTAGTGGTCATGACTCATGGTGTATTTTTCTTTTAATACATTGCTGGATTTGAATTGCTAATATTGTATTTAGCATTCTGCATGTATCTTCATAAGCAATATTGGCCACATAATTTTATTTTTCCCTCTATGTTTGTCTAATTTTTGGCATAAAATCTTGCTAGACTTGCAGTGTTCATTGAGGATATTTCCCCTATATTTCATAGAGCAGGAAAATGCTTTGTTTCCTGAAGATGAGATAGAATGTGTCCTTCTGAACTTTGGGGCCCTGTGTCTTTTTTAAGGAGTAGATCTATGCCTGGAGAGATCAAGCATTCTTGAGTCAATTTTAACAATTAATGCTGCCTAGAAAAGAACTCATTATTGACTTTGGAATTGTTATTGTCTTAAAATTATACCTAGCTAAGTTTAACATATATATATATATATATATATATATATATATATATATGTGTGTGTGTGTGTGTGTGTGTGTGTGTGTGTGTGTGTGTGTGTGTATACAACTTTTCCATTAATTGTTTATTTGTATTTACATCTGGTTTTCTTCCACAGGCATCCACAAATGTTTGTCTGTTTGGGTGGCCTTTCCACATAAATTGTTCCCAGTATTGTGGATTAGTACTTCCTTTTTATTTAATGTTTGTCAAAATGTCTTCGGTTTATGCTTTTAGGTTATATTAAGAGTCTATCTGGTTCTTTCTCTGACATCTTAGGCTTTCTCATTCATTTCCTTAAGTTACATTTCCTTTGAGTGCTATTTTGATTGTGTTCCACAGATTTTGGTGTACTGTAATTTCAGTTATATTCATCTCTCAATAGTTTTCTGTTTCAGTTTTCATGATTTATTTTCTCTAGAGTCATAAAGAAGCAACTTTTAAATATACATAAAATGTAATTAAAATATCTTACTCTGATCACTAATTTATAATTTAGTTTAATGCATTCAGGGCATATAGGATTAATTATTCTACTATTCTGAATTTATTGAGGTTTTTATGTAACTTTATACACAAAGTCTAATTCTGAGGATGTTCTATATGTATGTTTATTAGATACATTCATGTATTCATATACATATATATTGTAGCAAATGCATTGTATTACCTAGATTACTTTCAGCTTTGTTACTATTTTTACTCCATATTTTGCTTGATTTCTGAGAGAACAATATGGAAGTTTCCCCTTGGTGTTGTCGATTGATGAGTTCTTGTTTTCTTATCTACATTTACTTCAAATTTGTACATTTATAAATACTTTCATTATTGTTGTGTTTATCTAATGAATTAATAGAGTAAGGAATGTTCCTTGTAGCCTCTTACAATTTTTGTCAGCTTTAACATCCATGATTTTAACATTGTTATACATACTTTAATTGGTTATTTTCTTTCTGAAATTTTCTTAGTTCAATTTCTTCCATTGTTTCTACTAAACAGGACATAGTTAGAGCTCTCTTACTTGCTCCATCTGAGATTATCTCTTTATCTATAGAGAATGACAATCTGTTATGATCCAGTATGGGTTATTAGTATTTGATTAACTCTGTCATCTTGGCTTACCTTTCCTACTACCATGATTCATTTTTCCTTCTGTGCAAATTATGGTAGTGTTTCTCTACTTTACCTTTCTGTTCTGTAGTATTGTTTAGACAAAAATACCGCATTCTAGTGTTTACCTTAGTTTATCAAAAATTCCTAACATTTACTACCCATTATTTCTAGAATTTATGATCTTTTAGTTCCTCATTCTGGAAGAGGATCATAACCACAGTAACATTTTTCTTTCCCTTTTTCTTTTCTCCTAAGCCACATAATTCCCCATTTTGGTCATCCTGAAACTTAACAAATTTCATATTGTTTTTACAATAATAATTATTTTAATTTACTTATAACTTTTACCGGTTTCTGTTATGACTGTAGTTCCTTTTACTCTAAATCAGACCTTTGAATTGATTTTTCATTTTGTTAAAATATAGTCTCCCAGTAATTCATTCCAAGATAAATTGCAATTCATAAGATTACTGTCTTTGCATGTCTGAAAATGTCTTCATTCTGCAACTGCCCTTCCCATAATACTTAAATTTTAGTTTTTCTTACTATAATATTGTTGCTTTCAAATTACTTTTCTCATAAATTTGAGGATAATTATCATTTGCTAATACTGGCCATTGTTGGTGTGCAGCTTGATGTAGCTAGAGTTTTCCTGCCTTGCCCACAGTCAGGACAAATCTTTGTCACCTGCCAGTCCCACAGCCGCTCAGACCCAACCAAGTAAACACAGAGACTTATAATGCTTACAAACTGTATGGCCGTGGCAGGCTTCTTGCTAACTATTCTTATAGCTTAAATTAATCCATTTCCATAAATCTATACCTTGCCACGTGGCTGGTGGCTTACCTGCATCTTCACATGCTGCTGGTCATGGCGGCAGCTGGCAGTGTCTCTCCGCCTCAGCCTTCCGCTTCCCAGAATTCTCCTCTCTCCTTGTCCCACCTACTTCCTGCCTGGCCACTGGCCAACCAGTGTTTTATTTATTGACCAATCAGAGCAATTTGACATACAAACCGTCCCACAGCAGCTTGATATTAGATTGTTTCTTATTTCTATGTAGGTTGCTTGCCTATTGTTTTGGAAATTTTCACAGATTTCATTTTGTGGAATTCCATCATGATATGCCTTAAGTACGAACATCTTTTAAATATATATTTAATTTTTAATTGATACAGAGTCATTGTACATATTTATGTGGTACAATGTTATTCCAGTACATAAATAATATGCATAATGATCACTCAGAGTAATTCTGTTAAATGTCATCTCATATTATATAGTATTATTTTGTGTTAGGAAAATTAAGTATTTTTTCTTAGAAATTGCTATGTGGTTTTTATTTAAAGAATTGTGTCTTTCTTCAACATTATCCCTTCATTTTCCTTTGTTCATCCTTAACATATTTAATCTATTTTGGGGGCATTAGTTCTAATTCTTGAATTTGAAGTCTCTAATTGACAGTACTGGTTTCTACTAAATGTCTGCTGATTTTTGCTTATTGTTCACTCTGGATTGACAGGTTCTCACTTTGCTTATAAATGCCATTTCTTTTTGTCACAGCCCACACTCATCAAGAGTTTGAGAAAAGGCATGACATGCTGCTGAGTGGAATGTTTAAATAGTTATCTTCTGAGCATCAGTAATTCCTGTTTCTCCTGGGTATGGCCAACCATTGCACTGTCCCTGTCTTGCTTATCTAGCCCAAGAATTCATAATAATTACTCTAGTATGGGTGGCAGGGGGCGGGCACTTATGCTGCTATTTTCCTAATAGGTTTAGGCAGAAAATTAAGACATAAAACCACTCGACTGCTCAAAATGTTGTGTCATAACAAAAATGATTGCTTCCACTACCCCTTGAGACATACATTCTACTTACTGTCTCTGGCATGGAGATCATCTGGAGGCATAACCAGCTTCTTTATCCATCCTTTGCTATGTATGCTTTAGGTTTTGCCTTTCTCCATTAACTCTCTACTTGTGACTCAAAGGGACTACTCAAGTTTATAATATGCAACTACACTTCTTACTTTGATTTTATTGTGAATTTGTTGATTTCAATTATATTTACCTGATGTTTATGGTGATCTATGCTGGGAAAGAAACCAGATATGGAAGCCTAGTCTACTTTTAGTGACATCCTATAGGATAAGGACAATTATTGTCACACTTCTTCTCTTCCAACTAGTGAAGCACCTGAAACTCAGAAAGCATTTCCAATGAAGATATTCATATAAACAGTGAAACTGTGCACAAAATTTAACAATCTATAACTGAATATTCATGAGAGGTGAACTGGTTGATTCTAACAGAGTAATATGTTTCCTGTAACTCATAATAGGTTTTTCTGTTGATTCAGTAATCCAGATCAAGCCAAACTGAAAAAGCAAAATCAAAAGAACATGTTTATTTGAGCAAAGCAACTCCTGGGTGAGTCCTCCAGCCCCTGTGACCAGGGCTGAAGAAGTCACATGCCTGAACTAAAACAGAGAGCTTATATATCCTGTAGGAGAGGGGGTGATAACTTGTTCTCCACAAGCTGGGTTTGGGCCCAAGTATGGTCAAATGCAGACCACTTTGGGCAGAGTCTTGGGCTGCTGGTAACTTCAGGGGAGGAGCTACTGCAGCTGCCAAGAATGTGGAACTGGGCTTGTTGGCATCTTTCCTGTGTTGGAGATTCTCTGAGAGGGCAGGGTTTGAAGAGAGAGAGGGGAATGGGGCTTTCTGGATCAAGCAGGAGTGAGCTGGAGGTTCCAGATGAACACGTGAGCTGTAGTCACACTAGTTCACCTTCAAAGATTTTTTTTTGGCATGAACATATGCATGCACTTAAGTGGAGTGAAGAATGTACCAATTATTGGACATCTCTGTATGCAGATTATCTTCACAAAGTATTGATTAAAGAAACCTATATTACACTTTCTTAAAATGGCATGATTCCTAACTACACCTTAAGTATATATACCTTCATCAAGGACAGAGAACATAACAGAAAACCACAACCAATCAAAATGCAGAGTAATGAAGCTCAATAACAATGGATACATCTACAAAGCATTCCTGTACCTAAGGCTCAAAGAACTTGGCAGAACAGGATGTGGAACAATTGTAGGTGTTAAGGGACTAGAGAATTTGTTGTGAGATTGTGTTTTCCAGCAATATCAGAATTTACATCCATAAAGCCTCACTGACACAACTGCGTAAACATGAGCTGAACAAGAAGGACACCAATAGGCATGCAAATGTGAACAGGGCAAAGCCCATGAGGCCTCAACTCTACACAAAGAACTACCGGCAACTAAGGAATGCTGAGAGTAGGAGAGGTGGTCTTCCGAAGGAAAGATAACACTAATTGGTTATCAACACTAAGTGCTCAGTCCTGAAAACACACATACAAGTAACAGTATACAGACTAAGCAAGTTGTATTTATACATTTAGGATATATATATATATATATATATATATATATATATATATATATATATATCTGCATGTATCAACAATTGCTGTAAAAAGAGGAAATGAAGTTGAACGACAGCAAATAGAGGTATATGGGAGATATGAAGGGAGGAAAGGGAAGAAGAAAATGATGCAATTGTAATCTCAAAAAAATAAATAATTTGTAAAAAGAAGCCTACTGTTGAAGCTTCTATTTATAAGGAATGTTTAAAGGGCATTTTTAAAATTAAAACTTATAACAATACATTTTCAGTTCTTTCTACAAATCCAAAACCTTATAGTGGAGAACAGCCAGGGCATGGGTGTGAGAAGGCAAAGAACTTTTTTTTCTAGAATCAGATCATATTGAAGGTGGTACTGGACAGGGGATTTGGGTGAGGACAGAGAGACTGCTTTTCAGTATCATAGCAGCTTCATTAAAGAAATAGGAGAAGTGATTTGCATCTAAAAATTTCAGATTCAGTATAAAATTAACATGCACGCCTGATGGGCTCTCATCTAATAAAACTGAGAGTAGATGCTTGGTATCCTGAAGGCAAAACAACTTAATAAAATTAATCTACAGTGCTCTGAGTGCTTAGGTACTGCAAAGCTTCAATGATGCATTTTTCATTAAGTGACTGGATAAATATAATTTTCTGTATTAGAAAGCCCGAGTTCTTCTTTTAATTTATTGAAATTAGAAATAAAGAGCTTAATGACTCATCAAGTGTTAGGGTGACAAAGGAGAGGGTGTTGTTCCATGGTAGTCCCCATCACTGGATGGGAGGACAATGGTATTACTTGTCCCCATTATATCTTCAGGGTGCACCTGTTCTTCCAAGACATCTTTGCCAATACCATGCTATTCTGTTTAACTCTTCAAACGTGTGTTAAAGTTCCAATTTTTATGGAAAGACTGAGCCAGGAAAAAGATCACTGAGTTTGACTTTTTGGATTTCTGCCATAATATACAGCATGATGCTAGCAGGGAATCAGCACTTCAGTGGCAGCACCAACCTTGCTGGGGCTGAGTTTGCTCATGTTAGGGAGGGCGACAGAGGACCAATGAGCAATTGCCTGCTTCGATTCATGTGAAAAGGACCCTTTGGCATCTTATCTTAAAGCCTATGTCTCATCTGCCTTTTTCTTCTTCATGAAGCTCCCAATATTAGTCATTTGTCCTTTGAATAAATGGAAGTCTCCTTTTAATATGCAAATTTTCTTAACAGTTTAAATTATTCATGTCTCATGTTCTTTCAAACTCCTGAGTCAGCAGACCCACATCCAAGTTATGACTTGTCTGAAATATATTCTCAACTCATCTTGGCCATGCTTTTCCAATCTGTCAAATGGGGACTGGAATCTTTTCATCAGAGACCAGTAGGTTAAAGTAGAAAAACAAATGAGAAAGTGCCTGGCTTGCAAGAGTTGTGTTCTTACCTTATTTTATTTGGTCTGTATTAGTTAACTGAGGAGGAAGGGGCTAAGATAAAGTTCAGAGCTGACCCCAAAGGATATAGAGGAACAGGACCCAAACAGTAATAGCAAAATACAAAAGGGTAACTGTGATTGAGAAATGGGCCCAGGTTGGGATTTGTGTGGCCCAAAGGTAATAGCTGAAACTTGCTGTTGTTAGCCGACAGTTTAGAAGTGGCTTTATTGACCCAGCCCTGGTGTTCTACTGAGTGATATTGGGCAGGTTAATAAATTTGCTTGGCCCCAATTTCCTTCTCTTTCCAATTAAAAGAAGGGCTAGATCTTCATTAGAGTTATTGTTCTGTTTAAATTATTTACAATGCATACAGTGTATATAAAATAGATGCTCAGTAAATGTGATTTATGAATATCAACATCTCCTCTTTCTCTTGCTGTTCTTCTTTCTCTTTTTCCTCCTAACTCTTTTTTTTTGTTGTTGTTGTTAATAAATGACTTCGAAGTTGTAACATGTCTGACCAGATTTTAGATGAATTTGAGGAAAACTGAACACTTTGGGAGTATTACTCATTTCTTGTTTGGGGGTCTTTTAAAGCCTGGCTGTAAACCAACTCCACCACCAAGGAAGGATTCAATATCCTATTCCCTTTTCTGTTCTGTCATTTTTATTTCTTGCTATTTTGTGCACTGCTCTCAGAGGTTCTATACAGAAGACTCTCACACTAACTCTCAGTAAGCTATGAATGGGTACTAATTTAGCTATGGCACCTTCCATTGAATTTACACCTTTAATAAGTACATTCCCTTAATTTCATAGTCCATTCATTATTTGATTCCCTTCAACTCTGGGGATAGATTAACAATAAACAAGAGGCCCATGCAGACTTTTATATGCAATTTTTCATACAAACTAGAAAATGAAAAGCAACTTGTGATGGAAGAAGCTCAGCCTGAAGTGACCAGGGCATGTGAAGAATGTTTTGGACCCAAAGAGAAAGATTCTAATAAACCAGGAAAATGACTTTCCTAACCCCCATTGCTCATTGACAGCAAGCCCCAAGGTGTTTCTGCCTAGAAGCTGAACAGGCTCTCAAGTTTACCTATTTAAGACTTTTAAAATTTGTGGGTTAGTTTTCCAGCTTAGCAAAATTGGGGACACAGATTTTACAGTATATGTCTTGTATCCCCAAATCACAATCATGCTGAAATTCATCTTGACATTTTCTTTTACCTCTTTCTTTCTCAAAGTACTTGTACCCTGACAGATGTCAAATTTGAAGTCAACAATGGATGAGAAGGCATGTTGGACACTAGAATAAGCTATTATGCTTCTCAAAGTAAAATCATAATACCAAAATACTCTTTTAAGCTAAAATTCTCAGAAACACAAGAAATTAGCCCTTAATGACTCATGTGAACTTATCTAATCGAAATAGCCTCCTACAAATATGTCCAATAAGCCTAGAGAGTTTAGATTGCTGAGGTTCAGAGAGAGGTGAACAGGATGATGTATTTTGTGATTAAGTATCTTGGTACATTAAAGTGCCATTGTTATAACATGAGTTGGAACTGACCTTCTCCATGCACCTCTCCTGTTGCCCTGCCTCTTGGTGATGCCTCTTTTGTTCCTTGATGATGGCTCCTCCTTGTTTCTATCCTCCTCTCAAAACATGCTTTTACAGACTTGTTTGTGTGTGCTGTGTGCTGTGCTGTTGCTGCTGGTGTGTGTGTGTGTGTGTATGTGTGTGTGTGTGTGTGTGTGTGTGTGTGTGTGTGTGTGTGTGCGTGGTATGTATTGCTTTGAATCAGACAGCAAAAAATCTGCACTGTGATGTGAGTGAATAAAAATGTGTAGCTCAAGAGAATATTTGCATTTTAATAAAGGACATAAAGTCCTAAAGATAGAATTTCAGGTCCTAGTAATTATGGAGTAGGGGGCTTCTTGGCCAGATGGAGATTCATTCTGTTTCGATTTACTGTGAAGGGTAATATTTAATTAGACACTCATCACATCTACACATCTACCTGGTCTTTTTAATCATGTAGCTTGGATAAGAGGTTATAGGTACCAGGCAGTAGCTGATGAGAACGGCTCCCACTGGGTCAGCTGTAGACTTAGCAAAATATGACACATATAGGCTATTAATTACATTTAAGCAGGTTTTATTCACAGAGGAAGTTAAAACAGTCTTTCCCTGGCATTGATTCTACATGTCTTCAGTAAGCACTGTGATGTGCCAGGTACAGTGCTAGATATAAGGTTGCAATAATTCATAAGGTATGGTTCTTTTCTTGATGAAACTCAGAATCTGGTAGGAGAGAAAAGAGAATGTTAAAAACCTTAAAGTGGTTAGACAACTGTATAGATATTCAGATGACATATCACGACCCCTTCCTAACCCCTTGCACCTGATAATAATTTACATATTCTAAAAGAAAAAAACATGGTGATTATTCACATAATATGAAGGCAAGTTTTCAAACCAAGATGCCACAAACCCCCTGTAGGATACAGGGAAAGACTGACACGTTTAACTCCATCTATTCATTTCTCTGTGGTGATAGTACATGTGCACATCTAAAGGCAAGTGACAAAGAAAGAGACATGTGATGCTTCCATGATGGCAAGATACTTTAAAGAAATATATATATAACATTCACAAGTCACTAAGGGGAGAAAAACTACTGAAAATTGGGTAAAGAATTTCAGCATGGAATATTAATGTCCAGTAAACATAAAAATCCTACTCAGACTTGTGCATAATTGTTTAAGAAAAATCAGAGTAGTGACAAAATTTTCCCTTCTCAAATTTAACATGTGAGAAAGTTGTGTGTGTGTGTGTGTGTGTGTGTGTGTGTGTGTGTGTGTGTGTGTGTGTTAAGTAAACTGTTCTTGGGTGCATAGCAACTGAGTAACTCTCGGGTGTAGTTGGTTAGAACACAAATTGAAGCTACACTTTTTGGAGGACAATTTGCCATATTTATCAATTGTAAATATCCATATCCTTCAATCCAGCTGTCTTAGCTTGAAGATTTGATCTTAGAGTCATATTTATGTAAACAAGTAAATATGAAGATATAACACAGATGTTTCTAATAGCAGGAAAAAAAAACAAGAACAACAGGGAACCTAAACAGCAGAAATGGACAAAAAAGACAGTGAACTAGAAAGGTAAAGAAGTCAGAATGCACCTACCCTAGGTATGTTACATAACAAATTTGAGATATATCTTGATATATTGATATACAGATATAGGAAGACCTTCAAGATACATGGAAACATCAAACAAGATTAAAAACAGCACTGTCTTATCTGTGCAAAGAAAAAAACATAGTTATTTTCAAATATGTACAAAACAAACTCTTGAACAATAAACTGTTCACAGTCCCTTTGATGCTTCTTAATCTTGTTCAGTCTGCATATTTTAATCATGTTCCTTTATTATTACTGATCCCATGCAAGTGAAATAGAATACATGGCACCTGTATTACACAGAATGGGTATAGTATATGCATCATTACACAAATACAAAACCAGAGAGATAAAGTAGGCTTTACCAACAGGACAAAGGATAGTTGCCTAAGCCAACTACAAAGCTGTCATGATTAAGGGCATGGAATTTGGACTGATAACTAAGAATTAATTGAAAAGGACTGTTGCAAGTACAGTGCAATATATATAGAACTGCTCTGACTATTGGAGAAATTCTCAGTGGTTAGCGTGTGTGCTGTTTCTAATACTCACATCAGTAACTCTAGTTCCAGGGAATCCCATGCCATCTTCTAACCTCCATGGGCTCCTATACACACAGGATACACACAAATTCACATATGGCTGAGGCAGGAGAATTTCTGTGATTTCAAGACCAACCTGAGCTACATAGTGCATTCCTGATAAACCCGAGCAACAGAAAGAGACCTTGCCACAAAATGAAAACAACAAAAGAAAAGAACTTCTTTGAGCTGGGAAGTGGTGGGGATGTTCCGATGGGCAGTGGAAATTACAAGCTAAAGATGGAAACCAGAAGTGCAGAGCATGAAGTGCTTTGCTTGCGATGCTAACTACATTAGACTAAAATCTCAGAGAATAGTTTTCATGAAAATGATGAACTAAAAGATTCACACTGTGGTGTAAATGAATCAAAACAGGTATTTGCATTTTAATAAAAGACAGAATGTTCCAAAGGTCCAATTTCAAGCATTAGTAATTAGGGAGTAGGAATTTCCCTCATGTCTTTCAAT
The DNA here is from genome assembly GCF_004664715.2 of Peromyscus leucopus. NCBI lineage: Eukaryota > Metazoa > Chordata > Mammalia > Rodentia > Cricetidae > Peromyscus > Peromyscus leucopus. Next base: position 115,034,027 of record NC_051083.1, read on the forward strand.
TCACACATTTATGAGAAGATGACACACCTGGTTGTCTGGGTACCAGACTGTTCTTCTCAGTAGGGAACCTGCCACCCTACTGGAGGTGACTGAGGATTCTATTTTCCAGAAGACCCCTGGTTCAAAACTGGTAATAAAAGGCCGTGGAGAGCAGGTGGCTCCCATGGTAACCAATCTGTTGTGTGCAGAATCCTGCAGGTATTTGTTGCTGAGGGACTGGGAGGCAAACAGGTGTCCCATCCAGCTAGGTCTGCCCCTTTTCCTCCATTGTCACCACACAGTACAGGGGGAAAGTGTGTAGATGTTGAATCAGATCAACTGTGTGTTCATACTGGCTTTCCCACTTGCTAGCTCTGTGCCCGAGGGCAAGTTACTTAATCTTACTAAGCTGCATGGCCCTTATAGGGTTCTGAGGAAAATGCATATTAAGTGCTTAGCACAGAGCATGATGCATAGAGAGCTATTAATAAATATAAGTTTTTATAATCATGATTATCCCCTGTTCTTATAAATCCACTAATGTTTTGTAAGCCTTAGGTATATTAATGGAATTTTCCTTACTCATTCTTATCCATGAGTCCTCTGATAAATTTGGGCCTCTTCTTAGGAGAGCCTGTCAATTATTCCTATTATTATTGTTGTTGTATAGCATTATTATTGTTTTTATTTCTTCCCTGACAGACATCTGCGGAAGAATGTTCTCATTGTCATTAATTATTATGGTGGCCGGAAGCCATGCATGTTATCCCCACTACCACTCCTCATCTTGTCTCTAATTGATTATCTCCAGGCCCTACCACTAGGGGGAGGAACAGAGTTAACACACCTTTTCTCATGGCAGGAACCACTCTGCTAACAGCATGTTTAAGTTTGTGGCCAAGAAAATATAAGTGCAAGGATTTCCAATGTCTTCTCCCATCCTGCACTTTCTTTTACGCTCAGCAAATCCCAAGGGTCTCCTACAGATTCGGAGCTCTGTTTCTTCTGCTCCTGTCTTCTTTGGTGGTGTGACTGAAGTAAATTAAACTGCTGGTGGCAAATAAGTCAGCTCAATTTTTCCCAGAATGCATAGTAGCACCCAGGTGTGAAGAGAGGGTGAAAGGCCTCCATAAATGTGTGTGGAGACAACAAACTACAGATTCAGCAATCCTAAGACAGTATGAACATGAGAAAGCCAAATAGTCCTGCTTTCCCCTCACACTGTGTTCAGCCCACTGCATTTTTCCTGCCCTATGAACCAGGTACTCCTATTGTCCTCTTCCTGTAGATGAGGATACTGAGCTGAGAAAAACGGAGGGATTTGTGCAAGGTCACAGGCTTATGTGACTTTTAGGCCAGGGACTTTAATCTCTACCCCAGGCTATAGTCTAATGATAAATTAAAGGCAAACCCTTGAAGTTGAGCAAACCCGGGGGGAGAGACAGCTCAAGGTTACTTCTATTCATGCTTCAGTGATTATCTCAGGTTGAGATATTTATAATTTTTTCCCTTACATTTCCGTTTTAAATCTGTTGTAACTTTGTAGCATCCAACTTCATCTGTTGTTTTCTCTGTGGTCTTTAATAAAGAAGTCTGTAGAAAAGATAATTAATACTACCATTTATTGATTACATACTGTGTGCTAGGCACTGGATGTCCATAGATGTTTATACTAAAAACAAGAGGCGGGATCTGAAATGGGTGCTATCATTATTCACTCTAATTTTACATAAAGAAAAGATTTCCTTTGGGAGAATTTTAACAAGATGTTCAAACACATACAAATGAAAAGTGGCAAAGTGAATGATTCATACCTGGAGCTCCTCCCCACACCCCAAAACTGACTTTTTCCATACCCAGCTTCTCAAAAGGGTGTGTTGCTTGATTTTCATCAGACATGTGGATCTACGCCTTTGCGGGAGGGTGAGTGGACAGCTTCACAGCGAACTTCGGGAATCCAAGGGCCCATAGAAGAAAAGGAGGGAGCCAAGCAGCTGATAGACTAAGAACTATTTTTAGCCCTGTAGCAGAGATACTAAGTGATTCAAGAAGTTTGGAAGTTTTGTGCTGTTTATTTTTGAGAGTTTTATACTTCATGGACATATAAAACATGTAAATTATACATACTGATGTTGAGTGATGATACGTGTATATCTAATGTTAACTACATCTATCTCCTCAAATAATTTGTCCTTTCTTTACGGTGAAAAATATGTTCTCCTCTCTTCTCGTCTTTTGTTTGTTTTGGTTTTTAGCTCTACCATACTTAACTGATAACTGGATCCTGTAGTCACCCTTGTGTGCAAGGTATTTTCCCCTTTCTGCACAAAGGGCTGTTTTTGAGGTCTGAAGCGGATGAAGAGTGGAGCATATGCTGAGTTGGGTGAAGAGTAGGGGGCCAAGGTGGGTTTTGAATGAAGGTAAAAGTTGTCTCATTTTGCTTCTGTCTTCAGAAATTCTCCAGAAGGGAATGAATGACTGACAAATTTTCTGACCGAGCCTTCACTGAAAAGTACGGAGGAACCACTAATTCTCCCTTCCAGGGCTTTCAGTTTTAAATCCTCTTATGTGTGACCAGTGTGGAAAGTTAACTCTCTCCTGTGGTAGCTTGGTTGGTAATATAATAACGATGACCCTACCAGAAGATTTCAATGTGGCCCTTTTCCATGCCGTCCCAAAGGACTGTCAGGTCTGGCGCCAGCCAGAATTGCTACCCAGAAAGGAATCTTGCCTAGAACTTTTTTGAGACCTGCCACCATCCAGTCTGCTCTTTGTTCCTCTTTGAGCTTCGCCTTCCTTGGCTGCTCTCCCTCTGGTATGCCCCTGACTGGGGTGCCAGCCAAACTGTTGCCCTTCACACACTCCGCCTGCACACCGATATGCTTCATCCCTTTGCTTGGCTACCAGGCAGAAGGTTTCTGTCAGGATTGCTCAACTGAGAAATTTTGAGTTCCATACAATCTAGTGCTTGCTCTCTGTGACAAGGATCTTCTCTCCTCTTGCAGATCTTTAAGCTTTGTGACAGGGGACCTTCATGGGCGAATCTACTTTTGAATGATTTGCTTGGGGTCTTAGATTTTATGTTCTGCACCTCACATTCTTTCACTTGCTGTGACTAGCCCAGCCCCTGTCCTTTTCCTACTACCAAGAAATGAAATGTATTTTATTCTATGTTTATGTTTATACTGATAAAAAGACAAATATGATACTGAGGTTTGTGGATGCCTGAACCAAACTAAAACCTAGTCATTTCTATGGAATTTTCTAACTTGTTCTATAAAAGATTGTGTTATATAAAATGATCCACAGGAAAAATATTAGTTGATTTCTTCCCTGTCCTTCCTCCCACACATGCTACTCTTCTACCCTTTCAATTATTGCAGCTCACAGAACTAGGAAAGCCATTAACCCTAAAAATCATCAACATTGAAATGGAATATCTTAAAGCACGTCCAATTTGTTTGGTTAACAACAGTTTGCCTGAAAGCATGACCACACATGGTCTGCCACATGCAAGGACATGCACCTCAGCAATTGAAAGAACAAGGAATTTTGTTCTGTTTTGGTTTTTGTTTAATTTATTGTTTGACAATTTCACACATTTATATAATGAACTTTAATTCTCAACAAGTCACTTCCTATTTTCATGTCTTCTTTTTGTGTGTGTGGCCCACTGAGTCTAATTAGAGTTTCTTGCCCAAGCTCGTTTTTGTTTATTTATTTTTGTTTTTGAGACAGGGTCTCATGTATCCTAAACTGGACTCAAACATACTATGTAGGAAAGGATAACTTTGAACTTCTGATCCTTCTGCCTCCCCATTCTGAGTGCTGGGAATACAAGTGTGTACCACTGTAGCATGAATTGTTAGGAAGTCTTATCAATAAAAACAAACCTGGAGCCAGGTATTGGGGTGAATGCTGGAAGATCAGAGAAGCAGAACAAGCCACAGCTTCCTTACCTCACCAGTTCCTCAGCTGATCCTGTTTCCTCAGACTGGAAGCTTCTGTGTCCTCATCCAAATGGATCTCAGCTGAACTGTTGCTCAAAAGCCTAAAAGCTTAACCACCTAGTTCCTGGTTTTCACTTCTTATATACCTTTCTGCTTTCTGCCATCACTTCCTGGGATTAAAGGTGTGAGTCACCATGCCTGGCTCTTTCCAGTGTGGCTTTGAATTCACAGAGATCTGGATGGATCTCTGCCTCCAGAAGGCTAGGATTAAAGGTGTGAGTGCCACCATTTTCTGGCCTCTATGTCTGTCTAGTGGCTGTTCTGTTCTCTGACCCCAGATAAATTTATTAGGGTGCACGATATATTGGGGAACACAATATCACTATACATCACTGCTGTGGATATCACTCTATATAAATAAAACACTGATGGCCAGTGACCAGACAGAAAGTATAGGTGGGACAAGGAGAGAGGAGAATTGGGGAAACAGGAAGAAGGAGGGGGAGACACTGCAGCCACCACCAGAACAAGCAATATGTAAAGATGCCAGTAAGCCACAAGCGATGTAGCAAGGTATAGATTTATAGAAATTGGTTAATTTAAGATATAAGACCAGTTAGCAAGAAGCCTGCCATGGCCCTACAGTTTATAAGTAATATAAGTGTCTGAGTGATTATTTTATATGTGGATTGTGGGACTGCGGGGCTTGGGGAACCTGGAGAGAAGCTCTCCAGCAACACATCACCATGCCCAGCACATGGGAAATGTTCCCCACACCTTGTCTGAAGAGAAATCAGTAGTCAAAGACAAAACTCAACTAGTTTTACATGAGTGTTCTCAAACTTAGCTGTGTATGGAAATAAAGGGAGGAACTGTAAGATGACAAGACCTGACATTCTGATATAGTTCGTTTCAGGGTAGTCTTTCATGGGAAATTTTTAAAGTTCTTGAAAGGAATCATGTGTGTAAGCCAGGTTGTCTAATAGATAATCTAGAATGTTGTTCCACAAATCATGGTCTGTGCAGCAACAGCATAGACATCACCTATAGTGTCCATCTAGTACTGTTGGGGTTTTTGTTTTATTTTGTTGTTGTTTGTCTATCTGGTAAGCTCTTTGAGGACTTGGTAGTTAGGAGAAAGACACCATCAGCCCAAATAAAGCTATGCTTTTCTCCACAAAGGAAGAAAAATTTTCAAATGCTCACCTGGTCAGTTTTACATAGATCTCCAGCAAACTTCTAGACTGGATGATTAAGAAGATGATTTCTAAGCCCTTGGAAGGACATTCACTCATTGCCAGGGAGCAGCACGGGTCCATTAAGAATGAGTTGTACCAGACTAGACTCATTTCCTGTTGGATGAGCTTCCAAGAGAAAACCACAAAAACATTTACCTGGACTTCCAAGGTCTCTGCAAACACTTCTACAATGCCTTTTCAGACATGTTGGAAAAATCAGAAGTAGTTGATTATATTGATAGTTGAGTGGTTAACTTGTTGAATGGTCATATGCAGAATGGGTGGAATTAGTGAACCACAGTAAACCAGGAAGATACATGGTTAAAGGTTCAGTGTTGATCAAGGTTAGGTGTAAGTATAGGCACAAAGCTATTGGAAAAGACCTTAACAAAGAGGCACTACTCTTATTTTAATGTGGTTGGAGAAAACACAAAGTTGTGTACTTCAGTCTTGAAATTAACTGTACAATCTCAGAGTGAATGGAAGACTCCTACAAAAGGCCTAGTGTTTCCAGCTAACTTGAAATTTTATTTAATCCCACTTTGTATGAGTATAGTATGATCACTAAACATGTGGTTGAAATCATGGGGCCACATTAGTAGGATGATAAAGTACATTGTATCAGAGTTGACAATTTAATTTAAAAAACTAATAAAAAGAAAAATAAATTCTAAAATTGATGAAAGCATATCTAAGTATTGTTCTTCCCTTGTTACTGTACTTGAGGAAGATAGGCTTAGAAAATCAATGACTGAAGAAAGAATTTCATGTTCCACGTGTTCTATGAGGCAATGAGTATGGAATCTGGAGCTGTTACAAGGATTTTCTCACCTTTATAGATGCTTGATAACTCAAGGGGCAACCACACCTATAGGTAATAAGCCTTCCCACTCCTGCTGCAGAAGGGTTCAAGCTGAGTTGTCTCAAATGCTCTTTAGATATTCTGTAGGCCATCTGTGTGACCTCTTGAGTCTCCAAGTCTAAGGCTCATTCTCTGTATGTGGCAGTTTGAACTGGAAATGCCCCACTCTGGCTTCTGTGTTACTTCCCAGCTTTGTGGTGATGGAGCCCCAAAGAGATCCGACCTGGCTGGTGGAATGTAGGGTGTAAGATGCTGCCTTTTGAAAGTTATAGTTGTTTTGACTCTAGCCTGTGTTCTCTAAATCCTGATTTGCCCACTATGTGAGGATCAGCCCTTCATAGTATTGATATGGCATTTTAAAACGTAATTTCTTTTTTCTTTTTGTTGATTTTCCTTCTTCTAATTTCTCTTCCATTCCCCTGTCCATTGCAAGGGTGGGGCCACTGTTAACACCTTTTAGCTAGTTATGACAAATTTCCTAACAGCTGACAGCCTTTACAGGACTTATCTCAAGTTCAAAATGAATTCTGACTCCTATTGAACATTCTGTTAAATCAGCAGTTCTCAACCCCTCTGGGGTGGACCGACCCTTTCACAGGGGCCACATATCAGATATCCTGCATATCAGATATTTACATTACAATTCCTAGCAGGAGTAAAATTAGAGTCATAAAGTAGCAATAAAAATAATTTGTGGTTGGAGAAGGGTCACCACAACATGCGGAACTGTATCAAAGGGTTTGCAGCATTAGGAAGGTTGGGAACCACTGTACTAGATGATTATTTCACATAGATTCTTCTTCGACTTTTTCTTAGGATACAAAGATGGCCTTCTGAAGAAATAAGAGTTATTTTCCCCCTACAGGCTTAAAATAAGTGTATAGATGATTTAACTCTACATGAGACACATGCAGTGTCTCAGTCACCCACAACTACACAGGGAGCCAGGCTGGCACACCCTGGAGGCTAAGGAGAAGGATTCTGAGTCCAGAGCCAGCCTGAACTAAGGTCATAAAACTGGAAAGGGGACCATGGGTGAGAGAATAGAGGTGTTGATGGTGGGAGGAGGGCCACAGAACACATGTGACATGAAAATGGAAGAAGGCTATTGGGGGTTGAAGGGAACAATGTGGGAGGAAGGGATGGAAGAGAAGCGGGGAGAAAGAGATCAACAACAAGAAACTCCATTTGAGAATACCGTGCTAAAGTCCTCATACTTTGTATAGCAATTTAAATTGTTGTAATTTTTAAAAGGCAACATGAACTTTACAACAAAAGTAACCTGTGATAGACCAATAAACCAGCTGAGTAGCTTCCGTTTCCCACAAATCCTGACCACAATCAGTTGAAAACACAACTTGAGCTAGAATTCCAGAGAGTTAATTTTGCTACAGGATATGATAGCTCCGGCTAAAGGCCCACTGCTGAGGGCAGGGAGGGCCATCAGGGAACATGTTTCTTCCCCAGCCCTACTACCACCAATCACGGCTTTGCCTTCTCTGGGCTTTTCAGAAAATGGGTTTCATCACAGCATGTTGTCTCTCCATAGTTGCAGCATCGTTTTATTCCCCTAGAAAGGAGAATTGGAAGAATTTCGTTTGCAGCAGAGCAGAGAGGCATGGATTCCTGGGAGGGAAGTATAACGATCAAGAGTACGTTTGGTAACCTATGGAAGGATTCCTCTGTAAAGCTTAGAAGCCAGCCTCTGTTAAGAAGAAGGGAAAGGAGAGGAAGGGAGTGTGCATTCTCACAGGAGGGCTGCAGGTTTTGCATTGGCAGTGGACTGTGAATTGGGCTGAGGCCCTTCCTTCCCTTGAGAGTGCAAGGTCAGGATCTCACAGAAACCTGAGACAGCATAGCTCAATGATTACAAGCATGAAGTGTGGAGCCAGACTGCGTGGGTCCAAATTCTGTCCCTAATACTTGCTAGCTGAGTGGCCTACTAGCTTGCCTAACTCCAGTGTGCGTCTGTTTCCTTTTTTGTCAGAAATGTGAATAGTGATAGGACCTACTGCTAACATTTGTGGTAGGGATCAAAATGCTCAATAAATGTAAAGCACTAAAGGAGAGCCTTTCATGCTAAGTGAATGTGAGTGCTGTTTAAAAAATTGAATGAAATAACACACTGGGAAGGGGGTCAAACTGGTAAATCCTGGACCTTCATTCTGTTCTGGGTACCATGCTATCTGAAGTTTAGTATGGGGGAATCTGCTTTGGGAAGCAGCTTGTATTACTTTGCCTTTCTTATGACTGTAACAAAATATCTGACAAGAGGCCACTTAAGGAAGGATTGGTTTCCATTGGCTCCGGGTTTGAGGCTACAGTCCAACATGGTGATACTCATGGCAGTGGTGACATTTGTCCGAGATTCTAAAAGCCTCAGTAAACCAAGAGACAGAGAAGGAGGAATGTTGTTGCATGGCCTTCTTTCTCCTTTTATTCTTTTTATCTGGTCTGGGACTCACAGATCATGAGATAGTATCACCCACACTAGGGGTGAGTTTTCCCTCTTCCTTTAAAGCTCGATGGGAACACCTTCCCAAACCCAGAGGTCTTCCTTCCAGGTAATTCCAAGTCCAGTCAAAGATGAAATGCAATTTCATTTCCAGCTCCATCTTTGGTTATGAGCTGATTGGCTGAAATATGTAACTTAGTGGTTCTGCTTCCAGGTTACATGTGACCAGGGATAGTGACAAGGAGCTTCATGCTAGGTGGATGAGTTCACATATAAAGATATCTAGAAAGGATTCACTAAATAATAATATATGATTTTTATAAGCTAGGGCTCACAAATCAAGATATAACAGGAGTAAATATCAGCTCTTAATATTTTAGGTAAAAACTCAATTGCCAACCATGTCATGTGCATAAGGAAGGGACAAGAAATAATTGAGCTGTCAAAAGCTTGTGTGGAAAAAGAAAACCTGTAAGGATTGTTGACCACGTAATTTGTATGATGCAACAGTGTGAACTGCCTATCTGAAATTAATGCAATTTTAGGCGGTGGTAATGGTGAGCAGAGATCTCAGATAGTAATCATTTCAGTATTTGTTCCCCAGCCCTTGCACTCCTTGGGCTTCTGCAGACACAACAGACCATGTCCTGTTGACAGTGTTTCTGGATGGACCATGAAAAACATTGACAAACTGTCCAAAAGTGTTGTCCTGGTTTGGGAGGCACTGGAAAAGTCTTTCTTGAGGATGTAATGAAAATGAACCAGGGATAGAAGCAGTGAGGCAGCGCATGAAATGTTTCTCTCTTCTAATAGAAATGTTTGCAGAGCACACCCCACACTCCATCTATCAGCAGCTCCCATTGTATCTTTCCACAAAAGAAATCAATAATCTGGTTGTTTCTCACTGCCCCTTCTGCTACCATCCAAGCCTAATACAGCCCCTCTTTCCAGGATCACTACAGTAGCCTCCTCTGAGATCTCTCTGTTCCCACCCTGGTGCCCTCCACAGAGAAGGCTAGATAGTCTTATTTAAATCTAACTCCAGTGGCTTCCTGTTTCATTCAGAGTGGAAGTCAAAGTCCTTATAGAGACGTCCAAGGTCTTTCTTGGCTGTGTTCCCATTGCCTCTCGGTCTTGTATCTGCTTCTACATGCCTCCTTATTCTGCTCTAGCCACATGATCTCACCTACAATTAGAAAAAAAATGAGGTAGTTCTCCCATTTCAGAGCTTTTACACCCATGTTTACCTCTGAGTAGAACATACTTTGCTTAGAGACTTGTACTAATAATTGTGCTATTGTGTCCTTTAAACCATAACTTAAATATTAATTCTCAGATCTTCCCAGCCATCTTTTAAAAATTGTAGCGACTTTCCCACAGAATAAACCTGAGGCTTTGTTCATTGCTTGACTTTTCACTGCAACCCTTATTACCATGCAATATTCCATATAACTTATTACCAATAATACTTATTTGCCTCCCACACCAGATAGGCAGGGATTATCTGTTTCACTCAAAACTGTATCCAGTGCCCTTGGCAATGTGTGACATATAGAAAATAGCCAATATGCATTTGTAGAACACACAGATATTTCAAATGTTTTAAAGTGCTGCTCTGATTGAGTCTGTTAGCACTGAGGTAGACATAAACTCTGTCGTATCTGGAACCTACATAATTGAGAACTAATAGCACAAACATATTTCTAAATGGAAGTTGATTGAACTCTGATACCACTGCTGATGGAGACTGACTGGATTCGAACTCCCACTTTCTAGATTTTGGAGGACTGTTGTGGATTTAGTCTGGGTTACAACTTGAGTCAGAATTAGGACCAATAAGTATGAAAGGGATACATACAGGCGATAGAGGATCTATAGACCAATTGGAAATTCTCAAACTGTTTCATGTTTACCTGGAGATGTGCAAAAATAGACGGTCTACACATCAGTATGGCTATAAAGGAGAGATCCTGTATTGGACCATCTTCATATATTTGGGATGCTGGAGCCAACGGTGTATAATCTCAGTGATCAGCAGGTATTTGCATTTATTTTCTCATACTTGGGAGAGGCATTTGGATTTTCTTTTTGAAGAGACAAATTCTCCTGTAAAGGTTCGTTCCCTAATTGAGATTCCACTTCCCAGAAATTACCTGATGCTGGGTGATGATTAGAGGCCAGCCAGGGGTAAAGGGACTGATTCCCATGGCAACCAGGTTGAAAAAACAGACCATGAGGAGAATTGTCAGAAACAAGCTACATTGGCATTATAAATAGATATTTAATTCATTGAGATAGTTTGTGACGACTCCTGCATTATAAATAGATACTTAATTCATTGACATAGCTTTGACAGGGAGTAGCAAAGTTAAATTCCAGAGCGACTCTTTGTCTTTAAGTATTTCATAGTTAACTGACAACTATTTTCTCCCTTCTAATTCTTGCAGAACTGGGTTGTCTCAGTGAAAGAACAGTGTGTGTGAGTGTTTTAAGAAAGCCAACTTAGAGGCCAGTGTCACAATATTTCTCACGGTTTGTTTCTCAGGGCAAGGTTTCTGGGGCTTTTTCCTGATTGCACATGAGTACCTCTCTTTGAACCTTGGTGACACAAGAGACCCCAGGTTCAATGTGGATATTTCACAAGAGTCTCTGGCATGTTTTTTTTTTTTTTTTTTTTTTTTTTTTAGTTTTTTAGGTCCTGTATTTCTAATTTGGAGGCTTCTCTAAATTTCAGTCTGTGTCTCTCTGAGGTTTTCCTCTTTCTCTCCCCCTCAACTCTCCCCCCAATCTCCCCCCTCTCTCAACAGCTAGAACAATCAAATAATTCCTTGATAACTTGTGCAGCTCTGTCACTGACCTTGACAACATACACTTTGAAATATCTAAAGATCAGAAAACATAACCAGGCCCCATCAAAGGATTTTTTTTTTTTATCCTAAAACCAAGGACTAAGGACAGGCCTCCTTCCAGTTTCAAAAGGCACAGCTTGACTGAGGGTTAACTATGTAGAGTTTGAGGGCAGAGAGTAATGTTCAGCACAAAGCAACAATTAGGTTTGGCTGGATTCAAATGTAAAAGCACTTTTCAAATGTAAATGCGATTTTTAGAAACACTATAAGAAATTAGTGTAAGCAACTAATAGAATCTCATCAAATGGAAATCAGAGTGGGACTGTGTACTTCTACATTCCACAGAGCTTAATACAAATTAGTCTATAATACTCAGCATGTTTTATTCTTAAGGATTAAGGGGAAAGGGATGCATTCTTTTTCATTAACTTCTAGGATAAATAAGTTTCCTAATGCAAGGATATAAGAGTTACTTTCTAAACTTTATTGTACCCAGGGTTAAATAACTAACTGTGTGCTCAACCCTTGTGTATTGCTCTATTGAACAATGTTTGCTTAGAATTACACAGTACTGGGGGGCAAGGAACTTTAGGGTCATATGTGAAGGGGTCGTGACCTCCTCTAGGACTCACAAATCAATTCTTCTGAGGTTTTAAACAAGGTTCAAGGAATTAGGTAACCCTCCCTCCCCAATCAAACACACTAATGTGTACTAAATTCCCATCCATAAAGCAAAGTGTGTGTTGATGCAGGAAAAAAAGATCATAGGTTAAAAGTAAGAGCCAGTTCTAATTTGAGTCCTGGGAGTAGACACTAAGAGGTCCCCCTGCATGCTAACTGCTTCCTCACTTCCAGAAATTCCACCACTAGAGACCCACACCTTTGGAAAAATGAACTTTCTTTATAGGGGGTGAAATATCAGGTTTTATTAATTATTCACAATTACTGTTGAATTAGTTAATACTCTATGGTTGTTATTAAGTGTCATAAGACATTCTTTGCCAGTTTCAAAGTTCTATAGAGGGCTGGATGTGCTGTTTGAAAGCCTATGAATCTAAAAACAACATAGTGGAAAAAAATTAGTGTAACTTCAGTGTTTGTTCTTCTCATGTTTGACTTGAACAGAACATTGTCATGCAGGGACAGGATGGAGGGGCAACAGAACACTGTATTCAGTGCACACATCTAAAACTAAGTTGCAAAGCTCAATTTGGGAGCCCTCCGGCCCTCCTCCACCACCAAATCCTTGAACTCCTTTCTCACGTCCTCTTATCATTTCCGCTGAGTTGTAAGTGGGAAACAGACCAAAAGAAGACCACTACCATGGTTTTTTGCAGTTAAATAGTGAATACTCTCTTTATTCAGAAGAATACATTTTAATAGAATTTCATGCACCAGTAAATCAGTATGGTGAGGAGTTACAGGGGTAAGGGAAACAGCTTGACCTAGTAGAGCTTGCCACTCCAAGAATCCTCTTGACCCAACTCAGGTGGCTAGACTCAAAAAGCAGTAAATGCTGCTGAATTCTAGGGTAAGCAAGTTGGATTTCCAGGCCTCTGCAAGCAAAAGATAGGTGAGGAAACCTCTTGTAAAGGAGAGGATAATTATATTGGGACTGTCAGTTCCGCTGAGATTCTCTGAGAGGCAGATGAAGGAGAATTGGTGGTGGTTTCTGGTTCTCCTTCTTGGTTACACTCTTCAAGGACTATGGTCTGGTCTCTTCCATCTGTCTCAGAGCCCCTGTATAATGAAAAAAGATAGAAAACTAATGGGGGCTGGTCCTGAAAACATATTATAGGGTGGAGCTCAGATGCCAGAAAAGTAATTATCATGAACTTTCCAGCAGCACTCCATTTCTGGAATTGAGCTGAGCTGAGTATTTACCTAGTCCGAAGGCGAGGCCACTTCTTCCACTCTACGGCTAGCACTATCCCCAAGGCTACCACCACCACCACAATCAGGGTACTTCGGACAATGTTACCTACAGTGCACTCTTGAGCAACAGGCCCTGTGGTATATAAATAAATGGAATCAGAACTTAGCATAGCAATGTTCCTTTTAATATTATGTTGTCCTCTCTTACCTCCTCAGAGTCACTATGCAAGCCATGTACTGAGCTGTCGAAGGAATTCAGTCGAGGTGCACATGCGGAGACACGCAGACCTCCTTTCTGGCAGGGAGACCTTAGATGGATCTATTCCGTATCTCTGAGTGCACCTGAACCCCTACCTTCGGTTCATCTTTACAAAAGGTGTGATGCACTTGAGGGTTCCAACTTCCTGTCTCCTAACTTGACCTATCTCTGTGTGGGCTGTCCTGGAAATCTCAGGAACACCAAGACAGGAACTTTCCTGGAGGGATTATCCACTCACCTGCTGCTCCAACTAGCTCCAGGGCATCACTGGGCTCTGACCAGATGTCAGGGTAGGCCTGCAGACGGTAGCTGCAGCTGTAGTTTCCAATGCCTTTCCCTTCCACATTGTTGATGACAAAGTCTCCATCCTCTGAGAACTGCTGGGGTGCTTCTTCTCCATCATGTTCCAGCACAAATTCAACTCCTGGTAGGGGTCCTCGGCACTGAAGGGTGATGTCCTTCCCTAGTTTGAAGACAGTGCTGGGCCAGGCTGACAGATAAGGTTTAGGGGGCTTGTCTGCAACCAAAACAAGAGCACAGAGTTAAACAAAGTGGCCCTGAACCCAGCCATCTCTTGTATTATTCTTAGCCCTTAAAAGGCCTAAAACTACAAAATCTAAATGTTTCCTGGGTTTCAGAACCTTACCAGTCACCCAGATCTCTAGGGGGTTGCTGTGATTCGAAGCCACAAGGGGAGCAGAATCCAGATAATAAACACAGCTGTAGACACCAGAATCCTGATCCCTCACCACTGGCATCCAGAAGTCAGCTCTGTACCCACTTGGCCTCTGTTGCTCTAAAGGCTGTTGAGTCCCCTCTTTCAAAAGGACAAATGTTGAATCTGGAAGTTCCCCTTGACATTGAAGAGTCACATTTTCTCCAGGGGCTACCATGGGACCAGGTTGAACTAACAGGCTGGGCTTAGGAAGTAAACCTGCAAGAAATGAACTGCTCATCAGAGAGAAGCCATTTTGGAGTCTGTTCCTCCCTGACCTCCCCTAGTCTCTCATGAGCCAGTCAATCTGATCCTTTCAACACTACAATGCCCACTTCACAATCTCATCCCCTTACCCGTGACTATGAGTTCCAGAGTGTTGCTAGGCTGTATCTTGATAGGGCTGATCCAGTCAGGGTGGTAACAGCAGCTATAACGACCTATGCTAGCATCAGATATATTGGTAATAGGGAATGCTCCTTCATTGCTGGTAGACCCCCAAAGCTGCATTGAAGTGGCTTCTCCTTCTTTGTGCAAAATGTACCCAACTCCATGAACTGGTCCTTGGCACCAGAGAGTAACATTCTGTCCCATAGTGACCACAGAACTAGGCTCAGCAGACAACCATGGTCTGGGGAATGTGTCTAGAAAGAGAATAATGATGAATACGGTGTAAGTATGCAACCTTGTTACTCCCACACCACGATAATTGATTTTCCTTGAATCCCCTCCATAGTTTGGCCTGCCCTCCTAGAAGAGATCAACCCCCTTAGTCCATACTCCAACTGATCCTATCCCAACCCCTTGTTTTGTCTGTCCTTACCAGTCACCCAGATCATAAGGGGCACACTACGGTATGAGCCTCTGTTCGACATGGTTGTCTCATAGTAGATACAGCTGTAGTTTCCAGAGTCCTCCGCTCCAACAGTGTGGAGGAGGAAGTCAACTGAGGTCCCCGAAGCACTCTGGAACTGTAAGGGAGCATGGGTACCCTCCTGTAAGAGGGCAAACCTCATGCCCTGAAAAGTTCCTTGGCAGCGGAGTGTCACATTCTTCCCAGGAAGTACCACCGGGCCTGGCTGTGCCAGGAGAGTGGGTTTCGGGTAGTATTCTAAAAGGGAAAAGATTATAATATAAGGAAAGACTGCTCCCCACATTTTGCAAGTAGCCTTTATAATGTTGTTATGGGAGATGATATATGTTTATTGTGGAAAATTAGAAAATGTAATAAAAAACTAATGAAGAAAACATAATTTTACCAGCTCAAATATAACTATTTTCCCACTTGTGTTTTAACACATGACTATGTCCTTGGAGCTGAGACTATTTATGTAAGTGAGACCCACTGTACTCAGAGTTGGAGAATCTGGTATGTTTATATTAAAAAACACTTTCCTATGACGTTAAACACCCTTTGAAACAATCGTTTGTAATGGCTGTCTAACATGCACCTGACATTTCAAGGTTTTCTCCAATTCTCTGAGGGCCATCTAGCCCACCAATCCCTGACAGCTCAGTTCAGGCAAAAGCAGACCTTGAACTCAAAGCTCAAGGCCAAGCTTCAAAGAACTATTTTAGAAAGCAGGCAACTTGAGCTTGGTTCTTGAATTGGCCACCCCTATCTACCACACTACTTTTTTTTCAGAGGTGAATTTCTGGCCTCCCCCCGACTCCTTTGTCTTCTCTTCTCGTGATGATAACATGAGCAGCTGTCCTCCTTGGACAGTTCATCATGTGCTGAGCACTACCCCAAGAATGTTGCTGTGTCCTTTACAGAACACATGTCTTCCCCTCCCGCTGGCAGCCCCTCCAATCACTCTCCTAGGGTCAATACTATCTCCACCAAGACTTCCCCTCTCCCTAACCTGTCACAATTAGCTCCACAGGGTCGCTGGGCTCAGACCAGATGGAAAAGTCATAATAACGACAGCTATAGTTTCCCCCATCACCAACGGCCACTGAAATGACCAGAAAGTGAGCTGCACTAGACCCTGGAGTTCCCCAGGCGGGGTCACTTGATGCAATTTCATTGTCATCCTTGTAAAGAATGAAGCTCATGTGCTCATGGGAGGTGGAGCAAGTGAAAGTCACTCGGGCACCAGGAGTGACCACAGGACTGGCCCACGTCTTGAAGAAAGGCTTCGGGTACACTTCTAGAAGAGAAAAACAAAACAGTACAAAACCAAATCAAGAAAACAGGAAACAAATACAGGAAATGTTGGTTTGGGGAAGCTGTTCTCTATATGCATTTGTATAAATAGTTGCATTAATGTTTTTGTTTGGTTTTACAGGTATCCCTCATCCAGTCTCTCCTTGCCTCTAGATGAATCCAAATCACTGTCACTGGAACAGGCAAGGGAGGCTGTTGAAGGGGTAAACTTGCCTTAGAACTCTATTAATTAGTTCTCTGAGCCTAAGCTTGCCCATGTGGATAAGCGAAGGAAATAGTACCCACTTCACCTCTCTTCAGGATTTCCTCTATAGTTAAATGAGGTAATCAATGGGAAAAAAAATCAGAAAAATTAAATCACCCTCCACAAACCCAAGCTATTAATAACAATTATGTCTATTAATATCGTGCAGCCAGAGGTCCTGGCACTCCCAGCGCCACGCCTGCCTGGCTCTAAGATTGGACACAGGCTCCTAGTACCAGCAGCAAAATTTGTGGGGGTGATAGGAGTGTCCAACAGGCACATTCAGCCCCTCCTCCCTCACATACTCTTTTCAGCTCTACCTTTTATGACAAGCTCCAGGAGCTCACTGGGCTCAGACCACTTGAAGGGCTGCATTTCGGTGTGTGTGCGGCAGCTGTAATTGCCCTCCTCTTTATCTCCCATTCTTTGAATTGTAAAGAAGGCTTCTCTACCAACGGCACCGAGTTGCTGGACAGGTTCCTGCTCTCCCTTCTTATACAGAGCAAAGCCCAAACCCTCTAGCCATCCTTTGCATCGGATCTGCAGTTCCTGGCCCCGGATTGGGAGGGAAGCCGAAATGACAGGTTTGGGAAGGATGTCTAGAAAACCAAAATGGAATGACAAGGGAGTCAAAAGTTTGCAAGTGCCCAAGATGGGACGCTCAGAGTTACTTTACAAACAAACGAAATGCATTCTGAGGAGCCCTGAGTTTCCAAATCGGTTTCCTCTCACTCTTTTCCTCACCCCTCCCCCATCTTTTCCTCCTAGCCGCTAAGAGGTCCCAGGGGCACTGGGGATCACTCCGGGAGGATCCTCTGTCTTCGCTTACCTGTTCCTACTAGTTCAAGTGCTTCACTAGGCTCCGACACAGCCATCTCCTCCCATGAATGGCAATGGTAACTCCCGGTGTGGCTGTGGGTCAGGGCGCCAAGGGGGAAGGCAGCCCGGACCTGCTCCGAGGCTGGGCGAGTTGCAATCCACCCGGTCCCGTCCTTCAGTAACACAAACTCCTTAGTTGAGCTAGAAGGGCTTCTGCACCAGAGGGTTAAGTTCTTCCACGGGGCCAGAGGGAAGTTCGTCTCTGCCCAGAGTTCAGGCTTAGGAGTTGGCATGATTATTTCTAGAAACAGCAGAGTTAATGAAGCCTTCCTCCTGGCATTCTCCTTCCCCCCTTTCCTTTCTACTGAAGCCCCTACCCAGCTCCTCACCCCACCCCCCTGCGCCCCTTTCAGCCAAAATCTTTTCTTTGCTATCTTGCGTCTTTCTTCAGGTGCTGGGGAAAGGGGAAGCTGATGTCTCAGCTGAGCCTCACAAAAATGCAGGAGCCTGAAGGAATTTTTTACAGGCAGAAGGATAGAGTTGGAGGCTTAATTTTGCCAGTAGCTTTAACAAGTGCCCCTTCCTGGCTGTCCTTCCCTCCCAACCAGTCACTCCCTGGGCACTGACACTGACACTCTGTAGTTATTTCGGATCTCCAGAGAGGAATGTCCCAGTCTGGAGCAGGAAAAAACTCACCAATCTCTTCTGCCAGTGCCCCACTGCACAGTCCTGCAAAAGAAACTGTTGTCAGCCTCTGCCCCCTCTTCACCAAGACCACCCTCAAGCCTGCTGCCAGACTCCTGGCCCAACACTTTGTACTCACCACAGCAAAGAACAGCCATGAGTATGAAGAGCATGGCGACCCCTTGAGCTGTTCCCAACAACCAGGCTTCTCTAGTGAGACCAGAAAAGAGATGAGAGGAGTTGCTGGGATTAGGGGGAGGGCGGAGAGAAGGGGGCGGCAATTTATGTCATTGGTTTATTCACTACCCAATAGGGACTGGGTATGGCCAGGATAATGGGATCTGATCTTTTCTGACACCGATGACTTTTCTTTTTGAGGCACTAACCACCTACAAAGCCCTTGCACTTTCAGGACCTGCATGCTCCTCATCGCTGGCCCTCCCACAGTATATATTTTTTATCAGTTTCCCATGGCCCCTGATTAGGTTGCAAATGAGATGTCAGATGGAGAAATGCTTTTGTATCTCCAGTTCTCAGAACCCCTGGAGCTCAGCAGCTCTGGGTGGTTGGGTGTGGGGGTGGAAAGAGCAACCTTGAGTGTTTCTCAGTCATCAAGTTTAAGTTTGGAAGCAGTTGTTCCTATGGCAGGACTGGTCTTCAGACTGACCTGCCTCACCTGCCTTTGTTATGGAAGGGTTGCCTAGGCAGCCTTGATGAATTACCAGAAGACTGCCTGTCAGTGCCGAGCTAAGCCTGTCAGAGAGTGGTATCTCTCTCCCACTCCCTAGATTGTGACCACAAATGTGGAGCACTGTTGTTGGGCTCTGCTTGCTGTACAATTAGGAGGTATAAAGCCAAAGTTCAATTGCCAGTTTTTTCTTAGGAAACAGTGGCCAATCTTAGCCTTTTCCTCGTCAGAAAAACAACTTTTCAAGCTGCTCTCTATGAAATCTGGATTCCGATATTTTTCTTTGCTGCAATGGTCTTGGAGTAGGGTGAGACACATGAAGTTATATCTTTTTTAATCCTAATAGGAGGTTAGCCTAAAGCATATGGAATTTAGGGTAGAATCTATAGAACAGTAAAATTTGATCTCACTGAAACTGTTTGAAAACTCCAAGGGTGGTTTTTTTTTTTTAATTTTTGTCTTTTTGTTGTTGTTGTTGTTTTGTTTTGTTTTCCAGAAACCATAGGTGGCTCTCCACTTGTTGCCCTGGCACTCTATCCCTCAGATCTCAGTGGAAACACAGACACACATAGTCGTAGTGATCATCCGTTGTGTATTAAATTTCCCAGACACACAAAGGTGGCAGAAAGGGACACCCAGAAGCAGAGGGTGGAGGGAAGTGGGCACAACATTTAGGTGAAGGCCTGCCTGGACAAGATCTGTCATTTCTCTTTACATTGCCAACTGGAATAGCCTTAGAAAACCATGGGGATTAAGGAGAAAAATCAATGGTCCAAAGGACACTGGAATCAAATAGCAGGAGGATTTTTTGAGCAATTTTCAGGCTAGAGGAAAGAGTCAGATTCTCAGGATCTATATCTTGTCTTATCAAATACCTATTCATGTTAAAACTATATTCTGAGGATGCTTTGCACAGATAATAGGAATCTAGAATAACAGAAAAACTGGTTTCTAAGGAACCTTGAATGGGCCAAAATATTTGCTCTAGCCCTTGAAAGTGTGTGTGGAATGAGGGTAAATTGGAAAAGCTGAGATGGGAATTAGATAATCTGGAAGACAGAAGAGCATAGATCCTTACAAGAGAGCATGTTCACACCATATCTATTGGGAAGACATCTATAATGTCTTGTGGACAGAGTTGTTTAAGGAGAGATTTGGGGCATTGTAGGAGGTATAGAGGTCAGGGAACATGGTTTGGATTATTTCTGTAGCCTCTGAAAACTATACTTGACTCCACTTTCCAGCTTGGGAAAAGACCCCTCTGCAAGGTGAAAGAGAAACAAATGGAATGCCTTAACCAGTAAAGCCTTGAGGCTTGAGAGAAACCTAAGAGTGCATCCCTGTGGCTTACTGCCACTGGGGAGTAGCCCATTCTGGAGACTAGGTGAGCACACAATCAGCTCCTTGGGAAATAACAGGCAGAGAGAAGACAGTTACCTGAATCTCAGTCTCCGACATTTCCACCGTATCCACAGCACTAGGAGCAGCAAGGAAACAATCTGGATAGATAAGGACATCCTGAAAGCTTCATTTGGAATGGAATTCCAGGTGAGGAAGCCTGTGACCAGAGAAGACCAGAAGCGAAAGTCTTGCTGGGGATAAGGTCAGACAGATAAATTCATGGTGGGGGAGAGGAGCTGGTTACTTGGAAAGCTTGGGATAGATGTGCTCTTTCTTTTCATGGAGTCTTCAGAATATCTTGCTCACTGCTTTGAATTATTGTAGGACACCAAAGGAAGTATGCCTAGACACATGGGTCCTGACTTCCAAGCCCGCACTCCCCGTCCTGTATATTTCTGGGTACTACTTTAGGATCCCAGGATATGGAAGGATATTCCTATGAGAAGTTATCCTCTCACCTGCTGGCCCCACCAACTGCAGAGGCTCACTGTGCTGTGACCAGGTGTTAGTGTGTGTCTCAATATAATAGCTGCAACTGTAGGTCCCTGTGCCTTGTCCTTCAATGTCAGTGATGATGAAGTCTCCTCCATCTACTGAGAATTTTTGGAATGTTGTTCTTTCTTCCCATTCCAAAGAAAATTCAAGTACTGGATGAGATACTCGGCACTGAAAGGTGATGGTCTTTCCTACTTTGAACATGGAACTGGGCCAAGCTGAAAGGGAGGGTTTGGGGGGCTTATCTGAAACCAATCCAGAGACCACAGTTAGAGTGACATTTAGCTAAGCACCCTCTCCCCTGCCAAATGTTTTTGAGCTCCCCATTTGGGATTCTCTTTCTTTTCACTTACATTTGATAATTGACTTCAAGCCTGTGTGTTTAGAGTTCTTCCCCCCTCTCCTTGGTTCTCTAAACACTACTGGTTCCTACTTTCAATCAGGAAGACCTCATACCTGTAAGATCTCCCTGGCTTGAAGGAAAATAATTTTTTTCATGAGTCACAGTGGGTCTGGGTCGTGTGGAGAGGTAAGGCTTAAGGTGAGTCCTGAGAGAAGGTCCCTGAAGGATGTAGAAAGTCCTACACCACCCTCCTAGTGTTTTCTTTTTAGCTCATTGCTTTAAGAAAGTGCAAGAGCCACTAGGATCCCCTTAGAGCATAGCAACAATGATAAAAGCAAACAGGCGACAATAACATTAAAGCCAGTTGGGATCACTTGCCTACAACCATCAGCTCCACAGTGTTGTATGTTTCCATCTTAATGGACGTCTTCCAGGTAAGAAAATATTGACAGCTATAAATGCCAGCATCCTTGTACGTCACATTCTTGAGGAAGAATGATTTGTTGCCAGTGTTGCTGGTGGCATCCAGAAACTGAAGGGGTCTCTCTTCTCCCTTCTTATAGAGTGCGAGCCCCACTCCATCCATTAGTCCTTGACATCTCAGGCTTACATTTTGACCCATTTGAACCACAGGACTGGGCTGAACAAGTAGCCAGGTCTTGGGGAAAGTGTCTAGGACGAGACCCAAAACACAAATAGCCAATGGTAGAACATTCCCCTCCTTCCAATACTTAGGGCTATTTTCCTTCTCTGTCTTCCCATTTGCACTTTGCAAATCCCCCACTAAGCTGACCAAAGTCTGCTCCTTCCACCCACTGTTAACCGTGGCCAAGTGACTAGGTGCAAGGAGGGAGAGGGAATCAGATGAGGATTTATGACCTGTTCCATAGCACACCCCTGTCTTACCAGTCACCCAGACTTTCAGGATATCACTAAACAGTGAGCCTCTGTATGACCCATCATAGTAAAAACAGAGATAGTGCCCTGTATCCTGGATCTTCAGAGCCCGGAAGTAGAAATATGCCTCATTTTTTATTGGCTTCTTGTGGTAAAAAGATTTCTTCAAGTCTTCCAACCTCATTAAAGCAAACGTCATTCCATATATTGGCCCTTGGCACCTGAGACTCAGGCTTTCTCCAGGTGCCAGGATGGGCCCAGGATGGGCTGTCAGAGTTGGTTTGGGGTAGAGACCTAGAAGGGAAGAGACCCTTAAGTTACAGTTTGGCCAATTCTTCCCTAGTCTATTTTTAGTCTCCTAGCTTCTTCAGACAAAAGTGGTAAGTGGAATGTAGCCTTCCCTCCTATTTCCTTAGATTTATGCCTCCTTGCATATGTAATCAAGGATAAGTTCACTTATAGTCTTTCCCTCTCATCTGACTGTATTAGCTCTACTGTGAGCTCAGCCAAGTATAGGTGCTTGCCTCAGGGGACTGTCTACACTCATAATGCCCTGTATCTTTGGGTCTCTGAAATGACAAATACAGTTCTTCCCACAGGCAGAAAATCCACACCTATAAAAATGACTTTGATTCCATCTTGTTGAGTAAAACTTTCACTGAAATATTAATAAGAACATCTGAACACATTAATCTTACCTTAAAATCCTACTCCCAACCTCAAAACATGAGGCTGGAGGAGGCCAATAGGGAGGGAGATTTGGGGCAATAAGCAGTAAGCCAATGAGATCTGGTAATGGGGCCTACCTTCATTTCCATGGGTTGTTTTACTAAGGTGGTTGTACTAATAAACTTGAGCTCTACATGACTCCATCTTATCCCCCACTCAAATCTCAGGCACACCAATTCATCCACTATGGTAAGATCAGCCCCGTCATATACTCATGGAAGCTTTTTGGATGAGTCGTGAATCATGCCAGTCTAAGGGTACTGAGTGTAAAGAATATTAAATCCCTGCCAGAATAACACTAACAAACAAGTGGGAAATACTGGTGAACACTAATTGCAGAAATATGTGTTAGTGGGATCTACATTGGAAAGGTATCCATATACACCATATATACCAGTTAAGCAGTATACATCAGTTAAGCAGTCCTTTGTACTTTGATCCTCAAGAAAAAGCTATATTAATAAAATTATTATCTACCATTTATTGAGAACTTATATGCCAGGCACTGTACATGTTATGTAGGTAAATCCTCACAACAACCCTGTGAGGTAGGCATTACTCTTATACCGATTTTGCAGATCATGAAACTGAAGCACAGAGTGGCATTATACAATAGATTGGACAGATACTGTTATCCTGGGTTAGAATGGAGAAAACAGAAGCACAGAGAAGTGACATGACGTGCTCAACATCACACAGGGAAGCAGTGTCACGGATGGAACTAGGAATCTGGGTACTTTCTGTAGCATCACAATTTCCCTGGATCTATGTTGCTTGCTGTGGAAATTACATAAATGTAGACAATTCCATCTGGAATTATCCAGGACATGGGATAGAGGAGTTGAAGCTGGAGTGTGTGACTAGTATTTGGACCTTTGGAGGAGTTTCCTTCTGTGTTTGGAGCTTGGTGCTGCCTTTACTGGCTCTATTGATATGGGACAAAGTAATCTTTCAAGCCATTTCTAAAATATAAACTATCAATTTCTTTGTCATTTGTTTATTTTTCATCAGTAAGAATAATGATTCATTCTACTTTACACCCTTAAATATAATCACCACAAATACACTTCAATTTTTAAGGAATCATTTTTAAGACTGCACTGGCAATGCCTGGCACATATTAGGTGCTCAATAAATATTGGATGAATGAGTGAATAAACAGTAATCTACAAGTAAAGAACAACAAACCTGTGATAAGATGAAGCTACTGAATAGATGGCTAGGCTCACAAACAGGCCAAAGGGTTATCTGCTTTAAAGTATGTGTGATTCTAATTTGGAGCTCAGGAACATGTCAAATGGCTGCCTCACCAATCTTGCAGGGCCTAGAAACTGGCTGAGGCAAGTAATATCATAAATTTTGCTCAACCAGCCATGATCCCTGGGATAACAATTGTCAGATGCCAGCAGCCATAGACACACCCACCTGCCACCACCAGCTTCAGGGGATTGCTGGGCTCTGACCACAGAGTGGGGAGCATCTGGATATGAGTGCGGCAGATGTAAACCCCTTCATTCTCAGGTGCCAAGTTGTCAATGGAGAATATGGCCATTGTCCCAGTTGGGACTTGGTAATCTACGGGCTCTGTGTATCCCTCTTTAAACAGCATAAATACCAAATCCTGAAGCCATCCATGACAGAGGATGTTAACATTGCATCCAGGAAGAGGGGGGGTCTCTGCCTGGATCCAGAAGATGGGTTTGGGAAGTTGGCCTGTAAAGAAAGAATGAAGTGATTTGAGTTAGAACAAGGAGAGTGCTGCTTTGATTTGAGGACAGGAGCCTTCGGCTTTAGACGAGCCTTCCCAGAACCACTCTTCTTTGCCCCAGCCTTCCAGAGCTGCATCCTCTACATGCATTGCCTGATACAAAGTAGGCACTCAGGTGCCACATATGGAGCACATACATGCATGCATTGGAAGTAATTCAACAAACCTTTCTCTGAGGTGGTGATTTTGAGTCCTAAGAGTGGGAAAGGATACTGAAGTATCTAGCTTTGTCCTCTCACCTGGTGCTTCTAACTCTAGAATTCTACTGGGTTTCGACCAGCCTTTCTCCTTCCAGTAGCAGCACCGATAAAGACCTGCATTGGACTCAGTAAGGGCACCTATGAAGAATGAAACTTGGAAGGTCTTGTAAGGAGGACGGATCCAGGTCATCTGAGTGTTATCCTTCAGCAGCAGGAACTTGCTGGATACCCGAGAGGGGCTTCTGCACCAAAGTGTGATGTTCTCCCAAGGGGCCTGGGGGTAGTTGGATTCTATCCAAAGCTCTGGTTGAGACTCCTCTGCTGTTATTCCCCAAAATCACAAAGATACCAGCAGTCAGTCCTCTCCCTCCCGCAAAGTGCCTCACAGCATGCCTGAAAATTGTCTCTAACCCGCCCATATGCTGACTTTTGCCTTGCTGTAGGGGGTGGGAGTGTCTGCTCATATAATGGTTTGGGACAGAGATGCTAGGGCATTTGTTCAAGGAATCCAAATGAACAGGGGAATGAGCTGCCTTCTAATGAGAGAAAAAGCAATGCTTCACAGTTCTTGGGAAAGCAAGTCATGATGGAAGAAGCTCTGATTTCCAAGCAGACCAATCTTGCTTGGGTATCTCAAGGCCATGCAGACAGGCTAGTTCCTTATAATCTCAGGCAGGAAGGCACTTACCCATTGAGGTCATACCTAGACTGAGCCCTGGAAAGAGAAAATGGTAAAAGGGAGACTCAGCAATCTCTTCCACATCCCCCAGGAGTCTGCTCACAAGAACTTCTCTTAACAGGGTCACTTGCTTCTCAGTCCTTCCTTGTACTTACAAATGCAACCAAGCAAGAGAGTGAAGGTCCGAAGCATCATGGCCCCCTGCTCTGGCCTGTCCAGGGCTGTGGGGCCTCTGGTGCAGGATGTGTACTCCAAGTCTTGAAGGTTTGCTTCTTAAAAGATAGTAGAATCTAAAAGAAGAAATTTTCTTGCTCAGGGACTAGTTCTGCTCTTTCAAGTTGAGGTGAGATCACTGCATTACTCTTGACAAGCTTACATTCCACTGGTTCACAGGAACCTAGCTTGTTAATAAGGCCACTTGTTGCTTTCCTTGCCTTGACCCTTTTCTGCACTTGCCCATCTCTCCTCTCAAGATCTTTTCCTGGGATCCAAGACATTATTTTTGTTGAAATGTTTATTTGTCCCTGAGATTCCAAAGGCACAGAAAATGACCTTAATCAAGCCAGAAGAACCCCTACTGAGTGGAGAAAATGGAACATGCTAAGACTCATCTTTTAAGATCCTTTAATCAGATATCTGCACACAAGCAAGCACACACGTGTACGTACACACACACACACACACACACACACACACACACACACACACACACACACCGGAGTCATCCAACGACTTAGTAAAGAAGGAATTACTGCTGCCCCCATTTTGTTGCTGAGGCAAATGGAGTTTAGGAAGGATACATAATTTGCTGAAAGTCAAAATATTAAATAAAATTTAAAGTTCATGTTTAACTCCATGGCTGACACTAAAATATCCAGAGGCAGCACCTTCTCTCACCCCATCTTCATCTTCCATCATCCACCCATTTCCTTAGAAGGACTGTTCCTTCTAAGGAGTGCTTCTGGGGCACTCTTGTAGCTTAACCCCAACACTTAATACCCTACTTTGAGCAGGTGTTGGTTAATCCAGCTGCCCAGATAGTAAATAAAAGTGTAAACTATCCCTCTTTAGAACTTGTCCTTAGCGTCTAAGCAGCTTTTTCACTACCTCTGAAGAAAATGGGATTGTTTGAATTTTAAGGAACGTAACAAAGATACTTGAGTTCCGAGAGGTCTTCTCATTTTCCCAGAAGTCATTACCAACCATACATATTCCATATACATGAAGTGGATCTTCTCCCCTCTCGCTGCAAAGTGACCTTTTGCTAAGGGAAGGTGTATCCCCACAGCACAAACTCCAGCGAATTCTCCTTCATGAAATATCTACTCATAGTACGAAACCTTGCCTGACCTGAGCTGTTTGACCCTAGCTCAGTTGGAATGAGGTATGGGTAGCTTCCACAAGAGAGAAAGAAAATGACTTTGTTTCTCTAAACTTCCCGTAGACTGACAGCCTCTGATATGGTCTAGCGGTAAGAGAGAACAAAATGGAGGAGCGGAAAGATAGATTTTCAAAACACCTTGGCAGCAGACAACAAGTTGACGCGGAGAGATTCAAGAAGAGGTGGGCCCTGTTTTTCATTTATTTGTACTGAAGGATGCTTAATTTAATTTCTGAACTTTTCTTATGTTAGTGGGGAAATAACATGTGCTAGCCTTGTTCGGATTACAGAAAAAACGTGTACAGTGCCAGGCATGCTGTGTACATTTCATTTAAACAGGTGTATTTTGTCCCATTTTTCAGAGGGGTATACGTTTGGCATAGCACCCTAATGTGACTCTTTCCATCTCAATTTCTAGAATCTCTTGTCCCCAATTTTCTCAGCGCCAGGCCAAAGCTTGGACACCACCCTGTTGCACTGTTTCCCCTTGGAGCACTGGGCCAGGATCTAGTAGGGGAAGCTAGGTTCTTTGTGCTAGGAGAGTTCAACCTGGGATTGCACCCAGGAAATGCCATTTGAGGATTCAGCCTTACCACACAGACATCAGGGCCTTGTCTATTGGCAACTGGAGTGAGTCAGAAAAGCTGAATTTCTCAGCATGGCTGACCACTCCTCAATCATTTGGGGATTTTTTTTTTTAAGGTATCATATCACTTCAGCCAAGATGATAAATCTTTATGCCCAGGGAACTTGGGAACAACCCTGAGGTTCAAAATTGACCACGCCCATTTTGCCCTTTCACCTCACCCCCAACTTAGGCAGTTGAGGCCGGTTTTTTTTTTTAAGGGTCCCCTTGTACTCTACCCCTGGCACTTTCCCCACCATTAGGCAGCGTCGCAGTGTTTTCGAGGGTTATATATCCGAAATATCTAATGGCTAGCCCCCTTCATAGCTTTAAGGGCTCCAGAAATCAAAGGGGTTGGGCTCCGCAGGGTGCCGGGTACAAACAAGCTTTGCTTAGGGTTTGGAGGGAAGATTGAGAAAGGAAAGAAGAGATATCTACATTTCCCAGAGATTCTCATCGAGGCGGGGCTGCGATCGGGGGAGAGAAGGAGAAAGACAGAGAGGAAGGGGGTGGGGGGAAAGACTGGGGAGCAGTTTGATTTACGGCAATTAATCACAGCAGGGGGACTCTTTCGGGGTTTTGTTTAGGATTTTGTGGCCAGTAATTAATCTTCAGCCTCTGGACTATGCGCTCATTTGCAGGTACTTACGGTAGTTGAAGGCCCGCTCCGAGGTTGGAGATTCTCCAGAGAGCTCCTCCAGATGCAGCAAACTGCCGGGCATGGGAAGAGCTGTCTAAGGACTGCCTCTCCGGCCCTGAGCCCCGCCTCCCTCTCTCCCCCACCCGCCTGCTATCCCGCCCTTGCCTCCTCCCCCTCCTTCGCTTGGCTCCCAAACCCACCTACAGCCACTCTGCCTAGCACCTGCAGTCCTCTGATGACCAGGATTGGAACGCCCCTCCCAGCTCCCCGCCTCTCTCCCTACTCCCTGCAGAGGTTGCTGGTGCCAGAGTCAGGCCCTGCCCCCCCCCCCCCCCCCCCCCCCCCGCCTGTCGCTCAGAGCTTCATTTGGTCACTGTATCCTGGAGGGAGAGGGCCAGCTTCCAAGACAGCTGAAGCTGTAGATCCACCTCACCAGCTCTCCAGTGCTTTTAAAGCGATTTCAGGTCTTCATCTGCTCCTTAACTGTCCTCACGCATTCATAAATGTCTACACAATAGTTGAAACGCCTATTGTGTGCACTTTTGACCCAGGCCCTGGGCATTTCTAACCTTCACAGCAATCAGTAATATCTTCTGATGAGGAAACTGGCGCTTTCGGAGGGTTAGTAACTTGGACAATCTTCAAAGTCCAGTTTGGGATAAAAGCCCAGGCTTTAAAGACATGTCCTTTCAGATTTCAGTTCAGGGTCTACATTTACTAGCTGTGTGAGTGACCCCAAGCAAGTGAGTTAAATTCTAGGAGGTCCACTTCCCCTGTGTTTTAAATGAAATAAAAGAGCCTGCTTTATAGGGCTTTAATGGGTAACTCAAGTAAATCTTTAAGTACTCTCAGGCCTGGCACACAATAGGTTCTCAACATGTGCTATCCGTGGCCATTGCCACTTCTACTTACCATTGTTAATCTGTAAATTCCTCCTTAACTGCCTTCGAGTAGTATGGTTTTGAGGATACAGAGCAGTGTTTTGAAAAATTTGTTGATTATAAAAGATTTTTCAAATTTTATTTTGTGTGTGAATGTGTGAGGGGCAGAGAAGGAGAGCTACCAAGCCATGGCACTTGTCACAGAACATGACTTCAGGGCTCTGTTCATAACTTGCGAATTGTTGAGTCGGGGTCTCTCTTACTGTGTCTATCATTGCACAGCTTATTCCAGTCCAGCTGGTGTTCAAGCTTCTGGATAATTCTCCTGTCTCCACCTCCCAGCTCCCTTTGGGAACACTGGGATTACAAACTTCCGCCATCCATATAGTTTTTTACGTGGATTCTGAGGACTGAAGTAAAGTCATTAGATTCAAGCCGAAAAAACTTTTACCCACTGAGCCATCCATGTGGCTTCATGAGGGAATTAAAAAAATGATAATGTATGGGTGAGACACTAACTCTAGCTGTTGTAATGAAATTAAAGTATGGCAACTAATGAGCTCAGTGAACAATTGATAAGAAATAGCCAAAGTTTTCTTCACGTGCATTTTACCTTCATAAGATGTCTCGAATAATCTAATGGAAATCAGTTCATTTCAAAAAGCAACTATGGGAAAACCAGACACTGCTTTTAATGAAGCCATTTGAATAGCATCGCTTCATGAAACAGAGGATGACAGATGTAGGTTCCTGGCATTCTTAGGTCCTTCGTGGCATTTCAAATTGCAGATTGTTGTGGAATGATTAGCCATACAAATATAAATACGGATTTCGAGAACAATCATTTAACTTCTCTGAACATCATTTTTCTTACTTGAAAAGTAGAGATAATAATTGAACCCACTACCATACAAATTTCTGTGTAGGATTAAATAAAATTATTACCTAGGTACAAGGACATAGCAAACAGCCTTTAATTGAGCATGTGCTTGTTAAGTAGCTCTTTGTGGCAGGCATTGTTCTGGGCTCTGAAGATCCAGAGAGATGTTCCTCTTACAGAGCCTGTAATGGAACCATAACTCATGGTAGAGAATGAGTAGTAAGCGACAGAGGAGTGTTGAGAATCTGAGTGCATTGCAATTGAGAAGAGCAGCAAGTTGGATATGCTAGCTGTGCTCTGAGAAGTGCAAATAGGTTGCTGGTACTTTGTGCATCAACTAGGGCACTTGTTTCAGGGAAGACAAAGAGCAAGGGTTTTGAACACTTGAAGAGACAAAGCTGGACAAATGTGTTGTTTGGGGCATGAGAATAACCATTACTATCTGTGAGACTGGAAACACCATATCAATAGTTTTTGGAGACAATTATCCTTGGCTGGTTTGGAACTCACTGTGTAGACTATTTTGGCTTGGAATTCTCAGTGATCTGAGCCCTTCTGTCTCCCAAGTGCTGAAATTAAAAGCCTGGGCCAACCACATGCAGTTCTACCATATAAATTTTTCAAATACTATGATAGTACCAGGCACTGAGTATATCAGTTTCACCTCATTTAATTCCCACAGCTACCCAAGGAAGTAACTATCATTAAGAAGCCCATCTTACAGATTAAGAAACTGAAAAGATATTAAGCAAATTGTCTAAAGTTCAGTAACAGAGCTAGAATTCAAATCAAGGCAAACTGTACACAGAGTTCCATATTCTCAACCATTACCTTATGTCACTTCCACATCGAACAATTAGAATGACAAAAACACACAGGTGGGAAAGGGCAGTGTGCCTTATAAAATCACCAATCAAATGCACTGTTAATAATGTGAGAAGAAGGTAATGTGTTGTTCCCCAGTTCTCTGCAAGTCCCGGGGCAGAAGCTTGTACTCTTGGACCAGCATCCTGAATCTAGAGCCCAGAATCAACCCATCTGGTTGTGGAATCTTGAGAAGGTCCTGGAGCTGCATGCATGCAAATAGCACTCACTCTAGCCTTTTGCTCTGGGACACTATGGAGTCTTGAAAATGCTTATTATTCAGGCTTCATAGAAGCCCCTCATTCAGACCATGGCTGGCAATTGAGATGCCAGAATCTTTGTCTCTAGGCTACCTCATAGGTTTTGAACCCTGCAGCCTGCAGAAAGAGAAGCATTCTCTGGCTGACCTCCCTGAAGAAACCTCAAGTGGCCCAGCAGGAGAAGCCAACAGGGTCTGAGGGGTGGGAGGGTAGGGCTCCTTTGAGAGAGATGAAGTTATCTTAACATTGACT
The DNA here is from genome assembly GCF_004664715.2 of Peromyscus leucopus. Classification (NCBI taxonomy): domain Eukaryota; kingdom Metazoa; phylum Chordata; class Mammalia; order Rodentia; family Cricetidae; genus Peromyscus; species Peromyscus leucopus. The sequence goes on from NC_051083.1 coordinate 115,065,109, forward strand.
CTGCTGGGCCTTTTCTATCAGGAATCTAATCTATGGCTTTGTGGTAGTGAATCTCTCTCTCTCTCTCTCTCTCTCTCTCTCTCTCTCTCTCTCTCTCTCTCTCTCTCCTCCTCCTCCTCCTCTTCCTCCTCTTCCTCTCCTGGTTTATTACTCTGGAATTATCAGGGTTTATTTTGAGAATGACTAACCTGGTGGTTAATGCCTAGGCACCATCTTGTTCTCTGCACTTAGATCTGGTAATCTGGATGGGAGCTCCTACCCAGTTATCTTCTCAGAAGTGGTGAAACTAGAAAGTATCTTTGACCCATACTCCTTCTCATTTCCAGATCTTAGGCACTGGCACTAGAAGAGAGGTCTGTCTACAAAAACTTCAGAGTCCTTTCTCAGGAGTTCCTAGGGATTCCAAGGTACCTGGGAAACACCAGACTGTATTGAGCTCATCTTAAGTATGTTAAAGTGGGGAGTATAATGTGTAGAGGCAGATTTGAGAGACAGTGTTTCTGAGCTACAGAGGCTGAGGGGATAAAACAAGGAAAACAGACTATTTCACACAGTGGTGTTGAGGGGTGGACAAGAAGCTCTAGATGAGCTTTAAGGAGCAAAAAGTAATAATAAAGGGTCATAGGATAGCTTTGCAGAGATTCTGCATAATCAAGTTTTGGATAAAGTGATGATGTCTTTTTGTTGCTGTTTCTTCTTGAACAAATTGCTCTTTTATGTACTGTCCCAAATAGGAGGGACTCATAGGGCAAAATACCTCTTCACAGGGATACACTTAAGCTTGCCAACACACAAACAACAAGTGTGCCCATCTCATCTCAACCCCTCACTCAGTGGCCTGGATGATAGCTTTAAATGTGTCACAGTCAGAGGATTTTAAACATGGAAGATAGAAGTGCTGCATACCAGAGGAGAGACCCATCTTATCCCACCCCACCCCACCCCACCCAACCCCATTACACCCCATCCCACCCTGAGAACTTTTCTTAAAAATTACTCCAAAAAAATCAGCTTCTTCCAGGTTTATGGTTTAGGACAGTGAATTCCACTTTCAAACAAGAACTTTTCCATCACTCGCCCCCCCCAACACACACACACACACACACACACACACACACACACACACACACACGTAGTTTTTACACATTTCCGGGAGAGTTAAAAGCATTGTGCTTCCCTCTCCCTGTTCCACTTCATTGTGGTGGTAAGCCACCTGAAGAATGTATAAGACCAATGGGATTTCCCTCATATTCAAAGGTTGAAAATACATTTTAGCCAACACCCTCCTGATTCCTCAGACAATTAGAGCTGCCATCATTTTCTGCAGTGGAGAGGAAGTGCAGTGTAGATGAGGCCATCAGGGGGCAATTTCAGAACAGCAAGGGCACCTAACCAGAAAGGGTAGTCTCCAGCAGTAAGGCCAGATGAGGGGCTAGGCTTTGCAGTTGAGGAGAGTGAGTTGCAGAGGGGTGTTGGGGTGAACTAACAGAGCCCAGGTTTCAACATATCATTTGTCAAATATTTTCATTATTAAGGGTAAAGTTTAGGGCACAGAGTCAACAGAGGATGTAGCAGGAATCTTAGAAGGTCTTATTAATAAAATCAAACCTGAGGCCATTCATTGGGGTGAATGCTGGAAGATCAGAGAAGCAGAACAAGACACAGCTACCTCATCTTGCCAATTCCTCAGCTGATCCTGTTTCCTCAGACTGGAAGCCTCTCAGTCCTCATCCAAATGGATCTCAGCTGAACTGCTGCTCGAAAGCCTGAAAGCATAACCAGCCAAATGCTGCTAGTTTCTGGTCTTCACGCCTTATATCTTTCTGCCTTCTGCCATCACTCCCTGGGATTAAAGGCTCACTTCTTGGGATTAAAGGCATGTGTCACAATGCCTGGCTGTTTCCAATGTGGCCTTGAACTCACAGAGATCCAGAGCGATTTCTGCCTCTGGAATGCTAGGATTAAAGGCATGTGCTACCACTGCCTATCCTTTATGTTTAATATTGTGGCTGTCCTGTTCTCTGACCCCAGATAAGTTTATTAGTGTGCACAATATTTTGGGGAACACAATACCACCACAAGAGGAAGCTGTAACTAAGGGTGTTTCCAGGACTGTGCAAGAAACCTTACAGAATAAATAAAATGCAAGCAATGACCCCAAACTGAAACTTGTCTAATCCAAGATCTCATTGCAAGCCATGTGGCTTTAGAAAGAAGCTTGCATGATCAGGCCACTCGGTAGTGCATACCAGGCACCAAGTAAGTATGATTGCCTGGGTGAAGTTAGCTGAAGGTTTAATAGTAAATAAAAGGACAATAAATAAAAGAGCAATTTGTTCAAAGTTTGCACAGAACAAATGACATTTGGTTGTGCTTCAATATCACTGGCCACAAGGTTCTGCTTGATCCATTTACCATTCCCCACAACATAACCTCCTGGCATCATCCAATGCCTTTTTGTATATTTGAGGAACAGTATGCATCTGCATCTGAGTACATCAGGATTGGGAGAGCATTGATGCAAACACAGACATAAAATACAGGAGTGTTTTAAGGCTGGGATAGAAGTGTTTTCATAGCTGCCTTTTTCTGGATTGAATGAAGTTAATGGTTCAGAAGACAAAGAGCCCCCCCACCCCTCTGTGGGCAGACAGACAGAAAGGGTTCTAGAAGATGTTTATGTCTGAACCAGGCAGGATTCTTCGTAATGCTGTTGCCAGGGAAGCAGGTTTTTTTGCTCCAGAGTCAGCCTTGCCTTCAGTGTGTTAAAATGATTGGTATTTTCATGAGGGTGGCTAGGGAATGAGAAGGGGATGCCACTTAGGAATGTGCGGCTGGGCTTTTCTATTTCTTTCTAATCAGTTGTCCAGAGGAAAGTGTAGAAGCCACTAATTAGGTTCTTTTATCCCATTTATTGTATGATTAACCAATTATATAATTGAAGCTAAATAGAGATGTCTAAATTGCAAGAGCAATGCAAATGAACAATTTAAAAACATCATGGCAACATAACCCACTGTTTATATTTTGATTCTGAAAATGCCGTTTTATAGGCAATATTTCAATGTCCAGTTTTTTCCCCAGAAAAAATTCATCAATTTTCCTCTTTCTTCCTCTTAGTCTTCCTCCTTCCCTCTCCCCCTCTTCTTCCCTCTGAGGTCTTACTATATTGTCCAGCCTGATCTTGAACTCAAGATCTTCCACCTTGGTATCCCAAGTGCTATTATTATATGTATCTGTCACTGTTCCAGGCTCAAAGGTGAGCAAAATTTCTAAAATATTCATGTAACCTTAAAAGAACATAAAGACTTTCTGCAAAATAAATCTGTGAATTTTATATAGTAGATGGCATTTAAATTGACAATAAAATTATTCATTTATCTAATCTATAACATTTTACTGTCTCATGTCACCCACCCTGAATTATCTTACTATATCTTTCTATAGTCACTCATCCATCCTTTTCTATCCCTTCATATGTTCTTTTCATTTGTTCTGTTCCTATGCAGTACATTACATATACATGTATACACATCTACACACACGTGTGTACATTGATATAAGTACATACACAAAACAATAACCACTCACTGTAATTGAGTGAAATGTAAAACTTGTAAATATAAATATTGTATATTTTTACATTATTTCTCCAAATCACCATAAGTAAAATGTTATTAATCATAATAACAATATTTAAAATTATATTAAAACGTGCTTTTATAGGCAAATTTAGTTACTTAGCTCCTGGTGCATCTTCTCCTTAGGCATGAACTACTTGCAGAAAATCCAGTGGTTTGAGAATTTTTACTGAAAAAAAAAATGCCTTCAAGTAACATTGACTGTCTCAGACACTTCTTGCTTCTTCAAATTGGACAGTTGACTAGGTTAGATGGCTCACTTGGGGTTTCATACCTAAAAAGTTCAGCTGGAGAATTTGCTCCAACTCAGTATCTCTCCCACCATTCCTCCAGTACAGTCAGCTGTGGACCCTACTGTTTTCTTGTTGAAAATCCTTTCTTTATTTCTGAACAAGCTGATGAGGATTCCCTTTCCTTTTAAGTTTAAGATTTGGACAGTTATGTACCTTAGACTTGGTTTGAGATGTTTAAGTTAAGATTGTGTTTAATTTGGGAAAGTTTTAAGAATAATTCTCTTTTTAAACTGATCTTCAATTTTGTCCTCATCTGTAAAATTTGCCTCTTTTGTGCTATTTTGGGGCAGTTTTCTTCTCTCAGAGTAACACATTCATTCATTCCTCAGAGTCTTGTGGTAATCTTTGACAGGCTTTCCTGTTTGCCTTTAAAAATGCCCAGTGGCATTTCATACTGTTAGGGTGATGTGTAAGTTCCTAAACGCTGAATCTACATCTGAATTCTGTCTGTTGCTTCTCTGGGGAAACCATGGTTCTAGGACCCTCTGAGGTCTAGTATTCCTTGTTGGGATCACAATGCTCACTCCTATACTTGTTTACAACATCCCCTTTTGAACTTAGATCATTTGAATTTTCCTTTTTGCCTATTGTAGCTTAGGCTTCTATGGCTTGGAGTTTAGCAACTTGCTTCTGCACATACCTGTGCCTTTGGTCTTCATACTAGAAGTTCAAGAGCTCAGGGCTTTCTATAGAAATGCAAGACCCTTTTTAACCTGCAACCCTAGGGTATCTTGTAGAAAATCAAGATTTAATCAACTTCTATGTTCCTTCAAATAACATCAGGGTCAGTCAGAACTCCACAACCCTATATGGAGGATTAAAAAAAAAATAGATAGGTACAAAAGTAAAATAATTACTACACACAAAAAAAATATAAGTACACTAAATAGCTGAATGAACAAATACAGTAAGAAAAATATTATAGTCATGGAATAATAAATAAAATAAAAATAAATAGACATGGAAACAATAAACTCAGCCTTATATATTCATAATGCTCAGCTTTTGCCTGATCGAAATACACAGAATAATTCAGTGAAGCAACTAGGAGCATTGGAATTACAGAGAGTGAGCAGAGCTCACCCAAATGTCCCAGCATTTGTTGAAAGGGATTTTGACTTTGTGTCAGAGGGTTTGAATTTCAGCCCTGGCAGAACTGCTTACTAACTGTGCAATCGTGTGACATTTGGCAAGCAACAGAAAGTTATTTGAGTCTCCATCTCCTCATCAGTGAAATGAGTATTCAATAACTATGAGCTAAGTCTGAATATAGAACGCTGTTTGCTACAACTCAATCATGCTCTATCTATCTCTTTACAGTAAGTAGTGTCTCACATTTCTTTTGGTGAAGGGTAGAGGCAGGACAATGATAGAGACAGTAGAATCTAAAGAGATCTCAATGGACATCTACACAAGCACAAATCTCACAGCATGATCTTTTTGAGAAAAAAAAACCTATTCAGTTTGATCATGGCCATGTATTGTAGAAAGATAGGGAAATAAAGGCAGTGTTCAAAATTATGAATCAGGACTGGGAATGTGGCTCAGTGGAACAATTGTAGTCAGCAGGTATGAGGCCCTGATGTAATTATCCAGGACAACAGAAGAAAAGTCACAAAGCTTATGCTCCAGTGAGAGATTTGTCCACATTCACTTCTAAGGATAATAGAATACAAAGCATGGAAAGCTTTAACAAAGTTTCAGACAAGACACAATGGAAGCATAAAGGAGAAAGCATTTATTTCTGACAGCACTGAAGACAAGATTTCATTCAAATCCCCCAGACTCAAGTATCCCAACCACTGGGCATGAGGAAGGCATCTACAAGTTCCCTGCTCCAAAACATCTTCCTTACCCACTTGATGTCTCCTGGACATTCTACCATATAATTTGCATCTTTAGAAAGTATGGTGGCATGTGGTATATGAAGAGAATGCCTGGAAATTAGACTGAGGATATGGGATAAAGCCAGCTATTAAGGAATATGTGTAGCATATCTTTCTTTTAAGTAAATTTTTATACTTCTGACAAATTGAACAGCCAGATCATAATCTAGATCCATGAGCAGGGTTTCTAACCAGACAGAAAATGTCCTTCTCCAGCTTCTAATACTGGTCCTGACGTTAGTTATGCTATCCTGGTCACAGATCCTTAGGGACAGGGCTTAGAGGCCACTTTCTAAGCTGACAGTCCACCTGTCCCTCTAATTCAAGCTTCTCATAGTTCAGGTTTCTGTTTCAAAGGAAAACAAAAACTGGAGATGTAGCAGTTTACACTTTGGCTTTCACATAATTAAACAGTCATGTATGAAAATTTTGGTCCTTTGTAGAGCTCTGGTAATTCGAAAGTCAGGGTCTTATATTCCAGTGTATCTAAGCAGATAACTTTTAATGGGGTTTGCAGGAGTATATTTTAGAGGGGAAATATAGTGTGTAGGGAGAGGAAAAACAAAATTAGTTCTTGTAAATGCAAATGCAAAAGGTGATTTCATCAGATTCTCATATGAATTCTCAGAAATACTCAGAATTGTTGTGGAAAATTGGTCTAAGCACCTGATGGGATTTGCCTAATAAAAATTAGAACAGGTGCTGGGTACCTCTACATTCAAAACAATTAAAAATAGTCCTCAGTGCTTACAGTATTTTGGTGCTTGGAGATCTTAAGTAAACAGAACTTATTCTCCTGTGCATTTATAAAATAATATTTATTGTACAGATACTTTGCTTTCTTGTTTTGGGGATACATCAGTAAAAAAAAAATGGAAAACTCTCACTTATTAGTCAATGCATATTTTTCATATCAGTATAGATATATCATCTAATGTCTTAATATAAGAAGGTACTCAGTTATATTACTAAAATTCGAACTAACTTTTGCTGTAAACCATGGCAATTTGATGTGTTTATATGATTTAATAATGAAAAAGATTGGTGACTCTGAATAGACTTTTGGGTGGCTCTATCATCATTCCTTTTCTTGAATCCCTTTATTACAAGTCCAGTAGACAAGACAAAGAAATGTGTAGGGGGGGAAATACATGGAATTCCAACTACATACTTTAAAAGTAGTAGAAGAAAAGTTTTACTCAAGGCATTAAACTGCCTTTTGATTAGCTATGTGACCTTTATGTACAGAAATTTTTCTTGTAATTTTAAGATAAGATCCCACAAAACTCATGGCTACGCAATCAAGTGGAGAAATTGTAGTGCCAAGGAAATCTACAACGTGCTTTTCATTGGCCACTATGATGTTAAAAATACATATTAACTAATGGAAATAGTGCTAGACACTAATTAAAGCACCTAAATGACTTGTCATTATTAATAACCCTGGATTTCAACAAGGAGCACTTGCTGTGGAAGTTCTGTAACTATCCTGGGTGCAGCATGACAGTATTTTACAAATATGTGCACCATGAAAGTATCCCACTTGAAATAGCTGTAAGATGGCGCCAAAAAGTTACCAAGTGGAACTTAGCACAGGCTCCAAATGAAGTGGACATTTATTCTTATGACTTGTAATTAAACTAACAGAGTTTAAATTTTATTGCTTTGAAAAAAGACATTCTTAATAATATATGCTTTCTTGGATTTAAAATGCTTGGCTGCTGCTCTTTCATTTAATCAAACTTTATTAAACCACCACAAATAAGGGACTCTCAAATGTTTAATGGAATATAATCAAGAAAGAATATAAGGAAGGGAACACAAATAGTTATAAATCCCACCCATGAACATATTGGCAAATAAAAGATTAATAAATGGCATTGCCCTCCTGGAAATGAGTAAAGTCACTTAAACACATAAAAATACAAAATATACTATACTAATATTTGATTAGAAAAATAAAATAAACTGGTCATGGGAATTTAGTAAAAGATAAAAAGTCTTTCCAGCTGAGGGGGATCACTGAAAGTCTTATATTACTTATGAACTGATTTCTGAAGTATATTTATTATGGCAGCTGTCAACAGTACATGCTTAGTTCTTCAAGGAAAAGAGAGGGACATTCATTTATGCATCTTCTGCTCCTAAGATACAAATAGTGCTAGGATCAATTATTTGCTAAACACTCACCATTTGCCAGGCCCTTAATGTTAAGCATTTTACATACATTTTCAGTTACCTTCACAGTGATTATGTGTGGTGCAGCATTGACAGGAGCTCTTTGAAAACTGTAATGATTTGAATTAAAATGGTCCACAGGCCCATATGTTTGAATACTTGGTCCCCAGTTGGTGGAATTGTTTGGAACTGTGGCCTTTTTGGGGGAGGTATGCCACTGGGGATGGACTTGAGGTTTCAAAAGCCCATTCATACTTAGCTCTCTCTCTCTGCCTCATGATTGCACCTCAAGATAAGGTCTTAGCTATTGCTATAGCCAGCATCAGGCCTGCCTGCCTGCTGCCATGCTCGCTGCCGTGATAATCATGGAAGCTAATCTTCTGGAACTGAAAACACCAATAAACAGTTTTCTTCTAAAAGTTACTTTGGTCATGGTGTCTCATCACAGCAGTAGAAAAGTAACGAGGCAAAAAGACTTTTTGATTACTGTTAGCACCCCATTTTGTTCTTTCTTTCCCCTACAGGGGAGAAAAGCGAGGTTCAGAGTAGTTAAGCAAATTGCCCAAGATCACACTAGGTAGCCAAAGGGTGAGCAGCAGTCTACACTGGACCACCTGATTCCCAAACCTGTGTTGTGTTTCAGTATCTGTTATTTCAAGTGAGTGAATGAACACATATGAAATGACAAAGAGATGCTAAAGCCAGATACCACTAAGTCTGAAATGTTAGGGGGTAAAAAGAACAAGATAGAGTAAGAGAGAGGAAAAAGATGGACAAAACTCACTGTATTTTAAATCAAAGCTAAGAAATATATTTTTCTTTTGTAAAAATTCAACTATTATGTGCTGAGTTTTAAGAATCATTTTATGACCCAGGTGAGAAATGTCGCAATATCTTTAAAAGATGGTATTATTCCGTAACGTTGTCCTAGAAATTAACTTCAAATAAAAACTACAGAATGGTTATGTTGTGTTGTTTATTTTTCATGGGATGGATGATTATTATTGATGTTCTTTTTCCCTCTCACATTCCTGTACTCTGGCAAAAAAGTTTCTAATTTAGCAAAGCACTATTAAAAAGATGGGTCATATTTTAAACATATGGACATTCTCAAGAATAAAGAAAAATTATTTGAGGTAGGTCATATTTTAGGGAAGATTTTAAAAATCAGAATTCTTTGCTGTTATGAAATACACATGATATTTTCAGTCTTTGGGGGTAATATAGATATTATATTTTCAATTTAATTTTAAATGGCTCAAAAATATATTATTATAAAATGTTACTCATTCCTAGGTGAGATGTTGGCAATTGATGGCTGCTGTAGGAGAGAAAGTCAGTTTTCTTCTTCAGACATGGCCCCTGCTAGCCACCCCCCAACCATGTTCCAGTGGATGCTCTTACACTCATGCACACATTGCACCACTAAAGCAGATTCAGTGGACTCAAAAAGAAATACACAAGGTTTGGAGAGAAAAGTGGTGATGTGATATGAAGACAGTTGGAGGGGAGGGAGTAAGGTTTGGGTTCCTCTGAGCACAATATATTCATGTATGAAACTCTCAAACTATGAAAAAGAATATATGTTATCTCTCTCTCTCTCTCTCTCTCTCTCACACACACACACACACACTCTGAGCACAATATATTCATGTATGAAACTCTCAAACTATGAAAAAGAATATATGTTATCTCTCACGTATACACACACACACACACACACACACACACACACACACACACACACAAGGGAATAGAGACAGCACTTAGATATTAAGATAAAGCTATTTTGGATATTTTATAGTAATCTTACAACATTTTCTTTATAAATTTATTTAAAATTAAAACACTAAACTAGTAAACAAAACAAAACTAGCTTATTAATGAGCATGCATGTATGTGTGGATATATGTCAATATATTATAGCATGTCTCAACAGTTCAATCACTGCAGTAAAAATTTCTACTCTTCATACACATTTATTTCTATTGATATTTTCATCTTTCATGTGGTTGCCAGTTGTGTCAAAGAAATAATTTCCAGTTTTCACAAGTGACTGTGTTAACCCAAAGTCAAGTTAAGGGCTAGTTTCTTTCTAGGTTCATAATACCATCTTGCAATGGTCAAGTCATAATGTAATTTGTCCATTTTTTTCTGAGCTAACTAGCTGGTTAGTTAAACTGACTTGGATGTTTGGGTAAACATGCTGTTGTTACAGGGATTTTGGAGAATTAGGTGGAGAGAATAGTTGGACTATTGGGGAACAATTAATTCAAATGGTGAGCTTTTCATGAAAAGAAAAATTGCCATGGGAACAAGAAGAATTGGAAGATAGTTATGGAGGTTTTCTAAAATTGCTTTTAGTTCTACTGTTCAATTTCCATTAGGTCAGATCTGATGATAGCTATTATTTTTATTATAATTCCTCATCTATGTATGCTACCATTGTTTGTTTTTCTCCTTTTGTTCATTTGCCTTTCCCACAATGCTGTTAAACCTGAGTTCATGGAGCCGATGATCTACCTATCTTTCTTTCTTTTCTTTTTTTTTTTTTCTTATCCAGCTTATTACACAGCATCTAACTTCAGAAAAACAATCTGTTCTGAGGAAATGGTGGTTTTGGACTGGATGTTAATAAGCCATATGGAATACATCCTTGATAATGTATAATGGAATTAACAGTTTAAGATATGTTTGAACGATGTTGTTAAATAGTATCCTTAGTAGTTATAAAGGACTAGAAACAAATGAAAAGAACTAGAAATAAACTAGTTATGTATCCTACCTTGGGAAAGTTTGGTGGGAATTTGTATGCACTCAGAGTTTGGGGAGAGAAACAAAAGCTAACAATATACACATTTTTTTCTTAAAATGAGAAGAGCATTCTGTGATTTTATAAATACATCATGTTGTAACTTGATGTCATCAGTTAGCAATCATTCAAATGGAAAACAACAACAGATATTTTTTCAAAAACTTATATTCATCACATGGTAATAAAGTTAAATTGGGTTCATTTAATATAATTTTGATTTTGGCTCAAAATAATTTGTACCTTTTCCAAGGTTAAAATCACAGAAAGTACACATAAACACTTGAAAATGTGAAAATGTTCTAAAGTACATTAGTACATTTCATTTACATAACATATATCATGTTTGTTTGGGACTGTCTAAGCATTAAGCTAGATATATATATGCAAAATGAAAGATGTTTGGTTTGTGATGTGGTTCTTGTTTAGAAAGAAAGAAAGAAAGAGAGAGAGAGAGAGAGAAAGAAAGAAAGAAAGAAAAGGACAATTACTAGTTTTAAATACTTTACATTGGATTGGATTGTTTTATATTGTATACAAATTTGAAATTGATATTGTTAGAAAGTGCTATATGTATATTTCTAATTGTATTTATACCATTCATTTAACAATGTAATGCAATTTTCTGATCCTTGAATGTTATTATTACCAACTATTAGGATATAAAGAAATGAAAGTTAGTAGTTAGACATTACAATAGAACTTGTAGTCATATTAGATATGTTTTAAAAATTGAGCAGATATATTTTAGATAGACAGGTCATCTTCAAACCCTTCAGAGATCCACAGAATATGGCATTTAAAATATTTTAATAACTTAGAATTTTTTCTTTTTTGAGACATGTCAGCTCCTGGCACTACCAATCTACTTCAGAGAAAATATGGGCATTGAAGAAACTGCATATGGAGTTAACTTTCATTGTGGCAAAAGCTAGCCACCGGACAACAAAGTATCCTCGAATCAACAGGACAAAATGGACAGACAGAACATGAAACAAAGGACTACTGATTCTTGCCAAAACAAGTGTGGATATGGCTTTATCAAAAGGCATCTTCTGAGGCCAGGACAATATGGCACCATCCCTGAAGTGGCCTGCGCAATCTGGAAAAGGTACAGTGCCCTTTTCTTCAAAGACAGCTGAGCAGGCAGTGGGCGGATGGCTTCTGATGTGCAATGGAACAGCAGCTGAAACAGTTATTCTTGAAGAGTAACAAAGCTCATGCCTCTCAATAGTAGACTGGCATTTAATAGAGGGATGTGGAGAAGAAGGGGATGCTGAGATGAAACCATATATACACAGCCAAGAAGAATGGACAGCTAAATTAAAAAACCTTCAACAATGTCCAGAATTAAAAATCCTGAATCATGACATGACACTAGTGAAATTCAGGTATTTCTGGTACATGGACTGCTCTGACCCAATGTGAGGTTGAATTGTTGACCTTGAGTACATCCTACTTCACAAATGAGTCTGTCAGATACGCTAAGCCTATAGGCTGAAGATGATGCACCAACACTGTGGAGAAACCTCAGGTGACTGTCCAGGCAGCTGGCTGTTTCTGTCAACTCAGAAATTTTTTGGAAGTGGCTTGCATGCACTTCCTGTTTTTATTTTTGTTAGCTAATATTTCCTTCTTGGATCTCTGAGGGAGTTGAAGATTAGTTAGTTATAGTTGAAGGTTAGTTAGTTATAGTTGAAGATTAATTAGGACAGAAAGTGAATTAGATACATTATGGACTTACCAAAATAGGATAGATAATGGAATTATTTTCTCTGATTTGTCAAATACAAATGGACTAGACATTGTTTAGGTATTTATTACTTGTATATATTGTATATAGTTATTGTACTTTTGTACATAGTTTTTCTTTTGATAGTTATAACCTTTTTGCTATTTTTCTTTTTATTAAAATAGAAAAGGGGAAATATGGTGGTATTTTATTTGTACTGAAATGTGATTTGAATTGTATGTTAATAAATAAAGTTGCCCAGGGGTCAGAGCTATTAGAGCCATAGCAAGAGCGTGGTAGTGGTGGTGGTGGTGGCGCATGCCTTTAATCCCAGCACTTGGTAGACAGAGCTAGGTAGATCTCTCTGTGTTCAGGGATACAACCAGCATTGGAGACATACGCCTTTAAGACCTGGAGGGCTGTACTTACAGGCAATGACGAGGCAGTCATGTGTTTGGGTTTACAACCAATGAGAAGGCAGAACAGAATGACTATATTAAAGACAAAGACACAGGAAGTAGTTCTCTTTCGGAGAGGTAGGACCACTGCAGGAGGAAGGGTAAGGTTTTAGCCCTGAGATCTTACCTCTTGGCTTTCTCTTTTACATTGGTTCTGTGTTTCATATTTAATAAGACAGTTGGTTACATCTACATTGAGGGGTTTTTGTTTTTGTTTTTGCAGTATTACACCATTTTAAGAGGCTGAGGACATTTAAGCATATCCTATTGTCTTCCAATGACAAGAGAAAACAGAAAGCAAAACAAATAATTTAAATTTATAATTCGTCAACAGGTTGGATTTGAGAACATTTACATTTTAAAGACTTGTTATGAAAATAGAAATGCCCTTGAATTCTTAATTATCTGCACCTTCATTCTAAGAAAAAAATTCACATAATTTCCAGTATGAAAACAAAACAAACTGGGACATTTACTTGACAAAAAAATTATGATAATTTTAATAACATCAGAAATAAGCCTAATAACGCATCAAAAATTGTTTTCAATGTTCATAAATATGGAACATGGATGTGAAAATCCTGTATTTGGGTCAGAAACACCAGATGTCCAAGAAGAGGATGAGATGTGGCTAAGCAGCAATGTGAATAAAAAAGATTTAGTGCTTTTCAGGGACTGGAAGCACCATATTATTCAGTTGTGTGTTGTGGCTGTACAGAAAACTAAATCTATCTCCATCTGCATCAGTAAAAAGATAGAGTCGGAAACAAGGGAGTGATAGCAGAGCTCATCTCTGTGCTTGGCACACTTGTACTTGAAGCATTCCATGAAATAGCATCCTGTGATGGGGACCATCTTGGTAGCAGCCACAAGCTACCATGCATTTAGAAGGAAAAGAGCAGGTTGCTGATGCATCTGAAAACCTTGCTGAGAAACCTGGGCTGGTTTAGCCTGGAAATATAAATACTCAAGGAGGAAAGGAAAACAAAAATTGTCTTTGAATTCAACTTTGCCATCATATCTGCCACCGCCCCTCCCTCCAACACACACACAGTCTTCTCTTCCTGTTGTGACTCCTACCTCTTTCTTCTCTAAAGTAATTTACCAAAACAGTGATGTTCGTTGGGCTCTTTGATGTTGCCATTATTTCCTTGCATACCCTGAACGCCATGATTACCCCCAAACCCCTTTCATTTCACTCTTGTTCTTGCACCTCCTCCCATGTGGCCAGCAAGACTGAACCACAGAAAGCGCCTATTCTGCCCCCCATCCCTGCTGACCGCACTTCACATTGCCTTTCAGGAACGGCTTCGTGCCCCTGGGAAAGGAAACAGAATATGAATTAAGCAGCACAGACCCTTAAGCTGAAGCCTTGTGAAAAATGGAGTAGGTACAAAAGAAGCAATTCTAATAAAGCTATAAAATTTACTTCCTTCGTCCCCCTAATGCTTGCTGGCTTTGGACACAGGAATTTGCACACAGCTCCTCATGGGTGGGCTGAAACTGCACCTGTAACACTAATCTAGGATGCTTAAATATCAGGTTCCTACTTAACAAGGAAAAGAAAAGGGGAGTTTGTTAATACAAAAGTTTGAACACATAGCACCAGCATCTGAATGATTAAACCTATTCCAGGGTCCTGAAATACTAATGACTCCAATTTGTCCAAACATAGGAGTTGTAATGGGGGCAGGAAGGATTGGCAGCGGTATGCAGCCTGGGAATCAACAACTGCACACTTTAAAGCAAACCCTAAAAGCTCTATCCAGCTGAAATTCTCAGAATCACTATAGGAAATTAGGTGTAATTGACCGTTGTGAGCTCATGAAATAGAAAGGTAGCTGAATGCTTAGTATCCCCTCTGTTAAAACAAGCAAATTGAATACGTTGTTGGGATGTAAAAAGCTTAAGGTAACAGTTCATGCAAATTGGGCACATCTTTGATTTAAACATTTTGTAAATGTCACTTTTTGTGCTAGAACACAGCAAATGAAAGGAAAGAGGAATGCGGAGAGAAAATAGAAAGGATGAGGTGAAAGAAAAAGAAAGACAGGGAGAAGAATAAAGGAAATAAAAAACAGGAGCAAAAGGAACACAGAAATATATCAAAATAAATTTAAGCAGGAAAATAGAGAACATAGGAAGGGCATAGAGTCGACGCTAATAACTGAATGACTTCAACGAATTTGCACTTAGAAAAATCTTCAGAACAGTGAAAATTCAAATGTTTTTTATTTCAACTTGTGACTGCTAATAACATTAGCAGTGCTGATGAACCAGACTTTACGGAGCGGGAAGGGAGAGGGAGTCTTGATATGTTCTTAGTCCAGTAGTCTCTCCCAGGACCCATTGATCTCTTGCCAGGTACCTTTACTCTGGGTTGAGGGGCCAAGCAAGCACACACCACCACTGCTACTTAAATGTTCACAGTAACTTTATTCATAATAGATCCAAACTGGAAATAACCCAAATGCCAGTCAGCTGGTGAATGGACAACTTGTATTGCATCCAAACTACAGAACACTTTTCAGCACAAAAAAAGTAAAAGGGAAATGGGGGTGGATAGGCAGGGGGTGGGCAACTATTGACACATTTGATCCCAAAGGACCTCAGAAATATTATGTGAAGTGTGAATGTAGAGGGGGAACTCTTTGGAAAGAGGACAGGGACTGAAAGGAGGTGAAATAAGAGGGTTCATGTAGGGAGAAGAAAAAAATATCACTTATTTTCACTTATATGTGTAATCTATGTTTAACTATATATGCATAGATATGACATGAAAACAGAACTGTTCTTTATGACTAGAAAAACAGAACAGTAGTTGGACATGAGAAGATAATATAGGGTGAACATGAGCAAAATACACTAATGTACATGTCTTAAAATGCTGTGGTGAAACTCATTTTTTTGTAAAATAAAATTTAGTGTCAATATTTCCTGTGAGGCACATAAAGCTTTCTCCAGCATTGTTAATTGTATCATCAGGCCAATTTTGTAAGGTGCATTTTGCTTACCTCTTCATTATAAAGAAAGTGAATGTAACATAGGAAGAAAATAAACAGAATCACATCATGTTAAAACAAAACAACAACAAAATCCCATTGTGCTGGCTGAGTGAAGCTGGATACTAAATACTATATCTTGCCCAATTTACTTATGTGATGTTCTCCTAGGTGAATTATACATGTGGAGGACAGGTTGGTGAGAGCTAGGGATTGGGGTTGGGAATACAGTATATCAGCACAGGGTAATTAGGGAACTTTTGAAAGTACGTATAATGTTCTTTATCTTCACTGTGAAGACAACTGCATGTCTCATAGATGCACCCTTACAGAACTGCATGCTTACAATTGGTAAAAAAAAAAAATGTTTTCTCTTTTGTTTGTTTTTTAGAGACAGGGTTTTCTGTGTTCCCTGGCTGTCTGGAACTCATTCTGTAGACCAGAATGGTCTTGAACTCACAGAGATCCACCTGCCTCTGCCTCCTGAGTGCTAGGATTAAAGGTGTTTGCCACCATGCCTGGCTGGCAAATTCTAAATTCTACCTCAATTGTGTTGACAGAAAACTACAACCAAAAAAAATTGTCCAAACTCAACCTCCTAACAGCAACACTGCCCTTGCTCCTTTCTCTTTGTACTCTGAGAGGAGCACTATGTGAAAATAAGGTGTCTGGGGTCCGAAGTACAGACTTACAAATGTGTGCATGTTTGCAGAATTCCTAATTGCCTTGTTTGTCACATTAAAATTAATCACACTGGCATTCAAGAGCCTTTATACTCAGCCCAGTTCTGCATCTCCAACTTTAACTTCCACCATTCTTAGAAACACCCTGTACATTACAATCAGGCGGCTCCGCTGACCTCATTCAGCATGCCCTTCTTTTCTACCCACTCCTCCAGCATGCATATAACCATTTTATTTCTATTTGCTCATGCTGACACTAATTTCCTTTCATTTTATAGCACTCCTTACCTTTAGTCATCTAACAAGTATTCATTGTATGCCTACTATGTGCCAAGTGAAGCACTGATCACTGAACACACACAAACAAGTTTGTCAAAATTTTCTGTCTTCATACATCAAACGGACAGTTAGGCAGGCAATTAATATGAGAGAAAGTGCTTTAGAAAAGGCCATACATCGGGGGAAATTACAAGCTATTGGTGTAACATAGGAAATGAATCAGGCTTCAACTTGGAGAATGGATTGCTGGTAATAATAGTTTCTCCGAAGAAATAACATGAAGGTGGAAAAACTTGTAAGGTATGTTATAACTCTTCAGAAAATAATATATCTCATGCAGAGAAGGCTCTGCAGGTGAACAAAACTATAGGAAGGAAATGCAAGATTTAAAATGATTTAAGAATGTCAGACGCATAAAGCATAACGGAAGCACACGATGGATGATATGGGCTGGAAAGGCTTATGCCAGATAACCAAGTACTTTCGGCACTATATCAAGGAACATGAAATTCATTTTAGGGCAAGAAAGTACCAATGAATAGAAGATTGGAATAGAAGAATGTCACCTCTCATTTTGAAGGAAATTCTTTCCATGGAAGGAATATGGTATTATCAAGGATGATTTCCAAGTTTCTGCTTAAGGAACCTAAGGCATAATTCATTGAAACAGAAACATAACCGAGGGCCTTGCTGCTGCTGGGGCCATACTGATCTGGGTGGCCTCTGCTGCCACCAGGGCCATGGTGAGGTCTGGAGCCGAGCTGCTGCCAAGGGCCATATCTGGGTCGATAGTCTTGCTGCAGCTGGTGTCTGTGACGATGTCCATGGCCCATGTTACTACAGGGGGGCATAGAAGCCATGTCATGCGTATTGAAATCTGAGGGTCATGCTGAGCCAGCCTGCTCCTCATTGGCCCTGGGATTGCTGTCCCTCTCCCTTGCTGGACACTGCAGCAGGAGAGATGGCCCTGCCCATCATGGGAGAGCTCCCACACACACTCGGGAGAGATGACCCCACCCTCACCACAGGTGTGAGAGAGCAAACCCCAGTAGCATGGGCCTAGGAGAGCAGGCTCTGCCCTTCACTAGAGGAGTGCAGTCCCAGAGACCAGGACTGACCAGCTCAGCTGCCACCTAGACCCACATCCTGGGACTTGGGTTGGCCCACCCTAACATCTACCCCATGTATGACATGTTCGAGTTCATGAAGGGACTAGTCCTGAGGAAAGATAACTGCAGGATCTCTATGACTCAGGGAAACAACAGGATGTCTGAGAAGAGTTTCGGTGAATGTCCATGATGATGCTGTGCGAGAGGCCCTTAATCATACCAATGACTTCATTGCAATGAACACTTTTTGGGTGTGATTGACTGGACAGAGTGGTGTCCTGTGTGACACACCATAGCTTCCAATGCTACTAGGATGAATGAAGAGGTATTGGAAAGATGGTGGATCAAGGTGGGTTTTTTGTTATTGTTGTTTGTTTTGTTTTAAATTAATTTTTAGGGGGTTGTTTATGGGAATGCTGCAGGGATGAGGGGTGGATATGGAGCAACTGGGAGGTGAGTGGGATTGGGGTACATGATGTGAGATTCCCCCCAAAATCAATGAAGAATTGTGGTTTTTTTAAAGAAAGAAATAGAGACACAAGAAAGAGAATTTGATGAATAAAGGTTCAGTATTAGACATAACAGCTTAGACTTTGGGCACTTGATTGCACTTGTCCAACCAGTTTCCCTTATGTGAAATCCTAGATAGAGCCTCGTCAAGTTCTCCAAACTTTAGTTTTCTTATTGACTCCCTAAGGGGAATGGAAATCTTTGAGGGTACAATTCTTTCTTTTTTTTAAGACTCCCTAAATTCACCCTCTATTCCCTCCTCAATGCCTCAAAGGATTCAACATTTAATTCTGTAGATAGCTGCTCAGCCATAGTTATTACTACTCTATTCACAATAGGTAAGAAATGGAAACAACCCAAATGTCTTTTAACTGATGGGTGGATAATGAAAATGTGATACACATACATAATGGAGTACTACTCAGCTGTGTAGTGGGTAGCTATTCCAGCTTGGATCTGGAAGTTCCAACCCCCATTGAGACTCTGGCAACTGTCACGCCTACGAGGCGGGGCCAAGGGAGGCATCTGGAGACCCAAGACCTGGATGGGCCAGCACTCTCTCTGCTCAGTCAACCTCCACCGTCCAGGGTCCAGGCTGGAATAGCTACCTACTACACAGCTATAAAGAAAAATTAAATCATGAAACTTGCAAGAAAACAGATAGAACTAGAAAAATCTATTCAGTGAGGTAACTCAGACCTAGAAAGACAAACACCACATATTTGATTTTAATACATGAGTATTGTATTTACATAATTTATACCCTGGCCTCTATCCTCTCCATCTCCTCCAAGTCTTCTGCTCCCTCTCTTCCTCTTAAATTCATGACCTTTTCATCTTTAATTGTGTGTGTGTGTACATGCACATATGTATATATAAATACAATCTGCTGAGTCCATTTACTGCTGCTTATTTGTGTGTTTAGGGATGACCACTTGGGAGTGGATCACCTGTTGGGAGCTCATCCTTGTAGAACACTCATTTTCCATCTCTCAGCATCCATTAATTGCCTATAGCTCTTCAACTAGGACCAAGCTTTGTGAAATTTCACCCCATCCACGTTAGAATGTCATCTTATGTCATTGTACAGATCTTATTTAGGTGAGCATATTTCTAAAATTTTATTGGTGGTCAAAATGCACAGAACTGACCATGAGGTGCTCAAACACTGTTGATACATCTATAGTGCAATTCCTGCAACTCTGATATCTAAGGCTCATAGAACATTGCAGTGGAGGGGCTAGAAAGATTGGAAGAACCAGAGGACCAGAAGGTCTTCTGTGAGATAGTGTATTTTATATATGGCAGGGAAGCTGAGGGGATTCCATTTTGGGACTTTTTAGCAATTTCGAGGCATTATCTAGTGCAAAGCATAGGCTAGACTATGGATTATACTCACTTTTGAAGTTGAGAAGTGATAATGAATAGTTCCAGTACAAAGAATAAACAAGTCATAGAAGGGTTAAGTCATGCCTCATTTTACCCAATTAGAAGAAAACTTCACATGAAACTCAATAGTTACATTTAATATCTATGTGACAATTGTTGATACTTCACTTGTGGATGAGATAAAAATCAAACCTTTGAAAATTCTTCAAGCTGGAAGTTGTAATATTTTCTAGTCTGGTCTCCAACCAAAACCAAAATTCTTTCTCCAATATCCCTCCAGGTTATTTAGCATATGTTCATGTGCTCTTAATGACAGGATCTGATTACAACTTAACTCAAACAATCCCATCTTCAGACAGCTCTGACCTAAAGTTCTCCTTTATAATTAACCTGATTATACTTCCAAAAATGAAATGCTTTGTGTATTCATGATTCAGATCAGAGATCATAGGACTTTTAATTTTTTTTATTGTCTAGGTCAACACTCAACAGTTTCTTCAACCATTCAGTATTTGGCATAATTTTGCTTTCTCTACCCATTCTGAATATTTATAAACTTCATATATTTGGTATCCACAAATTGACAAAAGTGTTCCAGGTGTGATCTAGAAATAACAAAGAAAAACAAGATTATCACTTCCTTCATTTTGATATTCTATTCATGTAAATACAAGTTAGTGTAAATAAATTTTTCTCAATTACTAATTTCGGATTTGTATTGAAGAGTGAATACTGACTTCAAGCTCTGTAGTGTATCTATAAACTATGACCTGTTGGAACCAAATAAAAATTTCAAAGGCAGCTCAAGTTCTGTCTCTTCCCAATTGTGTGATAAAATTTTAAAGTAAAAATTAATACAGTGTTTCAGTCTCTAAGAGAGTCAACTTATGCCGGGGTGGGGTGGGGTGAGGTGGTGGGGTGGTGGTGGTGGTGGTGGCGGCGCATGTCTTTAATTCCAGCACTCAGGAGGCAGAGCCAGGCGGATCTCTGAGTTCGAGGCCAGCCTGGTCTATAGAGTGAGATCCAGGACAGCCACCAAAACTACACAGAGAAACCCTGTCTTGAAAAAAAATCAAAACCAAAACCAAAACAAAAAACAACAACAACAGCAAAAAGAAAATCAACTTGTATTTTTCTGTCTGGTATATAAAATTTGAACATTTAACATTGATTCTCTTGCAATATTTACCTTGAAATTTGCTTTGGACTAAAAGACTGTGTCCCTCTAAAGTTCATATGGTTGAATCTCTAACCCTCCCTGCAACTGTATTTGAAGATAGGGACCTCTTGGCAGCAATTAAGGTTGAAAGATGTGGACAGGCCATGATCTACTAGGGTTAGTGTCTTTATAAGAAGAGATACAAGAGATCCCATTTCCTGACCACCAGGGAAGGACAGACACACAGAAGATAGCTTCTGTAAACTAGGGAAAGAGCTCCACCACATGTGTTAGCATCCCGATCTTGACCTGGCCAGCCTGAGAGCTGTGGTAGTGGGGTGTTAGAGTAGCTTAAGCAAACTAACACAGAACTGCAGCTTAACAGTTCTTGACAGATTATTAGAATTTAACAGAATGATGCCCTATTGAATAAAAATTGAACACCAGATGAAATAAGGGGAAAAAAAGGAAATGATTTTATGATGAGGAGGATCAAACTCAGGGCCTCAAACAGTGATTCAGGAAACAGAAAATTTCCATATTCATGGTTCACCTGGAATTTTAGCGTCATCAATAATAGACGGTTCTGTCTTTGTTTATATGGAAGCCCATCTGGAATCAAAATTCCAATTCAAGTACTTCCTGACTGCCAGCCTTTACATCTGTGGAATCATTTTCCACTGGAAGTATAATTTGATGTTGGTATAATTTCTGTGAAGGTTTAAACATTTTCACTTCACTCTCTTGTTTTCTAACAAATCCACCTTAACTCTTACCACCTTACGGCTTTTCATTCCTCCTCCATGTATTCACTCAAGGTTTCCTCTTTGTGTTTCATGTTCGCAAACTCAATATTCTTGGGGATGTGTGGTGCTCACTTGGCATTTAACTTGCTTGCTGTTCTCTGGGTGTTCTTCGTCCTGTAGTTTGAGCTATATGTCACTAATTGTAAAATACTCTTGACCATTTCAACAATATTTTCCTGTTGTTCCATTTTTTGAAAATTCAATTCATATGCATATTATCTTGTCTTATATTGTCCCATAATTTTGCTTATTTTTATCCTCTCCTTCAGCACCACTGAAAGATTTTTCTTGATTCTTGTTATGAGAATATAACAGTTCAGATACTCTAAATGGAATGAAAATTCTAAATCAGAGGAGAAAAGTCATAGCAAAAGAGAATAACAATAAATTTTGGTAAAAATAATTTAGAGAAAAAGCCAGGCATACTGATGCACACCTTTAATCCCAGCACTTAGGAGGCAGAGGTAAGTGGATCTCTATGAGTTCAAGGCCAGCCTGATTGACATAGTGAGTTCCAGGACAGCTAGAGAAACTCTGTCTCAAAAAACCACCACCACAACAACAAAATGCAAAGAAAAGGCAACCCTTTCGCAGGTGGGGATGTAATCTGACACAGTCACTATGGAAATCAGTATATGGGTTCTAGAAAGAAAGAAAGAAAGAAAGAAAGAAAGAAAGAAAGAAAGAAAGAAAGAAAGAAAGAAAGAAAGGAAGGAAGGAAGGAAGGAAGGAAGGAAGGAAGAAAGGAAGAAAGAAAGAAAGAGGAAGAAATGAAAGAAAGAGAGAAAGAAAGAGAGAGAAATAAAGAGTGGAGAGAGAAAGAGAAAAAGATAGAAAGGAAGGAAGAAAAAGAACTAAAAATAGCCATAACATACTACTTAGCCCCACCACTCCTGTGTATTTACCACAAGACTCCAAGTCAGCAGCATATCACAGTGGCACTTGTGAATCAAGCTTTGTTACAACACTACTCACAACTGCCAAGTTCCAGAACCAGCCTATCTGCCTGTCCAAGAGGAGTGGATAAATAAAGTGCACTATATAAACACAGTGAAATGTTATTCAGTCATAAAGAATTAAGTTAAATTTGATGCAACCAGGGATAACGATATTAAGCAAATTAAGATAAATACTACACAATTTCTCTCATCTGTGAATCCTAGATTTTATATAGATACATAAACCATATGTGTATGTATAAAAAGAAAGTAAGAGGTAAAACTTTTCAGAGAAACAAAGGTTACCAACAAGAGCTGAAGGGAAGTAAAAGAGGAAGAGATGGAGGTATGGGGAAGAACACTGTCAAAATACATTATATACTTGTAAGAAAATGTCCCTATAAAATCCAGTATCATGCACAATGAATACATACCAATCTTTTGAGATATTAGGAATATTGGTTTTAATGCAATTTTTATGAAAGACAGTTGGAGAGACAACTAATTGTTTAACAAAGTATACTGCTCTTTCAGAGGACCCAAGTTCCATTCCTAGTACCCAATGTCAGTCAAGTCACAATCACCTGGAACTCCATTTCTGGGGGATAGAATTTGAGAGTAAGCAAGGAAGGAGGGGCATGGGAAAAGCTGGAAGGAGGAAATGGCAAGGAGGGAATTATGCAATTATATTTTAAACAACAATTAGTTAAATATGTCTCAATGTTCTATCCTCCCTTTCTGGCCTCTGTTGGCACCTGCACTCACACATGCACATCTCTCCCCCCATATATGCACATAGTTAAAAAATAATTTGCTTCACTTTATTTTATGTGCATGAAGGTATCGGATCCTGTGGAAATGAAGTTACAGACAGTTGTGAGCTGCCATGTGGGTAATGGGAATTGAGACCATGTCCTCTGGAAGAACAGCCAGTGCTCCTAACCACTAAGCCGTCTCTCCAGCCCCTTCAAAATAATTTTTATCAAATTTTCAAAGGGCTTTTTGGTAGATATTGTCCAATTGACAGTAAAAGTTTATAAGAAAATAAAAGAACCTGGAATATGCAATGGGATTTTGTGAAAGAACAAAGTTGGAAGAATTACATAATGTCATATAAAAATATACTATTTATTCCCAGTCAGCAAATGTATGTTATAGGCATAAAGAATGGCATGCAAGTCAGTGCAATCAAGTTGAATATTCAGAAAACAATTCACATTTGTGGTTTTAACAAAGATTCTAAGATAATTTGATGAGGAAAATGATAAACTTTTCAAAACATGAGTTTTGGGAAAATTATATACTCAAATGCAAACAAGACAAAAATCTAAAAAAAATATTTATTTAAACAAGCACTTCTTTACACTTACTTTATATCATACGCAGTTTTGGAGACAGGATCTTCTTTCCAAGCTAGACTGGAATTTATTATGTAGGCAACTCTGGACTTGAACTTACATTAATTCTCTTTCCTCAGCCCCTTGAGTGTTGTAATTATAGGTTTGACCCACCACACCTAGGTTTATATATACATCAATATTAACTCCAAAGTGTGGTGGTATTGTGTTCCCCAAAATATTGTGCTCCCTAATAAACTTATCTGTGGTCAGAGACAGAACAGCCACTAGATACAAAGGCTAGAAAATGGTGGCACTCACACCTTCAATCCTAGCACTCCAGAGGTACAAATCCCTCTGGATCTCTGTGAGTTTAAGGCCACATTGAACACACACCTTTAATCCCAGAAAGCGAGCCTTTAATCCCAGGGAATGGTAGAAGGAAGCAGAAAGGTATATAAGGCATGAGGACCAGAAACTAGAAGCATTTGGCTGGTTAAGCATTTGGCTGGTTAAGCTTTCAGGCTTCTAGCAGCAGTTCAGCTGAGACCCATTCTGGATGAGGATCCCGTCTGAGGAAACAAGACCAGCTGAGGATCCAGCGAGGTGAGGTAGCTGTGGCTTGTTCTTGTTCTCTGATTTTCCAGTGTGCACCGCAATACTTGGCTGCGGGTTTCATCTTATTAATAAGACTTTCTAAGATTCCTGCTACACCAAAGTGTACACTAAACCTAAATTTAAGAGGTAAAAATCACAAAATTCTTCATGATAAAGTATAAAGGGAAATCTTTATGTTATTTGGTCCAGAAAATGATTTCTTAGCTACAACACAAATGACATGATCCATAATTGAAAGAAATAGTAAGTTATATTTCATCAACATGAACAACATTTGAACATCATTAATAAAATTAAAAAAACAAATATGGCATGGAGGACAGTATTTATAAATCATATATCTACTAAAACATTTTAATCTAGACTATATGAACTATTGTAATAATATTAAGAATACAAATAATAAAAATTTAGATACAAAATTTAAACAGATTTTCTCTAAAGAAAATAACTGGCTAATACACATAAAAATGATACTCAATATGGTTAATCATTATGGAAATTCAAATTAGCATCATGATACAATACCAATACATACTTTTTGAAATGTATTAAAAAGGCAGACTGTACAAATCATGCGTAAAGATATGGAAAATTAAGTCTCTCATGCATTGCTGATGAAAACACAAAATGTTGCACCTGCTTTGCAAATGGTCTTGCCGTTTCTGCTAAGTTAAGCTCTTGTGACTGAACTACTTTATTAATAGGAAGATCCTGAGGAGAAATAAAAGCATATGTCTAAAGATTTATACTGCATTTATGACAATAAATAAAATACCTAAATGGCAACATCCAAAGTGTCTGTATACACATGAATGAACTAAGTGAATGTAGCTTATCTGTACATTGGAATGCTTTCTGCAGTTTAAACAGTGACCTATTGATATGTCATATAATGTGATTATCCTTAACATTATGTTAAAACAAGGTTCATATGTATGATTCTATTCACATGAAATGCCTAGTCAAAAAGGAAATCTTTGCAAATAGTAGCTGAGCAGTGGTTAATATAAAACCAACAAAGCAAAACAGAACCCTTCCTCTAGATAAAGAGCTACAGCAAACAAGGAATGCCCAAAGTAGGAGGAATAACCAAGAAAAAGAGATTCCTGGAGAGATGGTTCTGTGGTTCAGAGCACTTGTTTCTCTTGCAGAGGACCCAAGTTTGATTCCCAACACCCTGATCGTGGCTCACAACCATTCATAACTCCTAACTTTTTCTGGCACCAGGCAAACATGTGATGCGTATACATACATATAGGTAAAACATTTAGATATATGAAAAATTAAAGAAAAAACAGAAAAGTCATCATGAATTTGAGAGGAAGAAAGGAAGGAGGGGCATAGAAGAAGGAGGAAATTATGTAATTATATTTTAATTTAAACAATAATAATTAAATATGCCTTAATGTATTTTAGAGTTTTTATTGAGAAATGTTAATTATACATAATAACAGGTTTGGCTTGGCATTTTATACATATATAATTTATTGTAATCATATTTATTTCCTACTCCCCTCTTGTCTGCCTCACTGGTTCTTTCCTTCTTCCCAACTACTCCTCCTTCTACTTTTGTGTCTTTTATTGCAAACAATTGAATTATCAAAAATCTTTCTTTAGAGAAATTCCATGCCCTGATTGTTTCATTGTAAACCATATGAAAACATTAAAGAATGGTCTTTATTCACTTCCCCATAATAGAAGGCATATATTTAACTAGCTTTATGAGGCTGGCACATCACTAATGCCAAGACTAATTATAATCAGAGAGGGGAACTCTTTTCAGTTAATAAGACCTAATGAATCCATTGCTAGCATCTTGTTCATTGGTAAAATAATCACACACATTGCCACTAATACTGAGAATAAGACAAAGATGTGCTCTCATTCAGAAATACTTTGCAACATTCTCATGGAGGAGCTAGAGCTTGGAGTAAGGCATGATAAAATATGTAAGGCATAACAATTGGAAGACAAGATATAGAAATGTTTTGATTTGCAAATTATATAATTATTTATAAAGACAATTTGAAGAAGTTTCTAAAATATCTCCAAGAGCTAATAGGAAAATTTAACCCTCTAAGAGAACAAAAGATAACAGTACAAAACACTTGTGGTGACATACTGTTTCCCCCATATATTGTGCATCCTAATAAACTTATCTGGGGTCAGAGGACAGAACAGCAACTAGATAGACATAGAGGCCGGAAAATGGTGACACACACCTTTAATCCTAGCATTCTAGAGGCAGAGATTCATCCAGATTTCTGTGAGTTCAAAGTCACACTGGAAACATCCAAGCATGGTAACACACTCCTTTAATCCTAGAAAGTAATAGCAAGAAGTAGAAAAGTATATAAGGCATGAGGACCAGGAACTAGAGCCTACTTGAGCTTTTAGGCTTTTGAGCAGCATTTCAGCTGAGAGCCATTCGGATGAGGTCACAGAGGCTTCCAATTTGAGGAAATGAGCTCGGCTGAGGAATTGGCGAGGTAAGGTTAGCTGTGGCTAGTTCTGTTTCTCTGATCTTCCACCGTTCACCCCAATACCTGGCTCCGGGTTTGTTTTTTATTAATAAGACCCTTTAAGATTTGTGTTACAAACACTGTTTTATTAAAATTCTGAGATGAGAGCATATTGGTACAAAAGTGCAATACTTATAAGAAAAACACACTTTGGGAAACTTTGCTAATGACTCACAGCTTTTAAAACCACAAAATAGTTCTCCAAACAGTTCCATTTCCATGTGACTCCTTTCAGGTAATTATATTTACTTTCATCCTCATACGTAATTTTCTTAAGCTTAAATTTGATTTATTTATTTGGGTAGGCAGAGGTACATTTGTGCCATGATGTGCATGTAGAGTTTAGAGGACAACTTGCAGGAGTCAGCTCTCTCTTTTCCCATTGTGGGTCTCAGGGATCAAAATCAGGGCATCAGGCTTGGTGCAAACTTGTTTACCTATTGAGTCATCTCACTAGCCTCTTCTCTCATTCTTTCTGTTTTTCCTTTTATTGAGAATAGCTTTTATTCTAACACAATATATCTAACCTAAGTATGGTACCCCTCTCTCTGCTCCTTCCAACTCCTCCACAACTCCCCTTCCATCCAGAGCCACCATTTCTATCTCTCCTTAGAAAACAAACAGGCTTCTACGGGATAATAGTAAAAAAAAAAAATGCAATAAGATAAAACAGTACATTGGAATTTGACAAAACAAACAAATGGAAAAAAGACCAAGAAAATGCACAAGAAACAGATATAAATGTAAAAACAAACTTGTTCACACAGTTAGGAATCCTATAAAAACAAAACACTAACCTAGAAGACATAATATATAGACAAAAGATCTGTAGGGTTAAAGGAATATAAATATAAAGATATATATATATGTGTGTGTGTGTGTGTGTGTGTGTTTTAAAGAAAAATAAAAATAAAATTTAAAAAGAAGATAAAATTATATATATTAAAAAAAAGCCCTGACATGACATGAAACAGGGAACCTCTAGTGACGTCATTGAGTTTGTTTTCTGTTGACCGTATACTGTTGGTAATGCAGCCCACATTTAAGAGTAGTTGTTTCCCCAGTGAGACTCCTTTGAGGAAACTAAATTTTCATTTGAAGTACCTATCAATTGGAGCTATCTGGGTTAGGGATGGGCGTGTGTGTCCACTTCTCCATTTAGCCCTAGGACCCCATCTGGTGAAAACTGCCTCAGTCTCTGTGAGTTCATATGATCTTTGATCATGTTGATTTAGAGAGCCCAACAAGATTATTTTGGTGTCCTCCATTTCTTCTGGCTTTTACCCTCTTTCTACCTCTTTTTCCTCAGGGTTTGCTGAGTCCTGATGGGAGAGATTTGATGGAAACATCCAATTTATGGCAGAGTGTTATAAGGTCTCACTCTGCATAAGGTCTGGCTGTGGGTCTCTGTATTTGTTCCTATCTGCTGCAAGAGGAAGTGTCTCCGATGACGGCTGAAAAAAGGTATGGATCTATGAGTATAGAAGAATGGTATTAGGAGTCATTTTATTGCCACTTTAAAAAAAACAGTATTGCTGTGGGATGGTATGTATGTCAAATTGCTCTGATTGGTCAATAAATAAAACACTGATTGGCCAGTGGCCAGGCAGGAAGTAGGTGGGACAAGGAGAGAGGAGAATTCTGGGAAGCAGAAGGCTGAGGCAGAGAGACACTGCCAGCTACTGCCATGACCAGCAGCTTGTGAAGACACCAGTAAGCCACCAGCCACGTGGCAAGGTATAGATTTATAGAAATGAATTAATTTAAGCTATAAGAACAGTTAGCAAGAAGCCTGCCACGGCCATACAGTTTGTAAGCAATATAAGTCTCTGTGTTTACTTGGTTGGGTCTGAGCGGCTGTGGGACTGGCGGGTGTCAAATATTTCTCCTGACTGTGGGCAAGGCAGGAAAACTCTAGCTACACCGTATATTTGGTTTTGGTCTAGGTTCCTAGGCTATGTAGTCTCAGACTTTTGATCACCCAAGCAAGCTTGGGTATGGGTTCCAACATAGTAAGTGGGACTCAAGTCAAATCAGACATTGTTTGGTTATGCCCCAAAGTTTTGTGCCACCATTGCACTAGAATGAATATCTTGCAGTCGGGACATCAGTATATAGATCAAAGGGTTTGTGCCTGGGTTGGTGTTTATGTTTCCCCTTTGGCAGCTTGCAGAGTACCTTCATGTACCAAAGGCACAGAACATAGGGATGAAGGCTCTATGTAGACACCAGCTCGACATCTCCATGTTCAAATGAGTTGTGTAGGTGTTGTCTTCAGCAATGAGACCTTGCCATCAGTTCATGGAGAACAACCCATAGTCTTGGCAACAGCCTGGGTTGTTTAGGGTTTTCCATGGAACCCTTTTGGCCAACAACTCAATTAGATGTAACCCAATCTCAATACTGGAAATTACATTTGGTGACAAGAGATGTCCAGTTGGGGCTCTCTCTCCCCCATTATGTGGCAATTTCATTTAGGTCACCTTCATATATGCATAACTTTTACAAAGCTTCTACTGTATTAGGTTTTCATACTTCCCCTTAAATGTCCCTTTGTTCTAGCTGTCTCTCTTTTATTCTACCCCCACATCTCCCTCCCCATTCCACTCCACCCTTGATCTTCCCATTCGACTCCACCCTCTTCATGCATCCAGAATTATTTATTTCCATTTCCTAGGGAGATCTACCTGCCCCCATGCAATCCCTTACTCTATGCCAAACCTCTGTGGTCCTGCAGATTGTAGTAGCTTGGTTATCATTGATTTATAACAGCTACTATCCACATATAAGTGAATACCATATTTGTCTTTCTGAATCTGGAATACCTCATACAGGATGATTTTTTTCTAGTTCCATCCATTTACATGCAAATTTCATGATTTCATTTTTTAAGTAGCTGAATAATATTCCATTGTATAAATGTACCACCTTTTTAAAAAATCCATTCATCTTTTAAGAGACATGTAGGTTGTATCCAATTTCTGGCTATTACAAATACAAGAACAATGAATATGGTTGAACAAGTGTTTGTGTGGTAGGATGATGCATCCTTTGGGTATACACACAAGAGTGGTATAGTGGAGTCTTGAGGTAGAATGGTTCCCAATTATCAGAGGAACCGCCATATTGGTTTCCATAATGGCTGTACAAGTTTGCACTCCTACCAGCAATGGAAGAATGTTCACCCCTTGCTCCATATCCTTGTCAGAAAGGATCTTAGCCATTCTGACAGATGTAATATGAAATTGCACAGTTTTGATTTGTATTTCCCTGATGACTAGGGATATTGAATTGTTAAGTGTTTCTCAGCCATTTGAGTTTTCTCTTTTGAAAATTGTTTAGATTGGTGTCTCATTTTTTAATTGAGTTATTTCTTTTCTTTATATCTAGTTTTTTGAGTTCTTTATATATTTTGAATATTAGCCTTCTATCAGATATGGAGTTAGTAAAAATATTTTCCCATTATGTATCCTTCTGCCTTTTTCTGAATGATGGTGTCGTTTGCCACACAGAAACTTCTCAGTTTCATGAGGTCCTATGGCAACTGTATTCTGTTCAGAAAATCCTCTACTGTGCCAGTGGGTTCAAGGTTATTTCCCATTTTCACTTCTATCAGATTCAGTGTATCTGGTTTTTGTTGAGGCCTTTGATACATTTGTAGTTGGTTTTTTTTTTTTTTTTTTGTGGGGGAGGTGATAAGTATCTATTTGGATTCCTCTATAGGTATCATCCACTTTGACCAGCACCATTTGTTGAAAATGCTTTCTTTTTTTCCAGAGTGTATTTCTGGCTTCTTTATCAAAAATCAGGTCTCTATGCATGTGTAGATTTATGTATGGGTTTTCAGTTCAATTCCATTTATCAATGTATCTGTTTTGATGCTTAAGCCAATACCATGTGGTGTTTTTTATTACTGTAGCTCTGTAGTACAACTTGAAATCAGAAATGGTGAGACCCCCAGCAGTTCTTTTATTGTTCAGGATTATTTTAGCAATTCTGGGTTCTTCTTTTTCCATATGAAGCTGTGAACTGTCCTTTCAAGATCTATGAATATTTGTATTGGAATTTTGATGGGATTTACATTGAATCTGTACATTGCTTTTGGTAGTTTGGCCATACCAGTCCTTGAGCATGGGAGATCTTTTTATCTTCTGATTTCTTCAATTTCTTTCTTCAAAGACTTGAAATTTTTATCATAGAAGTTTTTTACTTGCTTGGTAAGAGTTACCCTGTGGCATTTTATATTTTTGAGGTGTTATTTCCCTGATTTCTTTCTCAGTTCATTTGTCATTTGTATATAGGAGGACTACCCATTTTGTGAGTTAATTTTGTATCCAGCTACTTTACTGAAAGTGTTTATCAGCTGTAGGAGTTTTCTGGTTGAATTTTTAGAGTCACTTACATATACTACCATAAAATTTTAAAATAATATCTTTACTTCTTCCTTTCCAATTTGTACCCTTGATCTCATTTAGTTGTCTTTTTTCTCTAGATAAGACTTCAAGTACTATACTGAATAGGTATGTAGAGAGTCAATATACTTGTCTTGTTCCTGAGTTTAGTGAAATTTCTTTGACTTTCTCTGCATTTAAGTTGATGTTGGCTATGAGCTTGCTGTAAACTACCTTTAGTATGAAGAGAAATGTTCCTTGTACCCATAATTTCTCCAGGAATTTTATAATGAAGGTATGTTGGATTTTGTCAAAGACCTTTTCTTTATGTAATGAGATGATTATGTGGTTTTTGTCTTACAGTGTGTTAGCATCATGGATTACATTTATCAGTTTATATATGTTGACCCATCCCTGCATCTCTGGGATAAAGCCAACTTGATCATGATAGATGATCATTTTGATGTATTCTTGGATTTGGTTTGCAAATATTTTTGTGAGTATCTTAGCATCTATATTCATAAAGGAAATTGGTCTGTAATTTTCTTTCTTTGTTGGCTCCTTGTGCAGTTTGGGTATCAGGGTAACTGTGGCCTCATACAATGAATTGGGCAATGTTCCTTCTGTTTCTATTTGAAGAGTATTGGCATTAGCTCTTCTTTGAAAGTCTGGTAGAATTCTGCCCTAAAGCCATATGGCCCTGGGCTTGCTTTGGTTGGGAAACTTGTAATGACTGCTTCTCTTTCACTAAATTACTTCTCTGATCTCAATTTAACTTTGGTAAGTAGAACATATAGAGGAAATGATGTTTCTTTTAGATATTCAAATTTGGTGGAGTGCAGATTTATAAATTATGTCCTTATGTTTCTCTGGATTTCCTCAGTATCTGTGGTTATGTACCCCCTTTATCCTCTAATTTTGTTAACTTGAATCTTTTCTCTGCCTTTTCATTAATTTGGATACAGCTTTTCTTTTTTGATATTTCATACTATTTATTGTTTTAGGCTTATTTGTGATAACAGAATAATACATAATAACACTAAGAAAAGACCTAATTGTACCACGTTTTCTTTATCCATTCTTCTGTTGAGGGACATCTAGGTTGTTTCCAGAATCTGGGTATTATGAATAAAGCTGTTATGAATATAGTTAAGCAAAAGTCCTTGTGGTATGATTGAGCATCCTTTGGTTATATACCCAAGAGTGGTATAGCTGGGTCTTGAGGGAGGCTGATTCCCAATTTTCTGATTTCCAAATTGGCTGTACCAGTTTACACGCCCATCAGCAATGGAGGAGTGTTTCCCTAGCACCACATCCTCTCTAGCCTCAGCTGTCACTTGTGTTTTTGATCTTAGCCATTCTGACAGGTATAAGATGGAATCTTAGAGTCGTTTTGATTTGCATTTTCCTGATGGCTAAGAATGTTGAACATTTCTTTCAGTGTTTCTTGGCCATTTGAGATTCCTCTGCCGAGAATTCTCTGTTTAGATCTGTACTCAATTTTCTAATTTGATTATTTGCTGTGTTGATGTCTAGTTTCTTGAGTTCTTTATATATTTTGGAAATTAGCCTTCTGTCAGACATGAAGATGCTGAAGATCTTTTCCCATTCTGTAGGGCTGCTGGATACAGGTTTTTCAAGATTATTGATTTTCTTGAAGAACCAACTCTTTGTTACATTGAGTGTTTGTATTTTTGTTTATAGTTTATTGATTTTAGCCTGAGTTTGGTTATTTCTTGCCATCTGTCCCTTTTGTATATGATGTCTTCTTTTTTTGCTAGAGCTCTCAGCTGTGCTGTCAAGTTACTAGTATGGAATCTCTCCATTTTTTTTTTAATGTAGGCACTTAATGCTGTGAACTTGCTTCATAGAACTGCCTTTATTGTGTACCATAAACCTGAGTATGTTGAATATTCATTTTCATTCAATTCTAGAACATCTTAAATTTCTTTCTTTTTCTTTCTTTTTTTTTCTATCTTCACCCAGTGGTAATTCAGTAAAGAGCTGTTCAGTTTCCATGATTTTTTTCAGGCTTTCTGCTCTTTCTGTTGTTGTTGATACCTAGCTTTAATCCATGGTGGTCTGATAAGATGCAGGGGGTTATTTCAGTTTTCTTATATCTGTTGAGGCTTGCTTTGTGACAGAGTATGTGGTCAGTTTGGGGGAAAGTTCCATGAGGTGCTGAGAAGAAAGTATATTTTTTGTGTTTGGGTGAAATGTTCTGTAAATATGTTAGGTCCATTAGGTTTACAACATTAGTGAGGTCCAGGATTTCTCTGTTTAGTTTTTGTCTAGATGATCTGTCTTTTGGTGAGAGTGGAGTATTGAAGTCTCCCACTATCAGTGTGTGAGTTCAATATATAATTTAAGCTATAGTAGTGTTTGTTTTATGAACATGGGTGCCTTTGTGTTTTGATTATTATGTGCTAAGGGGAATTTGTTTTCTTATCCAATGTATTTGGTTCTCTGTATACTTCTTGTACCTATATAGGCATCTCCTTTAGGTTAGGAAATTTTTCTTCTATGATTTTCTTGAAAATGTTTTCTGGACCTTTGAGCTAGAATTCTTCTTCTTCCTCTGTACCTATTAATCTTCTTTTAAAAATTATTCTCTCATACATTTTAATCCACCCACAGTTTCCCTTCCATCCTATATATACTTATTATTCTTAAGTTGGGAATTTTCAAGGTGTCCCAGATTTTCTGGATGTTTTATGTCAGGAATTTTTTAGATTTAACATTTTCTTCTACCAAGGTATCCATTTCTTTTATTGGGTCTTTGATGCCTAAGATTCTCTCTCCCATCTTTTGTATTCCATTTGTAAACGTTATCTTTGAGGTTCCTCTTTGAGTTCCTAAATTTCTCATTTCAACCATTTGGGGTTTGGACCTTGAATTTTTCTATTCATTTCCTTCCACTGTGTGTGTTTTCAAAGATTCATGTCCTCTTTAAGGACCTCTAGCATATTTATAAAGGCTATTTTAATATCTTTGTCTTGTGCTTCAGTTATGTTGCAATATTCAAGGCCTAGTGGGCAATACTGGAGACATATTGTCTTGACTGTTATTGAGTATACAAGCGTCTATTCATCTAGGTTTGTGAAGATTGTAATTCTAGGTGATGATATCTGTTTTTGTCTATGTTGGGTAAGTGCTTTTTTCCTTAGTTCTGTTGCATCTTTCTGGTTCATCAGAGTGTGCGATAGCTCTCTTTTGCTTGGTGGGGAGTTCTTCTGGAATCCTGCTAGGTGTGGCCACTGGGGTTCCAGGTAAAATGTCTAGATATTGGTGTCTGTGACTTAGGAGTAGGGATGGCTGGGAAGGGGGTACTGAGGAATTCACAAGAGGTTGGAAAGCAGGATATGCAGCCAGAATCTGCTTAATCCCCTGACAATGGGGCCGAGAGTAAGGAGAGGCCACAATAGATGGTCTGCTACAGAGCTGGTAATGAGACTGAGGCATTGGATATGGAGGAGAGGAGGGAGAGTGAGGATCTGAAGCTCACCTACCAGATTTGCTCTCTCACTTGGTTCTATGGCAGGCTTGGCTGTTGGGTTCCCACGGAATGCTGCTGGAGTTGGTGGCAGGAATTACAGGATGAGTTGGGAGGAAGTTTGGAGCAGAAGATCTGCATCCACTGGAGGAGGGGTCAGAGAGTAAGGGAAGCACAGGAGGTGATCTGCTATAGAGCTGTGTAGGAGATGGGGGATTGAATTTGGAGGAAGGAAGGGAGAGATGAAAATCTGCAGTTAGGCTAATTGTTTCTCTGGCTAGAGTGGCCTGAAGATGCCCAGTGAAACTTCTCTTGTTTTTAACACCTGCCAAACACAGACTATTCTTTATTATTATAATTTTGTCACTTTTTAAAATATTTTATTTAATAATTAATTTAATTTTGCATGTCAGCCACAGATTCCCCTGTCCTCCTTCCTCCTATCCCCCAGCCTTCCCCCCACAATCTACCCCCATTCCCACCTCTTCCAGGGCAAGGTCTCCCCTGGGGAGTCAGCCCAGCCTGGTAGATTCAGTTGAGGCAGGTCCAGTCCCCTCCTCCCTGCACCTAGGCTGAGCAAAGTGTCTCAGCATAGGCCCTTGCTTCCAAAAAGCCAGCTCATGCACCAAGGACAGGTCCCAGTTCCACAGTCTGGGGGCCTCCTAAACAGTTCAAGCTCATCAACTGTCTCACTTATCCAGAGGGCCTGATCCAGTTCCACGGGGGCTCCTCAGCTATTGGTTCATAGTTCATGTGTTTCCACTAGTTTGGCTATTTGTCTCTGTGCCTTTTCCAATCAGGGTCTCAATATCTCTTGCTCATAAAACCCCTTGTCTCTTGGACTCCTGGAGCTCCACCTGGGGCTTGTCCATGGATCTCTGCATTTGCTTCCATCAGTTATTGGATGAGAGTTCTATCATGACAGTTAGGGTGTTCTGCCATCTGACCACCAGAGTAGGTCAGCTCAGGCACTCTCTCGACCATTGCCAATAGTCTATAGTGGAGGTATCTTTGTGGATTTCTGGGTCAGGAACAGAGTGGGAGAACAAGGAAAGAGATACCATGATAAATGACTACCCCATAGGAATAGGAATTCTGTCACTTTTAATAGTATTATATAGATGGAAGCAAAAGACATACTACTTTCATGACTGACTTATTTCACTATGGTTAAACTTATGGATATTTATTCAAGTCATTATATACATCTAGAATTTCTTTGTCTTTTTATCGTTGGGTAGTTTTCCATATGGTACCTATTAAAGAACATCTGGGCTGCTTCTGTTCTTTGCTTTGTTATAAATAGAGCTGTTATATTGATGTTTAGCTTTTTGCAAGAGCATAACTTCTTTCTCTGAGATAAATGCCCCCGAATACTGTGGCTAGTTATATGGTAGTTGCATGTTTAGTTCTATAAGAAACTGCTTGTTTGAAAGAGTTGTTAAGCCCATTTGAATTCTCTTTTCCACTTTATGAGAGTCCAGATTTTTTTTTTTTTTTGCATTCTCAAAAGCAGCTGGAATTATCACTACTTTCTATTCTAACTATTCTGTTAGATGTATATCTACAGTGGTTTTAATTTATATCTCCACTGGCTAATGACATTTAAAACACTCTCAAGTATTTATTTGTGACTTATCTTCTTTGATGAAATAATCAGTCCATGGCCTTTGCACATTTTAGAATTATACAGATTCGTTTTACTAGTTGAAAATATTGTAGATACCAATACTTCCTTGAAATGATATGTAATTTGAAAATGGCTTTTATTTATCTTTAGCTTGTTTTCCTTCCCTTTAACAATGAAGTTTGGAGGTCAATTTCTCTAAAATTTGGTGATAGGCAGTTTATCAGTATATATCTTTTTTTTTGGACAATTTACAAAGTCAGATTTTATTGGTCCCTTATTCACAAAAGCACTTAAATTATGTCGATCAAACATGTATAACTAAGCCAGGTGGTGGTGGAGCACGCCTTTAATCCCAGCACTTTGGAGGCAGAGCCAGGTGGATCTCTGGGAGTTCGAGGCCAGCCTAGTCTACAAAGCAAGTTCCAGGACAGCCAGGACTGTTACACAGAGAAACCCTGTCTCGAAAAATGAAAAACCAAAACAAACAAAAAAAAAACCATGTATAATTAAATCAAAAAATACCAACAGAATTATGACTAAGAATCAGAAATCCACACATTTAGCAGTGAGCTAGAGAAAGATCACAGGACACTATCACATTTCTTTGCAATTGTGGCTTCTGGACAGCACTGGAATCAACAGGTTTTTAAACTTCTTAGGTTTATAAGATTTGGGGACTTACTTCATTTCATGGGTTCGAAAACATTAACATTGCAAAAGTTCAAGTATTCCTTCATTTACAGAGTCTGGGTCTGTGGCGGAGCTTTTTGAAGACTTCCCCACACTGCTGAAATTCAAGGTAGAAATTTCCTATACTATTAACAGTGATAGGTTTTCTTTCCACTGTGTCTTTCTTCCCATGTGTGCTAACAAGGATGGGCAAAAAGCTTTCCCAAATTAGTATTCATCTCAAGTCCTCAGCGCTGAAATGCTTCCCAACAGGATGTGAACTCATAGGGTTTGACACACCGAACAAACTGTGGCACATACTTCTGACTGAAACCATTGCAGACTTTCCCACACACCCTGCACCCCTGGGCTCATTTTTAACCCATGTGCTGGAATGTGTGGAGCTCTTCTACTCACACTCAACTTCTTCTAACTCATACTTAAAACTATCCATCACCAATTGACTGTGTATATGCATGTGCCTCCTATGACTTTTGGAATACGAGAACCCCTTACCACATTCCTGACATTTGTAGGACTGTCCGTTGTGTGTTCTCATGTGATTCTGGATGTAACTGGAACAACTGAAGGCTTTCCCACACTCCTTACATTCATACGGCTTTTGTCCAGTGTGAGTGGACAAATGGATTCATAAGGAAGAACTATATTTAAAGGTTTTCCCACACTGCATACATTCATAAAGCTTCTCCTTGGCATGGCTTTTTTTCATGGTTTTGGAGGGAATAGACACAAGGATAAGCTTTCCCACACACCTCGCATTTTAAGGCCAGGCTCCACTGTGTGTCCCTAAATGTCTTCTTGCACAGTGGCCAGAAGTAAAGGTCTTCCCACACTCTTTACATTCATAGGGTTTCTCTCCAGTGTGACTTCTCTCATGTGCTTGAACATGGCTGGAATGTCTGAAGGTTTTCCCACACTGCTTACATTCATAAGGTTTCTCCCCAGTGTGAATCCTCTTGTGTAGTTTAAAGAAACAGTAACTCTTGAAGGTTTTCCGGCAGTGTTTACATTCATAAAGTTTTTCTGTTGTATAAAGCCTTCTATGCATGTCAAGGGAACTGACAGTCCAGAACATCATCCCTCATTCCTTACATTCAGGTATCTCTCCAGAGTGAATTATCTTATGTCCCCAAAGGGCATCAGCATTAGGAAATATTTCTCCACACACCTTGCATTTATGCCTGTCTGCATTTTGAGTTAGCACATGCCTATTGGCACAGTGGCGATAACGAAAGGCTTTCTCACAATGTATACATTTATAAGGTTTCTGTCCATTGTGGATCTTTTTATGTTTTTTAAGGGAGATTGAGCACATAAAGGCTTTACCACATGTTTCACATTCACAGTATTTCTTTATATATTTCTGATAGTCACATGGTCTCTGTTTAGAGTTGAACATAACATACCTCTTCGGGGACGACTGACTGGTGTTGTGGCAATCAGGAAGTTCAGGAGTCTTGTTTGTGATATCAACTGGATTTTGGGTTATGGCTTCTCTATACTGGCCATTGTCTGCAAGTTCATGGTCTCTCTTTACCATTTGTATTCTCATAATTCTCTTTAGACTTCTGTAGTAAGCTTCCAAATTCCACTGTTCCCATTTTGTTCCTATAGAAGTCAGATTCCTGTAGGTTTCCTGCATCACATCTCTGTAGAGATTCTTCTGGAAAACATCCAGCAAGGCCCATTCTTCCTGGGTGAAGTTCACAGCCACATCCTCAAAGGTCACTGGGTCCTGAAACATCCCATGTTATTACACAATAAAGAGACTGGCAGCGGCTGGTGCTTACTCTTTGCTGATACCAGGCCAAGAGGATAATGCTTCCATCAGTTCTATGACTTGGTAATCAGACCTGCCACCTCCTCTTCCTCCCACACTGCAACATGGTGCACTCCCACTATCCCTGCGCTCCTCCTTGAGTATGTATCTTATGTACATTGTTTTGCTCTCAATTCTTAGAGCAATTTGATTAGCTCTTTATCCTGAATATTTTTCCTATTTCATGATTATGTCTATGATCTGCTCTGAGTTAATTTCAGAACAATGTGTAATATTTTGGTTAAGGTTCATTTTCATGGGTACAGATGCCTAATTGCACCAACATAATTTGCTTTAATATCTATCTTTCATCCATTGATTTACTTTTGGTGAGGGGAAAAGGGTATATTTTGGCTTACATTTCTAGAAGGATATAGTGTATCATATTGAGAATGACATGGCAACCATTATGGAAGGCAGAGTGGTAAGAGTAAGTGGCTGGATGTTCACATTGTATCCATGCCAAGAAAGCACACAGTGATGAATGCTTGAGCTTAGCTTACTTTGTCCTTTTTACATAGTTCAGAATCTTAGCCCAGGGAATCGTGCTACCCACAGTAGATAGATGGGTTTTCTTACTCCATAAAGACATGCCCAGAGGAGATATTTGTCTAGTCAACATTGTTGAATCTATTATTTCATCATTTAGTTAAAAACACTTTCTCAAATATGGTACTCATGTATAAAATGTTCAAAGTAATTGAAAACCTAAACTTAAAAGTAAATACAATAAAATAAACTCTAAGACAGCTATTCTAAAAATATAAGGTAGATAATGAGGAAGATATCCAAGGTTGACTTATAGTCTCCATATGCACACATATACACTCAAAAAATAAATTATAAAGAAAAAACAAGAAATGAAAGTAGAAGTGAGACTATTTGGGAAGAGAAAAGGGATCAAAAGATGGGGAATGGGTACAAAACAGGGAGATAAGTTAATACAATTAAAGTACAGTATCTCTGTATGCAAAACTGTCACAGTAACACTATTATTTTTATTAATATATGCAAATTAAAAGGAAAAGTGGTTAACCTATGTGCATGTGACTGATGCTGCATTCTCTATTTTGTTTTATCAATGCTGTAGAACAATAATATTATTCTATCACAATAGGCCACATTTTAATCTATCATATACATACTTTGGAAAGTGAGTTTCAAAAGTAATACTAATTATAACAGCCTGAAATAGTTAAACAGGAATAAATTTAACAAAAATAGACAGGGCCAATACATACATTCTTGTGAAAAATATCTAAGAAAAAATGAGAAATAAATGAGATGAATGCACTATATTTGTAGTTTAGGAGGGAGAAGAAGAAATTATTTTTCCAACTTTACTTATGGTTCCAAATTTATTTTGCAGCCACAGTCAAATATCAACAGGCTTTTAATAAAAATTCACAAACTAATTCTAAAAAAAAATATATATATATATAACATTCAAAAACCAGGAGAAATCAAAACAATATTTAAAAAGAACATCACTGAAAGAAGTACTTCAGTTTATATAAAAAATTAATATTAAGGTCAAGACTGTGATAGTTCCCAAGTAATGACAGATATATTATTGGAAATAGAAATTCAGAAATAAACCTGAATTTAGACAGTTATTCAATTTTTGACAAGGTACTAAAGCAATTCTACAAGGAAAGGAAAATATTTTGATTTTGTTTTGCTTGCTTTTTGATCTCTTTTTACAGACAGTTCTAGAATAATTACATATCCACGAAGATAAATAAGAATCTTAACCTTTTTTTTGATAGTAAATATGAAAAGTCTACGTATAAAAAATAATTCTCCAATCTTTTATCATAAGGTATACAAACTTAATTCATGATGGGTCATAGACATAAGCATAAAGGTTAAACTATGCGGTTTAAAGAAAAACATGGGTGAATATCTTTTGTAAACCTGTAGATGAGGGGTTTGTGTGCAAGGCACTGAAAACAGTAGCAATATAAAACTGATAAGATAAATTCCATCAAATGTTAAATCTCTTGCTCACTTCAGACATCACTCAAAAAGTCTTACAGTAAGAGAAAATATTTGTAAAATTAATATCTGACAAGATTACTACTCAGAATATCAAAGAAACTCATACAACTGTAATAATAAAACTCTAAAACAGTTTGAATGCATGGAAGTTGCACAGCCAGATCAGAAAGCAGTTTTCTTGCTTCCTATAAAATTGAACATAGAATTGTCATGTGACTAAACTTTCTCACTCTTACGTACATACTTAAGTGAGTCAAAAACTTATATGAACAGAAAAACTCTACTCTAAGGGTTAAAATAGTCTTATTATTTCTCCAAATTGGAAGCAACCTAGAGATTGTCCAATAGGTAAATTGATGCAGAGACTATGTGGAGTATTATTTGGTTATCAAAAGGGACAGATGGCTGGTTTTGCAATAATGGAGATGAGTCTTAAATAAATTTTGCCTAAGTGAAAGCAGGAAAATCACAAGCCAATGTATTGTATCAATTTCTATATCTGATATTCTGGGAAAGCAAAGCTAACATATAAAAGACAGATCTGGGGTTTCTAGGAGTTTGAGGAGGGAAAGGAGATGATCACAAAGGAACTGTATATGGACATTTTCAGGTGATCGAAATGTGTGTGGTACCATGCTAGGAACACATGAATACGTATTTGTCAAAACCATAGTATCATATATCATAGAGAGTGTCTCACTGTATAAACATAAAAAAACTATGCTATCTACAGAACCTGGAATGGAATAAAGAGTGAGGAAATTATATCTAACTTTTATAAATATGATATAGCTTTATTTCATGAAGTGAAAAGGGTAGCAGCTGGCTTGATAATTGTGGTTATTTGATATGAAAAGCAGAATTGCACACAAGCACTGTAGTAGAGATAAATCTCTTTCTTACAAGGGTACAGTTTAACAATTCAGAAACTTCATTACATATTTGCTGGGGTTGAAAAATAGGAGTGGATTAAAAGTAGTCAGAGTAAGCTTTCTCTACCAGAGAAATAATTAACACATAAGACAGGAGAATGTATTAGTTTTCTATTGCTGCCATAATAAATTGCCACAAACGAAGTGCCTTAAAAATAACACAAATTTATTTTCATATAGCCCTGTAGATAAAATTTCAATATAATCTTATGAGGGGTAAAAAATGGAGGTGCGAGCATGCTTCCTTTCTGCCTACTTCCCTGCTTATAGATGCCACTTGTGTTCCTTGACTTATGATGTCCTGTCTCCAGGAGAGCCAGTAATCTTTTACCTCTCTGTGTCTTCCTTGAAGAGTCATCTCTAGCTTCTACTCAGTGTACCCTAGATCTTTATGGACGGTGTGAAACAATGAGCCCACTCAGATAACCCAGAATAACCTCTGTGCCTTACAACTGTTATACTAAAAAATGTAATTCTCTTTTGCAATGTAATGGGACATCATTGCCTTCTGGGACAAGGATGTGAGTATCTTTTGGAGGCTTTTTTTACCTACTACAAGAAGAACGACAAAATAAACCTTTTTGTTCTGGATTTGCATTAGAGATATCAATGTAAATCCATTTGTGTGAATACATATATACATCAATTCAACATAAAATATGCTTTTTTATATATTACTTTCCTGGCTCTACCTATCAAGAAGGTCTAGATATAGTAACAACTTGTCAGCAACAACCACACCCAAGTTCACACCTTGATTTCTGTCTTAGTTACACTTCTATTGTTGTGAAGAGATACTGTGACCAAGACAACTTGTAGAAGAAAGTATTTAATTGGGGGTGTGCATACAGCTCCAGAGGGTGAGTCCATGATCATCATGGTGGGGAGTGTAGCAGCAGTCAGGAAGGGATGGTGCTGGAGAAGTAGTTAAGAGCTACATCTTCACCTACAGATGAAGGGCCTGGCATGGGCTTTTGAAACCTTAAAACCCACCCCCAGTGACACACCTACAACAAGACCATATCTCTTAATCTTTCTCAAGTAGTTGTACTAACTAGAGACCAAACATTGAAACATGTCAGCTTATGGGGAACATTCTCATCCAAACAACCATGGTTTCTAAATATTACTTTTCATTAAAAACAGTTATGATCCCTAAACAATGGATGATTCTAAGGAAGAATCAGGGACTATGGTAGTTTGAATGTAATTGGCCCCCATAATCTCATAGGAGTGGCACTATTAGGAGGTATGGCTTTGTTTGAGTGGGTATGGCATTGTTGGAGAAAGTGTGCCACTGTGGGGGTAGACTTTGAGGTCTCATATATGACACTTAGAGTGTCAGCTGACTTCTTGTTGCCTGCAAAATGTAGCACTCTCAGCTCTAGCACCACATCTGCCTGCATGCTGGCATGCTCCCCATCATGATGTCAATGGACTGAACCTCTGAAATTGTAAGCCAGCCACCTCTATTAAATGTTTTACTTTATAAGAGTCACTGTGGTCATGGTGTCTCTTCACAGCAATATAGAAACCCTAATGAAGACAGAAATGAGCAGCAATGCTGAAGTATAAGTCTAATAAACCCTTTCCTCCCCAGCTTGCTTTTTGGTCATGGTGTTTCGTTGCAGCAACAGAAGCCCTAACTAAGACAGGGACCATACAAGATAAACTTGGATAATGTTATATTGATAGAAACTGCTTTTAAAAGCAACCACAAATAAGAAGGCCATGTAAAAATGATACAAGACCCAATCTGTGAGAATCCATAATGGCTGGACAAAGGAGAACACCTTACTAAATAATTATGGTGGTGTACCATTAGCCAAGCAATACTCACATCCACACTTACATAGCTAATTAAATAAATAGAGAATGGAGAGTAAGTCTTTTTCATAGAATAATTCCAATTAATAAAAATGAGAATAAAAGAAAACCAATAGGGCAGTATTATTTATAGGCAAGATCCACTGATTAATGCTGAAATTAACAGATCAAACTTAAATGAAAATGAAAGATTTCTATGTAGACAAAATTCTAAACAGTCTTAGTAAATAAGAAACACAGAGCCAAATACAGAGGTAATAGTCAAAGAGATCAGAGAGCCACGACTACCTTATCTTACCACCTCACCGCTGTCGCTTCCTCAGAGAGAGCTTCTTCTGATTTGTGTTTTGATTGCCTTTCTGTGCTGCTTTCTCATTGGCTCTAAGCCCAGCCACATGACTTCCTCATCACTGCCTGTCTATACAGACTTCCAGGCCTCTTTGGTTGGTACAGCTTGTGTCACCACACTTGGCTGTGTCCTTGACCACACAGAGACTCTGCCTGCCATGTGATCGGATTAAGGGCATGTGCTTATGGCTATGTGACCTTGCGATGTGACATCTGAACTCCAGGCAAACTTTATTTATTAACTTACATATAAAATCAAATTTTAGCACAATTAAAATATCACCACACTACTAGTTACCTCAAATATTAATTCTGTGGTTATTTTATGATATCTCCATATTTTGTTTGTTACTCCTCCATATGCTACA
Organism: Peromyscus leucopus; assembly: GCF_004664715.2. Lineage (NCBI taxonomy): Eukaryota > Metazoa > Chordata > Mammalia > Rodentia > Cricetidae > Peromyscus > Peromyscus leucopus. Next base: position 115,109,963 of record NC_051083.1, read on the forward strand.
TGTGGTTTAAGTGTGAGATAGATTTAGCTATTTGTTACTAGAAAGAGTATAAAGTCTAAACAAGTGTGTATTGTGTAAGTACTGAGGACTTACGCTACTGGGAAAGACTAATTTCATTATGAAAAATCCAAAAGGTGCCACCTTGGACAAGTGGTTAAGGTTAACATCACCACTTATAAATCGCATGCCAAGTGCCCATACTGTCATATGCTGAAAGAGCATCTTGCCTCAGTCTTCTCCTTAACACATGGACCCCAGTTTGATTCTGTCAAAACATTAGGCAAAGAGAAATTGAGAAGTAGTCTATAGTACCCCCTCAAGAATGTCAATATGATGAGTCAGAAGACTGAGGAACTATCACAGATTGAATGATACTAAGATGCAGAGACAAGGAAATACAATGTTGCATCCTAGATTTGATATTGGTATAGAAAAAAGACATTAATTGTTAAGCTTATGATGGAGTTTTATCAGTTTACAGTCAGCAGCAATATGCCAATATGCTAACTTTTGATAAATGCATGTACCATAGTTGCACAATGTTCTAACATTATAGTAAATTTTTACAGTATTCGTACAACACTTTCTTAAACCTAAAATTATCTAAAAATATTTAAATGGCAAAAGGTTTAAACAGACAGTACAAGGGTAAGTATAAAAAACCAATAAAGAAGCAAATTAAAACTACAAGGCAATACCAACACACACACACACCTAGACAGTGGAAATTAAGAAAATTGTCAACATCAAATTTAGGCAAGGAAATGGAGCAATCAGATATTTCCTTCATTTGGGTGGGAGTGTAAAATGGTACTATGACTTTGGAAAACATCCCAGCAGTTCTAGAACTGAATTATTCTATGATCTAGTAATTAAACCCCCTCATATTTAGTAAAAATAAATTAAAACGCATATGTCCACATAAAATCCAGTCATGAATAGTCATTGAAGTTTAAATCACAACAGCAAGAACTTGAAGCCTCTTAGGTGTCTATCAATACAAAAAAATTTGTATACTCATACACCTGAATACTATAACAACTTGGAATCAGCTACTTTTGAATATGAAACAGCATGGATAAATGGAAAAACATTTTTGGGGGTAAAATAAAAGTACACACACACACACACACACACACACACACACACACACACACACTACTTACTAATATCCAGAACAAAAAAATATAAATTTGTGGTTGTAAAGCATAGAAAAAGATATGACAAGGATTGACTGGATTAGTAAAGGACAGAATTCTGGGTTGCTAGCAATTTTCTGTATTCTGAAATATATGTGTGAATTTGTCAAAATTTAATAAATGTGGATTTAAGGCTTTTTCATTTAGTTGTATGCAATTTTTTTCATGAAAAGAAAATCTGTTAACAATTATTCAACTCCAATTACTGAGTGGGAGGCAGAGGAGTTGAGGAGCCGAGAGTGCAGGGTGATGGTGGGGATGAGTGACCAAATGAGTGGGAGTATACAAAAAGCAATATGGAAGCCTATTGTCTTATAACCCAAATAAAACTATACAAAAGAGGCATCGAAGACAGTTCCCCTGTACGATTGGATGACACTGGTCTTAGAAGCAGTTCCTAGTCCCAGGTTGGAAATCCTATCACAGAAATTGTCAGGGAGACCCCAAAGGTCTCCAAAATAGCACAATTCCATGCCAGTCCTCTTAGTTGTTCACGGAATTAGAAGATATCCTCATAGTTCAGAAAGCACCACTCATCTTGGTTTTGAGATACAGAGAAAGCAGGCTAGAACTGACCTAAAAACTTCCTCTCTTCCCTCCATGGCTAGCATACAAAACACTGGGCGATGCTAAAGGAGATCAGGTACCACTGGTCTTACCCAGCTGTGAACTCTAGGAATGAGAAGGTCAACCTGCTGGGAAAAATATGCCCACCTCTGTAACAATGGCTTGAGTGCCGTGGAAGTCAACTGCCCCATGACTGGATTTGAGGCCCACTTCATTGGTGGGAAGGGGTAGGGGGAAATCCACATCTGGTGCTTTAGCCCAGCTAACAGCCCAGATCTGGAGAGGAATTAGACGCAAGTGGGCAACTCATTACTGATATTTTACTAAACTGACACAGCATCAAACTACTCTGAAAATATTTATGGTTATTCCCATAGACAAAAGCTGCTCTCAGCTTAATCCAAGAAGCTTTTTCTTACAGTGAGTACAGAGTCTCATGGCTGCCCAAGATGTTAAGAATACACGACACATTTGAACTCAATCCTAAGCAAGACACACCATAACTCTAAGGCTCAAAAAACTCTGTTAAAGAGGAGGGGGCAGAAAGTATGTAAGAGTCAGAATACAGGGATAAGGGCTTCAAAATGCCATCCTCCAGACTCAGTATAACCACTGAAATCAACTCCTCACAATTTTGGTTACCTACACTGGACCCACAAAAGACTTGCCCTATCAAAAATTGGTCATGGAAGACTGTTGTGCTCATGGGAATTTGTGCTTTACCACTGAACTACCTAAAACTGACAGAACTTGAGATAGAGGGAATGGTTTATTTTAGTTTAATGCCCAGTCCTGAGCCTAATGGATAGCTCCAGACACGTGGCCACACAAATGGCTCTGGTTAAACTCAGTGGGTTACAGTACAAAATGAATATATATGAATTGAATATGAGAAAGAAACTTGTGGAAAGGAGGGCATGGACAGGGAATGCAGGGAAGTCAGTCAATACAGAGTGGTCAATAAGTGTTGTGTACATGTATGAAATTATTTAAGAACAATTTTAATTCATTAAAAAACCGGAAGGATTAGGGAGGAGTCTATTGACATTTGTAATTCACTATGAAATATGTCAAAAAATATGGATGACAAGAAGGATGCTTGAACTGGTATATATCTGGTAAGACAATTACAGTAAAACAGTAATGATGAAATTGAGGCTTTGAAGATGCTCATAACTTAGTTATTTTTGTTTGTGCCTTTTGAGCCAAATTCTGACTATGTAGCCCACACTTTCCTTGAACTCTCTGTGCGGTCTAGGCTGGCCTTGGACTTTTGGTACTCCTGCCACATCATCTTGTGTGCTGAGATTCAGGCATCATTTGGTTCTGTATTGACAAGGGCTTGTTTAAAATATTTCCAACTTGTTCAGTGAGAATTACAAAAAGATACATCTAAAAGACTTGGAAATAACATAGCTGTAAAATGATTTAAATTCAATAATGTCCATGAAATATCAAAGAAACAATAATGTTCCATACCATCATTTTTAACCTGTACATGTTGGGAAGTTCAGCATCAAAATAACTTTATACAAAATGGTTTAAAACACATAATCCATGAAATGTTTCTTGGTTGGATGACATAGATAGACTAAGTGGTTCAATGACCAGAAAGGAGGGAATTAGAAGGTGGCAGAAACTTAAGTGGTAGCCATTGACACATCATGAGACAACATTTGGTTGTTACCGAGATACTTCTCTAGGAAGTCCAATTGACCTATGTTGCAATAGAAACCACTTCTAGGGTATATTATCTATGACCTGCAGTGCAAGATAGTGAAGAATGAGTCACAAAATACTCGTTATTAAGAGGGAGGGAGTGTTAGGTCTCATAGGAACGAAAACTATGCATGTAGAGCTAAGAATTAAAGATCAATCTGTATAACTAAATGTTGTGATGGTTGAAATTCTGAACTGGTGGCAGATATTCAGGAGAGGGAAGAAATAGAAGAGCATGCAAGGGAGGAAAGGTTGTTCTTGGTTACTGCCCCTGTCAGGATCTCAACATCATGTGTCATAGTCCCAAGAATACTGCCACCAGAAACAACAGGAAACTTCACACAATAGAGAAAACCATATCCTAGAACATCAAGCTCATGATATTGATCAAATTAGCCTTTTCATTTCTGAACATGAAATAGAAGGGCCAGTCCTCAAAAATGGTAATGTTATTCAGTAGGTGATATTTGAAAAGTTATGGAAACATTTTGGTTATCACCATGCTTGGTTGGTGCTACTGACATTCAGAGCATGGAGACTAGTGACCCTCCTTCCCCTAAAATACAGAGAACCATACTATGAAATGAATATCTGTCCTATATGCCACAAATCTTTATAATCTTTTAGTGAGCTTTAGTGATACAGATGAGAAAAAAACATGTTGATGTTTACTTGAGTCTTGCCTTAATGTAACAACAGCAGCTTTTATACTACTATTTTTCTGTATCTTTGACTTTTATGTTTTTCTTTCTTATGTGTAATGACTTCCAATCCTTTTATATAAACCTATTTATTTTAAGTTGGTGAAAACATGTATTTTATTATGCTATCTGATGTGGTCATGGCCTTGCATTTGTACATCGAAGTATGTATCATTTTATTGTAAATTACTTTCCTTTCATTCCTCATTTATATTTCTGTTAGATCACTGTACTGATTTTATTTAAATTATGTATGTAGGTAGGGCATATCATCTATGAACTTTATTTGAAAATAGTGAAGGATTGGTGAATCACAAAATATTTGTTATTAAGAGGCAGTATTAAGTCTTATAAGAATGAAAACTACTGATAGAGACCTAAGAGTGAAAGATGCATCTAGAGAATAAGTATGGCTTGAAGTGATTGAAATTATGCCTCATTACTAGTATAGTAGGTGGAACAAATATTCTGAGTGAGTTAGCCACAGCAACTGAAAGATTCTGCCTGGAAGAATCATTACTACCATGTGCCAGACCCTCTCATTTGTATGATAATTTGTCTTCATAGCAATCTTGTAACACAGGCTTTATCATATCTTCACTTTTCATATGAGGCCATTGGGCCCAAGAAAGGAAACCAGTTGTCATAGTTCTCTTAGTCAGTGACAGATCTTGAAATGGAAAATCAACTTGGTTAACAGGAAAGTTACATGCCTTTTACTATCCTGCTCTCTGCTTTCCCAAGGTCTCCAAAATAATGCTGGAGAAGAAGAGTGATAGACATTCTCATCCCTCTACAAGGGAATCATTTTGAGAGGATCTGTGATTGAGGATCTTTGAGTATTTATTGAGTATCTCAGTTTGGGCCACAAAACACTTTTTAAACTGTAGAACCCCCTTTCATTAGTTGCATTAAATAAACTTTGAATACAATTGAATATGGTAGATGTGTAGTAAGTACAAGGTTAACAGAGAAATAAGAGAAAATGGGGGTACTTGAAAGAATAACAGAAACTCTTCTCTCTCTCTCTCTCTCTCTCTCTCTCTCTCTCTCTCTCTCTCGTGTGTGTGTGTGTGTGTGTGTGTGTGTGTGTGTGTGTGTGTGTAATTCCATTGTGTTCTGTGTGATAAAAAAAGAAACCTCAACAAGGATTTATGAGACACCCACTATGTGTACAACAAAAAAAAAATTCTATTAAGAAATTGAAGGCATAGTGAAATATTGGGATAAGGAACCAGCTTCTGGGAAGGTAGGGGCAGAGAATGAAAAAGCACCCCTACTACTTACAGATCTGAGACCTTCGGGAAAAGGGAACTGGAACTTGAAAGTAAAGGAGAAGCCATACTGGCAAATTGTTAGCCAGAGGTACTACCCAAAGGCTGGGATGAAGTCATACTTAACTCACTGAGCTAAGACTCAAGAAAGAAGAGGTAAGTTGAGAAGCCAAGGAGACAAAAATTGGTTTGGGACATGCTGTGGGCATGAATACATCCAAAGAATCAACAGGAAATGAATAAAAGATTGTGGAGCTGCCTGCAGCGCTCCGGTGAAGCTAAGCTGCTGGGATTTATGCATTTGTTGATTATCCACTTTGTGCACTACCCATAGTAAATATTCAACCCAAGGCAGCCGCCTCTGCCTCTGTACCTTTTCCACTCCCGGCCCCCAAGCCAATGTTCTGTCTCATTTATTCCTAAGTTGTGAGCAATCTGAGCAACAAATTATAAAGACAGTGCATACACACATAGGGTTTGCTGCTTTACTAAAAATTTACAACAAAATTAATCTGACACATACTTAATGATATGCATAATTGTTATTGTGCTGGGTGGCAATTAGGCATAAATTGTAAACAGTTCACATAAATGCCTGTAATTAGAATTACTTCCAAACAGTTAAACCAAATTCTTAGTTTCTTTCCTGAGTTTGTCAGCCTAAGTGTATTCCTCATCTGCATCCACGTCAGCAGTGCAGAGAATGAGTTGGCATTAATCACCACCTTCTTCTAGCACTTGTTTGGTAGAGCACAAAACCCTGGGGGGGCTCTCTTTGTCCAATATCTACTTCTAACTGCTACTCAAAAATATCACTCTTCCGTAGGGTTCTAATGCTGTCTTTTGGCATTCCTTTCAGGAATGCTTTCAGAAGGGTCAGGGGGGAAGGTCCTCGATAGTTGTGGTAACACATAGGAGTAAATTAACTCTGAATCTCAATATTTAGAACTCCATGGGCAAGAAAAAATGTCTGAATTCATTATGCACACTTCCTCCTCCTGCCCTTGATCTCATGAAATGACTAAGTCACTTCATAGATGTCCCCAAGGGGATAGAGTACCACTGAAGAGACAATCCTTTTCTCTCCCCTTCAAGTCAGTAAAGACAAGGATTGAAATGCCTATGAATTTCAAGCCTGGGTTGCTTGATTTTGCCATTAAAGATAAACGGTCTGAAAATACCTGAGGAAATCAACATGCCTACGGGAATACCTGTCAGCAGATGAACTGTAGAGTCTCAAAGCTAGATCTGTACCTCATAATCTGCAGCCAATGAAATCTTGCTATTTACCTTCTCTGAACCTCAATTTTCTCATCTGTAAAATGTTAATAAAAAGTGGTGTCTGGTTTGTAGGACCGTTGCTGAGGATTTCATGGAATCATGTGTATAAAACATTACCACATTGCCTGGAACAGAGCAAAGTTTCATTTACCGTTAGATGCATTTGTATTATTGTGGCTGTTGTTGCTTTTAGCTGTAGCCTTGGCTTCCTCATTACTGTTGCCTGTCCCCCCCCCATGTGTTTACTTCTGTAGGAAGTAGAACTGCAGGAAATGAATGTATGAAATGCTAGTGGGGAGATCTGGATGGCAAAGCCACAGATGACCTTAAATCAAACAGAACAGCACAGATGGTTCAGACCCTCATCTATATTCCATATTTGTTAGAGGAGGTTGATGCAGACCTGGAACACACTGAAGCCTGGCATTTAGAGGAGACCAAAGCCAGACCAGATGAAAATGATCATTAGAAACATCCATTTTGTCTATGGCCATGCCACCTTGAATGTGCCTGATATTGTCTTAGCTCAGAAGCTAAGCAGGGTCAGGCATAGCAAGTACTTAGTATTTGAAAGGGAGAATGTTCACTTAATCATCAAAAATGCATTCACTGAACCCTCAGTGTAAGACCCTGAGGGTGCAAATATTGTAGGCAAGATATTTTAGAAAGTGAAGGAGAATGTAAGTTAATATATGCACAAGGGAACCAATGCAGAGTATCTTCCATACAGTGGAAGCAGCTAGGATGAAAGATGCACTCCTCTCTGTGTGAGAGGTTCAGGGAAGCTTTGCTTCACAGAGCAAGGTTTGAATTAAGTGAATGAAATACTAAATCATATATTTAAAAAATCTGGTGACAGATAAGAGGCATTTTTTTCACTGCAATTTAAATTTCAGAACTTACTTTGTGCCCATGAAATACTGTGGGTTTTATGGCTATTCTCTTTTTTAATATATAATTTATTTTTATTTTATGTTTGTTAGTATCTTGCCTGCATGTATGTTTATGTGAGGGTGTCAGAAGCCCTGGAACTGGAGTTACAGACAGATGTGAGCAGCCATGTCAGTGTTGGGAATTGAACCAGGGTCCTTTGGAAGAGCAGCTAGAGCTCTTAACTAGCTGAGCCACTCTCCAGCCTTCATGGCTATTCTCTAGGTTACCATTCCTCCATAAGAATTACCCCTACCAAATTACTATATTAGAATCAACAACAGATCTATGTTCATGAATTCTGTGCATCAGAAATCTGAGAATGTTACAGTGGGAAAGGCATATGTCTACCCCATGTCAGGAACTTCATTTAGGAAAAAAAAAGTTTTATTACTAGGCAGGTCTTGAAAACAAAGAAGAATCATGTAGAGACATCTGCACTCACATATTTGGCCGTTCATGCTGGTATCTGTCAAGTAGTGCCCTGGTCATATGCAATTAGTGAAAGGCAGTACACCCATTAGATCCCACTTTCCAATAGAAAGAATATCAAAAGATTTATGTATGTGAAATGGACCTTTTAGATCTTGTAGGAAAATCTTCCCAGAGACCATTAACTAATAAACATGGACATGGGAGGACAAGAAAGGGTAATGGGGCAAAAATAATCTCCTCATGGCCTCTATTTTAGGGATCTTGGGGTATTCAGATTTCTTATAAGGTATTTTAGTGCTCTGAAAGAAAATTTGCAGCCAAGAAGGCCAAATATATACCATTTTCTATGGCCCTGATGGAGAAGTCACTCCCTCTGCTCTCAAAGCTACTTCTGTACCCAGAATATCATTGTTAGTGTCTATGCCATGCTGATTGTTCCAAGTCACAATTATGTTAGATTCAAAAGGGAACAGATTAATTCTCATAGCAGGAATCTTAGAAGGTCTTATTAATAAAAACAAACCTGAGGCCAGTTATTGGGGTGAATGCTGGAAGATCAGAGAAGCAGAACAAGCCACAGCTACCTCACCTAGCCAATTCCTCAGCTGATCCTGTTTCCTCAGACTGAATGACTCTGAGTCCTTATCCAGAATGAATCTCAGCTGAACTGTGCTGCTCAAAGCCTAAAAGATTAACCAGCCAAAAGGTTCAAGTTCCTGATCTTCATGCCTTATATACCTTTCTGCTATCTGCCATCACTCCCTGGGATTAAAGGCACGTGTCACCATGCCTGACTGTTTCCAATGTAGCCTTGAACTCACAGAGATCCAGAGGGGTTTCTGCCTCTGGAATGCTAGGATTAAAGGTGTGAGTGCCACCATTTTCTAGCTTCTGTATCTAGTGGCTGTCCTGTTCTCTGACCCCAGATAAGTTTATTAGGGTGCACAATATTTTGGGGAACACAATACCAAAACAAATTCTGTTGATGGTTAGACAATGAGTTTATTATCATGTTTTAGACTCTCTTAAGTTGCCTGCTTATCAAATCACAACCATTGACTATCCATACATTTACTAAGTAGGAAATGAAAATTTAAAAACCATTTTTTCCTAATATATTTTGAGAATTTATTTTGGGACAGGCATAGAAGTTCCAAGAGATGCACATGAAAAATATTAATATAAAAATTATTTTATAATGACCAGTTTGCTAGATGATTATTATAATGACACTGAAATCGATCCTAAGTGGTGGAATGTGATGATATATGTAGGGAAGTCAATGTAGATGAGGTAGTCAGGAAATATCTAGCTGATGGTAAATTTAATGAAGGAGTGGGGAAAAAAACCTAACTGTATCCAGGTCTGCAAAAGAGTATTCTAAGAAGAAGGAATATCACATGCAAATATTCTAAAGTATAGAAGAATTTGTATATTCGAGAAATAAAAGTAAGGTCCCAGTGTGAACAGAGAACACCGAGAAAAATAATGGTACAAGATGAGGTCAGACTAGTAGATAGGGGCCAAACATGTAACTATTGAATAGGTCCCTTGCCCCTTAGCCTCTCTTCTCTAATTAAGCACTAGCATTATTTACTTTAACACTACTTGCTGTCAGAAGGCTGATTTTTTTTCAGGAAAGAAAAATATGAGTTAATAAACAGAGGAGAAAATGTGGTTTCTGTAGAAATAGTGGAGTCAGTGTGATGACAACATTTGAGCAGCCATTAGAAGCTAGATGTGAGGCATCAGGGTCCAAAGTTTCTGCAAAGCCTTTCCATAAACTACTATGTGAAACACGTTGGTTCAGAACATTTTTTTTTTGCCAGCAATGATGATGAACTAAAACTCCAGCAAAACAGACACCTCAGAAACTTGTCTCCCATTTTTCTAGCATCTTCTTTTAAATGACTTCACAGTGGTTTAGATAACTTCCTGACCCATAATACTTTACTATATCAAGAGAGGGCCCAGTGACATATGGTAGTGACAATTATTGTTAAAATAATAATTAATGTTTGTCAGATACCTGTCATGAGTTATCATGTCATTTTATGTTCTCAGAAGCCTTAGGAGATAAGGAGCTATTACTATTTCCATTTTCCATATGAGGAATCTGAAGATCAGAAAGGCTAAGTTACTCATTTAGTTGTCCAAAATTAGTGTAAGTGATAGGCCAAATTTTTAATCATTATTGAATACTATAATTCTTCTAGATAGCAAGAAACAACTAGATGCCTGAAAACATTCTACATGCAGTGCTTCTAAAAGTAAACACTTATCTAAATTTTCATTGTTGTCCATATACTTGGCTTCATAATGGCCAAAGTGTGGCCTGTGTAAACGTATTTCCAACTTTTCAAGACATTGCATTCATGTCCTAATTAAGATTTTTCCCCCAATAATTCCCAGCAAGAGTTAAGCCCCTAAGTTTACGTAGAGTATCATTTTGAACTTCAGGAGAGCATAGCATGTCATCTGCCTCCCTAAGTACTTTGAATAAAGTGATGTGCAGAAAACAGTTTGTCTTTAATAGTTTCCCTTACCTGATCCCAATGGAGCCCCGGCTCAGGTATTAAAAAAGAAGAACTACAATTTGCTGTGATTGCGGTGCTGCCTGGATGTGCTGCCTTCTCATTGGCAGATGGCAGCTACACCATCATGGAAATGGTGGCTTAACTTTTCCACGTGGACGTATTCTTCCCCCCTTTTCCTTACTATACTTCTTTTCCTCAAGTGTAGTATCACACAAGCTGCATATATCTAAAACCTAGAATTCAGAATTAAGAATGGAATTATCAGGAATTGGTGATCTCCTCAACAGAGAGCAGTCTCCTCAGCAGAGAGCAAGTGACAACCCTTGATTCTTCCTTGTCTTGGCTTAGTTAACTGGTTAAATCGATGCAGGCTGAGTCTGATGCTTGGTAGGTGGATCAGTTAACAGAATGAAAAATTCACGAGAAGTGATAAATGGGAGGGTCAAGCTAGAACAGGGACAGAGTGGGAGGGCAGGGAGGAAGATACCATGATAGATGAGGACATCATGAGAATGGGAAGAGGCAGGGTGCTGAGGAGGCTCTCAGGAATCCACAAGGTTGACCCCACCTTGGTCTGCTGGCAGTGGTCCAGAGGGTGCCTAGACCAGTCTACTCTGGTGACCGGCCTAGCAAATAACCCAGCTGTCATCATAGAGCCTTTGTCCAGTGACAGATGGAGGCAAATACAGAGATCCACGGCCAGGCGCCAGGCTGAGTTCCGGGAATCCAATTGATGAGAGAGAGGAGAGATACTGCAGGCCAGGGATGTCGAGATCATGATGAGAGGACGTGCAGAGATGACGGGTCACACTAGTGGAAACCCATGAACTGTGGACTGGTGGCTGTGGAGCCCCCATGGGACTGGACTAGGCCCTCTGGACACAGAAGACAATTGTTTGGCTTGAACTGTTTGCGGGGCACCCAGGCAGGGGGATCGAGATCTGTCTCTGGTGCATGGGCAGGCTTCTGGGAATCTGGTGCCTGTGGTGTGACACCTTGCATAGCCTTGGGGCAGTGGGAAGGGGCTTGGACTTGCCTAGGCTCCAGTGAGCTGGGCTCTTCTGCCTCCCAAGTCCTGGAATCAAAGGTGTGCACCCTAACAACTAGCATTAATTTATCTGTTGTGCACATATGATGACATACTCTACATTGCATATAATACATTGTGGAGGGCACTATACATAAGCACACAGAGCTGACTTGTTCTCCACTGTTGCTTGTTTCTTTATTCATGGAAACATTGTAGTCATATGTGTGCAGGTCTTTAATTCATAGAACCTGTCACGTTGCCTTAATCCTTTGTGTGAATACTCCTGAAATAAATAACCGAAAATAATTTTAATCCTTGGATATTTTTATCTCTTTCATTTCATTGTTACTTTGGAGTGAAAGGCTGGGATTTTAATTACATTCCATTGTTTTTTCCCGTGTTCTCTCATCTAAGCCATGTTTTCCTAAGAAAAGTAAACTATAGTGTTGTCTTCCATTGTCCAAGGAAATTGTCTTGGATGCTTCAGGGTTTTGAGTTTTCCTCCATTAATATAAACAGTGAGTTTGGTGCTAGGCAAACTATGGACTCAAATTCAAATTCTTGTTTCAAGACTGTCTAAATGGATACTATTCACATCTCCAATTGGTTGGAGTTTTCAGTATGTATCATGAGCCAGTACAATTTTCCTACCTTCTTTGACCAGGTATGTATATCATTGTACCAATTTTCTCAGAGCTATCTTCACATCCTTGTTCCTCAAGGTGTAAATGATAGGGTTAACAGCAGGAGTAAACACTGTGTACAGAAGGGAGAGCAACTTCAATACACCTTCATACTGCGGCACTGACGGGAAGCCATAAACAATGCCCAAAGTCCCATAATAGAGACTAACCACTGTTAGGTGAGATGAACAGGTGGAGAAAGCCCTCTGTTTCCCTGTGGTAGAAGGAATCCTTAGAATGGTGCAAATGATGTGAATATAGGAAGCCAATGTCAGTAGAAAGGGAGCAAGGGCAAATAAAGAGGTGCATATAAAAGAAGTCATTTCAGCTACTTGAGTATTAGTGCAGGCCAATTTCATGATGGGCTTCAAATCACAGAAGAAGTGGTCAATCTCATTGGCAGAACAAAATGTTAAACGAAAAATGAAGATCATGAGCAGGATAGGTGCCAGAAATCCAGCCAACCAAGACGCCACTGCTAGCTGGAAGCAACCCCAGAAGTCCATGATACTGGAGTAGTGTAATGGATTACAGATGGCTATGTATCTATCATAAGACATTACAGCAAGGAAGAAGCATTCTGTTGCCACCAGGGAAGCAAAGAAATAAAATTGACAAGCACAGGCAAGTAAGGAGATAGGGACACGAGCCATTAACAATGTCCTCAGCATGATGGGCTCAATGGTTGTGGTGTAGCCAATCTCTAGAAAGGAGAAGTGACCAAGAAAGAAATACATGGGTGTGTGAAGAGAGCAATCAGCTGATACCACAGTGAGAATTACCAAGTTACCCATAAGAGTCGTCACATAAATGGTCAGAAATATTCCAAAAAGAAGAAACTGAAGGCCATGGAGATCCCCAAAACCCAAAAGGACAATTTCTGAAATTTGAGTCATATTTTCTTCTTCACTGATAGCCATGGTTTGGATCTAAATAGATAAAAATTTGAAAAAGAACAATTGATCAAATACTATTTTAGGAAAACTCAAAGTGCTAATTGGCTTTTTGGGGATTCTGCAACCTAATGTGTTTGAGCACAGTCTCCCAGGAGCCATTTAGAAAGTTAATCCATGGCTTAAATTGCCCTGTGGTATTGAGAATCTGACTATGGCCCATAGATATTCACCTTTCCAAACATTTGTTTGTGAATATAGGCCATAATGTCCAATCCTTGGCGATCTTACTTTGTTTTTCTTTTCATTCCTTCCTTCCTTCCTTCCTTCCTTCCTTCCTTCCTTTTTTTAACTCCTGTGGGTGGTGCCATCTTAGTCATCAATAATCCTAGTCACTTGTATGTAAAATGAAAGTTTTTTTAAATTTCCTTTTTTATAAATTTCACATCAACTGATGTATGTGTATTGTGTTTCACCGTGACAAAGGACATGTAGTCCTTAAATTTTATTTTGTTAACAGGTCATCAAAATCACTAGAAGAGGAATAATAGAGCAAGAGTTAGCTACCAAAAATAGGGCAGCAGTATGGAATAATGGAAAAATATTTACCCAGATGCATATCACAAATCTGCCACTTTTACTAGCTGTGTCCACAGGAACAAATTACACCCCTTCTTTGACAGTCATTTTCCAATCTATGGAATAGTGTATTAATTTTTGTAACACATTTTACATAACTGCAGGTCACTTTTAGATATCTGCTATGTTCAACAAATATGCCTCTATTATGAGCCAAATTTGCTTAGAATAAAATACTGAAGAAGTCTAGCAAATAAAGAATACTCTGAGTTTTCTGGAATTAATATTCTGGTGGCATGTAAATACCTAAAACAAAAGAAGTGGCCCAAAGAAGAATTTTGACCTATTCACTATGAGTGTAACAAATAAACACACAGAACAGGAAATGTGCTGTATGTTATGTGAGAGAGAAGGATATTTTGCTTTCTGTGGTCAAGAAAGGACTAAAAAAAACCAGTGAGTAGAACATTTCTTAAAAACAAAACAAAAAGAAAAAAAAACATGAGATCTAAGAAATGGAGAGAAGATAGCAAGATAGGAAATCAAGCATTGGAGGTGAGGATAAAACAATAAACTCAGCCTTGAGTCAGGAAAGAATGGTGTTTAGAAATTAAACTTAACTAAGGAAATGGGTGAGGAGAGAAGAGAGAAGAGAGAAGGGGGAGAGGAGGAGGAGAAGGGGAAAGGAGAAGAGAAGGAGAAGGATGGGGGAGTATGGCAGAAAATTTAGTTTCTTATAGGCCCTCCTTTAAAAAAGTATATTTAAGTGCTGTATGAATCCATGGGAAGATGTTAAATAGTTAAGTTTTATCTCATGTGTAGCTTCAAACACTTGATGCTATGTAACATAAATTAGAATGAGAACTTCATAGAGTAACCAAATTAAAAGAATAAAAAAAAATACAGAAGAATGTCTAACTTTCTCTTTCATTTAGGTCAAACAGAAAAGAAGGACAATGAGAAGATTAAAAAGGAGAAGTTGGAGGGGTTGGGGATTTAGCTAAGTGGTAGAGTGCTTGCGCAAGGCCCTGGGTTCGGTCCTCAGCATCCCCCCCCCCAAAAAAAAAAGAAAAAAGAAAACAACAACAACAACAAAAAGAGATGTTGGAGAGGTAAGATTGAAACCCAGGAGGAAATAGAATGGGAAGAGTCACCTTACAAGAGAATTATGATGCTTAAAGTTATTGTAAAATAGTGAAAATAACAGATTAGCCTCTTAATCTAGTTACATGGATAAGTGATTGATGAGAGTCATAGAGACTGAAGAGAGATGGGGTCATATGTTGGTAACTATAGAGAAGTAAGCATTATTACCTTTTCTATGCTGGTAAAAATGACCCATTATAAATGGGATGTTGATGATGCATAAATAAATGAGGAGCTAATCTGGGGTAGTGGAATTTTTCAGAAGGTCAAAGAGAATGAAATGCAGAGCCCAAGTGGACAGGTTACCTTTTGATACAGGACGGTACATCTTTATTTTGTTGCTGCTTTGAATCAAGAGAAAGGCCACAGAAAACAGTTGCTGTTCAATTGCTACATTTAATCTTAGGGAGATGTCTGAGTTTGTGTCTGTAGTTCCTGTTCTTTCAGTGAAGTATGATAGGTCATTCTAGGGGTGAGCAAGTGCATGTGGGAGGCTTGAAGGCAAAGGAAAGCTGTAAAACAGGCAAACCTGGAAGTAAGACTTTATGATATATACTCGTAAAACAGATCCTGACTCCTAGACAGTATTGAGTGGATATTTGATATTTGAGATTATGAGTTTAAGAATGGATAGCTGAAATAAGCCCATTTATTTATGACCCTTGGTAGACTAAATGATTTGTCTCTGTAGGAGAATGGCTTCCAGAATTATTCTCCAACATCACTTAGACAATTGTTTATCACTTGGGTTACTTTCCCAGAAGCAGGTGGTAATAATAAATAAAACTGAAGTTGAGAGTAGGATGTGTTGGAGAGTCCAGGGAGAGGCATGGATATGATTAAAATGCATTGTATGCATCTATGACATTCTCAAAACATAAATGAATATATATCACTAAAAAAGACCATTGGCTGCTGGGATAGAGGAAACAGATAGTAGGTTAAAACTAGTTTGGGGCTTTGCCAGGTTTAAAATAATAGAAAGGAAGAAAAGCAAGAAAATCAGCGTAATTACAAAAAAAAATCAATTATACTGATAGATGGCAAGTCTCTCCCTTTCTACTATTTATTACTAAGCTCTAGGATGCTTAGGAGGGGATGGACTTTTAACCTATCATTTGAACAAACTCTTCATTTTGTCACTGCCAGGGAAGGTACAGACAAGTAAAATTCTGTCTCTCTCTCTGTCTCCGTCTCTCTGTCTCTGTCTCTCTGTCTCTGTCTGTCTCTGTCTCACTCTGTCTCTCTGTCTCTCTGTGTCTCTGTGTCTCTGTCTCTCTCTCTCTCTCTCTCTCTCTCTCTCTCTCTCTCTCGGTTTTTTGAGAGAGGGTTTCTCTGTTTAGCCCTGACTGTCCTGGAGCACCATCCATACATCAGGCTGGCATCACACTCAGAGATTCAGAGATCGGCCTGCCTCTGCCTCCTGGGTGCTGGGATTGAATGCATGTGACACCACTGCCTGGTGAAAATATCTTTTGAAGGTCTGAAGGCTACTGAAAAAATAGAGCAGGACCTGGCAAGTTTTCTTATCTAATTCTTGCTTCACTGTAATATATTTATTTATTTATTTATTTATTCATTCATTCATTCATTCATTCATTCACTCATTTCTCTGTTTATTTTCCTCCAGTGACCCCAATCAACCATCTTAATGCATAACATGTCAGCACATCAAGGAAGGACTGCCAGCCATTTACTAACTTATAGGGTGTTACATTTGGGAGTAGGTCTTTGATTTCCTTCACTGGACTTATATAGTGGTATTTCAACTATAACTCTTCCCCCTGGAAATAAAACGTTAATCTTATGGATATTGATGTAAGTGTAAATTTGTAAGATGCTAATTATATTATGAGCCAGGAGTTTTGGTCAGGTAGCTGGATAATAGGAACCATATGGGTTTCCCAGCATTCTAAACTGAGCAGCAAATGTAGGACATTGAGGTAATTTTCCATGACAGAGATGTAATAACAACAACTAGAAAAAGCTGCTTTAGAAGGCAAAAGGTTTGGAAGGTAGAATGGCATACGATGGTTTAATGTCTGAAAACAAGGAGGGAGAGATGCCTGCCGGAAGAATGTGTAAGGTGGGGTTCATGGTGGTCATTGGATTTAGAAAGATTTTTAGTGGAGTGAGGGCTAAAGAGAATTGTCAGGAACACACACAGATTTGGAGAAAGAAAAGCCCTTAAAAAGATTTCAAAAATGAGTCATGAGAGTGAGAGAAACAAAGAAAATGTCAGAGGCCAAAGAGGAAGTGGACTCTTTAGTGAAGAGGTGTCATGACTCTTACAATGTGAGGGGCAGCAAGCAGACTGAGGTGGGTGGGAACAGAAAGGAAATAACAGACATGGGTTAGACTAGAGTGAGAAAAATTCATGACTAGAGCCTCTGTACTAAGGTGGGAAAGAAGAAGAATCTTTAGAAAAGATGCAGTTAGTTTGAATATGGATAGTAAGTATAAAGATAATTACCTCATATTTTTCATCCCATTTAATTTTGGAAACTTAAGCCATCCTTAGATATCTATGATGAGCCCATGGTAGAGATACTCACTTTGCTTTCTTCGATCCTGTCTTCTTGTTTCATCTATATTTGCAGAGCTGTAAACACTTGGTGAGGGAGAACAGTAAGATGCTAAAACAGGTAGCTGGTTCTCAGTAACATTACTGTGTTGTCTGACCAGGAGTTGATCCAGCAACAGGGTGGCAGATGTATCTAAGGAGATTGCCAGAGCCTTAAGAATCATAGCTTTTCGCCATTCTCTCTGTTTCTGAACAATTAAAAATTTCTCTCTAGCTTCCTTGAATATCAAAAGGCTCCCAAAAATAATTAAGGAGTGTGTCACCTGAAGGTACATTTAGTTTTCAGGTGGTTGTAACCAAAGCATCTTTGGCCCCTGAAGTGACCTCCTTTAGGATTAGAATGGACAAAAGTGCTCACCAATGTATCTCCCTTTTAAACTTTCCAACAACCTTCTGCAAGCAGAGCCTGGGAGATAGAGTTCAAATAAGAAAACCAATTATCTTTAAGTTTGGCTCCCAGGGGAGCTTTGCTTTTTAATTGAGAGATCGATGTTGGATTCTGGTGACATCCTGAACTTCCATTCAGTGACTGCCGACTAATGGTGTGAAATTGGATATTGGAGTATGTGTCATGTCATATGGGTCAAATGCACCATCCATCTAGGTCAGACTCCAGAAGCTGTTGAAAGTACCAAGCAATAGTTTGGGGGAGGGCACAAGGCTGAAAGTGCTGAAACTAATGACTGAAAACCAACACTTTGGACCCAGATATCTCTATGCTTTGGACCCAGATATCTCTATGCCTGTACAATTTGGTGTCACCTACATTCACACAGACCCAGTTTTTCCTACTCTGAATTGTTTTCCTGACCTCACAAGGTTGTTGCTTGACTCAGATGCAGTGTTGGGGTGAGGAGACCCTGTATTAGCTAGTAAACTCCATAATACATTCCTATATCATATTCATAGAGCAAATACATGATGTTGCCTATCACAAGTCAAACACAGTTTTGTCCTAAAGTTCAAGGAGGTTTTGACCCTCCAAACTGGAAGAACTCTAGTTTACCCTGTATATAGTTAACTATTACATGAAAATATCCAAATGTCTCGTTGCTCAAACCTTCAGACATCCTTAAGTGAATTCTGCATACCAATTAAGAACACAACTGCTAGAGTTGGGTTTTTATAATCAAATTATAAGTCCTCTTACACAAGCTGTCAGAGGCAGTTTTTCAAACCAGTTACCTTGTCATTAATCCATTCTTGGACAGATTGCATGTGCCTCCTGGGCTCGTTTCCTTGGTACTTGTTTATATGATTTCCCTGCTTCCCAGGCTATGCAAAAAAGAGTTTGGAAGTGAGGAAGAATCTTTCTGTGACTTCTTTTCCTGTTTCTTTGAGGGTATGTAAGCATCCTTTGTGTATGTGCTGTGTTTGTGTGTATAAGTGTTTGTGTGCAAGTGCATG
This sequence comes from Peromyscus leucopus, assembly GCF_004664715.2. NCBI lineage: Eukaryota > Metazoa > Chordata > Mammalia > Rodentia > Cricetidae > Peromyscus > Peromyscus leucopus. The sequence goes on from NC_051083.1 coordinate 115,128,928, forward strand.
CACACATGAGTGCATGTGTTTGGAGGCCAGAGAATACCATCAAGTATCACTCCCAGTGTGCCACCCAACTTTTGTTTTAGACAAGGTCTCTCATTGGCCTGGAGCTCACATATGGAATAGGTTGGCTAGCCAGTGAACCCTAAGTATCTGCCTGTCTCCTCTCCAGTGCTGATATTATAAGCACACAACATGATCCCTGGCTTTTGGTACATGGGTTCTAAAGAATAAATTCAGTTTCTTATGCTGACTGAGTCATCTCCCCAACCCGTATGTGAGCATCCTTTAAGTATCTATTAGCACCATAGAAAACCAGATGTCTGATATTGTCTTTGTCATCTCACAACATCATCATTGACACCACACCATTAGAAAGTACTCAAGCAATAGTAGATTACCTCCCCTGTAACTAGAAATCCTTTAAATGCTGAGAGTATAGATGTGCAGGAGAAAGTCTGCAAAGCATGACTATGCAGTCCAACATCTACTGCAAGAGGCAGACAAGGAAACACAATAATCAAATTGCAACATGATCAACACAAATTGAACTCTGTACATGATCCATAGCAAAGAGAATTTGAGGGTCAGTTAGTGGAGAGGTAGTAACTGTGAAGACATGTTGGAGGACCTGCTATCTGCTTTGATTTTTGCTTACAAAAGCTTTTCTTATTAACATCACACATGTCATTACAAATCATTGGACTGTGGAGGATAAATAAAAGTCTGTTATGGGGAGAAGACTTTCAGTTAGGGGGTTCTCTAATGATGCTTGTTACCTGAGAGAATGAATGAACACATTAAAGCACATAGATATGCACATAATTCACTAACAAATGCAAAATTCTAATATAGTTGTGGGGAAACACAGATGCTTCAGATACAGCTCTTGGCCTTGAAGGAAATAAAAAACCTTTTAGCTGAACAGCTCACCAAAGTGATACCTTCTTTTACTGCCCAGCTTGTGGGTCTCTAAAGCTCAGTAGGAAGTTTAATTAAAGAAAACTCAATAAGTGCCGTATAATCTACACACAAAGAATGCCAGTCTAAAAATTAGAGGCAATGATTTTTAAATCCACATTTTTTAAAAAAAACTGAATTTCATCAACAGTACATAATTTGCATACAGGGCATAATTAAAAGAGTAAAAGCAAGCCTCCCACCATCTCTAAACCTTCTAGTCACTCCTCTAAGAATCAGCTACAAGAAGGAGGTTGTTGTGCGTGCCAGAGGGAGCTTTATGTGCTTATACTATCCTGAACGCATTCTTATTTCTCTGTATTTTCACAATAGTGATCACATAATGCATGATGCTTTTATAGGGCATTCAGTTTAGCTTATCTTGGAGATCTTTTTGTATCTGAACATATACATTGATCTAATCTCACTCATTTTAAAGTTTTTTTTAAAGTTTGCATAGTGTTCTTAGGAAATAATTGAGCCTTTATTGCTCCCAACCCCCTCCAGAGCAATGTCATGGGTCAGGAATACAATGTTGTTAACTGAACCTGTTCCTCACTACATTGAATGCTAGTGGGTTGTTTGTTATTTCCCTTGTAGCTTACTTTTTAAAAGGACAAGAGATCTACCCCAAAATTCAGCTGTACTCCTCTGGCATATAACCAAAGGATGCTCAATCTTACCACAAGGACACTTGCACAACTATGTTTATAGTAGTTTTATTCATAGTAGCCTGAAACTGGAAACAACCTAGATGTTCCTCAACCAAGGAATGGATAAAGAAAATGTGGTGCATTTACACAATGGAGTATTACTCAGCTGTTAAAAGCAATAACATCATGAAATTTGCAGACAAATGGGTGGAATTAGAAAAAAATCATCCTGAGTGAGGTAATCTGGACCCAGAAAGACAAACATGGTATGTACTCACTTATAAGTGGACATTAGCTGTAAAGTAAAGGATAACCATACTATAATCCACAGATCCACAGAGGCTAAGTAACAAGGAGGGCTCAATGGGGATGCTCAGATCTCCCTGGGAAAGGGAAGTAGAATAGGTTTGGTGGGTACACTGGAGGTGGGTGGGAATGAGAACAGGAAGGATCAGGTGGAGGAGGGATGGAGGGAGAGCACTGAAAAAGACAACTGGAAAGGGGGTCATTTTGGGGTAAGGTAGAAACCTGGTGCAAGGGAACCTCCTGGGAACCTACAATCATGACCACAGCCAAGACTTCTAGCAATAGGGGATACTTAGCCTGAACTGGTCATCTTCTGTGACCAGGCAAGACTTCTAGTGGAGGGACTGAGACACAACCCCAGCCACATAACCTTTGACTTACAGTCTGTCCTGCCTATGGGATGCTCTGGGAGTAAAGTAGGCTCAGAGATTGTGGGAATGATCAACCAATGACTGTTCTAGCTTCAGACCCATGCCATGAGAGTAGCCCAACTCTGGCACTGCCTAGAGTGCCAGGACCCAGAGTCTAGATGGCCCAGAAACCTAGGATACAACCAAACACGACTGGCAAAAAATGTCAATGTAAATGATCCCTAATGGTATTAAGCTATACTCGTAGATTGTCACCTAGCCCAATTGTCATCAGAGAGACTTTATCCAGCAACTAATGGAAACAGATGCAGAGACCCACAGCCAAACATTAGGCAGAGCTCTGGGAATCCTGAGGAAAAGGAGGAAAAAGAATTGTAGGAGCCAGAAGAGTCAAGGATTTTATAAGAAAATCCGAAGAATCAACTAACCTGGGCTCATAGGAACTCACAGAGACTGAACCGACAACCAGGAAGTCTGCGTGGAACTGATCTAGGACCTCTGCATATATGTGATAATTGTGTAGCTTGGTATTCTTGTGAGACTCCGAATAGTGGTGAACAGGGGCTGTCTCTGACTCTTTTACTGGCTGTTGGGACCCTACTCCACATACTGGGTCACCTTGCCCAGACTTAATACGTGGGGAAGTGCTTAGTCTTACTACAACTTGATATGCCATGTTTTGTTGATATCCATGGGAGGTCTGCCTTTTTCTGAATAGAAATAGAGGAGGAAGAGATTGGGGGTGGGGGGCATAGGTAAGGTGGGAAGAGGTGCTGGGAGGAGAGGAGGGAGGGGAAGCTATGGTCTGGATGTAAAATTATTAACTAATTAATTAAAAGTAAAAAAAGAGAGTCCTGTAATTATATATTTCTCAAATGGCTGTTTTGAGGTTGTGCTGCAAAGATTAACAAAACTGTCAGAAATTCTTACACACTGAAAGAGCAAATAAACTACAAATTGGAAATTTTATAGTGTCAGAAAAGAATGAATATTTATATTAATATATTTTAGCCATTATAAAAGTCATAATGAGTATCCTTGCATGTGTTTCTAGTATTTCCTTCAGGTACCAAGGAGTTAAGTTGCTGACGCAGTATACACATATTTTTAGTTTTACTGAGTCCTGCCAACTTCTTCTTCAAAGTAATGTAGAACAGTTTGTTGCCCCGCATTCTTGTTGGCATGTGATATTAGCAGATGTTTGTATTTGAGGCAATCTGATGAGTAATGAGTAGTATCACTAGGCTAATTTAATTCTCATCTCTCTGATTAATAATGAGTATAAGCATGTTTTCATCTATGTACCAGCCACTGAAGTTATCTTCTGTGGATTGGCCATTAATATCTTTCTGAATATTTCAAAATAATTTTCTTTTCTTTTCCACATCTTAGGATTGAATATTATTTTCTTTCCTTAATTTGTCTTAAATATATATGTCTTCTTGGTTTGGTTTTTATTTGTTTATTTAGGAAGTGACTTCTTGATTAAGACACAATCTCTCACTTAAGTTTTAAAGGATTGGTTCATTTGGCCACAACAAGGGACAAAGCATCTATCCTTCTGTATTGTAAGATATTGCAATAAAACAAAATCAACAGACAAATGGTATGGAAAAGACATTTGAAACAAATAACACATAAATATGGACTGCACAAAGGATTACACCCATTAAAACCATCTAAATTAATTATACACAAGATATTAATGGTCAATGCACAGAAAAGATAACCTCAGTGGCTGGTACATAGATGAAAACATGCTGATTCTCATTATTAATCAGAGATGAAAATTAAATTAAACATTTTCTTATCTGGCAGATATAAGACACTGAGCTTGATCTGTAGCCACTTTCTATCAAATCTTTGAATAATCATTTTTCATTGTGTATGTATGTTGAAACTTCACACAGTGACACATTTTGGTCAATGTGTAATTCTATTTGTATTCTTACTGAATAGGTAGTTAAATAGTCTGAAGACCAAAGATCATCAACTTATTCTTGGGTCTAATGAAAATATTCCTAGAGTTTCTCAATTAATGATAATATTTATGGTAGGTCTACAACATGCATCCCTAATCCTCTTGAATATATTCCACTATTCTTGATTTTGAGTTTTTTAAAATACAAAGATACTGAATTTTATTTTACTTATTTTTCTTTTACTATTGTGACTAGTGCATGTTGTTTTCTCTTTAGTCAGCTTACATAGTGACTATAATGGCCTTTCTAAAGTTAGGCTAGCCTGCAACTGGAGATCATAAAGCTGAGTGAAAGAAGGAAGACACGGAAGGACAAATACCATGCACTTTCACTCATCAATGGAAATGAATGTCAGAGCCTTCAGAAAGATAAAGTGGAGCAGTGGGCCTTAACACTAGGAAGAAGAGGAAGAAAAAATCCTGGATAACTTTTAGGGACATGGAAGCAAGCTTGAAGGATAGGGGGAGAAGGCGAAGGGGAAACGAGATCCCTGGCAGAAAAATGGTGGTTGGACACAAAATGCATGGAAATACCACAGTGAGCCACATTAATTTTCATGATTAATATATTTTAAAATGTAAGTTAAAGAGCTGGGGAATTGAAGGCACAGCAGGTAAGAGTACTCTACAAGCAAGGGAACCTGATTTCAAATCCTTGGAACTCATATAAAAAGATGGCTGGGTGGTGGTGGCGCACGCCTTTAATCCCAGCACTCGGGAGGCAGAGCCAGGCGGATCTCTGTGAGTTCGAGACCAGCCTGGGCTACCAAGTGAGTCCCAGGAAAGGCACAAAGCTACACAGAGAAACCCTGTCTCGAAAAAAAACAAAAACAAAAACAAAAAAAAAAAAAAAAAAGATGGGCAAGATCAAGGACCCATCTTTAGCTTCAGCACTCTAGTGGCCCAAGACAGGAAGATCACTGAGACAGGAGGATCATCACTGAGGCTTGCTTGCTTGCTGACAGCTTGCAAAGCTCCATATTCATTGAGAGACTGTCTCATGGGAATAAAGTGGAGAGTGGTAAAACATTCTCCTCTGACTTCCATGCATTCATAGGCATTCATTTCCATACATATATATGTGTAGATAAATGTAAATTAAATTTAAAAATGTTGGGTTGTCCTTTACCTCTTGGGATTAAGTTTATTTTGTTATAATGTATTATGTTTTGAGATTATAATGTAATTACACTTCTCACTTCTCTTTCTTTCCTCTGAACCCTCTCACACACCCTCCCTTGCTCCTTCAAATTCACGGCCTCTTTTTACATTAATTGTTTTTTCATGCACATATGTATATGTGTATACATGGCTAAATATAGCCTTACTCAGTAAAATTTACTAATACTTTAAAATTTATTTTTATTTTAATCAACACATAACAATTGTACATAATGAGTAAAGATCAGATCAAAGCATATCCATCACCCCAGATGTTTATCTTTTTTTTTTTTTGCATGTTTGGAACATTCTAAATCCTCTCCACAAGCTATGTGTAAATGTACAATTAACTGTTGTCATGAAGGCTGGAAAGAGGGATCATTGTTAAGAGTACTTGCTGTGCTTGCAAAGGACCCAATTTTGGTTTCTACCATCCATGTCAGGTGGCACACAACTGCCTGTAACTCCAGCCCCAGTGGATCTGTCCAGACCTGCACAAGCTCTCATGAGCCAACCCAGCATGCCTGAGGGAGGTGGGAATGAAGTTCCACCCCTAGCTGAGGAGCTACTGGAAATTGATAGCTGTTGGGAGAGGGAAACTCAGTTTTCTTTAAAGATGTGTCCCCTGGTGAGTTGATCATGCTCCAGTGGACAGCCACACACCCATGGGTATATGGACAGCCCAAACTGGACTGAATAGGTTATTATTATTACTTTTATGAAAAGGACATGAAATTGAAAGATGAGGAGAGGTGGTTGATTTGTAAGGAGTTAGAGGGAGGATTTGACGGTAAATATGAACAAAATGTGTCATAAGAAACCTCAAAGAATTTATAAAATGTTATGTTAAAAAGAAAAGAAATAAAAATAAATCTTAAATATGTTGTCAACAATTCAATAAATACCCCACTGTGTTATAGAACTTATTCCTTCTAGCTATCTGTTGCCTTATGCCTGTTAATATCCTCTCTCCACCAGTCCATTTCCCAGGCTCTTGTAAACCAAAATTCTACTCTCAACTGTTTTCAGATCATCTACTTAGTCTCATATCAATGAGTATCAATGAGTTCATGCAGTATTTCATTTTCTCCATATAACATTTTTTACTTAATCAAATTTCTTCCAATTCTATCAATGTTACTAAAAATCTCAGAATTATGTTTTTTTAGGAACGGATAGTATTCCATTGTGGAAACAATCTACATTTTAAATCTTTTTTTGATTTATTTTATTTTATGTTTATAACCATTTTTCCTGCTTGTATTGTATGTACACCATGTGCATGTGCGTTCTCATGGAGGAAAGAAGAGGGTGTCAGATCTCCTGGGACTAGAGTTATAGGCAGCTGTGAGCTGTCACATGGGTGCTGGGAAACAAACCCAGGCTCTCTGCAAGAGTGACAAGTACTCCTAACCACTGAGCAATCTCTCCATCCCCAACTCACATTTTCAGTAGCTATTCATTCTCCATGGGAACCTAAGCTGGTTTTACATCCCATCCATTGGAGGTTTTGAAGTCTCTTCTACATACTAATTTCATTTCCCTTGGTTATCTACCCAATAGTAGACTGGCAGATCATATGACAGTCCTACCTGATTTGTGTGTATAAAGTTGTCCATGCATGTGTAAGCATGTGTGTGTATCACCTATGCCTATGTCTATAGAAAACAGAGATCAATATCAATTGTCTTCCTCAGTCACACTCTAACTTTTTTTTTTGAGTCAAAGTTTCTCACTGAACCTAAGGCTCATTATTTTGTCTAGAATGATTGGCCAGAGACATTCTGAGATCCTTCTCCAACCATCACTGGAGTTACAGACACTATCAATACTGACTTTTGTGCAAATGGTAGGTATCAAACCATTCTCGCCCAAGTCCTCATGCTTACTTACATACAACAAGCACTTGACCCACCACCAAAACACCTCCAACACCCTTATTTATTGCTTTTTGAGAATCTTCTATGCTGTCATCCATAATCGGCATATTGATTTACACTCCTACCATCTATGTATACATATTCTCCTTTTTCTTCATCCTTGCCCACATTTGTTATTTTTTGTCTTTCTGATAATAGCAATTCTAACTGAAGTGATAGAATATTTTATTATGATTTTGAATTACATTTCTATATAAATAATGATGTTGAGCATCTTCTATATGCTGGTTGACCATTTGTATGTCTTACTTTCAGAAATAAATACCTACTTATTCAGATCACTTGTCCATTTTTGAAATCACATTACATAGATTCATTCATTCATTCATTCATTCATTCATTCATTCATGTTTTGCTATTTAGTTGTTTGAGTTCTTCTTGTAGTCCTAATGCTAACCCCTTGTCAAATGTATAGTCTGTGAGAGTTTTGATAGTGTAGGTTTTTCTTTGTTCTGTTTTTTATTTCTTTCACTGTACAGAAATCTTTCAATCTGATCTAATTGTATGTGTTAATGTCTGTTGTAGCTTCAAAGTCATATGCAAAACCAAAAACTTTTGCCCAGACAAATCTTCTGAAATTTTCCTGTTTTTGTCCCCTAGTAACACCTTTCATATTGTTAGGTCTTACATCTAAGTGTTTGGTTCATTTTAAGTTAAATTTTAAATAAAATAGTGAGAAGGAAGAGAAATCTAGTTTCACTTTTCTGCATGTAGAGATTCAGTTTTCCCATACTCTTTATGAAGTGACTCCCCTTCCTCCACTTGTGTTCTTACTGTCTCTGTTGAAAATCAACTAGCTGTGGAAGCACAGATTTTTACCAGACAAGTTTTGAATATCTTAATTAGGACTTTAAATGTATTATCATATGTGTAGCCAGTCTCTATCATTTTTATAGTGATTTCATTTTATTTTGTTATCACAGTATTTTAGCAACATGTACTAATCATATAAAACAATGTCTTGCATCAGGACATTTCACACATGATTGTAATATACTTTTATAAGATTATGCCTCTGATAACCTTCTCTTTTCTTCTCTCCCCCCACCCCGCCTTCTGCTGGTCCCCTTCTTCCTCTCAAATAGTCCACCTTCTATTTTAATGGTATATAAAATTTTAGTTAGAGGTCTTATAACATAGATTGGGCAGTTTTCTCCCCTTTTTTATGTTCTCTGGAGTGTTTTATATAACATGCAGCTTGCATATTCTTTGAAGGCGTTTTTGTTAACATCCTTTATTTTCTTTGGCAGTAGTGAAGATTGATCCTGGGGCCTTGCACGTGCTAGGCAAAAGATCTACCACTGAGCTACATCTCCAGGCCTGTTCTTTTGAACTTTGATGAAATTTGCTTGAAAAACTATATAGAAACTAGTATCTGTGGTCACTCAGAGGTACTACTGATTGAATTTCTTTGTTTAGTAGCTTATTCTTCCTTTGAATCCAATTTTGGCACTTTTGATATTCAACGGAATTATATCATCAATCAATTTTTCATACTTAATGTTAACATTTTGTAACACATTTTAAAAACTTGATATATTCTTCAGTGTTATCTTCATTTTATTGTTAATATACTTTATGCGAGTCTTCATTCTTTTTAAATTATTCAATGTTATCACATTACAACCTTTTAAGGATTAATAATAACCTTTAAAAATGTTTTGCTTTTCTTAAACAGTTTATTTTCTTATTTCATTAATTACTGTTTTAAAATTTAGCTCCTTTATTTTGCTGTCATGGTATTTGTAACATTTTATTTTAACTTCTTGTGTCAAATGCTAGTTACTAATGTTCAGTTGTTTTACTTCATATTGCATGTGTGACATCTTTTTGTTGTTTTGTTTCTTGGTGGGTGTACTGGTGTGCCAGTTCTGTGTGTGTGAGGGAGAGACAGAGACAGAAAGACAGAGACAGAAATGGAGACACATGGAGGCCAGAGGATGATGTTGAGTTTTCTGCTCCGTCAGGCTCCACATTATTCCCTTGAGACGGCCTCTCAATGAATTTAGGGCTTGTTGTTTTGACTAGACTGGCTGGCCAGCAAGTTCCAGGGATCTTCCTGCTGTTATCTCTCATAAAGACATGGTTTAGCAGCCACAGGCCACACCTGATTTTTATGTGGGTTCAGGGGATTATACTCAGGTCCTTGTGTGTGTACAGCAAGCATTGTTTCCCACTGAGCTATCTCCCAAGCCTTGAGATTTTTAATAAGTATCATATTGACCACAATACAAAAATGTAGCATGTGCCATTGACTTAAAATTTCCATTTAGAAAGGTTTAATGCAAGTTTGGGTGAGAGCTTGGGAATGCTTTTATTAATATTTTTATCTTTTTTAATGGACATATTAATATGATATTGCTCATTTTGAATCTGAGATTTTTCCTCATTACTATAATTAAGTTATGACCTAGTTTTGTAAATGTTTTGTTTGTTTGAAAATTATATGCATCCCATATTTATTGGCCTAAGATTCAATGTATGTATTGGCTTATTTTAGCCCATATTATTTATGTTGATATTTATGAATACTCCATTTCTGAGACAGTGAGGTTAACATCTTACAGTAATAAGGATTTGCCCACTTTCTCATTTGGAAAATTGCTTGAAATTTTTTTACAAATCCAGAGTTTTGGAAAAGAGAATGAGAACTTGTGAGTGAAGGAAGTGGTTGTGGAATTGGCAGACATCAAGGAGCAGATCCTCCATTCATAAATCTAGATGCACTTTTTTTTTTCGAGACAGGGTTTCTCTGTGTAGCTTTGCACCTTTCCTGGAACTCACTTGGTAGCCCAGGCTGGCCTCGAACTCACAGAGATCCGCCTGCCTCTGCCTCCCGAGTGCTGGGATTAAAGGCGTGTGCCACAACCACCTGGCTAGATGCACTTTAGTTTCTAGCTCTGGCTGCCTTTGGACTTGAAGTGACATCTGTAGACCTAATTTATATAGACATTACCCAAGCTTACATTGATATGAATTTTTAATTGAGAAGTGATTATATGATGGACTTTATTATCAAAGACTCAAATCAGTCTATCATCTGGCCAACATGAAGAGTGTAGTCTGTAGACAGTAACACAACCATGGCCTCTGAATGTTGAATATTAACCACAAATCCTTTCAGTCATGTGCTCAAAGTTTTCAAATCCAAATTCTGGAAATTGGAGGATGATCTTTCCTACATGTGGTGCACATGGCAGAAAGAGATTCTTTAGATGTTAATGTTTAGATGTTAATAATAAACAGATTATGACAGATATCAAGTCTTCCCAACCATTTCAGCAATATCTCAATTCCAAACAGGACTTACAACTGGCTCTAGACCAACCCAGTCTTTACTCATCTAGGTCTGGCTCTACAAACTTTGATCTCCAGTTCCCTTCATTCGTCTCACTTACCCTATACATGATTACTATCTCTTAATCTTTATAGACTTTCTCCAAACCATTTACATCTTTTTAAGTACCTTTTTAGAACCCCAACCACTTTCCTTCTCATATTGAACAGCAACTTCATAACTTACATTCCTTGGTGCGGCAGTTCAGAAATTGGTACATTAAGAGTGAGAAGAACACAAGCTCTTTTGGCAAACAACACCAACAAAAAACTAGATTATAATTCTTTGCCATTCACCAGCTGCATGGATGTGGTTACCTTTTTACCTACTTCCTTTTATCTGTAAAATTGGAACAATTGTAAGAACTACCTCACAGATAACATGCAAAGATTAAATGAGATGTCTGATTTAGCTGTTAATACACTAAAGACAGTCAGTAAGTCTCAATTCAGTAAAAAACTTTAAATTAGCTTGTCTCCTGAGTGGATCTTCTGTCTTCTCTAAATAGATGATGACTCTAGCTTCCTACTTTATGATCTCTTTTCATGACTGTGTTTGGTGTAAATACAATAGGTGATAGATTCATTTAGTAGCCTGATTAGACTTGCTGCAAGAACACAAGCAGTAAACCCCCTATAGGAAAAATTAGGTCCTAGGAGGCTGAATTTAATATGAATTTGAGACAAAGTTATCAGAAAGGAAACTGTTTTAGAAATTGAGCTTTCAGGGTGTGAAGAGAAGGCAGCATCTTAGCCACATTGAAAAATGTAAAATAAAAGGGTTTTAATAATTAGACTTGAATTGAAATCCACGTTACACTATAGACAAACTATATACTATTATGCAAATCAGCAAACCACTAAGTGTGCCAGTTTCTGCATCTAGAAATTGTGAATAATGCATGCTGAGTTGCAGTGTGTAAAGACGTTTCAAGACATAATCATGTAAAAATTCTTAGGGCTGCTTAATAATGGTTGGAGACAGAAATCTTTCTCTTTTCTATACTTCGTTTTGTTTCCTTTTACTCTTTTGAATATAGGAGTAATCTGGGCATAGTAAGGAAGATAGATAAACTGTCATACCTTCATGAGGATATTCCCAAATATTTCCTTCATGTCTCTATTCCTAAGATGCGTTGTGCATGAGAATGGTCACTGTGTGGAATAAGAAGTTCAATATGTCTCTGCCTAACAAGTTCTTAGAGAATAGGCATAGAGAAGTGAACACTGTGCCTCCATAGTACGGACTGACCTATAAGGTACAAAGTATGAATGTTTCATAATAACAAAGAAGTCACATGCATGGGAACAAAAGATATTTTTCAAGGACATAGGATTATTAAACTTGTTTTTGGCTTGGATAAAAAGCTGGAGGGCCTATTCATCAGAACAGGTGAGATTATACATTGGGTGGGTTTGTGAGTGAGATTACAGAATTAGTAATGACATGAGATTAACATAAGTTCAGATGAAAAATTATGGAACTGAAGCCTATTGTAGAATTGGCAGCTACTGTCTGTAAAGTTTGGCAATGGGGATATCATAGTATGGTAGAGCAGAGTATTGAAGACACAGTGGTCATTGGTTATAGACACCAATATGAAGAATGTATGACAGTGAAGATTTTTAAACAGTTCAATTGAACTCTATTGTCAGTGAGAGATCCTTATAATTATTTTTATTCTATTAATCAAGAATAGTTACAAAATTTGTAAAAACCACATTGCTGAGAAAGAAATACATGGAGGTACAGAGTCAAGGACCAGCCACAAGGGAATGATGACTATGTAGGCAAGGAGGAAGACTCTAAAGCTCATCTGTTCAGTTATACTTGATGGGATGAGAACCAGAAGAAAGAATTTCCTTAATGTGTTCATCTTGCATGCTTCCCTGGGTCACTTCTGGTATTCAGTAGAGACATGAGTGAAAACTGTGTGACATAAGGAATTTAAAGACCTTAATAAAGACCAGTAAGGACTCACCTCACCTTGACTTACTAGGATATGATATGACTTGTGTGCAAATGTCTTATGGCAAATTCTTCATCCTGGCTCACCTTTCTCATGGAAACTTCCAATAGATTGACTACCACATTTTAAGTAACAAATATGGAATTTGGACTCTGGAAAATGGGGAAATTTGTAAGTGTAAGACATGTTATGTAAACCGATTATTATGAACATGTGAATAAAAGCATATACTTAGTAAAATTCAAATTGCTTTTCCTTTTCTATACCCTTCTTCCCAATATTAGCTGTGTCTAGCTATTGTCTACTCTGCACAAAAAGCAAAGCCATAGAGTGTCCATGGGCAAGTACCCAAGTCATCGGTTAGCCCTTCCATTATCAGCTAGGGATTGGGAGAAAAAAACAAGGAGACAGGAGACTGATAGTAAAACAGTATAATATGAAAGAAAGAAGGTGGACTCCAAGGCTATCATCTGTGGGCAACAATACAACTCTGACTTTTTAGCCTAGTAAACCTAAGCAAACTATACAACCTGTCTGAGCTTTTCTTTCCTCTTTTGTAGCATGAACATACTAAGGACATCCCACATCATTAATTTATAAGAAGACAAAATGAGATAATTCACACAAAACACCTAGCACTTAGTCTGGTACATGGTGACTTTTAGTCACACTTAATCTGTATGTTCAAATCACACTCAAACTTCCTTTTAGATTTTTCTGACTACATCCTAGCAAGAATCCCTTCTTTATTATTCTTCAGTTACTAACCACTATATTTTCTAAGTGTCTTATACTTTGAGGCTGTATAATGCCTGAGAATATATTCGTTTAACAGTATGTTAAGTAACAGTACATATCTAGAGGAAATGAAATTGGCATGTCAAAGAGACATTGTACTATCATCTTTATTCTGTTATTGCTCATAATGACTAACCAGAGAATAGACAGAAACAGAAACACCATAGCTATATAATACTCAGCTATAAAGAGATTGAAATTCTGCCATGTACAGCAATACACATTAAATTATCATGCTAAATGAAAAAAATCAGGTACAGAAATATAAATGCTACATGATCTCAAGTGTGGAAGCTAAGAAGTGTTACTCCCATGGAAATTGAGAATAGAGTAATGTCTGTGAAGGGTAAGGATGAATAAGATGGAAGAAATCCATCAATTGGTATAAAGTTATATGCATAAGAAAGTAAGCTTTCGGGATTCAAGATGGCGGAGACAAGCAGATGCAGGTAGGCCTGTGGCAGCGGCCCGAGGAGGTAGACGGGTCCGGCGGCTGCCGCCGGGGATATTTAGACCTGGCAGCAGCTGGCAGAGACATTCAGGCCCAGCGGCGGCCCACAGAGGTGGACAGGCCCTGCGGCAGAGATAAGCAGATGGAGGTGGACAGGACTGGCGGTGGCAGCCGAAAGAGACATTCAGGCCCGGCGGCGGCAGCGGCGGCCCACAGAAGTAGACAGGCCACGCGGCGGAGACAGGCAGACGCAGTTCGGCGACCCGCGGAGGTGGAAGGGCCCGGTGGCAGCGGCCTACAGGGACATACAGGCCCAGTGGCAGCCGGCAGAGACATACAGGCCCGGTGGCAGTTCGCAGAGGTGGATGGGCTCGGCAGCAGTGACAAGCAGAGGTAGGTAGGCCTGCGGCGGCAGCCGGCAGAGACATACAGGCCCCTTGGCCATCCGCAGAGGCAGACAGACCCAGCGGCAGTTGACAGGGACATACAGGCCCAGCAGCGGAGACAAGTGGACTCAGGTGGGCCTGTGGCGGCGGGCCACAGGGGTGGACAGGCCCGGGGACGGAGAGGGGCGGACGCAGCTTGGAACGGGGACGCCCCTAGCCCCAACACCTAGGGAGGAGGCTATCTCCGTGGGTCAGAACCAGGGCGAGTCTGGACACTCCGTCTGGGGACAACCCAGGGCCCAAATGCTGATCCTGTGAAACACAACAACTTGGAGGTGTTGGTGAGACTACCCTGCTCAGCTGAAACTCATCTGGGAGAGGATTTAGATGCCTACAGTTTGAAGTCTGAAGAAACAAGATCAGCTGGGGAGTTGACAAATGAACAAAACGTGACCTGGGAACACAGAAGGCGGCGCTACCCAGTCACCAAACCAGATCACCAGAATCATAAGTATATACTTCACCGACTGAAATCAGCTGCCCCTAAAGAAATAGCCCAATAGCACCAATTTAACCAAGAACCCCTACTAAACCAAGGCTAAATATTAGAACAAGAGAGGCACTCTCAGACACAGACACCACCTGCACCGCACAGAGGAAAAGATGAGTAGACGCCAGTGCAAAAATACAGGCAACAACATAAAGACCTATATGGCAACATCAGAACCTAGTGATTCTACACCTGCAAGACCTAAACATACCATGACAGAAGAAACAGAAGAGATGAACCCTAAAAATGACTTTAAGAAGATGATAGAGGCCCTTAAAGAAGAAATAAAACATTCCCCCAATGTTGAAATAAAAACTTTCCTTAAAGAGGAAATGAAAAACTACCTTAAAGAGGAAATAAAAACTTTCCTTAAAGAGGAAATGAAAAACTCTCTTAAAGAGGAAATAAAAACTTCCCTTTAAGAGGAAATGAAAAACTCCATTAAAGAGGAAATAAAAAACTTCCTTAAAGAAATGGAAGAAAAAACGAACAAAAAATGGGAAGAAATCAAATCAAGCCAAGAAAAAGCAATTAAACAGATGAAAGAAACATTCCAAGATCTGAAAAATGAATTTGAGACAATAAAGAAAACACATGCTGAGGGAATGCTGGAAATAGAAATCCTGACAAAACGAACAGGAGCTACAGAAACAAGCATAACCAACCGATTGCAAGAGATGGAACAGAGAATCTCTGACACTGAAGACACGATAGAGAAAATAGATTCGTCAGTCAAAGAAAACACTAAAGACAAAAAAGTCGTAACACAAAACATACAGGAAATTTGGGACACCATGAAAAGACCAAACCTAAGAATAATAGGGATAGAAGAAGGAGAAGAATACCAACTCAAAGGCACAGAAAATATATTCAACAAAATCATAGAAGAAAACTTTCCTAACCTAAATAAAGAAATACATATGAAGATACAAGAAGCTTACAGAACACCGAATAGGCTGGATCCAAAAAAACCTTCCCCTCGCCACATAATAATCAAAACACTAAACACACAGAACAAAGAAAAATTATTAAGAGCCACAAAGGAAAAAGACCAAGTAACATATAAAGGTAAACCCATCAGAATAACACCAGACTACTCAATAGAGACTATGAAAGCTAGAAGATCATGAACAAATCTCATGCAGACACTAAGAGACCACGGATGCCAACCCAGACTATTATACCCAGCAAAACTCTTAATCACCATAGGCGGAGTAAACAAAATATTCCAGGATAAAACCAGATTTAATCAATACCTGTCTACAAACCCAGCCCTACAGAAAGCACTAGAAGGGAAAATTCAACCTAAAGAAGCTAAACACATCCATGAAAAATCAAGCAATAGATAATCCCACACCAACATACACCACAGAAGAAATAAGCTGTTGTAGCTATCCTAATATCTAGAGAAAAAGGATGTTTCAAAAGAGAAGTCTTGTGGCAATGCCTCAGTGGTCCAGGTAACTACCAGAACTCGGAAAAGTTGGTTGAACTTGGGATTGACTGGGAGGCCAAAGATTTAAAAAGCAGAAGATTCTCTCAAGACACAAGTTGTGTGATAATAGTGTGTTTTGTGTGTGTGAATGAGAATTTGTAAATGTTGAATTCTAGGCTTCGACAATCATTGTCAGTGCAGATTAAGCTGCAAGTATTTATGCTTTAAAACTTAAATTATAAAGCTAGTTACGTCTTTCTAACAACTAGTTTTAATGTTTATGAGCATATTTTACCTACATTACCTTTTCAGGATGTTGAGAAAGATGCATCACAAGCACAGGCTGGAGGCTGGGGGCTAGATGGTTTTGAGGAAGAGGTCTTGGTGGACTCTTTCATAGAGCAAAGGGAAGCAATGCCTTCTGGGAAATGAGCTAAGTTTTAATCTAGTCTTTAAGATTAGAAGTCAAAAACAAAAATATTAAGGAAAGGAAAACCTAATTGATCTTTGAAGTATTGTTATGTGGAATTGAGTGGGACTTTTGAGGCCTTTCTTCCAGAAAACAAGGACTTGGTTGTCAGGCCTATATTAGGCCTAAACCTTGGTGCCATGTACTTGTTCTTAAATCATTTCAATGGAAAGTGTCTTAGTGATTGGAACTTCTAGTGCAGTTTGTAGTTCTTCCATTTGAAAAATGTGATATTTGCATGGGATTGTTTGAATCTTGTTTTCTAGTCCCTCCCCATCACCACCCTCATAGTCTGAAGGTAGATTTTTTCTCTTGATAAAGGAACAAAAAAGGTGAACATCTTGTTTGTAAATAGGTATCTAGTAACTAGTGGTAAACTTGAAATGGTAGAATTCTTTAAAGCCTAATTCTAGATTGCTTTAAGAAAATGTATCTTAATTACTTTTGAACCTGTATTCACCTTGTTTTTTTTTTTCAAATATCTTAAGTTATATTTTCTTTTTCAGAGCTGCTTCTTATTTGGGGCTACTTTTTTTTTTTTTAATTGAGACGTAATTCATAAAAGGGTATATTGTTTTGATGAGACTTTTTACAACTGTGGCTGGATGTCTTTCTTTAGTCTTCCAAGAAGGGCCATTTTACTTTTTTAGAGTTACTTTTAAAAGTCATGAGGTCAACAACTTGGACTACTATGCATGTAAGTGCTAATGCAAATTAAAGCCCAAGTTGACCTCCAGCAGCAGTTCATTCTATGTTGACAGTGAGAGAACACTTTGCCTGTTAGGATACTGTTACTCGTGGACTGAAATGCTGAAGAAACCCCTCCCCCTATTTTGTTTTTTTGCAAAAATCAAGGTATATTCTAGGGTTTCCTGGCTGACCTCAACAGATAAACTGAGATGATAGTCTTAGTTCAGAAATGATCTGAATGTAGATTTACAGTCTACGTGTACAGCTGGATAAGTGAGATCACTTTCACAGTTCTGCATGTATCCCATCGGCTCCCCATTAGTCACTGAACTCTTAAAACTGGTATTGTAACATTATCACAATGTTTTGCGCCAATTTTATAAACTTTACAGTGCAATATGTGTTCCTTTTCTGAGGCAAACCAAAGGTATATCTCTCAAGGTTCTGCTGCTATCAGCAGCGTTGATGGAGGATTTTTTATACATTTGTAGTAGATAGAAATAAACCAGAAAAAAAAGAAGAAAAAACAATGGTGGAGGAAAAGGTGAACACTGCAAGAATACTCAAAAGGGCTGAGAGTTGCAAACGCCAAGAATGGCTTTGCATAGTAAATGGAATAGAACAGCTCTGAACTATAGCTTATTTTTCCTGGTTTGGTCTGACAGAATGATTGAATGCTTTTGTACAAAAATCAGAGCCTTAAAAACAAGGATTTGGTGAGATTGTAAAATGGTGTGCCACTTTGGCAAAACAGTTTGATGGTTGGTCAAAATGCAAAACATTGTTACTCTGTTACTCAACAATTCTACCCTTAGGAATATATCCTCAAACTACTGAAAATGTGCACCTATGAAACATGTACATGAAGGTTTACAGCAGTGTGTTGCTAATAGTAAAAAAGTTAAAACAACTCAAATAGCTATCAAATTCTGGAGAGAAATAAAATGTGGCTTATTCATACAATAGAATATTATTAAGACATAAAAATGAATGAGAAACTGACAGATTAAATGACTTTGGTGAACCTTCATAATTTCATTTGTAGATCTTTCCATTTCTAATTTATAAATACATTTGGGGTTATAAATTATAAATGTACTGCCTCCTGTCAACATTGTATACTTCTATTTGATGATTTCTGTGTCAAACATTATATGGAAATGTTTCCAAGTATTTTCTGTATTAACTGTGAATGAATAGAACAAAATAAATTGCCTGTGATGGAAAAAAAAAGAAAAAAAAAAGAAAGTAAGCTTTCTTGTTTTATGGAATAATAGGCTAAATGTAGTTGACAAAAGTACACTGCATATGTAAAAACTAGAGGAGTTTGGAATGTTCTCATTGTGAAGAAATGATACGTTTCAGGAAGTAGATACACCAATTACGTAATGTATACCTGTATCAAATTTCACACTGTATCTCCCTACTGAGTATACTTTGTAGCTGGAGTCATCTGCAGTCCTGCCGGGGCCCACAGCCACTCAGACTCAAATAAACACATAGGCGCTTATATTACTTATAAGCTGTATGGCCATGGCAGGCTTCTTGCTATCTGTTCTTACATCTTAAATTAACCCATTTCTATTAATCTATAAGTTGCCATGTAGCTTGTGGTTTACCTGCATTTTACATCATGCTTCTCCTTGTGGCAACTGGCAGTGTCTCTCTGCCTCAGCCTCCCACTTCCCAGAATTCTCCTCTCTCCTTGTCCCACCTATACTTCCTGCCTGGCTACTGGCCAATCAGCACTTTATTTATCAATAAATCACCCACAGCAATACTTACTATGTATGAACCAAAGTAATTTTTTAATATAACATAATTTATATTTGTATAATTTTAGATGGACAAATGTACTAACAGATCTGTTGTGGGATGGTCTGTATGTCAAATCTGTTGCTCTTATTGATCAATAAATAAAACACTGATTGGCCAGTGGCTAGGCAGGAAGTATAGTCGGGACTAACAGAGAGGAGAAAAGAAAGAACAGAAAGGTGAAAGGGAGTCACTGCCAGCCGCTGCTATGACAAACAGCATGTGAAGACGCCGGTTAGCCACGAGCCTTGTGGCAAGGTATAGATTTATGGAAATGGATTAATTTAAGATATAAGAATAGTTAGCAAGAAGCCTGCCACGGCCATACAGTTTGTAAGCAGTATAAGTCTCTGTGTTTACTTGGTTGGGTCTGAGCAGCTGTGGGACTGCGGGTGATAGAGATTTGTCCTGACTGTGGGCAAGGCAGGAAAACTCTAGCTACACAGATCTCTGAATGATCCAAAAAAATGCACATAGATGTTCATAGACTTAGATTTGGACCCCTGAGATTCTTCCCAATAGGGAATCCTGACCTCTGACCCTCTTTAGGAAGTACACAATCTTTTCCTCCAATCACTTGGAGGGTGGGTCACTCACCTGACTTATAGGCACATATGACATATATTCATAGTTGCTTGAGAAATAGCAATGTTTAGTTCAACACAGGGCCATGCCTACCCCTTTTCTTAATCAGAGAGACTGCCAATGTCTGCCTCTATTTTGATATTAGTTTTCTCCTTTACAAGGCAGGATATTGAAGGACAAACTAGAGCTTTGCACAGAGTATTTATACAAAGGATTTAGACTTGGGATATTTGAGTTTCAGTCCTGATGCATATGCTCTGAGCTCTGTAGCATATAGTAAATCCTTTTTGAGTCAAAGGATCTTCATCTGTAAAATAAAAATAATAACACTTTCCCTTCTAATCTCACATGTTTGCTACAGAGATCAGGTGAAAGCCTGAAGAAAAAAAATGCACTGTGAACTGTAAATATAGTCAGACTGGATACTCAGAGATCATATGTGGTGATAGCCAAATCAGCTTCAAAAGTTTTCTGTGGCAATTGTTACATAACTGCTCCTGAGCCACCCTTTTCTGACACCTTCAGCCCACCTTAGGGTTTGTGTTGGCCTCTGCCTTCTTAGCTCTGAGACAACGCCTTGAAAAAAATCCTGATGACTCTCTTGTAACACCTGACCCAAATGGCAATTGTCTTTCTGTCCGCCTCGAGGTTGTGTATGCCTATTTTGGTTGTTGTTGCATTGAAGTCCCCATGACAGGCACTGGTGAGAACAGAAAGTTCAATGGTGTATAGTGCCAGTTGTTTAAAACTGAAATATTATCCTTAGTAGAGTAGCAGCTGCTGTGAACTTGGTACTTAGTAGTGCACTGTCTGATTTTAATAAGCCATTTTATTTGATCTTCTAACAACCGTAAACAGTAATTATTACTGTAATTCACATTTCACAAACCAGACAACTGAGGCCTGGAGAAATACGGATTTCCCACTGAAATTCTCATAGTTGTGTCTATTTCAAACACAGGCTGCAGAGTTATGGGTGTAGCTCAGGGCACTGGTAAAGCACTTGTCTAACATATAGAAGGCTCTGAATGTAATCCATAGCATTAGCCCACCAAAAACATTGTTTTAATGAAGGAAAAAGGAGGCACTATTTGCAGGAAAAAAAGGGAACCAAAAGAGGGAAAGGGAAGGAATGTTGAGGATAGTACCAGAAGAATAACAGCAGAATATAGTGATATATATGTGTGAAAATGAAAATTTCACAATGTATCCCATCACTTTGTATGCTAACCAAAATAACTTAAAAATAAAAAAGCAAAGGCACAAACATAGGTCAGTTGTGTGGTAATGCTAGTATACTATTCACATAGTTTTTCCTAAATATGATCTCACACAATTGGAGACTGCTAAAGGTTTTATCCAGTCATCCACAAATCTATCCTTTCACCATGCTAATCTAAATTAAATAGTCTCTCCTAATTTTGTAAGTTACAAAATGTTAGGCACATTCTCCTTGGGAATACAAACATTTATTCATTGAACAAATATTCATGAAGTCCTTAGTGTGTTTCAGACAGTGTGACAGGCACTAGGGCAAAACAATGAATAATTGACTTCATCCCTACTCTGATGGACTTCCTAGTTGAAAGGAAGTGATAAAGAACAAATAAAAATCAATGTTTTACAAGGACAGCACCAATAGATATGCTAACATGGAAAGGGTGAGGGAAGCCCAGGATGCCTCAACAAAGAGCTAGAGACAACTAAGGAAAGCTGAGAGCAGGAGAAGTTCTTTCCCAGCGAAGATCACAGCAATTGGTTATCCTATACCAAATGGTCAGCCCTGAAGACATACGTACAAGTAACATTATACAGACTGAACAGGTTGTTTTACTTATATATTTAGCAACACACACACACACACACACACACACACACACACACACACGCACACGCACATGCTCACGCACACGCACATGCACATGCATACACACTAATGAAAAAAAGAGCCCATGAATTTGAAAGAAAGCAAGAAGGGATATACAGAAAGGATTGGAGAGAGGAAAGGGAAAATGATGTAATTACATTATAATCTCGAAAAATTAAAGAAATACTAAAAATTAATAAAAATCAATGTTATAAATAGTAAAGCAGTTAATCATACAAACGTAGAAAACGTAGAGAGGACCTGAGGCTTGGAGGGCCAACACTATGGAGTATGGCAGCAGAAGTCTCTGAGGAGGTGACATTAAAACCTGAAATCTGAACAGTAAGGAGCCAGTTATACAGACATCTAGTGTGTAAACAGATGCTTGCCAACAGTCAGAAACACAAAGCAGAGTGCCTGCGTCTGCATGGACCACTGCCTGCAATTGGAACTATGGCCTAAGCAGAGGCTGATGAGGATAACTGGACATGTAGGATATTTGGTCTCTTATCTATAAGCATTCCTGTCCTTCATCACCACATTTCTCCTTTGACTGTCCCTAGAAATCACCAGCATTGACTAGCCCTTTGCTGTTTTTGCACTCATTCAGAGTGCTCCAGGCTGGCTTTGCTGGTTGGGCTTTTTCCAGATGTTCCCTTGGCAAACACAGAAAAGTCCATGTGTCACAACAGGAAAGCCTCTGGAACTAGGGTCCAAGTTATAATCCTTCCCCATTTCTCCCTCGGGACTTGGCCATTACTCTCTAATTGGCAGAATCATTAATACAACAAAAGCTTCTGCCTTCTTGACTGGTCTCCTGAGATGCCCAGAAAAGGAAGCCCAGAAGCTGAGCAGCTGTGACATCTAAGGTGGCTGTACCAGTAAGTAGAGCCATTACCAATGGGGTATTTTCACTGTCTCACACCAAGAGAGTTTGGAGACTTGCACTTTCCACTGAGACGTTTTGGAAACAACTGGAAGAATAAAATTGACTGTGAGATATATTGGCTTAAAACTTTTTATTGAAAATTCATTCTTGTTCATATTAAAAGTCTTAGCCAAAATTAAAATATTGTTTCCCCAAGTGTAGGGAATCTGGGATGTTGCACACAGTGGTCAATATAGACAATAGTAAGAATACATTTATTTCATTTTATATTCTGTCATACCACCTTGTTTATCCAACCACTTAGTCTGATTATAAATTATAGATCACTTTTAAACATCAAGGATTTATTTAATTATCTTTTATATGGTCAATAAAGTTTCTGAGTGCTGCTTAGTTTTCTACTAATACATTCTCATATCTGGAATCTCTGTGGTGGCTAGTTACCTTGTTCTATGCTTTTCCATTTGTCAAACCAAGTTGGGTTGTGAAAGTATTGTTTCCATATTTATTGTTTTATCTGTTCATTCAATGAATGTTTATCAAATGCTCGTCACATATTTGTCATTGTACTAGGAACTGGGAATGTGAAATCAATGATAATATTAGGAACCTCTACATATACTCAGTTTCTGCTCCCTAGGGTAGACACACCTGCACTTGTATAATCATGCATTATGCACACACAGAGTCTTTCATTTTAAATGTAAAAACAGCTTTAATCTTTCTTGGTGCAGGCTCGTTAACAGCATTTGTAGAAAATATTAGCTATTATGTTTCAAAAGCTAAAACTATTGATTTTAAGGCAAGAAATGTGTTTGAATAGTAGACTTTATAAGCATTTCCCTTGTGGACAGATTCATTTAGTTGTATTGCTTGGATGTGCAGAATTTCACAGTCATTTTAAGTAGTGAAATTATCCTTTTTCAAGTTAAATTGTAGTACATTAGGTGTTATTTGAACCGGTTTATGAGCTTCTGTCGTGGCATGATGGTCTGACTGCATGGACTGAAGACCGCTGTCCCCAGATTTAATTATCTTTGGGGCATCACCATTGCATAGGCTAAAATGAGTCATTTTGTTTACTGCATCTGCAGCCTTTGCTGAAATGGAGGTTATGGATAACAACTTAAAGGCTAACTCATTAATGCTCCAGATGAATGAGGTAATGTGTCAGCAGACCAAATCAGTGCCCAGATGTGTTCAGCTAGAGCTCTGTATCTCTTTCCCAGGTTGTGATATATTAATGGGGATGTCTTTACCCATTGTTACTGCCTGTAAACATTTGAATGATGTGGAAGTGATACCTTCTGGGAACCCATGTACTATCAATTCCACAAACACCAAAAGTCTCACAGAAGCCAGCAGAAAGATTCTGATGATTCCATAAAGTATGTAATTTATAAGGAGTCTAACAACATACCAGTGTGGTCCCTGCTTTCCTTCATAGGTGCCTACTAGAGAGTGCAGCGCGATCCTAACTGTTTGATGATACAATGGAGTAAATTAGTCCTATAAATTGTGAAGGATGTGGATTTATGGCTAGTTGAGAGTATTTCCATCTTTTCAATGTGGAAATGGGTGACCTTTCTAACGTTGATTTGTTTCTCCATCTGTGCAGTGAATTTTGGGAGGACGTGAGGAACAGGCTTGATGACACGCAAATGTGCTTCCTCTTTTCTATATTGTGGTGCTGATGACTTGATCAAGGAATTACCTGTACCAGAGAACAGACTAGAAGGTTGTCTTTTCACCAGTCTTCAGTGAATGAAGTAAGGATATTCAACTCCTTGGAGCCTGGAACACAGTAGCTCCACTGTCCTTCTTGAAATGGGTGTCCTTCTTTATAATGATGTCATCCCTGCCATTTGCTCTCCCAAATTAAATTATCTTCTATTTGTTTCCTGGATTGTAAATTGGCACTATTTAGCTCAGAGATTAAAATTTCAAGTTGCATATATTTAAAAGATTTAATGAGCCAGTCTATACAAAGAAATATGATATCTAAAACCATGTGATTTTGTGTTCTTTCTATAACCACCTATGAGATAGACACTTTTAATTTGTATTTTGCAGATAAAGAAAGTGAAGTTCAGATAGAATACTACACAGTTCATATGTAATCAATCCAGGAATGTTTTCAAAGTTTTTTAACTCTATAGTTTACCCTCTTTTGCTTATAATACCTTGATATGATTTTATAAGAAGACATCTTGATAATTAGCCCTGTCCTCTTTAAAAAAAAGTGATTCTCAATACTAGTGGCATATTTAAATCACAGTGGAGCTTAAGGAAAGCTCATTATTATCCACAGATTCTCTTGTAAGTGTTCTGGACTAAAAACTATTTTTAAAGTATTATTTAAAAGTTTTGGGGGGGTCCATACATGAGTACTGTATTGACATCATTTCCACTCCTTCCTTTCCTCCTCCACTGCCCCCAAATCCCCTGACTCATTCTCAAGTTTATGGCCTCTTCTTCTTTAATTAATATATATATATATATATATATATAATTTAATGTTTTCATATATATAATATTTAGCATTTTCATACACAAACGTTATTTTATATATAGTCACACTATTGTGCAATAGAACAGTAAAATTTCTTTTTCCATCTAACTGTAACTTATTACCCACTAATAAACCATTATGCTTCTCTCTCTACCCACTTTCTCATGCTTCTGGTAACTAACATTTTACTCTTAACATCTGCAATAGACATTTTAAAATTCCACATATAATTGATAACATGAAGCATTGCCAATCTCTCCTTGGCTTGTTTTCATTTAAGATTGTGATCTCCAATTCCATGAAACTTGTTATGAATGTGAGAATTGAAATTTTATGGCTGAACAGTGTTCTATTATACATGTGTACAGTTTTTAATCTGTTAATCAGTCTGTGCTGACAGATACTTAGTTACCTCTCCCACCTAACTATTGTGAACTGTGAACTGTGCTGTTATAAAACTTGGAGTGTTGATGTCTCTTCAACATACTGACTTTTATTCATTTTAATAAATATCCAATATAGCATGGTCCTAATTAGTCTTATTAAATAAAAATCCAGAGTCAGATATTGGGGTAATGGCTGAATGATCAGAGAAAGAGAGCAGCTAGCCACTAGAGGCGTCTTACCTTTATGAACTCTCAGACCAAATGGGGGTGGATCATGTCTCTAAGAATCTTCAGACTGAATGGGACAGTGAGATCCTGTTTCCACCCACCTTATATTCATTCCTGTCTCCACCTCCCTGGTGCTGGGATTAAAGGAATGTGCCACCACTGCCTAGCCTCTAATTAGTTAACTAGCAGCTAGCTCTGCCCTCTGAACTCCAGGCAAAATTTATTTGTCAGAACACAAACAAAATATCATACATTGTCAGAACACAAACAAAATATCATATAATTCCCCCTTTTTGTATAAACAAAAGCAAAGGTTTTAGCTAATATAGAAAAACTATATACAAGTAAGTACAATATACAAATATATACAGGCAATAATTACATTAAAATGTCTAGTCCATTAGCATTTGACAAATTCAGAGAAAATACTTCATTATTTATTATATCTTGGTGAGTACAAAGTAATTTACCTAATTCACTTTCTATCCTAACTTGCATTACCAACCCAAAACTATCTTTTGATGTCTCTCAAGCTTATTCACATTACACTTCTTTTATGAGTGTCTATTTTTGAAACTGGCAACAAGGAAAACTATAACTATCTGGTCTTCAACTCCCTCAGAGACCTGAAAAGGATATAGAATTACCTGAGCAAACAGGAAACACAGAGCAAACAACTTCCCAAAATAAGAAATGACAGAAACAGCTGGCTGCCTGGACAGTCAGCCAAGGTTCCTCTGCAATGTTGAGGCATCCATCTTTGGCCTACAGGCCTAGCATTTCTGACAGACTTTTCTTTGAGGCAGAATTTTTGAAGGACTGTCCCACCTTGGCAAAGTTCTGTAGTCACTTTCTTTCTATCCTGCTTGTCCAATTTGGACAACAGACTGTCAGAAGTTGAGATAAGGGCAATTTCTTGCCCAGTGACTAACTTTTGTCACAAAGAAAGTAAACTCTGTATGGAGTTTCTTCAATACCCACCATTTTCTCTGAAGTAGTTTGGTGCTGCTAGGAGCAGATGTGTCTCATTGTCATTAAAAAATAAAAAAACCTTATGAGACCTACCTGTGTTTTTATAATAAGTGCTGGAGAATCTAAACTTTTGTCTTAATACTTATATGGCAAACACTTTACACATTGAGCAATTTCTCCAGCCCCAGGAGTTATTTTATTCTTTTCTGATCAAAAGGAGCATGAGAACTCCTAATTACTCATTTCTTCACAGGGCCTGAAAAAGACCATAAGTCTCTTCCTCAATATAACTATCAAGTAGCAGTCTTCCCACAATAGTTAAGTACTGTTATCTTTGCTATGGGATCTTGGCTATCAGTGAAATGGTAATTTAGAGTCTTAGACAAATCCAAGGAATCTTATGATGCAAAAGGGGTTTCAGAAGTGACTATAAGCACCATCATATCCCTACAAGGATATGTGGTGGACCAACTTTAATTATCAAACTATGAGCTTTGTTCATTGAAAGATATTCTTTCTGTCTCTTTCATACAACAAACTTATATTGAATATCTGCTTGTCCTGGGTATGTCCAGTAGTATTGTGACATTTCCTTCATCAACTAAGTAAGGGTATGAAAGTTTTTCTGAATGTCAAAAACACTGGAAAGAAATATAATGATATTCACAACCAACAAGTGGTCAAGGATATTACATGTCCTATAATGCTTAAGACTGTATTGTGTAATTCTCATGGCAAAAGTGTCTCATCTTAAATGTCAATAACACCTTTGTAGAGAAGTAATAGTATGCAAGCCAGGTTTAATAGTCTGGACTTTCCACGACTGTGGCTATTATTTACCATCATCCTGCTCCTATTGAGCTGCATTAAAGGGAGTTCTTAGTCCATTTATCAAACAGGCACTACTGTGTCTTTGCTGTAAAAGAACAAAAGGTAGTCTTTAAATTTAGAGTTATCAGTGTAATTGGAAAATCATGCATTTGTGACTAAAAATTAAGGACATTTCTCAAACAGCATGCTAATTAATACATATTTCCTTCCAAAAGTAGAGTGGTATAATTAAAATGGAATAATTTTCAGAATCTGGTAGAACTGAGCTGAAATTCTGGAGTTCAAGTTGTATTTCTGTAAGTACCTGAACAAGATAAGCAATATTACATTGGTTTTTATTATAATCCACAAAATGAGATATTTACATGGCCTAGATTGTTATTCCACATAATGATTTATAATAACACATTTTATCTAATACAACATTGGTAACATAGAAAATGTTCAGTATATAATAGTTTTGATTATAAGAACATAATGTAAGCCGGGCAGTGGTGGCGCATGCCTTTAATCCCAGCACTCGGGAGGCAGAGCCAGGCGGATCTCTGTGAGTTCGAGGCCAGCCTGGGCTACCAAGTGAGTTCCAGGAAAGGCGCAAAGCTACACAGAGAAACCCTGTCTCGAAAAACCGAAAAAAAAAAAAAAAAAAAAAAAGAACATAATGTAATTAAAAGCATTTCCCTCTATGGGAGTAAAATAGTTTTATATATGTTAGTATTTGAAACCATGAAGTAAAATACAAGCCCCAAATGATAAGACAGTGTAAATTGTTTTATTCTCCTTTTAAACATTTCTGTCACTTTGGATTTGCAACCATTTCAACCTTAATGCTTGGCTATTACTCTATATTGGTTTAAAAGAACATAGGTCATGCTTGGTAAAAACAATACATTTTGGTATTTTGAAAGAAAGCAAGTATTTTAACAACATCACAAACTAAATGTAACTAAGTTATAATCACAGTACACTCCATTTAATAATAGCAGAATTCTATCACCATCATAGAATGTAGAATACACAAAGCATAAGAAATATGAAAACAGTTGAAAGTGCATAAATACGGTTTGTGATCACTTATAGAAGAAACCTATAACAGAAATTTATCAAGACAATTTTCCTATCACTTCAAAATTAAATAGTATACTCAAAAATAAGTGGATCAATGAAGACATTTCATGGGAAATTAGAATATATTTGGGATGAAGTGAAAAGGAAAATATTAGACATCAAAAATACATGACAATTTTTGGAAGCAATGTGGAGAATTAGAAACTTAGTATACTATTGGTTGGCTAGCAAAAGGTTTCAGCTACTATAAAAATTAAAAGAAAAAGAACAGTATGGAGTTTTCTCAAACACTTAAAAGTAGATTCACCATACAATCTAGAAATCCCATTTGTGAGTATATGCCCAAAGGAATTAGAATTAAAATACTGAAATGAGTCCTATAGTGTTGCCAGAGTCTTCCTGCCTTGCCCACAGTCAGGACAAATCCTTGTCACCCGCCAGTCCCACAGCCGCTCAGACCCAACCAAGTAAACACAGAGACTTATTTTGCTTACACACTGTATGGCCGTGGCAGGCTTCTTGCTAACTTTTCTTATATCTTAAAGTAACCCATTTCTAGAAATCTATACCTTGCCACGTGGCTCGTGGCTTACCAGCATCTTCACATGCTTCTTGTGCTGGCGGCATCTGGCAGGCAGTCCTTCTGCCTTCCTGTCCTTTTATTTCTCCTCTCTGTTAGTCCCGCCTATCCTTCCTGCCTAGCCACAGCCGATCAGGTTTTATTTATTGATCAATCAGAACAACTTGACATACAGACCATCCCCCAGCACAGCCAAGTGTAGACCATCTCAGACACCTGCACTTAGGCCCATGGTCCTAATCATCCTCTATGCGGACCTACGGGGTAACGCCACAAAGAACCCAAGAAGGGCTCCCACAGGACATACAGAACATCCCACAGCACTATAGTCTCATGTTAATTTTAGCACTACTCCTTATAGTCAAATGCTTAAACTGTATGTTTACAGATAGATGTAGAAATAAGGAAAAGGTGATCTATTATTATAAGAGAAAGGAAAACCTATCATTTTCAACAACTTAGAAGAATCTGGGAAACATCATACTAACTGAAATAAAGCAGATGAGGGAAGTATATGCTTCCTAATGTAATGTATAAGTGAATTCTTTAAAAAATGATCTCATAGTAGCTGAAAGTATAATCAGAGTTACCCAAGATTCAAGGGCATAGAGGATAAGAGGGGCCAGTGACAAGTCATTAAATGGGTACAGTGTTACACTCAGAATGAGTAAACTTTGGAGGTTTGTGGTATAGTGGGGTGGATGTAATCAGTAATTGAATGTCATGCATCTTTAAATGACTAGAAGAATTTTAATGCTATTACCAAAAAGAAAAGATAAATGTTTAAAATCTACTTGATTTGGCCATTCTACAATGCATAGATGAGTTAAAATATTACATTGTACCCCACAAATATGTATGCTTATGTAAGCATAAACATTCTGTAAATAAAAATTAGAAGTTATTATGAAAAATAAAGTAATAAAGAAATCCTGCCATATACTACATGAATGAACATTGAAGGCATGGTTAGTGAAATAGTCTAGTAATGAGATAAATATTGCATAGTGACATTTGTATATATGTAGATACAAAAAATATCCAAACTCACAGAAGCAAGAAATGCAATTGTGATTGCTAGTGTCTGATAAAAAGCATAAACAAGCCGGGAGTTGGTGGCGCACGCCTTTAATCCCAGCACTTGGGAGGCAGAGCCAGGCAGATCTCTGTGAGTTCGAGGCCAGCCTGGGCTACCAAGTGAGTTCCAGGAAAGGCACAAATCTACACAGAGAAACCCTGCCTCGAAAAACCAAAAAAAAAAGCATAAACAGTGTGTATAATTTCATTTATAGATGAGTAATTTCTAGAGATCTACTTTATAACATAGTGCTTAAAATTAAGAGCACTCTATTGTAGATTTTAAATTTTGCTAAGAGGGCAGATCTCATATGACATGTTACTATTATCCTACTCCCTCAAAATGTACATAAGCAAATTTTGGGGAGTGGCAAATATTTGTTATCATGATTGTATTGATTGTATCACAGATATCTGTATGCATCCAAACCCAACAATTTGTGTATATTAAATATATATGTGTGTGTGTGTGTGTGTATGTGTGTTTTGTATGCAACTGATACATCAATAAAACTGCTGAAATACAATTTCAAATTAATTTAATAGAGAAAGGAAAGGCATACATATGGAAATGGAAGAAATTATCTGATTGGCTGACAGTGTGGTTATCTATTCAGGAAATCTTAGCAAATGAAAATAAGATATACTACAAGTAACAAATGAGTTCAGCAGGATCACAGGACACAGTGTCAATACACAAATATTGATTTTAACTCTAAATGCAAGTAATGGCAATTAAGAAACAAAACCATTAAAGTGTATATATGTGTCATTTAAAATAGTTAAATAATACTACAACAAAACATATGAGATCTGCAGGATAAAAAGTATGGAACACTACTTAAAGATATCAAAGACCTAAGCCAAGATCTACAATCCTAGCACTTGGGAGGCTAAAAGATGAGGATAGTGAGTTCTAAGCCAGTGTGGAATAGATTATGAATACCTGTCAAAGAAAGGAAGAAAGGGGTAAAAAAGAATTTGGAAGGCTCATATCACTCCGTTTTAAAACCAGCCCCTATCTACTAATGATAGCATGGAGTTTCATAATCAAGGTATTTGCATTTCATAAAACTCCTTTACTTTTCTCTATCAGAAATTAATTATATATATTCATTTCCTTTAAATTCTCAAAATTTTCTATATTTCATCTCATATTTTTTAAAAGTTTGCAAAGGAAAACTACCATTGTTATAACAACAAAAAGTTTCACAGCGAGATGGACATTATTATTGTTTTTAAATCCCCTCTCTCTATTAATTTTGAATAATCCATTAGCTATTAAAGATTTCATAAAATATTTGTATGTATATTTAACACATGTGATACCTATATCATAAGGATACAGCAGTTTTTACAAGTATGGCAGTGAATGGAGCAGATAATAGCAAAGGAATAAACATCGTAGAAGAGGAGGAGGAAAGATTGAGAAAGCCAAAATTTGTGGAGAAATGTGCAAAATAGCATCTTATGGATATAACAGGACCATCACACTAATAAATGCACAGCAGTTGCCCTGCTTGTAGCAGACCTGTAACAAGATAAGCCAGTTAATACTCTAACATATATGGGAAAGATACTTATGAGGCTTCACTCCTAGATGAGGAGCTTTTGGCAATTTGTGACTTTTTTTTTCATTTTTCTTTAAGAAATTTTCTACTCACACCACATGCTATCCACAGACTCCCCTTACTCCCTCCTCTTATATTTTTGGTTGTGAGCCTAGCCTTTAACGACTGAGCCATCTCTCAGCAGCGCCAGATGTAGATGTAACCAACAGTCTTATTAAATAAGAAACACAGAACCAATGTAAAAGAGAAAGCCGAGAGGTCAGAGCTCAGAGCTAAAATCTCACCCTTCCTCCTGCGGTGTCCCAGCTTCCCGAAAGAGAGCTATATCCTGTCTGTCCGTCTTTTTATAGTATTTTGTTCTGCCTTCTCATTGGTTGTAAACCCAAACACGTGACTGCCTCATCACTGTCTGTATGTACAGCCCCCCAGGTCTTAAAGGCATATGTCTCCAATGCTGGCTGTATCCCTGAACACACAGAGATCTATGGGATTAAAGGCGTGCGCCACTACCGCCACACTCTTGCTATGGCTCTAATAGCTCTGACCCCCGGGCAACTTTATTTATTAACATACAATCAAAATCACATTTCAGTACAATTAGAATACCACCACAACCACCACCATCAAAACTAGCACCATCATCTACCACTACCACCACCACTATTATCTTTTGATGTTAAGAAAATAACAGGGTACAATGCTGAAGATGCTAATATTTGCTTCAGGACTCCAGAAAAAGAAGAGCAGCCCTATTCTTGAAGAAGATCTTTATTAAATCATAATGGCAGAAATGTAGGTGAGACAGAGAGATAAATTGAGACTGAAATCAATTATGTTACTCACCATGATGACAATATGCCATATAATGGGAAGCCAGAAGGCGAGAGACTTCATAAAAATAATGTCATGGAGGACCTTTTGGAGAAGAAAGTTTCCCACTGTGCTATGATTGTTTTCCTCCTCTGTTCTCCAAAGGTGTCTGGGAAGGAATTCTCAATGAAGAAATTTTCAAGCATAGACTCAGAGATCTGGCTAGAAATCTCATTTAAGTTATTGTGGTGATTTGAATAAAAATGGTCCTCATAAGCTCATAGGGAGTGGCACTATTAGGAGGTGTGACCTTGTTGGAGTAGGTGTGGCTTTGTTGGAGGAAGTGTGTCACTAGGAGGTGGGTTTTGAGGTTTCAGAAGCTCAAGTCTGTTCAGTATGTCACTGTCACTTCCTGCTGCCTATGGATCCAGATGTAGCATTCTCAGCTACTGTCCAGCACCATGTCTGTCGGCAAGATACCATGCTTCTCACCATAACAATAACTGACTAAACTGCTGAACTCTAGGCCAGCCTCAATTAAATGTTTTCTTTATAAGAGTTGCTGTGGTCATGGTGTCTCTTCACGGCAATAAAACCCTAACTAATACAGTTATGTTCTGAATTAATAGCTTGTTTTGGTTTGTGAGGATCATACCTTGTAATGTTCAATCCTAATTCTAATGTCTCTGTTTAACCCCAGTAATGGCTTAAGACTAAAAAAATAACTTTACCAATGTTTACATTTGTGTATCATTTTAAATTCTTATTTGGAGAGGGTGACCAACAAATCATGAGAGATATAGTGAAACTGAGAGAAGGGTGCAGAGTCTAAGAGATTATAGAGAAACCATCATCTGTTCTTGCCTTTCTCCGTTGCTATAACTTCTACATTAGATCAGAGAGCAAAAATCAGTCACATGCAGTTTTCCCTGTAATAATCTAAACTCCAAGGACTGGGACCCTCAAAACCAACCCTTTATTGCAGATTTCTAACTCGACTGTATAATTTCTGTCGTCTCCTTCTCAACATATTCTGATTGACTCCCCACTCTTACAGAATCAAGTTCTAATATTATAGTTGGACACTGGAGCATCACCTATCACAGCCCCTTGCAAATTATTTTAGCTTTGACATTGATCATATTTATAAATATGCTTTGGGAATTTCAGTCAGTAAGAACTGCATTGTCTTTGTGTGAAAGATGAAGATTAAGTCACGAGAGTGGGAAAACTCTACCATTTTAACTCGGTTACTTCTCCCCTAGAGTACATGCTGTGGAGCAGAGTCTGGTAGAAGGAAAGAAGAACATGATGCTAACAGATAATGCAATTTCTTTACGATCAAACTGGGACACTGGGCCAGAATCACGTCATAGTGTGTCTGCCCTACATATATGAGTTTTTTTAAACCATTAAAGTAACATGCCCAATATCACTCTATTTGAGTCAGTTTCAGCCTCAGTGTCCTCATGTTGCCTGTGTTAGTACATTTTCTGTTACTACAACAAATTAGCTAAGGCTATGACAGAAAGAGGTTTACTAAGCTCACAGGCTGAAAGTCCAAACAGCATAACATAGCTCTGTTGAAGGTCCCTTTGCTGAATTCTATAACGGCACATGGCATGGAACATGGGTGAGAGGTAGGGATTGTCTGGTCAAACAGGAAGCCCACGTATGGGGACAAAGCATTCTCTTGATCTCCTTGCAGTCACAACCTTGAAAAATTACTACTACTC
Organism: Peromyscus leucopus; assembly: GCF_004664715.2. Lineage (NCBI taxonomy): Eukaryota > Metazoa > Chordata > Mammalia > Rodentia > Cricetidae > Peromyscus > Peromyscus leucopus. The sequence goes on from NC_051083.1 coordinate 115,163,306, forward strand.
TTATTTTTTAATTATGTGTGTGTATTTACACATGGCATGTGTCTATATACATATATGTACACACACACACACACACACACACACACACACACACACACACACACACACCATGCAGACATTCCACATTGCATGTGGCGGTCAGAGAACCAACTCATGAGTTCCAAGGATTGAAGTCGGACAGTGGGCTTGGTGGCAAGTGCCTTTACCCTCTGAGTAATCTTGGTGGCCCAGTGCCACCAATCTTGATATTTCCACCAAGGAAACCAAGCTTACATCATGTGAACACACGAGTGACCAACTCAACAAGTAGCACTCATAGATTCCTTTGTGTTTGTTTCCTTTGCCTTCCTCTTAGCAGTTAAAGCTTTTCTACCCTTAAGTTACGTGTCAAAACATTCTTCACAGGAAGCTCCTCTGACTGATGCTCCCTCTCTCAGCACCCCTTCTCTGCTTCCCCCAAAGCACGTAGAACTTGTTCATCATCATGTTGCTACCACGACTAACGAAAGTGAGGGCTCCAACTAGATGCCATAGTCCTGTCTTTTTTCAGTATTACCTCAAAACTTTCTTCTCACTTAGTGCACACAGCTCCATTTCCTCTAGGAGGTTCTACTTCTCTCACCATTTCCCAATGCTTTGCAATCATTTATTCCACCTCTAACTGTTGGAATTCTTTAATTCACTTGCTTCTTCATTAGTTTAATGTAGAATTATATTTGCTATACCGTGCTATACCTATGTCACAACAGGTTTTTTTTGTTTTTTGTTTGTTTGTTTGTTTTTGTTTTTGTTTTTTGAGACAGGATTTCTCTGTGCAGCTTTTGTGCCTTTCCTGGAACTCCCTCTGTAGTCCAGGCTGGCCTTGAACTCACAGAGATTCGCCTGCCTCTGCCTCCCGAGTACTGGCATTAAAGACATGCGCCACCACCTCCCGGCAGATACAACATAGTTTTTGTACATTGTTTATGACTCCTGCCCCTTCATTACTTTTACTTCCTCTTCTCTCATACCTTGTCCAATCTTGTTTTTCCATCTCTTCCCTTCCCTTCTTTTCTTCCCAAAACAGACTCTGCCTTTTATTTTGCTTTCAGCCAACTTGACAGATCTGACAACACCCCAATCCCCAACTTTAACTCCAATGTTTCTCTCAAGTTCTGGTTCTACATTTAAGTATTTACCAGACTTTCATCTGAAGATCACCTCAAGGCAAATGTCATCCACCTTCAGCTTGACCTTCTTCCTCAATCTCTGTCTCTATTAACTGGCCGATGTTGAGTATAACCAATTATTTCCTCATGCTTAGTCTCTATGTCGACTCTGGCACAATTCAACCTTCTAAGTCCAATTGGCAAGAAAGAGGAGGGTTTGTAAGAGTGAGAATTGTTGAGACCAAGATTGGAAAAAGCACAGGGACAAATATTCAAACTAATGGAAATACATGAACTATGAACCAATAGCTGAGGAGCCCCCAACTGGATCAGGCCCTCTGGATAAGTGAGACAGTTGATTACATTGAACTGTTTGGGAGGCCCCCAGGCAGTGGGATCGGGACCTGTCTTTAGTGCATGAGCTGGCTGTTTGGAACCTGGGGCCTATGCAGGGATACTTTGCTCAGCCTGGGAGGAGGGGACTGGACCTGCCTGGACTGAATCTACCAGGTTGAGCTGAATCCCCAGGGGAATCCTTGCCCTGGAGGAGATAGGAATGGGGGCTGGGCTGGGGAAGGCGGGGTGGGGGGGGGAGGACAGAGGAATCCATGGCTGATTTGTAAAATTAAATTAAATTATAAAATAAAAACAAAAACAAACAAACAAACAAAAAAGATCTCATATCTCTTTATCTGGATTCTCTCACATCTCTACTACTTCTGTCTTAGCTTTTCTGGATTTCATATTTTGCCATGTGTACTGTAGCCAAATTTCATCAACTTTCTTTCCCATTTCATCTAGTTCACCTCTTCTTAGAGTTATCTATTTAAATGGATGTGACCCTGAAGCTCCCTTGCTTTAGTGAGATTTATAATTCTTTGCTCTACAGAATACAAAGCCCACCAAATTTGGCCTAGCATTTCAGGACATCACTATTTGAGCCCAAATCAATTTTCCAGGTACTTTCCTCATCCTTCTCTTCATGTGTCCTAATCTTTAACTCCATTAAAGTAGGAGTATTCCAGCATGCAAATAAATAGCCTGGTACAAAAAAATATATTTTAACCTTTATTTTGTTGCTTTGAAGATATCATTAGGCATTAAGAGTGTCAGGACTACAAATTAAAAATATATTAGTTCAATTCTTTAAAAAAGTTGATCTTAGTAAACATTACATAGACAAATGAGTGAGATTCATTTCTTCCATTCTTTAGCAGTATGACATTTAGTCAGTCCGGAGCCTTGGTTTCTTCATCTGTGAACTGGGCATAAGAAGAGTTATATCCTTGGCCTGTGGATTGTGAAGGAAGTGCATACATCTTTTTTCTCTTCTCTAGCTTCTTGAGGCCCTCTCCTGGTTCTGGCAGACAGTGGCAGAGACAGCAGGCAGAGGGCCATGGGGCCAAATGCTGGGTAACAGCTGCAGTGGGTCTGCTTCCCAGCTGCTGCCCAGGGGAAGTCTGCAGTGTTAACCCTTTTGTGTCTAGATCTTGAGAATACTATGACTAGCTCAGTCTTCATGTCTTAACTTCTTGGTTTCTGCATACCTGGCAGAGATTATTTATCTACCTTTCTGATCCATCTTCTCTAGGCCAACCTTCATATTCAGACCCCTGATTAGGCACAAAGTTTCCAGTCCATTTCTCAGGTGAAATAGCTTTTTAAACTTTCTCTATTTTGTCATTTCTCTTGAACTCTTTCTCTTCAAGAGCACAATACTTCAGGTATTGCCTGACATGTATAAATATCTGTTTGATTCAAACCTTGACTGTTTGGGACATTCAAATTCTACTACTGATATCTCAAGTTGTGTGACTTTATTTAACAACTGTGTTGTTCCATTGTCCCACATCAAGCCATGAGCAATTGAAAAGGTTCAGGGCATTTTCACACCAACTGCTCTCATGACAAGCCATCCTTCGTGTGTGCAGTTGGTGCTCTGACTCTCAAAGCAAAATGATGGAATTAGGAATTAGTGTCTAACATTCCAACACATTGATATTCTTTGAACTCACAACTCTGTTATACACCTTTGCAGTTCCCACATGTGCCTTCTTCTCATGCCCAGCTTAAGTTATGTACTCCATTAGTCATTTGACTGTGTCTTCATCCACATAATCTATACATTTCCCCCTATTTATTTGTCATTGGGAAATATACGTAACTTGCAAATTATACTTCTAGCCATTTAAATATATATAATTCAGCGCTATTAGAAACATTTAATGATGTAAATCTTATACCTATACAAGAATACAATAAATTCCTCCACCTAGGGTCATTCTCCATTAAGATTTATCACATATGAGATTTGAGATATCTCATACATACATACACATGTACATGGTTTTGCTTCAAATTCTACTTACTAGATATTGATCATTAAAAGTATCCTACATCTCTTGGCCTAAGCAGTGAAGTCCAGAAAATGACATTAGAAAACAGAATTAACAATAACTACCTGAATGGAGCAAGGGAATCAGAAAAAAAGAGAGTTAAATAATGTTTACTCATTACCAATCTAATAGAAAGTATTTAGAAAGTACCTACCATGGCCAGATGTACAATCCTGAAAAATTATCATGTGTAGTTTCTGTTTTAACGTAGCTAAAAAATGTTCTTGGGAGATGGGATAGTTTATCCTTTTAAAAACATTTTGGATCTTATCTCACTTGGATTATTGCAATGGCTCCTTATCTCTCATTGGTCTGCACCTCTGGCCTTGCCCTTCCTAAAAGTCCAGGGGACCATCCATACTATCATTCAAATGATCTCTTAGAAACTCTGTATCCATTGTCTTAACCCTGGGTGTGCCTTAGAAACACCAGAAAACAGCTTTTAAAACACTTAAGTATTTTTGATGCAGGTCAGTTCTATAAGACTTTCATGCCTTGAATGCCATAATTTTGAAGATTCCCAGTTATTTCTGATGCCTGGTATAGTCTGGTAACCACTGCTGTGAACTGATTGTGTTTGTCACCTTTTAAATACTCATACGTTTTTGTGTCTTTTCTGTCTGGGTCCCTTAGTGTGGATGTTATAATTTGGGAATGTAGCCTGCACTTCATTTTTAAAAAAATAATCATCCTGTAATTCTTTATAATATTGTAATATGATCTCTAAATGCTGTTTTGCATCATGACATATATTTTGATAACATCTATCCTCTGTATGGAATATCCTTGCCTTTCTTGTCTGTCAAAACATATATCATCATTTAAAACTTAAACAACAGCTCTGGTAGAAAGCATGTTCCTAAATCTGTTGTCACAGTAGTTTTCAAACATTCATATTGTTATACTTACCACTCTAAAATAAATTCACTGGTTTGCACGCCTTTCCTCGACTTAACTATACAGGCTTTAAGTGCTGGAGCTGCATTATTTATTGCTCTATATCCTCCAGACTTAGCCATCAGAACTGGTACAGAGTCAGTGCCCAATATGTATTTACAGAGTTTGTGAATGAATGAATTTCATAGATATTTCAGTATCTCCAATACAGGAAAATGGACAAGAAAGAATGAGGCAGATTCAAGAGAAAGAGTTTATCAGTAGAAAACTCAGTGAGAGAATTTCTGTCCTTGGAAAGAAGGGATTTTGTCTCGAGAAAACAAAACTGCATTAGAAAGGATAACTAATTCCAGCCAGCCAGGCAGCCAAGAACAGGCTGTGGCCAAAGTGCTGATGGATGACAGCTGGAAGTATGGCTTGTGAACCAACTAAAAATGACACATCAATCTGAGCTGCAAAATAAATCACTGGAGCTCCAGAGGCTTTTGTTCTCTTTAAAATCTCACTCTACATGACCACGTAATAGGAACACCGCAAATTGTTCTAGCACTTTACAACTTTACACTCTACACGGTCATACACATGATCCCATTGAAACCTCCTAATGACCCTTGTAAGGATATATCAGCCCGGATTCAGAATGGAAAGAAACCAAGGCTGTAGAAACTTCAGTGACTAGTCCAATGTCATAAAGATCATAAGTTGTCATCAGAACACAAGTAGGTCTTCAAATAAGGGAGAAGGAGAAGAAATAATGTAAGAAAATCAAATGTCAAGAAAAGAACAAATTCTGTACACTTAGTGCATGAGTTTTTATTCTGGGAGCTACTAACTTCATCATCATTCTCTTTTTGAGTGAGATTAGTGCCATGAGGCCAGATAGTAAGTAATATAGCACATATGGTATAGGTTACTTTTCATTTAAAACCAAGAGATTGGCCTTTATAGTTGGTATTATTATTTACACTTAAAATGAAGAAATTGAGACCAGAAAGTTTAAATAACTTGCCTAGAAATCCACAAGGGATAGGGAAAATGAGCTGCTTCTTACTTGAATCAAACATCAGTGTAATTTAGACAAAGGCAGCCAGTTCTTTCCTATGTTTTGCTACACTAAGAAATGAATTTTATGCCAAAAATATTTACCTAGACAAATGTCATGAAGCATTTCCCATGTTTTCCTCTGAGACAGGTGGTTTCTTGTCTTTCACTTCTGTATTTAACTCTGTTTGAGTTCATTTCTTGATACAGTGAGAGATAAAGGTCTTCATGTGGATTTCTAATTTTCACATTATAGAAGAATTCATTTCCTTATTATATGTTCCTGGAATCTATGTCAAATCAAGCAAATGGTTGCATATGCACAGACTTATTTCTGGGTTCTCTGTTCTATTCCATTGTTCTGTATGGCTCTTTTTATGTTGGTTCCATGTTGCTTTGGTTATTTTAGCTGTGGAGTGTATTTTGAATTACACAGTGAGATAGCTCCAGCTATGTTCTCTTTGCTTAAGACTGCTTTGATTATCTGGAGATCTTTTATATGAAAATTGCATCAAATATGCAGAATATACAGAATTAGAAAATATTTGCAAAAGACTAATCTGACATTGGTTTAATATAAAAACATAAAAAACTCAGTAACAAAAACCCCACAAAATGTGCAAAAGATATGAATGTAAACTTCTCAAAAGAAGAGATAGAAATAGGCAACAGATGTATGGGAAAATGGTTGACATCATTATCAAGCAAGTGAAAATCTAAACTACAATGATACATACAATGATGTATCATCTCATACCTATTAGAGTGGCTATTATCAAAAACACAAAGATGAAGAGCTAATAAAGTTGTGTAGAAAACAAAACTTTTGTACACTAAAGGTGAAACTGTAAAATAGTAATATTCTAGAAAAGAATTTGGAAGCTCCTTAAGAAATTAAATGTCTGATTACTATATGATCCAACAACAACACTCACATTCCCCCATGTGTGTGTATGTGTGTGTGTGTGTGTGTGTGTGTGTGTGTGTGTGTGTGTGTGTGTGATGTAAACCAATTGTTTCAAGAGAAGATCTTCACTATCTTGTTTATCATAGAACTACTAATATGTGTTAGAAGCCAAAATATGTACTCAACGTAATGATATACAACTAAAAAGATAAATGGATACTGAAAAGGTCATATTTATACACAATGGAATACTATTCAGTCATTTTAAAATGAAGCATCCATCTGTGATATCATGAGTAAATGTGTGTGTGGTGTTATGTTAAATGAAATAGCCAATGACAGAGAGATACCTGATGATCTCACTTATATGTAGAGTTGGAAAATTTGATTCCATGGTAAAGAATATTATGGTATTTGCCAAAAGCTGAGATTAATAGATGCAGGGAGATATAGGGATATGTTATTAAAGATATGTAATTATAGTTATGAAGAATACATTTCAGGATTTCTGTCATATAGCAAGATGCCCGTAGTTAGTGATAATATGTTGTATTCTTAAGAAATGTAAGAACTGTCAGTATTATGAGTTTTCATCACAAAAATTATGTTGATATTGGAATTGTTAATTGGCTGCTTTGAAGCAATCAGTAATGTATACATACATGCATATACATATATGTTCAGAGAGAGAAAGAGAGAGATAATAATGGTACATGTGATAAAATACTATCAATTAAAATGAAAACTAAAAATTAAATGTACTTAAAATACTTTCTTAACATCTTATTTGGGATGCCTAATATCTTTTATGAAAATAAAGAGTAACATCGAGAGTGTGATTCTTCTTAGGGATGATGTAATAATGAAACTCATTGTGGAAGGAAGTGAGGTGTGACTTGAGCAGCAGCACCTAAGTGAGAGTGGGCCCCGTCCCAAGCACTAACAACACAACAGCACAGGGACAAAGTACTAAGGAGAGTGGCATCTGCTGGACAGTTAGAAAAGAAATCCCAAACTGTGGGTGTGGCAAATAGCTGGCTACTGTGCAAGCAATGCAAACTTCCCTAAACTTCACGGTTGGAAGGACTCATTCTTCCTCGTGAACTTTTGGGATTTAAGAGACATTACATACTTGGATGGTAACATCAAGTGAGGACGTTTCAGGTACAAGGAAATTGAATTGCTGATTGCTGGGCTGTGTTATGAAAGAGAGCAAGTCACAAGTTATCTTCATCTCCCTGCAGGCTCCGCTGTGAAAACAATGATAACTGGCTAATAGACCTGGAGATAAGAACAAGAGAAGAAATGAGAGATGAGATAAACAAACTTAAACCCGAAAGAAGTATGCTTTCCAGATTAGTTTTTTTATTGAAAAATTAATGCATGTGCTTCATACAAAACTTCCAGGGTACAAATAAATACAATGTAAGCCAAACTTCCTCTGCACATGGAAGAGTGATTGTAGTCTTCTTCAAAGAAATGAGATGAGAGTGCATTCTACACATCATTGTGAGCTTTACTGTTTTGAATGTCAATGAATTAAAACTGTAAATAATTTCATTGAAGCACATTTAGTTCACTTTTATTGCCTTAATTGACTATTATTTCAGCATAGGAATATAGGCACGTTAATTTAATTTATCCCCCTGTAATGCCCATTTAGCCTCATCCCATAGTTCATTCATGCAAACAGCACTGTAAGGGATACCTTTGTGCTTATATATACTTGTCTATCACTATGAAAATAACCAAGTCAAGGGTGAATTTTAAATACATTTTCATATTGTTAGATATTACAAAATTTTGTTCTTCAAAGGGAATGAAGCCATTTATAATCTTACTTCCAAGGTACAAAATGCCCATTTCTACTAGTATATATAATTTATCTTCTCCTCTTTTCTGATAAGATGAAGGATAAAGATAGATTAGACAGAACTTTTATATGTTTATTAACTATGTGCAGGTAAAATAGACACACATGACTTTTCTCAATATTCTCTATGTGCATGTATTCATTCTGCTGTTTATTTGTAAGATAATCTGCCATATGAAATAATGTATTCTGCTGTTATTTGGAATAAATTATTGGTCATATTGGACTATTACTCATAAGATGCAATGAAGATATTTTTCTAAATTATCTTCTGTGTCTATTATATTTTTGCACAGTTAAATTCATCAGCTTTTCTGGTTTTGTTTTCTAGACTATTATCCTTCTTTAGAAAAGCCCATTCCACTTCTAGATTGTGTAATTTTTTTTTTTTTTTTTTTTGGTTTTTCGAGACAGGGTTTCTCTGTGTAGCTTTGCGCCTTTCCTGGAGCTCACTTGGTAGCCCAGGTTGGCCTCGAACTCACAGAGATCCGCCTGGCTCTGCCTCCCGAGTGCTGGGATTAAAGGTGTGCGCCACCAACGCCCGGCTAGATTGTGTAATTTTTAAAAGTATGTATTTATTTTACGTGCATCAATATGTATATGTGTACCACACGTGCCTGGTATCTGAGGAGAAAGAAGAGGGTGCTGGATCCCCTGGAACTGGAGTTGTGAATGGTTTTGAGCCACCATATGTTTGCAGGGAATCAAACTAGGGCCCTTTGCAAGAACAGCAAAGGCTCTTAACCACTGGACCATCTCTCCAACCCTAATTCTCCTAGTATCTTTAAAGCTGTGTGTTCCATTTCATTCTTTAACATTTCCAGAAGTCATTTTTGAGTAGAACATTTAGTCTCTATTCTATGAGTCTAATTTACCAATTCATATCAGAACCAGTGTTTTAGTCATTAGAGTTTTTTTTAGGTATATGAAAAATTCTTCCAACATTTTTCCCACTTCCCACCATTTATTTTTTTCTTTAAAATTTTTGAGCTGAGCTGGGCAGTGGTTGGCACATGCCTTTAATCCCAGCACGTGGGAGGCAGAGGCAGATGAATCTCTGTGAGTTTGAGGCCAGCCTGGGCTACAGAGAGAGTTCCAGGAAAGGTGCCAAAGCTACACAGAGAAACTCTGTCTGGAAAAACCAAAAAAAATTTTTTTGATCTGAGGGAAAAATGTGTGGTAGTGGAAACCTACCTAACTAGCTAGTGCTAGTGAAGTTATGGATATTGGAGAATCTACAAGCACCACTTTCCTAAGCTTGCACAATGCCTAGAAACAATCTATAAACATTTATTATTATCCCCAGAGATAAGGGTAGTTTTCATCACATCTAGGAAATTTCCCTTTGCAACAGATGGAGACCATTACACAAAACCACAATGAAACAAAATACAGAGTTGTGGAGCCCAGTCTCAATCAATATGTCTACAATACAATTCATGCACCAAAATCTCTGGGATCATTGCTAAAGAGGGGGCAGAAAGGTTTTAAGACTCTGAGGATCAGATAATTTGCTCTGAGACTGTGTTTTCTAGTATTGCCAGATGCCACACCCATAAAGTCTCACCAACATGACTGACCAAATGAGAACTGAACAACCCATGGACATACCAAAGTGAACAGTCAATAACCCAGGAGGCCTCAACTCTATACAAAGAACTATAGGCAACTGAGGAATGCTGGGAATGGGAGAAATGGTCTTCTACATAGGAGAGCACACCAATTGGTTGCTGCCAAATGGTCATCCCTGAAAACACACCTATGTAGCCATAAGTTTTCTCAAGTCCCACCCGTCCCTGCGGTCCCTCACCAGCTTATAAAATAATCATTTAGAGGCTTAATATTAATTATCAACTGTATGGCCTATGGCAGGCCTCTTGCTAGCTAGCTCCTATAGTTTGACTCAACCCATAACTATTAATCTGTGGCTTTACCTACATCCCATTACATGTTGCTCCTAGGATGGCAGTCTGGTGTCTCCCTCACTCTGCCTTTCTCTTTTCTGTCTCTCTCCTTGCATTTCCTTGTGGTTGATAATATTGTGCACCCCAATAAACTTATCTGGGGGTCAGAGAACAGAACAGCCACTATATTAAATATAGGTTTAGGCAGTGGTAGCACATGCCTTTAATCCTAGCATTCCAGAGGCAGAGTCTGAATCTCTGTGAGTTCAAAGCCACTCTAGAAACAGCCAGGCATGGTGACACATGCCTTTAATCCCAGGAAGTGGTGGCAGGAAGCAGAAAGGTATATTAGATGTGAGGACCAGGAACTAGAATCTGGTTAAGTTTTTTAGGCTTTTAGTAGCAGTTCAGATGAGGACTCAGAGGCTTCCATTTTGAGGAAACAGGATCAGCTGAGAATTTATCTAGTTGAAGTTAGCTGTGGCTTGTTCTGCTTCTCTGATCTTTCAGAATTTACCCCAATATCTGGCCCTGGGGTTTTTTTTGTTTTTTTTTTGTTTTTTATTTTATTTTATTTTTCGAGACAGGGTTTCTCTGTGTAGCTTTGCGCCTTTCCTGGAACTCACTTGGTAGCCCAGGCTGGCCTCGAACTCACAGAGATCCGCCTGGCTCTGCCTCCCGAGTGCTGGGATTAAAGGCATGCGCCACCACCGCCCGGCTTGGGTTTGTTTTATTAATAAGACCTTTTAAGATTCATGCTACATTTCCCTCCTGCCTCTAAGCTACCTTACCATAGGCCAAAGCAGCTTATTTATTAACCAATGGGAACAACATATTTTCATAGCATACAGAAAGACATCCCCCCCCCAAGCACACCTACACACAACATCATACAGAATGAACAGGTTATATTTAAAAATATATTTGTATATATACATACATATATGCATGCAATAACAATTAGTAAAAAAAGAGATCATGATTTTGAAAACAGCAGGGAATGGTATATGGGAGGGTTTGGAGGGAGGAACAGGAGGGGAGAAATGTTGCAATTATATTATAATCTCAAACATGAAATAAAAAGTTATTTGAGCTGGTTTTACATAAATTCATACTCCCATCTTCCCTTTTTCCCCATTCTCCCTCTTCTTTCCCTCCCTTCCTCTCTCCAACTCTTTTTAGTTATGGGACACTTCATTAATCAAAGTAATGGCAGCTGTTGTCTCAAGAGTGAGAAGCATGCACTAGAACTTTCATTTGAGAGAGTCACACATACACAAACACATACCCCATAAAAATGTATGAGTAACACATTTTGAAATGGAATAGTTTAAACATGAAACCCTTGGGACACTTATAAGAAAGCAAGAGTAAGTTTGTTAGAATTAGCTATGAAACATACAGGAGGTCTACTTAAATTCAAATATCTGCTAAACAATGAACTTTTAATAGAAACATATCTTACTAAATGTATGAAAGGTATTTATCTAAAGACTGTTTGCTATTTGCCTGATTTACACTTTGGTGAGTGTCTTCTAATTTATAGGGAGAACAGCCTGAAGAGAAATTGAGAGGTATCTTGAAAGTACAAAAAAAAGTTGTGTGGATTGATGAATTAACACATTCTGGTTGATGGGAAGCCATTAATACAGACACTTAAACTTTGGCTGTGGCAGAAAAATTACAATTGTGGGGTGTGAATCAAATGAGCTTGTTTTGCCTTCCCAGCTTTGGCTTGAAAAATAAAACCTCTTGAATAAAACGTAGGAGGCTCAGTGAATTTGAAAGATTTGGGTCTTTTTGACTCCAGTATAAAATGCATATCAATCCAATGAAAATTAAAATTTAAGATTCTGTTACATTTGCACCATGCTATGAAAATCTCTGATGTATAGACTTTTTTTCAAGATTAGTATTTTAAGTTTAAATTCTTGTGAAAATTCACAAATTGGTTTAATTTTTGGAATTGGTAAGGAAATGTTATTTTTATTAATCACTTTAGATAAGTTTTAGCATACTTAATGATTTATTAACTCTTTAATTTCTTAAGTAACCAGGTTACTTGGATATGAAATTAGGATAATTTGCAAATTATAAACATTTTGGTTCTTCAGTTCTTCAACCAAAGTTAATGATTAGAACAAATCCCTGTGCTTGGTATTGAAGTATATTAATAAAATCATTCACTATGAAGTTAGATACCTGGATCAAAGTCTCAGATCTGCCCTTGGTTGTTTTTTGCTATCAACTTGTGATCAATGCCTTTGACATCAATTTTCTTCATCTGTAAAATGGAGAGAATAATCCATGCTTTGTGGAATCGTAAGAATGAAATGAAGCATACACGTAAAGTATGTGACACTTTATAGATATTAACTAATGTCAATTGATTCAGAGCTAGCTAGATATTTAAAATATGTATATTTGCAGAATTGTTTCCATTAACACTTTTCTAGGGAGTAGTAGAATATTTTATATTTTACTTTATTCTTTGAAGATTTTGTAGAGGCTTACAATGATCATACCCAAACCCCCACTTATTCCATCCAACTCCTTCAGGACTACCTGCTCCCCAACACATTCCATGCCCAACTTTATGTACTTATGTTTTTAACTCATTGAGTTCAATTAGTGCTGCTCATATGTGCATGTATGGGACCATCTCAGGTAGCATGGGCAGCCTACTGGGAACTACATTCTGAAGTGACTCTCATTCTCCTAGTAGCCATCTTCTGCTCCTCACCTAGGAGTGGGGCCTTCTATTCCCTCCCACATCCATGCTGGAATGTTGACTTACTTACCTTGAGACACTGACCTGCAACATTCATCCCCAACCTCTGGTTTTTACAAACTTCTGTGATGTTCCCCGAAGCCTGAGGTGGTAAATGTCCATTTAGGGCTGAGAACTCCACAGTCACTTATTCTCTGCACTTTGACCATTTGTGAGCCTCTTTGTTTACTGCCATCCACTGCAAAAAGAAAATGTTCCAGTGGAGGACTGAGAGCTATATTAACCTATCGGTATAATGATAGATAGACAATTTGGAAGACGGTTTAATACTATGTACTCTTAGAAAAGTAGTAATATTAGGATCTCCTCTAGCCCTACAACCTCTCCAGTAGAAGGCAGAATTTTGTTTGGCATTTTCTTCAAATGCTGATGAGTTCTTAATTTCCATAAATATGGAAAAACTAGGATAAATATCATTTTGACCCAATATTAATGCACATGCCATAAAATAAATGAACCTAAAAAATATGAAATTCTTTCTGGAAAGTTAATGATTTGCAATAATGACTTTTGTTTATTTGTTACAAAGAATAAAACTGTAAAGGCCTCATCTTAATAGCCCATGGGGCAAAAGTACCAAATTAGACTTGGAAAGAAGGGTTTGGATTTCAGGACTTTTCTAGGGTTCACCCTCTGAAATAAGCTTATTCTTGGCCACATTACCTCACAGATGGCTATTTTCAGCGTTTTCTTCTCACTGGAAAGATTTCAAGGATTTGTTATATATTGTAGAATGGTTAGATATGGGAAAATGGCCATGTTCTGTTGCTGCCTTCAGGCATTTTGGAAGACTTGCTGATCTGTAGGAACAGATTGGCTGCTGCTAACTATGTGCAGTATCAAAGAGCCACCTAGGAAAGAGGAATAAGACACAAGATTTCCTAGAGATAGGAATTAGATAGTCCTATAGATCACTTTCTTGTATGGGTGCTGTATTCTGAAATCATCAGATAATTTGAGGAAATTTGAAGGGTTGGGTTCTGGTTAGCAGTTCTGTATGTATTCTGGAACAAGTTGTTTCAAATTGCTTTGCCTCAGTTTCCTCATCTGTGGAACTGAAGTGAATGGTGGTAGTGGAGAGAATCTTTCAACAATCTTAAAGTCTGATATAAGAAGAAAGATGTTTCAGGATATTTGAACCATGCTGTGACACTCTGAGACTGTTAATAAAGTTAACCTTGAATCAGGGGCCAGAGTCAATGACTAGCTGACTAGAATTTGCTGTGGATATTGCTCTGTATAAATAAAACAGTGATGGCCAGTGACCGGACAGGAAATATAGGTGGGACAAGGAGAGAGGAGAATTGGGGAAACAGGAAGAAGGGGAGGGAGACATTGCAGCCACTGCCAGGACAAGCAGCATGTAAAGTCGCTGGTAAGCCACAAGCAACGGGGCAAGGTATAGATTTATATAAATGGGTTAATTTAAGATATAAGAACAGTTAACAAGAAGCCTGCCACGGCCATACAGTTTATAAGTAATACAAGCGTCTGAGTGATTATTTTATACAAGGATTGTGGGACTGCGGGGCTTGGTGGAACCTGGAGAGAAGCCCTCCAGCAACAAGAATTAGCTGTAGAGATTTTGGAGAACCCAGGATATGATAGAGAGGCACAGAAAAGGAATAAGGATGGGACTGGAAAGATCCACTGGCTTTTTTCATCTGAGAAGCATGGAGAGAGAGGATCAGCTGGTAATTCCTCTGCCATTTTCTTGATCTATCAGGTTTTTAACCCAATATCTGACTCCTGAGTTTTTATTGATAGTAGTACAATTTAGATAAATTATATAAGAAGACAACAGTGTTCTCTGAAAAGGTAAGCAATGTCCCCCAAAGTCGCAGAGACTGTGATGTATCTGTCCTTTATGTTAATATATAGAGAGGAGCAAGAGTAATGAGATATCCTTCTTGGTTGAGAGTTCAGGGGAGTGTGAACTTAGACAAGCATTCAAACCTAAAATGTTTGGGGGAACTTTGGGGAGAGGGTAGCAAGCTGTTCCTTCAGTGCCTCTTCTTCAACCATTTTTCTTTAGCCAGTCTCATTGCTCAGACCTGGATACCCCCCCCTGCCCCCGAACTCCTTGTATTAGTGACTCTGATAATGATATGTTTGTCCACATACCAATAGCTAGATGGTTAAAAAACTCTACAGTGTGAAGGCACATGATGAAAGTTTTAAAACCATAAGAAATATGGACTTGAATATGAAAATGAAACTTTATGATTGAAAAAAATCATCTTAGAGAAATTTGGAACAATGGGAGAAAATTCACATTATCCATCAAATAAAAATAGTAGGTTATCATATAATTTCTAAAAATCTCTTCTAGCTCAGACTTTTTTAATTATTCCTTTTAATTTTACATTATAATAAATTGTATGATTTGTTCCTCGCATATACCCTTCATTAGTCTTTTTTGAAGTTGTTGTGACATATATACATATATGAATATATGCATATAAATATATGTATACTCCTAAATATATAATATAACATGCTCAGTCTGAATAATGTAACTTGTATGAAAGTTTTCAGGGCTGACCATTTGATATTAGATAAACCATTGTTATCTTCTTCTCTCGTGAAAACTGTTCCCCCAACTCTCAGTATTCCTTAGTTGCCTGTGGTTCTTTGTGTAGGTTTAAGCCCTCTTGGGCTGCTCTCTACACTCAATCCATTTCAGCATATCCATTGATGTCATCATTGCTCAACTCATGTTTAAGTAGTCATGTTGGCTAGACTTTATGGGTGCAACTTCTGGCATTCCTAAGAGACACAATCTCATAGCAAACTCCTTGTTCCTCTGGCTCTTAGAATCTCTTCTGCTCCTTTTCAGCATAGATACATGCAGCTCAGACATTTTCAATGAAAATTCTTTGGAAAAGCTCACCAAACATACTCCTTTCTCCCCTACATCCAGTTTCTCTTCCTCCACTAACATCCATGTCTTCCTTTTCCAGCTTATTCCAGAATTTCTAAATACAAATTCCATTTCTTTTCCATTTACCTGCTGGCTGAATCTTCCTGCACTTTAGAGTGCAAGTTACCAATGATGAAGTGAGTGATTATTGCCCAGGCTATTTTCTAGTTACTTTATGAGTTTCCGAATCCTCATAAGTCATTTGTGGTAGGCTTTGGTCTCCTACATTTACAAGAAAAGAAATTGAATCTCTTGAAGTTTAAGAAAAATATATGAATAAAATGTTTTCCAGGTATGTATCTGATAGATTAATGTCCAGAATATAAAAAGAACTAAAATACTAAGTATCAAGAAACAACACAGTCAAAAAATGGAGTGAAACACAAGGTTCTCAGAAAAAAATTCAAATAGCTCATAAATGTGAAAAGTATTGGGCCAGTGAGATGGCTTAGTGGGCAAAGGCCCTTGCCACCAATCTTAAAAACCTAGGCTGGATCCTTGGAATCCATATGGTGGAAGGCAAAAACTAACTCTCACAAGCTGTCCTCTCAACTCCATACATAGGCCATGGTAGATGCATGCACACACACACACATACACACACACACACACACAGAGAGAGAGAGAGAGAGAGAGAGAGAGAGAGAGAGAGAGAGAGAGAGAGAGAATGTATATACATATATATGTATATACATAAAATATTCAACATCCTTAGCCATTAGAGAAATACAAAGTAAAACTACTTTTATATTCCATCTTATTTCAGTCAGAATTGCTATTATCAAGAGAATAGATGACAACAAATGCTGACTAGCATGTGTGGAAAGAGGATCCCTGTTGCTAGGCACAGTTTACAGCTAACTGTAAACTGGTACAGTCACTATGGAAATGAGTGTGAAGTTTTTTCAAAAAACTAAAACTAGAACTACCATATGCTCAACCATAACAATTCTGGGTATATCCTAAGGACTCTATGTCCTACCACAAGGATACCTGAATTTCTACATTTGTTGCTTCTGTATTCCTAATAGCTAGGAAATAAAAGCAGCCTAGCTATCCATCACCTGCTAAGTGGATAATGATGAACACTACCCTATATGGTTGGATAGAAGCTGAAAACATTTTAAAACAAAAATCCCAGTTTCAGGGATGGATACTTTCATAGAAACTGTTGGTGAGGGAGGTCATTGAGGCCCCAATACAGGCGATCACCATTGCTCTTAATTTCCTACCAAAACTAGGTGGTAAGACCCTATTGATGAAGACAGCTCGTGATTGGGCACAAGTAAATCAAACTGGAGCTAAATTGCAAGTTTATATCCTGCTTACTATGTTTCATAGATGCTATTCACACTGCCGGGAGAGAAAATACATCAATAGTCTTACCTGGTGTGGATCCTGTATATTAGATTCCTGAACTACCACTCAGGAATAATCAGTGGCTTTCTGATTGGATTTAAGGCCAACTCCATGGGGGTAAATTCATGCCTGGTACTCTGTACTTGATCAAAAGCCCATGAATGTGGAAGTCATAGACATGGGGGATAGCTAGTACTGTCATTTTGCTGAATGGACATGTTGTGGCTGTCAAACTGCCTTCTAAATATCTTATAAACAATAGAAGAGTGGTGTGGTGTTCTCAGCCTTAATCAAAGAAGCTTCATTTCCAACAGATGGATATTAATGCATAGTCTTATAATTGCTTAAAGTGCTGAGAATAATTGACTGTTGAGTGTGAAGCCCTCAACAGGATATCTCTGTAACCCCCATAAGGATCAGGGAACATCACAGAAGAGGTTGTAGGAAGATTTTAAGAGTCAGGAGATGGGGAAGAGTGCTATAGAGAGCTGACTTTTGAATGTGACAAGGCTGTTGCATCCAAGAACTCACAGCCAGAAACTGATACCTGCACAAAACCTGCATGATATAGGGCTTATCAACAACATCTGTCATGGATGGGATTCTTGGGATTCATGAGCTCCATTCTTTCCTCAGGAGTTATTAACAGTTAGTGGTTGTTTGGGAGGATGTTTTGTTCATGGATATAGACAATGGTAATGTGTCCATGTTCAGATAAATAAGTCCCTAACAATGGATATAATGGATATGCAAATAATCCTAACTGAACTCAGAAGGAACTGTGTATATCTCTCTATATAAATAAAACACTGATGGCCAGTGACCAGACAGGAAGTATAGGCGGGACAAAGAGAGAGGAGAATTGGGGAAACAGGAAGAAGGGAGAGAGACACTGCAGCCACCGCCAGGACAAGCAGCATGTAAAGATGCCGGTAAGCCACCAGCCACGTGGCAAGGTATAGATTTATAGAAATGGGTTAATTTAAGATATAAGAACAGTTAACAAGAAGCCTGCCACGGCCATACAGTTTATAAGTAATGAGTGTCTGAGTGATTATTTTATATGTGGATTGTGGGACTGCGGGGTTTGGTGGAACCTGGGGAGAAGCCCTCCAGCAACAGGACACCACACACACACACACACACACACACACACACACACACACACACACACCACAACCACCACCACCACTACCACTACCAGGAAAATAGAAGGGGGACCAATTTGGAAGAAAAAGAGAGGGGACAAGGGAGGGTAAGGGGTAGGTATTATGAAAATACACCATGTACGGAAAAACATGTATAAAATTGACAGAATACATTTGTATGAATTTATCAAAAATAAATAAAATATTTTTAAATAAAATTAAACATGCCATAGATCACATAGCTGTAGCAATGTTAGGATTTAAAAGCTCCATAGTTAGCCTTTCTAATTCCAGGCCCAACTCACACATTCCCAAAGACCTTCATTAGGCACAGACACCTTCTGGGTTTTCAAATCGAGCCATGTTTTAATATTATCTTGTAGGAGACTTATTTGATTTCATATCTTCCACCTTCCAATTCCTGTTTGACAAAGGGCCATGGTGAATTGCACTCTCTATACCTGGTGGCCAGTTCTGTGACTTGTACACAGTAGGAATTTAATAAATATTTATTGGTAAGTGGACATCAGATTAATTTTCTGTTAAAAAACCTGTGATTGAGTATTAAATATGTTTTATCAGTGGAAGAAAACTGTAGCTAAGGTAATTTGTGAGCTGAAACCATTGTTACCTCTGTTGCTAAGGGAAGTCAGTTACCCTGGGATACTAATTAACTGTAGCTATTGTGAAAATTAAGCCAGCAGCCCCCAGTGGGTTCAGAGAGCTGATGGGAGGAAAGAATCTAGGTGTCAAGTAAGAAAGTATATTTTCTGATTTGAGACAAAGTAACGAAGGGAGGGGGTAGCTTGTACACTTTCAGCATCATCACAACTCCTGCTTAGTGGGCAAAGAAGTTGTTCCATATAATTAGCTCAAACAGTGGAGGCAAGGTGACTAGATTGCCTGTGGCTGAGATCCACACTTCTTTTTTGCTAGCCATTGAGGAGTAAATATCCAGAGAGGGGGAGTTGACATCAAAGAAGTACCAATGCTGAATGAAACATATCTGTACAAAAAAGATTCTTGACTGTTAAGATTCTGGTTGAGCTGATAAAATGAAAGAAAGAGATCAATAAAGAAAAGGAAAAGACACTACCAGGGATGCCTATTGCATTTAAAAGAATTATATGGTCTGCCTTCTAAATTGTTCAGAGTTTTAATGAAGGGGTTTATTTTTGATTCTAGAAGACAGTCTCAACTGTATACAGCAACATACCCAGAGCTCATAGTATCGAGTGTGGACTCAAGTTGTGCTAACAGACTGATTCCACCTAGTGATAGTCTACCTAAATTGCAGCTTGTTTTTCCAAGAAGGCAAAAACGTGGCCTTTACAAGCAGCCACTGTGGTATTTAAACCATGAAATTATTCAGCAGCTGAGACCTGGCTTCGTGAGAAGCCCTGGGGTAGAGACAGTGACGTATGTCTGGGGAAGAGGGAGTGAGTGCTCTGCATATTGGCCAAGTGAGACAATAAAAAAAACTTCCGATTAACAGCAGGAGGTATGAGCACCAGGCCTCCAGGAACCATATAAAATAATATTTAGAGGCTGCAGCAGGTGGGATTAGCCCTCTCCTACTGACTCAAACTGTTCAATGATCAACAGAAAAAAAAAACTCACAACCTCCCTTCTGCATGAGAAAACATTGATGAGAAGGAAAGGATGGTAATCCCAAGAGGAATTAGGACCCAGTTAGGAATTAAGATGAGAGCACAGGAAATCTAGAAGCTCCACATCACCATTTCTTTTGAGTAAAATGATTATAGTAAGTGACTGTCCAAGTTCACTTGACAAATATGAGGTATTCTTAGCTAATAAGCAAGGGATCAAGGGAACAAAAGCAAGTCCAGGCCCAAATACAGTGCTTGCTGCTCCCAATCAAGGCTTTTCTGCAGAAGGGATTGTTAAAGTATCCATACTCTCTGTGCCAGAGATATGGACAGTAATTCCTGAGTCCCAAATCTACAGGTGAATGAGGCATCCATGACTCAGAGCTGAGGTTGATAGTGCATCCAGTGGGCCAGTTCCAACAAGTTCGTGGTTTAGAAATATAAGCTTTGAGCACCAACATCCATATTTGTGAACTGCAATCTTGAAAGCATTTTCTCAAATTGACAACTCCTTTCTCTATCTTAAATGCATGGAGTTCCACTTTGAGCACTGATGTTTACACAGCTAGCATCCCCACAATTTCACATCACTCACCTTTGGCCCACAGATTCCTACTCCTGCCCAGACTAAACATCTAACTCCTTGTGGGACAGCCAGTGAGAACCCGTGGGCCTCCTGCAGCTTACTAGGTCTCTGTCAATCCGATGAGCATCTGGTTAGTACACAGATTGCAAAGTGGGCTTCGGGGATTCTTCTAGATTATGGGAACAGAAAAGAAAGGGATGAGACAAGGGAATCAGTACTTAATAAAACTATTCGTTTTTCTCTGATTCATAAGGCAATAGGAATGACCCTGACTTAATTTTGTCCCTGCATTTCCAGTTCCACTTCTAATAAGATCTTCCTAGTGTTGGTAACCTTCAGTAACTTTCAACTCCTTTTGAATTTACATAGAATAAAATCAAGGTTGGTGGCTATTTAAATAAACCTCAGATTCGATCAGCACAAACTGTTATCTAGTACAAGACTTTCTTTTAAAAGACCTCAATTCATATTTATTAGACACCTACCTGGCCATGTCTCATGATTCTCCCACAGCCCAGATCCCAAGACCCCACCAGGAAGCTATTTGAACTCCCATCACTATTTTGGAAACCTGGGTAGCTAGAAATATTTTTTGCATCTCCCTGATCTCAAGTATGCCTGAACCCACAATGGGGGATTAGTAACATGTAAACAAGAACTGTTCAAAACATTTGCAGAGTTCTTTGCTGAAAAATCATATTGCTTTGCAAGGGTTACTGTTTCTTGAGAAAACAGTTTAGAAAATTCTTTGGCTAAAGCAGTTTGTAGCTATTCCCCTAGGTGTGTGCCTTCTATTAAGGCGATGATCTCAGAATCCTTGCTACCAAAGCCCAAGCAAAATGCTAAATCCCTTCAAGCATCCCTGGACAGGCAGATATATTGGTGGTCAGCTGTAGAGGGCAGCGGGGAAACTGAAATCAATCTGCTTTAGCTTCTGCACTTTAGCAGCATTTTCTTAAATTGCCCTTCTCTGTTGCTAGCTGCTTTAAGGTGCCTTCTGTTCAAAGAGAATTTATGCATGTAAACCTCAAGGAACAGCTACCCAGCACAGACCCCTAGAATTACAAGCTATTTCAAAGATGCAAACAGAAAGGCGATATTTTGTGGAAGGAAAGAATTATCCCCTTTACCTTGTAAAGGTCACCAGGCAGGACCTTCACTTAAGCTTGTATTAATTAAATAATGACTCATTCATTAGGATTGAATTGAAATCCCTTCAGAGACAGAAAGGGCTCCTGGGAAGGGAATCGACTTGGTTACTGTCATGTTTCATGGCTTCAGGGTCACCGATGCAATAGCAAGGAACGGAGAAGTCTGTAAAGGATGCTTCTCTGGCAGCAAATGAAACAAATGGCATGAAAGAGGTCGAAGAAAGTGGTTTGAGACCAGAGCAAGACAGGGGTTGTCTTTAGATAACAAAATGTGGTAGAATCTGCATGGCTTTACAGAGCTTCAGTTCTGCAGGTCAGGACCAAAGAAGCCAATGAGGGCTGGAAATGCCAGCTAGTCCCAAATTCCGAAGTATGATGCATAGGGTGGTACTTGTATATAATTAACTGACACAGAGACTTGGGTTGTACAGATGGTAAGGCTAACTTGTACACCAGACATAAAGAGAAAGCATAGTAAGGTGGAAATTTGGAACCTAGGTAGACCTTCCAGACAATGGATTTAGTTGTCCCAGCTGTGAAAATTGCAAAAAGTCTCAGTATCAAATTGGGAGGACCAGACCTAAACTCTTTCTTTGGTAAATTCTACCATATTTATAATATTTTTAATGTGACATTTAAATTTTTCCAAAAATTTGAAGATAGTACAAGAGATTCTCACATATACCACAGAAAGGTGTTTCCCATAACATACTAATATGAACTAGTTGTTTAATAAAAGGTACTATAGTGACACATTGTTGTTCACCAAATTTCATAAGTTAGTTCAAATGTATGTTCCATGATACTGCAGCCTGAATCCTATATGCATTCAGTTTTCATGACTTCTTAGGCTCCTCTTGGCCAAGATAAATTCTCAGACTTTTGTTGTGTTTGATGCCCTTAATAGTTTCAAGGAGAATAGATCAGATGTTATATAACATATTCATGAATGAAACCAATGGAAGACCATTCATTAAGTGCCATTTGTATTACATCCTAGAAAGTACATGTGCTATCATGACTCATCCTAGATGTTAACCTTGATTACCTGGCTGAGCTCACTCTTGTCCAATTTTTCCACTCTAAATTTTTATCCCAGCACTTTCCATATTATATATTTCTATAAGGAGTTACTATGTATAGCTCCTGCTTATCAAATGAGGAATATTTCCAGTGCTGAGGAATGTCTTTCTATATGCTGTGAATGTGTTAGTCTGATTGATTGATAAATAAAATGCTGATTGGCTGGTAGACAGGCAGGAAGTACAGTATAGGAGGGATAAGCAGAGAGGAGAATGCTGGGAAGTAGAAGGCTGAGTCAGGAGATGCTGCCAGCTGCCGCTGCCATGAGAAGCAAGATGTAAAGTACCAGTAAGCCACAAGCCATGTGGCAACTTATAGATTAGTAGAAATGGGTTAATTTAAGATATAAGAACTAGATAACAAGAAGCCTGCCACAGACATACAGTTTATAAGTAATATAAGTCTCTGTGTGTTTACTTGGGTCTGAGTGGCTGTGGGCCCAAGCGGGAATGGAGAAAACTCCAACTACACTCCAGGCTAAAATGTCTTTATAAATTATTTGGACTTCTTCACAGATTGGTCTTTCCCTCACTTTTCAATTTAGTTGACGATTCTGATTTGGCAATTATATCAGAAAGAGCTCACAGAGATTTATTTTTAAACGAGATTTTATTTCAATATTACTTAATTTTGTCGCCAATATTCCAGCTTTGGGATTACATAGAATTAAAAGGCTTTTACACAGCAAAAGAATTAATCAACAGAGTAAAATGACAGGCCACACAATGGGAGAGAATACTTGCAAATCACATATATAATAAGGGGTTTCTAGTCAAGTTATATTTAAAATCACAAGAAGAATTCAATAGCAAAAATGTAAGAACCTGATTTTAAAATGCTCAAAAATTGGAGTAAACATTTCTTAAAGCAAGGCAATCAAGAGACAAATAGGCATATGAAAAATGCCCACCATTAAAAATTATTAGGAAATTTTAAATGTAATCCATAATGAGATATTGTCAAACCTACAAAATATGGCAAGTATTGGCAAGGATGTAAAGGAAAGCAAAGCTGTATATCCACTGTTGGCAATAGGAGTATTAATGAGCACAATCATTATGGAAAATAAAATCCATGTTACTCAAAAATCTAAAAATGAAATTACGTAGGATATACAATCTCATAGCAAACTTCCTGTTCCTTTCAGTCTTTCAACAGTCTTCCAGCTCCCTCTTTTTTTATGATTCTGAACCTTAGATGCAGGAATTGTATTGTAGATGGAGACTGAGCACTACATGATCTCTTCTCTACATTTTGATTGGCTGTGGTTTTCTGCAGTAGTTTCTGTCTATTGCAAGGAGACATTTCTCTCCTGGGGACTGAGAGCTAAACTTACCTGTGGGTATAAGTATAAGTATTTATAATGAAATTAAGAATTATGCTGGGTTAGTAGAGTTGTGGTTGTGATTCTTCACTAAGATCCATGGCTTTGCTAGGCCTGTGCAGATGACTAGGTTTCCAGTACCAGGCATGATTTTCCTCTTGTTGAGTAGGCTATAAGTCCAATTAGGAAGCTGTTGGTTACTGCCAAGGTATGCATGCCACACTTGAAAAAGGACGGAAACAAGACACATGCTAACACATAGGGAAATTCTTCCTGGGCTCCAACCCTAGACAAATCACTACAGGCAACTAAGGACCTGCTGGCAGCTGAAAAAATAGTCTTCAGCTCCAAGGAATAGTCATTCTTCCAAGAAGGAGCTCCTCCTCAATTAATTATGCAGTATCAAGTGGTCAATCCTGAAATAATATACATATTGGTAACATTATATGGATTTTGTAAGTTTTATTTATATATTTAGGAATATATATTTCAACAAATAAAGAATATAAACTATAAATCTGATAGAAAATGAGGCAGGTTGTGTGGTAGGGGTGGGAGGGAGGAAAGGGAAGGGGAAATGATGCAAGTATGTTTTAATTTCAAAAAGTAAAAAAAACTATTAAGAAAGAACATCAATCTTACTGTGAAGCATAATAAATAAATAAAATCAGTAAGCTGGAGAGACAGTTTCAGTGCCAGAGTCATTGGAACATTAGTTAAAAAAAATCTAGCATATGAAGCATGTATGTATAGGCAACAAAATACACAGCATTAAAAAAATAGATTTTTGCCATTTGTTGCAATCTGAATAAGCCTAGAGAACATTATGTTAAGTGAAATAAACAAACACAAAAAGACAAAAACCACATCACTTATGTATATAATCAAAATTTTACATATAAAATCTGCTGATACAAGTTTTAGGGTACAGCACATTGATGTTTCAAAACTGTCCTTTGCTGCAACAAAAGTAACTTAGCTCAGAGTCTTAGGGTTATATCTCAGACTTGGTTCACTTTACCTAGCATGTGTGAGCTTATCTTCAGTAGTTTAAAATGTGTATGTGCATTGCATGCATTCAGGTGCCTAAGAAGAAGGTATTAGATACCCTGGAACTGGAGTTATAGGTAGTTTGAGCCACCTGATGTGGGTGCTGGGCAGTGAACTCTGGTCCTCTGCAAGAGCAGAAAATACTCTTACTCTCTGGGCTATCTTGGAAACAAGGCAGTATAAACTTTCTAAAATATATGCCTATATGAAGGTGATCAAAATGAAATCACCATATAATACATTCTAAGTTGGCCATTTATTGTCACCAAATGAAACTTTACTAGGATTCAGTTAATCTAATTGAGCTGTTGTTCAAAGGAGCCCAGTGAGAATCCTCAAACCTAGGCTGTTGTCCAGACTGTAGGTTGTTCTACATAAACTGACAACAAGGCCCCATTGCTCACAATAATACCTACCCAACACATAGGACATAGAAATATCAACCTGGTGCCTACATGGAACCTTCACCCTTACATCCCAATGTCTTTGGTACAGGAAGGTACTCTGCATACTATCAAAAGAGAAACCAAGCCAGCCACAAAGCCTTTTTATTCAGTGCTGTACTACCTGCAAGACATACTAGGGCAATGGTGCCACAAAGCTTGTGGGAGTAACCAACCAAAAACTAGTTTGACTAGAGCCCCACTCCATGAGATGGAACCCATACCTGACATTGCTTGTATGACCAAGAACCTGAGAGTAGATAGCCCATGGATCTAGGGCAAAACCAAATAATAATGATATTAAAAGTAGTGATAAAATGACTCCTAATGATATTTTGCTATCCTCATAGATTAGTGCCTTCCTTATTCAACCACCATCAGAGCAGCCTCCTCCTGCAGCAGATGGGAACAAATATAGAAACCCATAGCCAGGCATTACATAGAGAGTGAGAAAGCTTGGAACAGTTAGTCCTAAATGGGATATCTCCATCAAACTCCTCTCTTCAGAGCTCAGGGAATCCCACAAAAGAAGAGGCAGAAAGAGTGTAAGAGCCAGAGTGGATGGAGGATAGTAGGAGAACAAGGCCCTCTAAATCAACATCAACAAAGCTCATATGAACTCATAGAAACTGAACCACTATACACAGGGCCTGAATGCATCTACTTCAGGTCCTCTGCACTAACATTATGTCTTCCACTGAGTGTGCAAACAAGTGGGTCTCTGATTCTTGTGCCTGCTCTTGGGCTCTTTTCCTTCTGTTGGTTTGTCTTGTTCAACTTCAATTTCACAGTTTTTGTTTTATTTTATTGTATTTTATTTCATTATATTTTTAAAAAATGAAAAGAAAGGAAGAAAGAAAGAGAAAGAGAGAGAAAGAAAGAAAAAAGAAAGAGAGAGAGAGAAAGAAAGAAAGAAAGAAAGAAAGAAAGAAAGAAAGAAAGAAAGAAAGAAAGAAAGAAAGAAAGAAAGAAAAAGAAAAAAAGAAAACCTAGCCATTAGGGTAAAGGTAAACAAGTGAACTGTCATTTAAACCTCCTGGAAGAGGTTAAGTCAGTTTTCTTCAGTGCAATGACGCTGGTCAGGAGTAGTTGACCAACATATAAAGAAATCCACAGTTGTGTGTGTGTGTGTGTGTGTGTGTGTGTGCGCGCGCGCGCGCGCACTTTTATTTGGTTAGTTTGGTGTTTTTCTTTTTTCTCTGTGGGTAGTGTTTTATCTTGTTTTCCTGGTTTTGGGGGGGGGTTGTTATTGTATTAGATTTTTGTTTTTGGAGAAAGAACTTAAATTTGAGTGGGTAGGAAGGGGGAGAGGATCTGGAAGGACTTATGTGGCAGGGGAAGAATATGATCAAAATGTATTTAAGTTTAAGAATTGTTTTAAATAATAAGAAATAAAAATTTAAAGTTCAGTACATTCACAATATTATGTAGCCATTATTATTATTTCCCTAAATGTTCACCATTTCCATAGAAACTCTGCATACACTAAATAATATCTTCCCACCTCCACCACCTTAGCCCTTGGTAATCTCTAATCTACTTTCTGTATTTATCAATGTATCCATAGTAGACGTTTCTTACAAATGGAATAAAATTATTCAATAATGTCTTTTTACATTTAACAGAGTGTCTTACAAGATCTCTTCATACTCAGGTGATATATCAGAACTTCATTACTTTTCCAGTTAAAAAGCATTCTATTATAACATACACTTCATTTTGTTTATCCACTAAAGTACTGGTGAATATGGAGATTGTTTTCATTTTTTCATATTGTGACTGATACAACTATGAATATTGGCATACAAGCATCTGTTTAAGTTCATGTTTGCAATTCTTTTAGATGTATATGCCTATGAATGCAATTTGGGGGGGTGGGTTAATTGCAAATTCTGTTGTTAGGAAGAATAGCCAAACCATTATTCACAGCAGCTGCACCATTTTACATTCCCACCAACTTACAGTGGTTTAAAGGTTCGAGTTTCTCTATATCCTTGTCAATGCTTGCTGTTTTCTGTGTTTTTAAAGAAAGCAATGTGAAATGCTATCTCATTGTGATTTTGACTTGCATTTCCTTAATTACAATGATGTTAAGCATATTGCCATGTCCCTTTTGGCCCCTTGGGTACTTTCTCCAGATAAACACCTATTGAAGCACTTGGTGTATATCTTCATGAAATATATATATATATATATATATATATACATATATATATATTTGTCAATAGTTTCATCTACATGATTTTATTCTGGAAGTTCTGTTGATTTTTATTTTTTAAGTTAGATGTTGAATTCATTTTGAGTAATGTTTGGAAAAAGAATACAGAAAGAATCCAGCTTCATTCTTTTGAAAACAGATGTGTTCTTTCATCATTGAGCAGCCTTGATCTCCATTCTTTACTTTTGGCCTTTGCATTTGCCTTCATGGCAATATTACCTTTTTTTTGTAGTAGTAGTATGGATGTATACTTGGTTGAAAATCAGTAGGATGAGTGTTCCAACTGAATTTTTCTTTGTAAGTCATTTAAACTATCTGGATACTCTTCTAAGCATTTTTAATATTAATTTTAAATTCAACACTTCAAATTTTCCAAAAAATGTGCACCATGATTTCATTAAAGATGTATATTATTTTAGGGAGCTTTATTATCTCAATACTATGAAGTTTTCTGGTCTTTGAACGCAGAGTGTCTTATTTATTGAAGTCTGCCTTAGTTTCTGCCAGCAGTGTTTTAGGTTTCAGCCTATAAGTCTTGTGTTTCTTTGGAGGAAATTTGTCCTTCCTCTATGATTTTTAAGAAGTTGTGATATTTATTCCTTTTTTAAGTGTTGAATTCTCATTATACATGAGAAATACCACTCATTTTGAAGTTCTTTTTGAAAAATGTATTGGTTCTTTGAGAAGTTTGCAATATGTTTTGGTTGTAATCACCCCCTCTCAATTTCTCCAAGATCTGCCTACCAAAATGTATGTAGTCCTTTTTTTGGAAAAAAAAAGCTCATTGTCTTAGGCAGGGTTTCTATTGCTTTGAAGAGATTCCATGGCCATGTGACTCTTTTTAATTTTTAAAAATTTATTTGTTTATTTGCTGTTTCCCCTCCTTCCTTTCTTCCAAGTCCCTTCACCCACCTCCCCTCTGCCACCCTTCTCATTCACTTCTCCGTTTCTATTCAGAAAAGGGTTTCCCATGGATATCAACAAAACATGGATTAAAGCTGGGCAAGGTGACCCAATATGAGGAATAGGGCCCCAAAAACCAGGTAAATGAGTTAAAGACAGCCCCTGCTCCCACTTAGGAGTTCCACAAGAAGACAAGCTATACAACTGTCACATGTATGCAGAGGGCCTAGGTCAGTCCCATGCAGCCACTCTGGTTATTGGTTTAGTCTTTGTGAGCTCCTATGAGCCCAGGCTAGTTGATGAGGGTTTTCTTGTGAAGTTCTTGACCTCTCTGGCTCCTACAATCCTTCCTCCCTCTCTTCAGCAGAATTCCTTGAGAACAGATTAATGTTTGGCTGATCATAACAACTCTTAATAAAGAAATCATTTAACTGGGACTGGTTTAAAGTTTCAGAGGTTTAGTCCAATATTGTCAGGTCAGGAAGCATAGTGGCATGCAGGCAAATGTGGTGCTGACAAGTAGTTGACAGTCCTACATCTGTATCAGCAGGCAATAGAAAGAGACAATGGGCCACTGGGCCTGGCTTGAACTTCTGAAACCTCAAAGAATACCCCCAGTGACACATTTCCTTCAATAAAGTCATGCCTACTCCAACAAGACCACTCATTCTAATCCTTTCAAATAATGCCACTCCCTATGATCCCCTGGGAGTCATTTTCATTCAAACTACCACTCCCATCAAGTCCAATGTTGTCCATATATTGCTGAATGTGTAGCTTCCCACAGGAGTATGGCTGATTTTTTGAAGAAAACTGACTCTTTTTTATCCAACAGCCATAAACTCTTAATACCTTTTGAGGTAGGGGTGGAATTTTGTGTCAGCCCCCTGTCTCCATGTTTGGATTTCTCTCAAGTTTGAGCTTGTACATGCTGTTACAGCAGCTTTGAGTTTATATTTCCAGCCACTCTGTAATGTTCAGAAGACACTATTTCCCTGTAGTCATCTATGTTTTCTGGCTCTTAGATACTTTCTGCCCCTTCTTCCTGAATGATACCTGATTGTTGATAGGATGGATGTAATATAGATGTCCCATTTAGGACCAAGAATTCTTCAGTCTCTCATTTTCTGTACCTTGTAGTCTCTGTGTTCATCTCTATCTACTATAAACAGAAGCTTCTCTGATGAAGGTTTTAAGATGTATCAATCTATATTGTTACAGTGATGAATCATTAGGAATGATTTAATACTATGTTTATTTAGCAGAATAATAGCAGTAGGTTCTTCCCTATGACCTATGACTTTTCTAGTCATAAGTTCTTGGTCTCATAATGTTGTCAGGAATGGGTTTCATTTTGTCTCATGGGAATTAAATCCAAGAAGAAGGTATTTGTTACTCTTATAATATTCCTGCCACTGTTGCACCCATGGGCATGTCTTGCTAGGTCAGTCATTATTGTACCTTGCATGGTTTATGGCTGGATATGAATAATGATGGTTTTTCTCCTGCAATGGTGTCATTTGAAATTCTAATATCAATTTTAATTCCTACCTCACTAAAGAATTAGGGAAAGACTTCTTAGACTAAAATGGCTAAGAAAAGACATGTCTGCTCTAGATTATTTTTACAACTTTTATTATTTTAATTTAAAAATTCAAAGGATGTAGTGTTATAATTAGATACATGTATACAAAGTATAACAATAAAATTAGCATATGAAAAGTTCCTACCTTTTTAAAGCATTTTTTGCTTGTTTTGGATGTAGACAACTATTTAAAACTTGTAATATCACAAAATATACCACTGCTATTGATTTAAACAGTTATATTTTAAACCTTTTATGTATTGATAGATTCCAAGGTCTTAAGTCTCTAGTTCCACTAGAATTTAAAAAAACAAAGCACTTTAATGAATTTAATATGTTCCAGACAAAGAGAAAGAAAAAATGGCACCACATATCAAAACTGAGAAACTATAGTCAAGTCTTAATTTTTAATGCCAATGAAAAATATCAAATTAAATGTTAACGAATAGAGGACATTAGAAGACAAAAATAAAACAAGATTATGAGTTTTTATACTGGAAAATTTTTAAGGATTAAATATTGGAAAATATATTAATATAGTTGAACACACAATTTTATCAAATAAATTTTGACAATAATTTCTTTAAATAACAACATTAATTTTATACAAATAAAATGGCTATGATTAATCAAAGCAGATCATCACTAAGAAAAATATAATGTGGGAATTTTAGACATCTCTATTATTGTGCTTACTGGTGAGACACTAGAGAAATATATCAATGTCAAGAATAAAGCAATCAGATCTATAAACACCTCTGTTATTTAATTATTTTGGGTACATTCCAGTGTAAGCAGAAAAAGTTTAAAGAAAGAGATATCAAGATATCAATATTGGCAAAGTTAAAATGTTTTGTTATTCATGGCCATGATTATGTACCTTAAGATAATAGTAGAACAAAGGCATGTAAATTATTGATAAACAGTTATCAAAGTCAGCTTTCTCTTACACTCCATTCTTTTGGATGTGGTAGTGTAACAAATTTGAAGGTAGCAAGGATGAGAAAACAGAACTGGAAGTGTAAACTGGGAAACTCATCAGCATTGTCCAGAGAAGGTTTATTTGCAAGGATGTTGACTATATCAATAAAACATCCAGAATAATGGGAGTTAGATTTTCCACTAGCAAAGCAGTTATTGAAAAACATAGAAAGCAAGAACTCTTATAAGATCCTTGAGATGTTGGGTCAGAATTGGAGGTATTGATATATGCTGAAGAGGTTGGGGGAGTAGAAAATGATAGACAGACATGCAGCCAGTCACACAGACAGACAGACAGACAGACACACACACACACACACACACAGAGAGAGAGAGAGAGAGAGAGAGAGAGAGAGAGAGAGAGAGAGAGACAGAGACAGAGACAGAGACAGAGACAGAGAAACAGAGCTACATGTCAGAATGAATATACTATATACTCACTATATATTTTTCCTTTTTTATTTCTCTATTGAAGGACAATGGGTTCATAGATCTCATGCTCCTCTCACTCCTCTCTCAAAGTACTTGAGTCTTTTTAAAATACTGATACTATGATTAGAATAGGGAAATTACAAGATGTTTCTGAAATTTCTTACTGTGTTGAATATTAAGGAGGTGACCAGAGAAAGGGATGTTTAAAAAAAAAAAAAAAAAAAAAACCATTGGAGCACATCTTAAATAAAACAGAAAACAGTAACCCATTTACGAGTCAATTCTGAAAACCTTCAAATATTTTTAAATGGGGTGAAGTTAAACCTCTTCCTCACAGTGGAAGGTAAACAATTTTAGAAGGAATGAAGTAAACAAACTGCAGAGCATTTACCCACCAACCCCACAGTTCCCTGGAGTTTTCTTGAGTGCGATCAGCAGGAAATATTAGATAGAAGGATATAGAGTGTGGAGATAAACAGATAGAAAATACAGGACAGCCTTGAGAGGGCCTGGAACGTATTCCAATGGGCCCTGACTGTCTCTGCCCTGAGGTATTTATAGAAACGCCAAGGGGGTAGAGCCAAAGACCTCCCCCTCAGCACAGCCAAGTGTAGACCATTTCAGACACCTGCACTCAGGCCCTTGGTCCTAATCATCCTCTCTATGCAGACCTGCTGGGTAAAGCCACGAGGGACCTGAAAACAAGCTCCCACAACAAACAATCAAACAAACAAAAATCACCATGTAAGAATTACTATTGTAGTGAATGATTTAGCAAGAATCATCAGTTAATGCCAAAGTAGATAAGAGGTTATTTGATTGAAGATCATTATAGGATAGTCTCAGAATCTCCCCTTTTGCAATGCCTAAGCATTACAAATGAGGAAAAATGTGACCCTATGTTGAGAAAAGCTTGCAGGCACCTTTACAAGTAATGAAGATTATAATCATCACTATGGGAATAGAGTTGCCATCAAATGCCCCTTGATGTATTCTCTCTACTTTTAACACAGTGTCAATTCTTTGGGCACCCTACCATATGAGGCAAAGGATTGAACTCAGGTTTGTCCAGCTTGATGAAACATTTTTTTTTAATTTGATGAACCATCTTTCCAGCCCTCTCTGGGCAATTTCAAAAGTAACTTGCTTATTTCTCCAAAATATCATATAACAAATTTTGTAGGGATTACCTATAATATGTAACTTGACCATTTCAAAGAATAGACAACATTCTATCTTCTGGTTATTATGTTTTATTCATTTAGGTTTAATGAAAATTATTGATAAGTAAAGTTTATTTTGCCATTTTGCTTTTCAGATATTCTGTACTTTATACAATTTTAATGTTTTCCATTCATCACTAAATTCTTTAGTGTAAAATTATGAGTATTATTAATGTTTAACTGTATTGTGGGTTTTTAAAATACTATTTCTTCTTACCATGTGAAATCCTCTTGATTAAAAGTGACATTTTAATCCAATCAGTTTGAATGATAAGAATTTCACTTCAGCACTAAAAAATCTTTTGGAATTAATCTAGTTCAATATTGTCTCCCTATGTAATACTCTGCCCAATAAACTACATGCTTCTATATCATAAGTACAAAGGTTTATTGTTATAATTATTTACCTAATTCATGCCTTGTGAATTGGAGAATGAAAACATTTATATTTATATTAAATAATGTACTTTTGATTTTCTTTTATAATACCCAGGCAGTTCCCATTACCAATCTTCTTTGTTTATGGATGTGGATTGTCAGTACTGCCTGCCATCTTTTCATTCAGACTGGATCAGACTGGAGGCCTTTTTTTAGTATTCCTTCTATGTCAAGTAATTTATTTCATACCCAGGAACGTCTGTGTTCCTCCTTTGTTTCTGAAGTATGATTTTATTGGGTACTATTTTAAATTCTTACCATCAGTTTATCTACTTCACAGTTTCTACATGCCCTGGCAAAAGAAATGATTCTCAAACAGAGTAATAAGTATCTAAATTCTAAGGAAAATTATGAGATAAAGTTGTACTGAACAAATAAGAGCACAGAAAAAAAGAAAGACGCAGAGGATAAACCAAGACTTCAGAAAGTTTAGGTTTTAAGCTTCTCTGGATTCAGGATCCACATTATTCCCACTATGTTGCATTTTATTATTAAAAATAAGACAGGAATTAGAAGGGAGGAAGTAGATATGAAAGGACCTGAGATTGGAAATTTCCAAAAATTGTACTATCTCTGTCTACCCAACTCCTGGTACTAGGCATGGGATGTCATATCAGACTCTTGTCAGAGGATAGTATTTTCTATATCCTGTAGTGGAATTATAGTTTCCTATATGCTGCTGTCTTTCCATTCTCATTCCCAATCAGATATATGGGGGCAGCAACATTATATCTTAAGTCCTTCATTTCCATGTCTGGCCTTTTCTACTCACATGGAACTCATGGTTTGATGTATATTCTTAGAACCTGAGACCTAAATTTCACAGCCTTTGTGGATATCCTAAGGCTTTGATGATGGTGTTTGTGTCTTGTATGGGAGGGAATGGAGATTATACCATCCCGGTGAGAATTCTAATTTCATCATCCACTGGATACTCCTCATAGAGCTAAATTGCAAAACCGTTCAGTTATCTCTTGGTAATGGCCATCACTATTATGTCTTCCTTATTGGTACACAGTATTAATCAAGACCTACCACCCAGCATCTGTCTTCGGTTAAAGTTTCCTAGTAAAGACATTTTTTTCATGAGTTATATTGGGCATATGATCTTATTGAGTCTCCTTAAGTATCTACCCATTGTGATTAACTTCATGTTATATATGAAGAAACCAAAGTTTATAAAACATGAGATGATATAAAGTTAAAGGTTGAACAAATAATACAACACCCATTTCTCAGGAGACTACCTATTTGGATATGGGTGTGTGTGTGCTGGGGAAGATGTAGGGTATTCAGTGATGGCAATTACTAAGTAGAAAGATGACAGTCATCTATCCAGATGGCTTAGACTAATGATTCCAAACATGTTCCATGTTATGACACACTAATTTTGTCTAATTTTACTAATTCCCCAAAGCAATATGTGGGTTCTTAAAAGTAATTAAAGTAGAATTAAATATTATGTTAATTAAACATGGTTTAAATGAATTTTAAATAATGCAAATTGGTTTTACCCCTTGGGAAAGCCACAAATTGCCTATCCTGATTTTGTGACAACTCAGAGTATCAGGAACTGAAAACTTCACCATCATGGATGAGGAAACTGAGCTAGAATGTCTGTTGGATCTGTGAGTTTGCCTTAAAATTTCTGTTCCACATGCCTCTGGGTGCTGGTTTTCAAGACACTGTGATAGTTGTGCACTCAAAATCCTTATCATCCCTAGTGTTTCACCCCTTCTGTTCTGCCATGTTCTCTTCTGTAATAAGCCTTCTTTAGTGGAGCTAGACTATTAATCCTTCTCCTTCATGATTTCCTATACTTCAGCTACAAGCATCTATTGAATTTACCACCCTCCATAGACTCTTTCTAGGACGGGAATAAGTTCTCACATCCCTGGCTTCCTACATCTCAATTTTAATTTTGTATAGAGAACTAGAGGTTTAACCAATCCTTCCCCACCAACTCCACCCTCAGAACGGACCTTCCTTGGTCTGGGATGGGCTGATTGTTGTGTTCTGTGCTGAAGTAAGCAGTATGTCCCATTCCATAATCTCATGACAAACCTCCAGCAAAAGCTCTCACTTCTTCAGTCTCTTTTCTTTTCTATCTATTCAAATTCATTTGACTTCAAACCTTTGTGTTTGTGTGAGACTTGATCATAGGAGATAATTCTTCTTCCCAGCAATTTCATTTAGCCTGTACTCCTATTTAGGCATTCAATAAAGTACAGTCACACCCCAAATTGTGTTTTTCAATCTTGCTTTGAGCACAATGATAGAAGCTATTGTTAACTATATGTTCTTTCTATCAGCCTTTCAAAGTTCTTTGTTAACAATTAGTCATAAGGGTTCATCTATACACTTTTGTATTATGCAACCATTACACTCAGGAGAGATGACAGTGCTTCCTGACATGCATATTTTCCCAATGTATTTTCAGCAAAAAAAAGAGGGGTACAAAATAATATCCCATTTTTTATAATAAACACTTTGGCACATATGTACAAAGCTCTCTGCATGTATTTAAGAAAGCTAACTAAAAAAAATATACCAAACTGCCAATGCTGGTTGTCTGTAGATGCTGGGGTTCATCAGTTTATATTTCTCTTTTCTCCACATTTTCCCAGTCCCTCTTAATGAGCATGTGGTCCTATAACAGTGAGGAAAAGGTGATTTTAGGTAATTCAATTAGTTATCAGGGTCAACCAGTATGTGTGGGAAAGGTGACAATCCTTGCTGGAGAAAAATTAACACCTTTACTGTTAAGAATTGAGTTACCTTTTGAAGCAGGAAAATATCTCTAAAATTAAAAAAGAAATCAGTAGATATTTATTGAGTTTGAAACAGACATTTTACAAACTTCTTTCGATAAAAATCATAAAACTAATTTCTATCTGGCTTGATTTTCAAGTGCTTAACAATTTTTTTTTCCTTCAGGGCCAATATTTTATGCCCCACAAGAGAAAGGGATACAGCTCCAATTTCCTATTGCATCTCCTACCTCTATCCCTGCTCTTTCTTTGAGTTTCTACACAGACAAAAATAATGAATACACAGTGTGTACTCAAAATATTCATGCATAGACTAGCATATTTCTGTTCTCTAACAATGCCAGCTTAGCCATAGTTTTGGAATTATACAAAGCACCCCTTCATACATCTGATACAAGGTTAGCCTATAGAATATATAAAGAACTTAGACAACTAAATACTAAGAAAACAAACAACCCAATAAAAATTGGGAAATGAAACTAAATAGAAATACTTCTAAAGAAGAATAGAAATGGCTAAGAAATATGTGACAAAATATTCATCATCTTTAGTCATTAGGAAAATGATAATTAAAATCACCTTGATATTTCATCTTACATCAGTTAGAATGACTAAGATTAAAAACAAAAATGACAAATGCTAGTGTGGATGTAGGAAAGGAGAACATTTATTCATTGTTAGTGGCCATGGAGACAGTTGTAGCCACTATAAAAATCAATCTGTAACTTTCTCAAAAAGCTGGATATACATCTATCATATGAACCAGCTATACCATCCCTGAGGATATTCCTAAAGGACTCTATATCCTACTACACCAATACTTGCTTATTCATGTGCATTGTACCTTTATTCACAATAGCCAGAAAATGGAAACAGCCTAGATGCCCATGAACATCAGTTCATGAATGGATAATAAAAATGTGGCACATATATAACAATGAAATATCATTCAGCCGTAAAATTGAAATTTGCAGATAAAAGCATGGAGATGAAAATTATCATTCTGAGAAAAGTCATCCAGGTCCAGAAGGGCAAACACAGCATATTTGCTCTCATATATGGATACCATCTTTGAATGTTAAGATATGCATATTTGAACTGGACTACTCATAGAATTCAGAAGGGAAGTAAGAGGTCATTAGGGGAATCCAATGGAATGGAGATAGAAAGCAAGTAGTATGAAGATGAAGGGGAAAATGGAATGGCAAAGGTTAAATTGAGTAGATGATGGGAGAGTAGGTTAAAAAATGAGAAAGGGGGGAAATAACTAATGCTAAAGGCCTTTGAAACTGCCACATGGAAGCCTACTACTGTAGAATGATCCTAAATTATATATAAAGGGAATTAAAATGGAGCTACCTTAAAATGGGGGAGAGGTAGAGGCAATGCCTCTCCAAGATACCATAAGTTATCAAATAAAAAGCCCAGTGCCAAACATGGGTTACTTCTTTAGTAGTTGCTGACCAGTGGTTTTCATGGTGCTGGAACATGCTATGCATGCTACCAGAGGAGAAAATCTTGGCCAGGTATAAATCCTGTGAGCAACAATAACTTTATTGAGGGGAGGGGAGTTTGAACTACAATAACTTTTAGCCTAGCATGACATACCCACTGGTGTAATAGCAGCTCAAGTGTTATGGCAGTAACTAATCACTTTCTGATTGTATACAAATCCCATTGAACAAGATGGAAATCATGCCTAGGCCAAAACTCCGTGGCTGGCTAGGTCATAGGTACTAAGAGAGAACCTAATAGTATTATTCTGCTAAATTGATGTAATTATAAATTTTCTCCCAAGTTCTTTAAATCTTTATATCCATAGACTGAAGTGTTACTTAGTACTCATCAAAGAAGTTTCATTTTGTAGTAGATGGTAATTAATACAGAGACCCACAGCTGACCAAACATTTCAAAATTGGATGTCTATATCATATTCCTAACCCCAAGGTTCAGGAACCATTGTGGAAGGAAGAGCAGAAAGATTGTAAGGTCTAGGAAGCTAGTCAGCAAAATTCTTCCATGAACAGGACATTTTCATTCTACTATCTCTAAGAACCTTAATTGGTAGACGGATGATGCATCAACTCTGGGACAAAGAAGTCCCTAGTAAATCTTTGCCTTAAACAATAGAACATGTATCTGAACTTTGCTACTCAACCTTGGAACTATTTGGTCCTTGACCCTGAGTACTCCAGAATTGTCCCTACTTTCCTATGTGTACCAATGTACTCCATATACTGGATCCAACCTGAGGACTTCTTGGGACTGAGGTCAGAGATGCTGAAGACTGTCTCATCAGAGTTGGTTGTTTAGAGATCCCAGAGCCAAGATGATGGTGCTCTGAGCACTACCACCCAGAGCAGGACCTGAATGGATCACCAGCTGAGAAAAATATGAAGAAGCCCACTCTCAAGAAATGAAATATAGCCTTCTTAAATGTTTGGAGTGGGAGGGCCTGGCCATGTGCAGACAGTTTCCAGGAAAGCAAGGCTTAGTGTCTGCAACTCTGATCAGTGGATGCAAACAGAGAGCAGGATTCATTCCCTCAAGACATCTAAGAAGGCACAGCTTTCTTTCCTCGTGGAAGTCTCACTGCCCATAAAAACTCTCCACTGCTCATCATCTTTTTTCAACCACTGAGCTGAGTTTTCTACCTCTGAAAGAGAGCTGACCTATGATTTATGAATGAAACACCTTGTTCAAACTCCTAAGGACTGGCATTGGAACAGCAGAACTGAAGAGACCTCAGAAATTCTTACACATGGTTGTTTCCATTGACAAAAGTATTTATGAGACAAACGAGGAAAATATCTTCTCAGGAGCCTGCTGGAGACGCCAAAAACTTGAGTTAATGATCTACAAGGCTAAAGTTAGTGATCTTGAGACTCGGAAAGTTGGACCTTGAGTTTTGTCAACTAAAAGAAAAACCTACCAGTTATGCCTGACTAGATCCACTCAGTTTGTACAAATCTGGAGGCTAAATTTGGCTTTGTGCTATGTACACTGGCTAAATATCACTGAAACCAAACATTAGGAGAAGACCCATAGTACATCAAACCTAATTCCTGTGTTGGAATTTGGAAAAATCTAGAATCCTACAAGGTATGAAGGGAAGCATGAGCCAATTATTGATGATGTACCAAGTCTGGGCATTATTCCAAGCAATGTGGTTTCACCACCATATCACCTTCATCATCTTACAAGTACAGTAATATTATCACTAATTAATAAATAAAGAAAAGAGACAGAGAAACTTTCACTTGCATAAGACCACAGAATTCAAAAATGAGGGGAGCATTTCAGTGACTATCAAGTTGACTCTATAACTTAAACTCTTTCTTGGTGTCATGTAAATGGAATCTAGAACCTTGTACAGGTTACTTAAGCAAGCTACCGTCAAGCTACACTCTTTTTCCACAGAATTTGTACCTTAACTCCCATTTTCTACTAACTCTATAAAGAAACTCTTCTTTATAAGAAGAGATGGATTCATATCATGGAGATAGGGCATTTGTAGAGATCCTAGAGCTTAGAGGGACACTAGACTTGGGGTTTAACTTCATTTCCATGGAATTTTAATATGTTGAACATTTTTGTCACTGAAGTCTACAAGCACAATTGCAAGCAGACCTGGACCTTTCAGCTTCCAATAGCATGCAGTCCTATTTTCATTCTCTCTTTCTCTATTAGAACAGGTTCTTGGCTATGATTCTCTCAACCCCATCCCACCTGCCCTGTGCTCTCTTCATTCTCTATTCTCAGAAGCTTAAGCATGAGGACAGACAGGCTTGGTTTTACATATAAGAAAGCTGAAAAATACTAGTGTTAGATATGGTAACAGCAATCCTAGCCACAGATTGTCACTGACATAATATTTGCTTTGGCAGGTGACTGAGTTGAAACTATTGGTGATCTCAATAGCAGTACCTAATGTAACTTGTGTAAAAATTGAAATACCGTTGGTGTGCTGTGACAGCCTATTTGTAGAAAGGTAAATGTTGTGTAATAAATTTTTGTATACTGTGAAGATGTGTCACTCAGATTGGTTTAATAAAAATCTGAATGGTGGCCAATAGCTAGATAGGATTTTCAGGGCAGAGTGAATGCTGGGAATAAGACAGAGTTGCCATCCAGATATAGCGGAAGCAGGGCATGCAGGAGGAGGTGTAATAAGCCATGAGCCACATAGCAGCATGTAAATTAGAAATGGGTTAACATAAGTTACAAGAGCTAATTATAAATAAGTATAAGCTATCAACCAAGCTTTCATAATTAATAAGTTTCCATATGGTTATCTGGGAGCTGTTCTGGAGAGATAAAGAAAGACTTCCTACAAATGGAGCCCAATTTCTTGGCACCTATTTTCATATAAGCTCTGAGAAAGCTTAAAAAAGGTTCTAAACACACAAAATGGACCCAAATGAAGCTTCCTAGGCCCACAGTCTCTCATACACTATACAGAGGCACATCTCCTGACCATAGACTGCAGGCTTCAGTCACCAGCTCACCATGAGGTAAGCTATGCAGTAGTTTAAGATTTTGCTCATGCAGACAGACAAAGTTACAGATACACAGTAAAGCAGATTCAGATAGAAACAAAACCTATAATCAGGTTACAGTATGTTTAACAATGTGCATAGGCTTAAGAAAAAAAGAAAAAGGATATATACAGTCATAAAAATAAATAAATAGTTTATAAATAATTGTCTTTAAAGAAAGAGTAAAGTAATAAAAAAGAAGCTACGTAGAGATGAGAAATACACAGGAAGTCTAGATACTTTTACTGTGATGTCTTTGATTTTTTTGATTGCTGATGAACAAACAATAGCTGCTGAGAGACATTGGATTATGGAAACTGCTAAATTAAACCTATATATTTTTAAAATGTCTTAAATTCAATATGGAAGTCAAGGGCAGGAGAGATGGGTGGGTTTTGGTTATCAAATGGGTTATGGATGTTTGTCATTATTTAGGAGGGATATAGAAATATAATATAGGCTAAAAAGGCAACTATTAACCTCAAATATTTTACATTAGTATGGATTTTGCTATACTGATACAAATTTAAAATTATTTTGTTATTAATGTATGTTTCTACCCTTGTTTGGGGTATTGTACTTATGCAGCTCATTTAAAAATGTAATGTTATGTAATATAAGGAAATGCAGGTTAGAAGTTAGTCATCTATAATAATTAAACTTGTAGTTATATTACAAAAGGACGAAGTAGGTTGGTGCTTCCAGGAGCAGAAGTGTCTCACTGTCATGGAAAGCCCTATGTTATTAAAACATTAAAATGCCATATTCTGTAGCTCTCTGAAGTGTTTGAAGAACTATTTATTTAAAATATCTTTGTTTAACCTTGAAAACATACCTAATAGGACTACAAGTTTAACAAAAACCCACCCACTCCATCTCTTGGGAATGGACTGGACATTGTGAATATTATTATTATTCAACAATTGTTCTTATTGTATATAGTTTTACTATGTTAGAGTTAAAATCTTTCCTTTTTATTTAGACAAAAGGGAGAAATGTTGTGGAATACTTTTAGTACACTGTGAAGATATATCACTCGGATTGGTTTAATAAAAAGCTGAATGACCAAGAGCTAGGCAGGATTTTCAGGGCAGAGAAAATGCTGGGAAGAAGAAGATGGAGTCACTAGCCAGACACAGAGGAAGCAGGGCATGCAGGAGGAGAGGTAACAAGCCACAAGCCATGTGGCTGGATGCAGTTTAATAGAAATTGGTTAATTTTGAGTTATAAGAGCTAGTTAGAAACAAGTCTAAACTATCAGCCAACCTTTCATAATTAATAAGAAGTCTCCATGTGGTTATTTGGGAGCTGGCAGGTAGGACAGATAAGAACTTTCTACAGGTAAAATGCTCAGTTAACTTGTTCTCTTGTCCAGCAGCTGGTGGCAGGGGGAACTGGTATTCAGTAGACCCTGCACACCTATACTATGGCTTAATAAAAAGTTACTGAATACCTATGAGTGTTTGCACTTGCTTCTTAAGCTTCTCTGTGTCTGAGATGGTGTGACACTAAATAGTCAATTTAAGGCAGCACGGCGGGTTGAAGAAAAGACTGTAGAAAAAATAGCTATATATTTGAGGAGTTTTAGTAGAAATATTTCCTGTTTCTTTTTAAAGGGCTTCATCTTCGTAGATACTTCTTGTGCTGGTCCTGAAAATGACATTGCCAGTCCTATGTATGAGGCATATTCATTACCTAAAGCACTTTGATATCCCCTGAGGTCCATCACTTCCAGTTGGAGAAATGATGAAAGTTGATGAAGTGGTAGCTGTCTGTAAATTCTATGAGGTTCTTTAAGGCATGTATTTGGGAATGGGCATTTTCACACACTAAGAAAACAGATGATAATTTACTATTTCCACCACAATCCTATGTGGTCCATTTCATCATATCCTCACAGATGTAGCAAGCATCACACCACATTAAAGGATAGTAGTACATAGTGACCACAGGTTATAAGTCAATAAGCCTGAATTCTAATACTGCTTCTGCCACTGACTAGCTGAATGATCTCTAAAATAGAGTTTTTCCCATGAGGATACTCTAAAAAGAGCATTTTTATTAATCTAGTGTTTT
Organism: Peromyscus leucopus; assembly: GCF_004664715.2. NCBI lineage: Eukaryota > Metazoa > Chordata > Mammalia > Rodentia > Cricetidae > Peromyscus > Peromyscus leucopus. The sequence goes on from NC_051083.1 coordinate 115,206,105, forward strand.
CTGCCATTGAATTTCGGGAGATATGGCTCAGAAAAAGATGATGAGAGCCAGGTAATGGGTACATCATATTGTCTTCTGGCAAACCAATTATACTGTTATGCTTTCAATCTTAAAGATGTTCCAGTGCATAAAATATTAAAAATATACTATTATCCATTCTTTCTGTGGGCCCTGTTACTAATGGCTTCCAATTTGGAGAACAATACATGAAGATAGTCTTTTATTACAGGATGAAATCCAAATACATACTTGTATCAGAGACTAGAGAAGAACAGAAATCAACTTGATGTAGTGGTGGAGAGAGAAATATTAAGGTTGACTGAAGGAAAAGAGGTTCAGGTTCCATAATATGAGGCAAAGATAAACATCTACAAAACCCAAAGATTTTTTTCTGGATTCTAGTGTTCTAGGAGGTAAGCTTTTAACTTTTCCTTCACTGCACAACAGAATATATAGTGGAGAAAGTGGACTGAATAAGTAAGGATGTTAGTTGTGAGTGAATTCAAGTCTGTTTATTTCTTTTAGCCTTTACTAAGTAACCAGGACCTATACTAGGCCTGTGATTACAGATAAGAAAATCAATCAAACATATTTCCATCATTCCAAAGGCATTCAGGCAAGGTAGGCAAGACAAAAAATAGGTAAATCACTGAGTATTTCACTAAATATCAAAGCATCTAAGCCTACAAGAGACATGTGAAGTGCAATTAGAAAACAGGATAATTTTCACTTCTCTCTAAAACATCAGGAAAAGTTACATAGAAAACATCATGAAATTTAAGTTTGGACTTTAATGCTTACACTAGCAATGGAGACCTTTTTTTTTGCTATATCCAGGAGTGTGGAATTTGTCTTACAGAAAGGGAACACATGGAAATATTTGAAGCAGTATGGTGGATAAGAAAGGGCTACTATGATCAGACTAGTTTAATTTCTAACTAGTTTTACACATTATTCAGAAGTCATATTAACCATTAACCACAGATTAAATCTATGACTGTCAGGTGAAAAGTAAATTTGATAGGACCCACAGTGGTTTCAGGTAGAAAGGATACAAAACTAGTGATCTAATCCAGGTGAGAAAGGAGAGAATCTTGATCCGGAACAGTGAAGGTGGAGGAAAAAATGAACTCAAGAGACGTTGAGAGAGAACTGATAGTGATGTGGTACAAGTTTGAATACAGGGAGTTTAGGATAGAAAAGGGAGTGTCAATGATTAAGTCTTAGCACTGGGCTTTAAAAGTTGGGTGTTATCACTTCCTTAGATGGGAAACAGGGAAAGAAGAGGAATAGGTTTAAAGATGTTCAGTTTTTAAATGTTATGTGAGCTTGAGGTACTACCAAGCACTTTCAAATCTGGAATTCTCAGACTACTGCCATGTCATAACAACCAAGTAAAGTATGTCATTTTCATAAAAGCTAGGAGTAAGGAGATCATGGACAACAGACTTCTAAGATCACACAATTCTTAAAAGCAAATTCTAAAGATAAAATATGATTAGAATTCAAAGATTGTACCTGACCGTCACATAAATACTACCTGGATTTGGTACTTGCTGATAATAATAGGGATTTGGCATGCTTATTTTGTCTTTATTTTCAAGATGTGGTCTCATTATATGGCCTAAGCTGGCACTGAACTCACTGTGCTGCTGCTGCTTCTGATTCCCAGCTGCTTTGATTTCAGGTATCTGCCGTGATCCCTGGCTCCAGCTAAATACTATTTTCTCTTTCTCCTTGCTGCTTGACCCAATAGAATTATTTTTCCACAGCTAGTTGTTAGAGTTTGGACAATTTCCTGGATTCTATTCTCATTTATAAAATAAAAATAAGGCTTTATATTCTTTAGATTGTTTTATGAACAGGGATTTTTTTTTCTGATGTGTGGGGGTAAAGATGAAACATAGGGCATCATGTAATCCAAGCAAGTGCTTTCCTCCATGTATTTAGAAAACATAACAATGGCCATATATTTGTTGCACAATTGTAAGTTCTGATGAGTAGCCATGGAGGAATGAGTTAATTGGGGTTATATTTACATTTGTGTTTCTTGTTGAAAGGATATTCAATAGTAACAATGAACTTGGTCTAGTTCCAATCAAAATTTGCATGCAGCAATTACAGATGCAATTCAGAACTGGATGTCTCAATAAACAACAATCAATTGTCCTTTGTAAAGGATCTTGAAATTCTAATTAGTGTGTCCCCTCTATTTTGTATTTTTAAGATTTACCCCTACAAAAGTCAATAACAATAAACAGAAAGGAGACTACTGAATCTTTAGCACAGATATAGACTGACTCTAATTTAACCTTTAGTGCACCAAGTAAGTCCTTGATGTAAGCAAATGCATGAAAGAACAATGTTATTTGCAGCCCAATTTCCATCTTTCTTCTGTAACACATGGTAAAATTAAACGTTTTCTAACATTCCTATTATCGGGAAATTATTTTAAGTTCTAACGAATGTTATATAAGTTCATCAGTCAGACTAAAATATTGATAGTCACAAACTTAGATATTTCCTTCTTAAATATTTCTCATCAAAGAACTGTTTCAGAAAATGTAGATTATATTGTACTATAATTTATACCTACTATTTCTACTTTTCTAAACAATCACTTCTAAACACTTAGCCAGAGAAATGAAGTTGTTCTTAACAAGACTTCATATGTAAGCAAGGAAACCATGCAACAAAATATGAGTGTCGGTAAAATCTATTATCCTTTGAGACACAAAATAGATTAGAGACTGTGCCTCAATGTTTTCTTTAAGGCAGCTTTCACTTCCTGATTTCTCAAACTGTAGATGAGAGGATTTAACATAGGGATCACCATGGTGTAAAACACCGAGACCATCTGATTTCCTGCTTGAGACCCATGCCGAGAGGGCTGCAAGTACGTGTACATAGTGGTTCCGTAGTACAGAGCAACTGCAGTCAAGTGGGACGCACAGGTAGAGAAGGCTTTCTGCTTGCCAGAAACTGAAGGAATACCCATGATAGTCAGGAATATAGATGTGTAGGAGACAAGAATTACCATGACTGAGGTGACAAGGGTAAATCCCCCACAGCCAACAACCAAGATCTGGGTTACCCAGGGATCAGAACAGGCCAATGCCAGCAGTGGGGGGATATCACAGAAGAAGTGTGAGATGACATGTGGTTGGCAGAATGACAGTTGTGTGATGGAACTTATTACAGCAACCATGTTAAATAATCCACCAAAGTAACATACTGCTATCAAAAGGAGACAGCGAACTCTTGACATGGTAATATGATAAAGCAATGGCTGACAGATGGCAGTATAACGGTCATAGGCCATGGAAGCCAAAACATTACATTCAGCAGAAGCAAAGATTATGAACAAGCCCATTTGAGCCATACATCCAAAGAAAGAAACTTCCTGTAGCTGAGATAATAAGTTGGCTAAAGTCTTTGGGGTTGTGATGGAAGAGAAACAGATATCAAGGAAAGACAGATTCGACAGAAAAAAATACATAGGTGTGTGGAGATGGTGGCTGACTTGAATCAGTACTACCAGGCCTAGGTTCCCCAGCACAGTGATGAAATAAATAACAAAAAAGAGTCCAAAAAGTAGGACTGCAAGTTGATGGTTATCTGTCATTCCAAGTAGGATGAATTTAGTCTCTGCAGATGAATTCTCCATTGATGTGACTGAGAATCACTCCTGACTTGTTAAAAACTCTTTTGACATGCTGTGAGAAAATAAGAGAAAACTAGCTGATATGGGTGAAATAATAGTCCTACTCAAAATACGTAAATCAGGGACACCATTCAACCCTTCCCCTTTCTTATAGTCACATATCAGAGCCCTTTCCATATAGTAGTACCATTTCCAGATAAAATGTGTGATATGGAAAGGCTGAAGAGAAAGAGGAAAGCAAAAAAGGATTAATGAAACTCAGCAGAGAACAAAGCAGCAAAGAGCTAGGAGGTAAATGGGACCTGATACTATTTGTCAAAGGAATAAGTGAGGGTTAATACTTACAGAACTACACATTCTTACAAAAAATAAATAAGGTGCAATCAAATTATATCTCATTCTTCCTCCCATGCCAATGGAATGGAAATAAGGCTATAAACTGGCAAATAGGTGATAATTTAATGATAGACCACCTATCCCCACACCTTCAGAACCTGAAACATTATTTGACATAAGAGGAGTCACCGTTACTCACCATTTGTGTTGGTAAGCAAAGCATTTTCCAAAGCCATGGTTATCTTATCAATGAAATACTATTGAAGGCATTAGAATACCCCCAAGTGACCACAAGATGTTGAGTGCAAATGTGAAGGTACCATCCTGTGAAAGGGCAAAAAAGGGCAAATCCCTTAGAGTTCATTTCAGCTGCTCGATCATTGCTCTAGGATTCCTTTGACTACTCCTAAACCAAAGGGAATGCAGGTACAAAATGAACTATGACTCCCAAGTGCACTTAGTGAACAGCTGTATCTAGGCAAAGTGCCGAATAATAAATTAGTTGGTGTCAGATAGTATCAAGAGTACTTAGGTTCTAGCCCTCACTCTTGTAATCACAATCTATTTCTGATACCATCTTGCTACCTTACACAAATACCAGGCCCTTGCCCTAGGTAAAGATCAGACAACAGAATGTGTGCATCTATGCAGCTCCATCTCCATGTATAGAAGCTAAGCCAACTCCCATTCCCTCTTAATCATTGGACAGCATGGTGCAATGGAGTCTAGAGGAGGTTCCTCAGTTTGCTTAGGAGCAGGGCAAAAGGACTGCAGAAGAGTGATCCCAACCTTGCCTAAAAGGAAAGTCCCAGGACTAGAACATATAGATAAATGCTAAAGATTTGGGACCCTGGATTTGAATCCCAGAAATTAAAAAGAGAATGTTTTCTGTAATTATAATCCATCAGAAGATATAGGTTCATTACTTGGGATAACAGTTAACATTTCTGATCCTGCATGACATAGGCTGAGTCCTCCATGACCAAGGACTCAGCCTATGTCACCTTTAGTTCACTCTGTAAAAGGATGACAAGGGTAGCATCTATGCTGTGGAACTATTGTGAAAATTCAATGACATTATTTTTTAACTACTTGGTTTGTAGTAAACGCTTACTAAATTATTTCCTCTATTCTTCCAGAACCACTCATATCTGTGTTATGTATTTTCTGCTTTGCTTGTCCGTATTTCACTGAATACAAACAGAGGCATCATGTATGTCATTAATATCATTGCAGATAGTCAGAAGAGAGCCTTCGGTGACTAGCTAAAATATAAACCTTCAGGCTCCACAAGCTCCACTCCCTTAGCATGCCATCCTCCCAGTCCATACACACTCACCTTTTATCAGAGCAGATGAAAAGGGGCCTGTCAGTTGTGCTTGTGTGTACTAACACTTTACTGGTTTTGTTTGAGACTCTTTAGGTTGCCTTCTGCTGCTGTGGTGTTGCATGGTACATCCCTCCATGTCTGCCTTCAAATGGAGAGACAGGAGGAGAAAGTTGGAGGGGGAAGGAGTGAGTGGAAAGAAAGCTGTTTTCAGAAAGAAACAGAAGGGTTAAAATCCTGGAACTAATTTATTTTGTCAGTTGATGGTGAAAAACAACAAACAAACCCACAACTGCTTTGAGTCCCATGTTTTGTCATCTCTGAAACCAGAAAAAAAGAACAGCCACTATTCCTCTTTGAGGGTTGGCATGAAGATCAAAGAAGATAATGAATGTGGAAGTGCTCTGTAAACTCTTGAAGCGTGATACAATACACATGGAACAGATCCCTACTATTATTCTATCTCAGAAGGTGGGAGAGGGAGGAAGAACCCGTCAATACGCTCGTTTCTGCTGCCTGTTCCAGCTCCCGCTCACAGAGTGCACTCCCACTCCCCCCCACACACACACATCATCTGCCGTGCCGCTCCACTGTGAGCGTTTCAACTTGTGACGACTTCAACCCACAGCTCTAGGCTCTTCACATACCTGAGATCTTAAGAAAGTCAGCTTCCTTTCAATGCTATTCTCACATTCTTGTGTCATTTTTTTAAAAAATTCCCATTTTAGGATAACTCTTTGCCTTGGTATCTGCATGCATTGTAAGCATTCAATAAGTACACTTGAATGAGTAAGTGACTGCCAGTCTTAAAAAAACTGTGAAATCTTTTTTTTTTTGAATTTAAAATAAGATTGAATTGCTTTTTCTTCCCAAAGGAAATAAACATAAAAAGTAAGGCTTTTATAAAAGAATGATTTGATACTCCCATCCACACATGCTACTGCATTAACTACTGTCATGATGACAACTGAGCGGGTTTATTATTACCTTGGATGATGTGTCTTGACTATTTACTTGTTGGAAATTCTCCGGCACTCCTATTTGTTGAAGAAGTGACCTTTTATAGGTATTTTTAATGCATTCCTGTGCTTGTTCGTACAGGCATTTACATTTACAGTACCTATTCTTCAAAAAGTTCATTACCTTTTTTCTGTTCTTCAGTTAGGCAGTTCGCTGTGACTCTTCTAAATATAACTAAGCATTTGGAATTTAAAGAAGTCTTCACTAAAGTGTTTTGAGTGTTTACTAAGTGCCAGGCTTCTAAAAGTCATCTATTCCAACCCACTAATTTTTAGTTAAAGTAAAAAACAAGCGTCCAAAAAGGACGTGGTCAAGGAGTCAGTAAATGAGGGGCAGTGCTGGTGTTGAAACCCAGATCTTCTGGCCGGATGCAGTGCTCTTTATACAATAGCATTTTTTATTTATTCTCAACTTGTTTTCTGAAGGTATTCTAGAGGGAACATTCTCCTTTGGTGCATTCATTCCTCTAATAATGAGTGAAAGTTAATTCTCTGTCACTGCATTTCAGCTATATGACCAGGAGAAAATTGCTAGCTTGTTGCAGGCCCTAGTGTTTTCGTCAGTAAAACAGAACAGCTAAACTAGGTGGTCTCTGAAGCTCTTAGCAGCTTTGCTCTCTAATTTCCCATGGCTCTGTGAGTCATACTGTTCAAAGGTCACCAGCCATTCTCAATATCTGATGAAGGGAAGTAGCAAGAGCAAATTTCTATGGTTATGTGCATCTGTGCTCTACAAACCTTTCTGCCCTTCACTGCCTTTTCCTCCCTCGGTACCAGAGATGTTCTATTGGTATTTGTTCTTCTTGTAAGTCACTGAAGACCACTGAGGCAAGAGCCTAATGGGAGTGTTTCCAAATTTCCTCCTGACCTTAAAATACAAAATGTGTGCCCAAAGATCTAGTAATATCCTAACAATATGACTGAGCAAATTGATCAACCTCTCTGAAACCCAATTACTTATCTAAAGTTGAAAATAAGACTACTTAAATTTAGTGTCTATCTTTATGGAGATTATAACAGAGATCCATAACTTGTCAAAATTCAGAGAAGAGGTATTGCAGAGGGCCCAGCCACAACTGATAAATCTGCAATGTAACCCCTAAACCTAAGGCTCAGGGAAAAGATTGTAAGAGCCAGAATACCAGAATACCTGCTACTAGTTAATGTAATCTAGATATGGAAAGGAAACTGCACCCATGAAATCTCAATGATGAGGTTGCGTGAGCAAGACATGCATAATGACAACACCAGTTGATATGCCAATGTGGACAGGGGAAATTCCAAAAAGTCCAGTGTTTGTGTGAAGAGATGCTGAGAGAGGTACAATCAGTTTTTTCCCGGGACAAGCTCAAACATAGGTTGTTGAATCCCCAGCAATCAATCATGGACACATGTACATACATACTACACTAAATAACTCATTTGGATCATTGGTGGTTTTGTTGGTTTTTTTGTTTTTATTTTAAGGATGTGTGTGTGTGTGTGTGTGTGTGTGTGTGTGTGTGTGTGTGTGTCTGTATAATAATAAGAATTAAGGAACTGGTCATGAATTTTGGAGGGAATTGTGGAGATATGAAAGGTATTGAAAGGCAGAGGGAAGAGCTAGAGTGATGTAGATACAATGCATGAATTCATGCATGAATCTCTAAAAGTTTAAATAAATATAAATAAAGTACTTGTCGGATATTTAGATGCCCAATATATGAACATTTGCATATAGTTAAAGTCCATTTGTAGTGTGTGCTTCAGTAAGTATACTAGTTCTTTTCAGGGTCTTGAAGGTGCTAAAATTAAGGGTATGGGATTTCATTTTTGGATGATGATGAGAATGTTCTACAAATAGCCACAGTGATAGCTGTGCAAGTGTGAATACACTAAAAAACCATTGCACACTTTTAGATGTATGAATTTCATGATATATGAATTATATCTCAATAGAATTTTTTACCAAAAAAGTTATGATAAATACTGAAGAGAAGAAATGCAATGTAGATCAATTACCCTTTGCTGTGTCTACATTCTTCTAGTGACCTATGACAGAAAGCCTTATACATGAGATGCCATCATCAGTTCAGCAGTGCTTTGAAAAATGTAATAATAACAAAACAAACATATTTAAATGAATCATAAAATTATAAGAGTAGACATAAAGACTTGAATAAATAGAAAGGCATAATATATCTGACAATATTATTTAAACAAAAGTACAGAATTCATATGATGTAAATTTACAAGTTCAGAATATATATGTGCAAACTAAAAATTGATGCTATTCACTTATAAGAAGAAAACAAAAATGTTATGAGATTATTTTAAGTGATAGAGGTTAAAATCATCTCAGATTAAACTTTATTGCAAAGCCATCCATATAAAACACTGTTTAGCATCAGGATCAAAAGCAAAGACTAATCAAAGAAATTAGCATATTTTAGAAAACAAAGAACCAAATTTGAATTGTTACAAAAAACATCTCAGGGAGGTTAGAGCATGCGCGCGCGCGCGCGCGCACGCGCGCGCGCGCACACACACACACACACACAAAGACATAAACACTTCTAATTGAAACACTTCAATAAATATTGCAAAACTGTAGTAGTAAGATGAGAATGAATTAGGGTAAGTAATTTGAATCATACGCTTCATTAAGTTTCAGACAGATCAAAAGTTAAACAAACAAATTGATCCTGAGAAATTAGAAAGTGAGAACAAAAGCAGAAGAACACTGTTACTCTTGTGTGGATTCTGGAAGGCTGAGGAATCATCAAGAAGGAATGCTGTACCCAGAATCAGGATGATGTGCTAAAACTGATGATGACCATTCTTTGGAATACTTTGCTTTAAAATGAGACAATAACTAAAATCCATAAGATGTAGTAAGCAGAATTTTTAAAACATACTACTTAAAACACTAAGATGGCAATGTAAATAGCCCATTTGCTCAATTCTCTTAGTCACATAGAACAGGCAGCATGCACAGTAAGGAACACACTGACTAGGTAATCATATGACAGGACATACAACCTCAGAAAAGTATGTATTGTAACACAAAATTTCTCCTAAGAGAGTGTGTGTGCGCACCATAAAGGTCATGGTTTGTTCTTTTCCTAAATCATTCCATTTTCAAAAATATACACACAAAGATATGATGGCAAATAAATGTTAACTATTCCAAAAAGTTCATCACATCATTGTTAAGGTACACATCTTCTGTATTTGTAAGTCATAACAGTATACGCTTGGGTGATTCCTTTATGTATAAATCCTAATTGTTACCTTAAAAGAACATGTAATATATGTATTATTACTATTACTATTACTATTATGCTATTAATTCTGTATGGCAATATTATACCTCTTACTTTAATGGCCATGTCAAGTCAAATATATCTAAGATGTCTTGATATTTATAATGGCGAAAAAGTACAAAGAGCCATTAAAAAAAAAAAAGAAAAGGGGCTGGTTTCATTCCTGGTAGTGGAGCAGGGTGAAGGGAGGGAGAAGGAAACTTTCACAGATGAGGGAAGACTGAACACAGACCTTCAAAGGCAAGAAGAGTTTGATGAAAGATGTGAACAGTTGAAAGAGAAAAGGGCACTATATGAAAAATTTTAAGTTCCCAGTACCTGGAGTAGAGCTAAACATACTATTTGATATTATCAGGTTAGATGGCCATGTAATCACTAGAAACAATGAAAAGAAATATATTTGTGATATAACCTCAGGCCACATAAAAGCATGACTGTACCTTAAAAAGGTCAGACAGGCACTCAGAGTGCTGGATATCTGCAATGTATGACTCAGTAAAGTTCTGCAATTTTAAAAAGTCAACACTATATAAAGGTGAGTGTTAAGTCAAACCTGAAAGTATTTGCTCTGGTCCTTGTTGGGGATTAAACTGTCATTGTCAGGATAGCTATGGGCCCTGAGTTCCTCCAGTATCTTCCAGAAATGAGAAGATGTAGTAGCTGCTTGTTGGTTCCTGCTTAAGGCTGGAATCTGTGCATCTTCCCTTTTCATATCTCCTATCAACACAAGGCATCTGTTTGATATGCTGCCTTCCTCTCTTCAGCCTCTCTCCCATCTCACATTCTAACCCACTAAATCCTATTCTATTTCACCAAAGCAATCACAATGCCTAGTCTTCAAAATCCCAGAGTAATAGGACAGGAGTTAGAAGGACTCAGAACATCTGTCTTGTTTTACTAAGTCTACTGACAGGGAGAAAGAAAAGCACACAGGATTGTGGACCTTAGTTTATGTAAGCTTGGAATTCATCAACTCTGATTTCTGCCTGCTACATTCTTACCCAAATTTATTGTGTGTTCCCTCTGCAGGCATAAAATAGAAATGTGAAAAGCAATTTAGAGTTACTTGAAGAAAAACTGTCTGCCTGAAGTTTTTCGAGGTATATGCCCTAGGCAAGCATGTCAAAATAGATCCATTTTTATTGTATGGCCAAAATCAGTAGTTCTCCATGAAAGGACTGAGCCAGTCTTTGCTCCCTTCTACACTGTGATTACAACAAAAGGCACAAGGCCACTCTACTCACCTACAATTTCTTGAGATTTATCCCAAGGAGACTGTTAGCATTTCATTCATCGCCTTGAACTGTTTCTCCTGGAAAGAATGAGGCATTTAGTCTTTGGAATCCTCTCCACATTAAATAGCCAATCGTATGCCAAATGTGGCTGGGGAGTATATAATATAATATAGGGTTGTTTTCCCCTAAGAGAAGTTTAGCTTAATTGAAGGATATCATGTAACTAGGTTCTCTTTGCTTCATCACGTCTTCTGCTTGTGCAAATATTCCTCCATCAACTTTGTTCCCACACTGCAACATGTTGACTGTCCTAATTCCCTGGGAGACATGTACTTTTCATTAGAATTAATTAGCATAGGGCCCTACCTTTAAAGTCCCTAATTGGAAAGAGCAATGGGCAGGTAAGTTAATAGATAGGCTGTAGTGGGTAGCCATTCCAGCTTGGATCTGGAAGTTTTAACCCCCATTGAGACTCTGGCAACTGTCATGCCTACGAGGCGGGGCCAGGGGAGGCGCCTAGAGACCCAAGAGCTGGATGGGCCAGTGCTCTCTCTGTGTCGGGATGCTGAACGGTGAAGGTGGACTGTGTAGAGCTCCGGAGAACACCGTTGGATTGTAATACACCTTCCCCAGACCCTGCGACCTACCTTTTACTTAATATGTGAGTTACGCCATTAAATAAATATCCTTTTTTTTTATTTACAACACCATTCAGTTCAACATAATAGCCACAGATTCCCCTGTTCTCCCCCTTTCACCCCCCTCCCCTCCCCCCAGCCCACCCCCATTCCCACCTCCTCCAGATCAAGGTCTCCCCCAAGGACCGGGATCGACCTGGTAGACTCAGTGCAGGCAGGTCCATTCCCCCCCTCCCAGACTGAGCCAAGTGTCCCTGCATAAGTCCCAGGATTCAAACAGCCAACTCATGCAACGAGCCCAGGACCCGGTACCAACGCACAGCTGTCTCCCAAACAGATCGAGCCAAATGACTGTCTCACCCATTCAAGGGGCCTGATCCAGTTGGGGGCCCCTCAGCCTTTGGTTCATAGATCCTGTGCTTCCATTCATTTGGTTATTTGTCCCTATGATTTATCCAACCTTGGTTTCAACAATTCTCGCTCATATAGCTCATATAAACCCTCTTCTTTCTCACTAATTAGACTCCCAGTGCTCCACCAGGGGCCCAGCCGTGGATGTCTGCATCCAGATTCCTCAGTCCTTGGATGGGGTTTATGGCACAACTATCAGGGTGTCTGGCCATCCCTTCACCAGAGTAGGTCAGTTCCTGCTGTCTCTCGACCATTGCCAGCAGTCTTTTGCGGGGGTATCTTTGTGGATCTCCGTGGGCCTCCCTAGCTCTCTGCTTCCTCCCCTTCTCAGGTGGTCTTCATTTACCATGGTCTCCTATTCCTTGTTCTCCCTCTCTTTTCTTGATCCAGCTAGGATCTCCCACTCTCTTTCCCTCAACCTTCGCCCTTCATTGTTCCCACTCCTGACCAGGCTGTTCATGTAGATCTCGTCCATTTCTCCGTGTCTTTTTTGGGGTCCCGTTTTTAACTACGTGGAGTGGCCAAAATAATTTCTCCAAAATCTGGCGCCCAACGTGGGGCAAACCCCAAAGGCCTGGGTGGCTCTCGCCCTCCCCCCCACCTTTTGAGAGAGCGCACAGAGAGAGCACTGGCCCATCCAGCTCTCGGGTCTCCAGGCACCTCCCCTGGCTCCACCTCGTAGGCGTGACAGTTGCCAGAGTCTCAATGGGGGTTGGAACTTCCAGATCCAAGCTGGAATGGCTACCCACTACAATAGGCCTCAAATACGACACTAAGTAGTTATCTTCCTTTTGGCTAATAAAACCTGTTTTCTTATCTACTGCTTCTCCATTTAAAAACTAAGAGACTGGTGTTGGCAATAGGGCACAGAAGGTAAAAGAGCCTGCTTTGGAGGGCTTGATGACTTGTGTCTGAACTCAGGAACCCAGAGTGGAAGGAGAGACTGGTTCCTTGAAAATTATCCTCTAAGCTCCATATGATCTTATGAACACACTCAAAAACACATGTATTACACACACACACACAGAGGAAGAGAGAGAGATAGAGAGATAGAGAGAGATCACAATAATGGGCAGAAAATTTGCAGTCCTTTTCCATCTTAGAAGATATAATAACTCTAATTTACTGACATTTCAGAGGCAACATGCTATGTACAAAAGCCTATAGAAAATACACAGGCTTTGCAGGAAAACAAAATTGGCTCAAGTTTTTGGATTTACTGCTAACTACTAGTATGACTTTAGCTAACTTAATCTTTCTGACTTTCATCTTTTCTCTATAAGATGGACATAGTAATACCTTATAGAAATGCTGTGTTTAAATTTTAAAAAGTTAGGTAAAGGCAATGGTGCATGATAGAGTATCATTCAATGGAACACATTGTAGCTTTCTATCACAAACCTGTTTTAACATTACTTATTTATAAGTACTCTTAGCACTCAAAATAAACATGGATGCAGAACTTCTACACTTCCTTGGAGAATAGATTAGCAAGACTGCAATTGTTATATAAACAGCCTGATTTTTATATACAAGAAAACCACAGTTAGATGACAAGTTTAGTCATACAGTGAATGGACACTGTGGAACTTCACAGTCATTCACTGAATTTTGATCAATTGAGGCTTTCTGTAAAAATCTCTGTCTTTGATGAGTGGTGAGAGTTATACATATCATGAGGGCATAAGGGGTATGTATTTAGAATGTAATTCAGAATTATGCTTGTCTACAAATGTAGTGGTAGTAGCTTCCCCTCTAGGATCTATGACCTCTCTAGCTAGGAGTTGTTGGCTAGGTTTGCAGGACCAGGCATGAGTTCCTTCCTATTGCTCAGGCCTTACGTCCAATTAGACAGCTCGTTGTTGTCCCCAAGACAGAAGTATCACTATTGAAACTCTGGATATATCACATTGGGCTGGCTTACAGGCTTTAGAGCTGGGTAGATGGCTTGTGTCCCTTGTCAGCTTGCATGCTGATACTATGAAAGCTAGAATTCAGAGAGGAAGCTTCTAGGTCAGTTATAGCTTGATTTCTCCAATTCTTGGGTCCAAAGCATATGGTGTCTTCAGAAATAGTGTCTTACTTTCAACTTATAGGAGGCAACCAAAGGTAGAGGAAGTAGCAGGTATTGTTATGGAATTCTCTTACTCCCAAACAACAACTTGAATGGAGGTATCTCTTGCCTGACACTGAGAACTTTTTTCAAATTATTTTGACATTATAATGTAAATACATCATTTCCTCCTTCCTCTTCCTTCCTCCAAATCTCTCAGTATAACCCTCCTTGCTGTTTCAAATTCATGGTCTTGGATGTGAGGGCAATCTGGCTACAACATGTGTCACCCCATTAATCACCCAGGGTCAGTTGAGCTGATCTGGCTCATAGACAGCTGTCCTCTTCCTCCCTCATCACTCCATGTGCATCCCTCCTGAAATGGCACCCTGGCTCAAAGAGGACTAACTTCCCAAGTAGAGCAGGACTGGTCTTTGGTCAAGGATAGCTGCACTCCCCTCCTAGAATCTCCAAACAAGCTTTCAAATTCATGGCCTCTTTTTCCCATTGTACTCTTATCAGTAATTGTTACACACACACACACATTTCTAAATGCATAAGTCTGACCTCATGCATACAGACTGAGCAGTCTGTATAATGTTGCTCACAATGTTCCTCATATATATGTTTTCAGGGCTGACCATTGGTATTGAATAACCAGTTGGTGTGCTCTTCACTGGGAAAGACTTTCTTCCCCACTTTCAGCAGTCTGTAGTTTCTTGTACTTTCCTGTATAGGATTGAGGCCTCCTGGGATTTCACCCATATACTTTAACATATTGTTGATCTTGTTCAGCTCACTGTTAGGCAGTCAGGTTGGTAAGACTTTATGAAAGTAGCTTCTGCCACTACTAGGAGACACAGTCTCACAGTAAACTCCCCGATCTTCTGGCTCTTACAATATCTCCTCTTCCATAATCCACAACAATCACTGAGCGTTAGGTATAGGAGTTTCATTGTAGCCACAGGAACTGGTCTCCACACTCTGCATTTTGATTGTTATCATTTGTAGTTTTCTTAAATGGTCTCTGTTGCAGAGAGATGTTTCCTTGATGAGGGTATAAAGACATATACTTAGGATGTATTGTCCTCACCATTGTCAAAGAAACTTTTCTTTTCAGCAGAAAGCGACCAATACAGAAAATCACAACTGAACAAAATGTAGGGCTGTAGCTCTCAGTTCCAAGTGACACATCTATAACCCAACTCCAACACCTAAGACTCAGGGATCATTGTAGAAGAGAGGGTGGGAAGATTGTACTGGCTAGAGGAGGAGGAAGTGTGCTGTGAGCTTGCATCTCCTAGCAATGACAGGGAAGTTATACCCATAAAGTCTCACAAAGAAGGCTGCCAGAACATAAGCTTAGCAAAGATGACACCAATATATATGCTAACATAGAAGGGGAAAGGCTCACTTATCTTGGGGATAAGGACAAATATTTAGAATGTATATAGTTATCAGGCTGTAAAGTGGCAGTTGTAGACTCTCCCCCGAGATTTGTGACTTCACCTGCCCTGGGGAGTTGTATGTATTTCTACTATTGAGCATGATTTCCCTCTTGTTGAGCAGGTCCTAGGCCCATGTAGAAAGCTGTTCATTATGTCAAAGGTGCCACCACTTCAACCTTAGTGTTACCATGCCATACTGATTGTTGATGTGGTTCATAGGCATCATAGCTGGTAGGATTGTGGGATGCTTCCCTCATGTGGAAACTTACATCGTACCTTCTGCTACCATGGAAGCTAGTCTTCAGCGAGAAGGCTTTCAGGTCACTTCCAGCTCAGAGGCCTTTGAGCCTTGTGTCTGAAGTACAGAATGTCTTCAGTACCTGGGGGTTGGAGGACACAACCAAGGGCAATAGCAAACACTTTGCATGTTTTGAGGGACTCTTGGAGAATGCTGACCAAAAACTCAAAATGAAGCTTCTTATGTCTGGTGTTGGGGTTTTGTTGGACAGTCTTTGGTTCTTGGAGGGATCACTGTCAGCCCTGGTGGGAAAATTTCAATTAAACTGCATGTGCATATTTATATACTGATTACAGGTATTATTAACATTTTGGGGTAGGCTATAGGGATTTTATTAGATAAGCTGCAACTTGGAGTCACCCTGTTTGGAGTAACTATTTATTCTATAATATATACATAAAATGTTTCCCTATGGACATTTTCAAACATATTTAGGGCTATTTATATCCTCTTCCATTTTCTCCCTCTTTATTTCCATCCTCTCTCCTCCCCTGTTAAATGCTCCCCCATTTTTCAGATTGACTCTTTCAAAGCACCTGTATGTGATCTCTTGCATTTAGTAATGTTTGCTTCCATAGGTATGGTTAGAGGGGTTATATATATGGACAAGAGGAAATTACCAGTACCAACATCACTGAACATATATGAATCTATCCTCTAGAACGCATTAACTGCCTATAGCTCTTCAATGAGTGTTATGGCCTCATGAATCTATCCACCATCCACAATGAAATGTTGACAGACCCAGCTGTGAGTAGGCCTTATGCAGGTAGCCACCATTTCTATGAATTTGTGGGTGCAATGGCCATTTTTTAAATTTATTTATTTATTTTTCTTTATTAAGAAATTTTCTACTCACTCCTCATGCTATCCACAGACCCTCCCCTCCTCCCACCTCCCACCCCCAGCCCTCTTTCCAAAGCCATCCCACATCCCCATACCCCCCAAATTGAGGTCTCCCATGGGAAGTCAGCAGAGCCCAGCACACTGGGCCTAGGCAGGTCCAAGCCCCTTCCCACTGCACCAAGGCTGTGCAAGGTGTCACACCAAGGCACCGGATTCACAGAAGCCTGCCCATGCACCAGGGACAGATCTCGATCCCCCTGCTTGGATGCCCCCCAAATAGTTTGAGCCAAACAACTGTCTTCCATGTCCAGAGGGCCTAGTCCAGTCCCATGGGGGCTCCACAGCCACCAGTCCACAGTTCATGGGCTTCCACTAGTGTGGCCGGTCATCTCTGCATGTCTTCCCATCATGGTCTCGACGTCCCTGGCCTGCAGTATCTCTCCTCTCTCTCATTAGTTGGATTCCTGGAACTCAGCCTGGTTCCTGGCCGTGGATCTCTGTAACTGCCTCCTTCAGTCACTGGACAAAGACTCTATGATGACAGCTAGGTTATTTGCTAGGCCGGTCACCAGAGTAGACTGGTCCAGGCACCCTCTGGACCACTGCCAGCAGACCAAGGTGGGGTCAACCTTGTGGATTCCTGAGAGCCTCCTCAGCACCCTGCCTCTTCCTATTCCCATGATGTCCTCATCTATCATGGTATCTTCCACTCTGTCCTCTCACTCTGTCCCTGTTCCAGCTTGACACTCCCATTTCCCTATGTTCTCACCCCCCACTCCTTGCCCTCTGCCACCCCCCCCACTCCCAGTCCACCCGTGTAGATCTCACCCACTTCTCTTTCACAGGGTCATCCATGTGTCCAAACAACAGCCTACAGAATGGGAAAGATCTTCACCAACTCCACATCTGACAGAGGGCTGATCTCCAAAATATATAAAGAACTCAAAAAGCTAGACATCAAAATACTGAAAAATCCAATTAAAAAATGGGCTACAGAGCTTAACAGAAAATTTTAAACAGAAGAACCTCAAATGACTCAAAGACATTTAAGGAACTGCTCAACATCCTTAGTCATCAGGGAAATGCAAATCAAAACAACTCTGAGATACCATCTTACACCTGTCAGAATGGCTAAGATAAAAAACACTGAAGGCAGCTTATGTCGGAGAGGATGTGGAGTAAGGGGAACACTCCTCCACTGTTGGTGGGAATGCAAACTTGAACAGCCCCTCTGGAAATCAGTATGGCGGTTTCTCAGAAAATTTGGACTAAGTCTTCCTCAAGACCCAGTTATACCACTCTTGGGCATATACCCAAGAATGCTCAATCATACCACAAGGACAAATACTCAACTATGTTCATATCAGCATTATTTGTAATAGCAAGAACCTGGAACAACCTAGATGCCTCTCAACTGAAGAATGGATAAAGAAAATATGGCACATATACACAACTACTCAGCAGTAATAAACAATGATATCATGAAATTTGCAGGCAAATGGATGGAACTAGAAAATATCATCCTGAGTGTGGTAACCCAGACTCAGAAGGACAAGCATAGTATGTACTCACTCATAAGTGGATACTAAATTGGAGGGAAAGGATGGCCAGACTGCAACCCACAACTTCAGAGAGGCTAGCTAATAGCAATGGCCATTTTATATCCAGGACACAGCTTTTACTAGCATTTGTCTTCATTACTCAGCTCTTACATTGTTTCCACACCCTTTTCTGCAGTGTCCCCTGAGCCTTGGATGGAGTGATATATACATCCCATTTAAGGCTATGCATTCAACAATTTTATCCTCCACAATTTGATAGGTTATGAGTTTCTGCCTTCACCATCATTCACTGAAAAAAGAAGGTGCTCTGAATACCAATTCTTTCTACACTAAGAAGTCACAGTCTTTTCTCACTTCAGTTAGTGCAACAACCTCTTAACTCATCTCTGTTTGGTTAATATTCTCTTTCTCACATAAATATATTAAGTAGAGCCAGTAACTATTTTAAATAAAAAATTGAAGTACGCTTTGAAAACTTAAGCTATATAAATATACACTCTTAAGGACCTTTACTCCTAAGTAAAAAATTACCTAACATGCATAAATGCATGTTATATACCTATTGTTATTTTATCCCACAAGTTATACTAAGTGTTGTTCCTGAAAACATAATTATGGAATCAGACTAACTATGCATCAGTAGATGGATGGATAAAGAAAATGTGGTATATACACATGCTAGAGTGTTATTACACCACAAAGGAAAATGAAATCATGTCATTTGGAGGAAAATGAATGAAAGTGGTAATCACCATGTTAAGCAAAATAAGCAAGACTCAGAAAGACAAATATGGCATAACTTCTCACATATATAGACTACACATATTTTAAAAATATATAAGACGTGGAAGCAGAGAGAGTAGTATTCAGGAGGAAGGAGTGGGGAAGAAAATAGAAGGTAATAGAAAAGGAAAGCTATAATCAAGGTACATTGTATACATGTGTGAAAATGACATAATGGAATATATTGTTTTATACAGTGTTCATATATTAAAAAGAAAAAATAACCAAATAAACAATGGTTAAAATAAAATACAAGCGTATTCAACAAATATATACTCTCTATGACATCCTAGGTACTAGGAAAATACAGAGAATAGCAGAAAAAATTCCTAGTCCTCATAATAGTGCCATATTGGTGAATAGAGACACATTATGTGTAAACAGGAAGGCAGTCTTATTTCCAATAGCTACAGAAAAATAAAATACCTAGGAATAAATTTAACCAATGAGGTGAAAAATCTCTGTAATGAACTGAATACAATTAAAGTTGACACAAGAAATAAAAGGTATCTATCTATTCCTCATAGATTGGAAGAGTCAGCATGGAGAAAATCCTATCTTACACAAAGCAATCTATAGGTAATCTAATAGGTAATCTTTATTGAAATACCAATGATGCTCAGGAAATTAGGGGGGAAAAGATGCTATAATTACTATGGAGTCACACTGAAACCTAAATAGTCCAAACTCTTATGAAAATAACAAAACAGAAGACATTACACTATGTGACTCAGTAAGGCACAGTAATCAAAAACAGCATATAATTGATAAAAAAGCAGACACACAGGCCAATGGAAAGAGGGAGTATAGAAATGAGTCCATGAATCTACATTAAACTGGCTTTTGACAAAGGTGCTAAGAATATGCAGTGGAAAAAAGATAGGCTTTTTTCACTTTGTTTTTCACTGTGTATAACAAGGACATTCTCATATGAGTCCATATTGTAAGTTGAGTATATTCCACTCTTACATCTCTACTCTCTATTTCAGCCTCTCTCCTTCCTGTTAATTGACTTTGTTTCCCTGGAAAGCTCCTCTTCGTGTCATATAAACATACTTGTTTTTATGTATCTCCATAAAATCTAGGGACAAAATTGAGAGATATATTAAATATTTGTCTGTGTGGGTCTTTTTAATTTTTTTCCTTTTATTTTATTTTACGATACCATGCAGTTCTACATATCAACCACAGATTCCCTTGTTCCCCCCACGTCCCGCCACCCTCCCCTTCCCCCCAGCACACCCCCTATTCCCACCTCTTCCAGGGCAAAGCTTCCCCAGAGGACTGAGATCAACCTGGTAGACTCAGTCCAGGCAGGTCCAGTCCCCTCCTCCCAGACTCAGCCAAGCGACCCTGCATAAGCCCCAGGTTTCAAATAGCCAACTCATGCACTGAGCACAGGACCCAGTACCACTGCCTAGATGCCTCCCAAACAGATCAAGCCAATCAACTGTCTCACCTATTCAGAGGGCCTGATCCGATGGGGGCCCCTCAGCCTTTGGTTCATAGATCATGTGTTTCCATTCTTTTGGCTATTTGTCCCTGTGCTTTATCCAACCTTGGTTTCAACAATTCTCGCTCATATAAACCCTCCTCTTTCTCACTAATTAGACTCCCAGAGCTCCATCTGGGGCCTAGCCATGGATCTCTGCATCCAGATTCCTCAGTTCAATTTATTATTTAAGAATTTCATACTTCTATACAATGAAAGTATGATCATATCAACTGTCTTTTTTGCCCTCTACCCCCACCCTCACAATACCGCTATCTCTTGATTTCCTGTCCTTTTTATCTTTATTTTTGAAAATTGAACACGTTTATAAAATTAAATATAATTATATCTAACATCATTTATCCTCATAATGGCTACATACCCCGTCCGAACTTCATGTCTTTTTTTTAAAATAACCCACTAATTCTAATTAGTGCTTCCCATGTGTGCATGGGCCTGGAGCCATCCACAAGAGCACAGAAAACCTACCAGTGGCCCTGTGCTGTAGAAAGAATAGGCCTCCTTCCCTGAACTATCAATAGCTTCTCAGATAGGGATCAGTCCTCATGAGCACCTCCCCACTTCATGATAGAATTTTGTCCAGTTTGATCGTGAATGAGTAACCATAGTTGCTACAAGTTCATAAAAGAAATACCCACACCCTGCTTAGAAAAAAGAATTTGAAAGCAAATTCTCTGGCATTTATATTCTTTCTACCTCTTCCTCCATGATGTTCTCAGAGTCTAGGTAGGGAAGGGTTGGAAAAACATGTTCCATTTAGGGCTACCGACTCATGGTCACTTATTCTCAGCTTGTTGACTAGTTATGATTCTCTACATTTATAACTGCTTACTGCAAAAGGAAAACTTCTTTAAAGTCCTCTTTTGAGCTCTTGGTTAGGGATGTCCAAGAGCCTCCAAAAGCATACATGCTATTTCTATTACCCTTAGTTGTCCCCTGGAGGTTGAAGGTAAATCCACATTACTGAAGACACCATGCACTTCAGAGAGAGGGGCCAGAGGCCTCTGAATAGGAACAGACCTGAATGTCTCCTCCCTGAGGGCTAGATTTCAAGGTACCAGAAAGTGCCAGTGAAAGCTTCTAGAGGAGTGAAGTAAACAACAATCATACCCAGCTGTAACACTTATGATCCACAACAATGTCCAGTATGGCACAATAACTGTAAGGGTGAGGTAATTGCATGCATACTTTGTTGGTAACCTATAGATGTCTAATTGAATCTAAGACTCACCCAAGAGGGAAAAGTTCCTAATACTGGAAACTTAGTCAGCTACTCAACTACTCAGGCAAGTGAAGTCATGGATTTTGGAATATAGCTGGCAATCACCATTTCATTAAACCAGTATGCCCCTTAACTACACTCTAAATATCTGTTCTTACACCCACAGATAAGTATGGTCCTCACCTCTCATCAAGGAAACTTCTCTTTGCAATAGAGAGAGAGAGCATTACAAAAAGCCACAAGCAATCACATGCAGAGTTATGGAGTCCAGTATCAATGGGTGCATCTACAAAGCACACCCATATCTAAGGCTCAGGAAACATTGTGAAAGGAAACAAAGTGACTTTAAGAGCCAAAGGAGATCCTGCCCCAGACTTCCCTTCAATTCTCAACAGAGGAAACTCAAATGGCTGAAAGACATTTAAGGAATTGATCAACATCCCTAATCATCGGGGAAATGCAAATCAAAACAACTCTGAGACACCACCTTACACCTGTCATAATGGTTAAGATCAAATACACTGAAGATACCTTATGCTGGAGAAGATGTGGAGCTAGGGGAACTCTCCTCCACTGCTGGTGGGAATGCAAGCTTGCACAACCACTTTGGAAAATTAGAAAATTTTAGAAAATCTTAGAAAATTGGCAATTAATCTTCCCCAAGATCCAGCTATACCACTCTTGGGCATATACCCAAGGAATGCTCAATCATACCACAAGGGCACTTGCTCAGCTATGTTCATAGCAGCATTGTTTGTAATAGCCAGAACATGGAAACAACCTAGATGCCCTTCACCTGAAGAATGGATAAATAAAATGTGGTACATATACACAATGGAATACTACTCGGCAGAGAAAAACAATGACATCCTGAGGTTTGCAGGCAAATGGATGGATCTAGAAAAAATCATCCTGAGTGAGGTAACCCAGACTCAGAAAGACAAACATGGTATGTACTTACTCATAGGAGGATACTAGATGTGGAACAAGGATGACTAGACTGCTACTCACAACTCCAAGGAGGCTACCTAGTAAAGAGGACCCTAAGAAAGACACAGTGATTGCCCAATAATGGAGAAATGGATGAGATCTACATGAACAGCCTGGACGTGAGTGGGGGTAATGAAGGGTGAGGGTCGAGGGAAAGAGAGCTTGGGGGAGCGGGAGATCCCAGCTGGATCAAGAACAGAGAGGGACAACAAGGAATAGGAGACCATGGTAAATGAATACCACATCAGAATAGGAAGAATCCAAGTGCTAGAGGGGCCCACAGAAATCCACAAATATACCCCCACAATAAACTGCTGGCAATGGTCGAGAGACAGCCTGAACTGACCTACTCTGGTGATAGGATGGCCAAACACCCTAATTGTCGTGCTAGAAACCCCATCCAATGACTGAGGGAACTGGATGCAGAGATCCATGGCTAGGCCCCAGATGGAGCTCCAGGAATCCAACTGGCAAGAAAGAGGAAAGTTTATGTGAGCGAGAATTGTTGAGATCAAGGTTGGATAAAGCACAGGGACAAATAGCCAAACGAATAGAAACACATGAACTATGAACCGAGGGCTGAGGGGCCCCCAACTGGATCAGGCCCTCTGGATAAGTGAGACAGTTGATTAGGTTGATCTGTTTGGGAGGCATCCAGGCAGTGGGACTGGGTCCTGTGCTCAGTGCATGAGCTGGCTGTTTGAAACCTGGGGCTTATGCAGGGACGCTTGGTTCAGCCTGGGAGGAGGGGACTGGACCTGCCTGGACTGAGTCTACCAGGTTGATCTCAATCCTCAGGGGAGTTTTTGCCCTGGAGGAGATGGGAAGGGGGGGTGGGCTGGGGGAAAGGAGAGGGGGGCAGGAGGGGGGAGAATAAGGGAATCTGCGGCTGATATGTAGAATTAAATGATATTGTAAAATTAAATTAAATTAAATTTAAAATAATAAAACAGTCTTAAAAACTAAAGAGCCAAAGGAATAGGGAGTTTATTTGAGACATTGTCTACTAGTAATATTAGAAGCTAGACTCATAAAGTCTCACCGGTATGACTGCCTAAATATAAGCTGAACAAGCACAACAAATAGACATGACAAAGCAGACAGGGAAAATCCCAGGAGGCCCCAGTCCTGCACAAAAAAGTACAGACAAATAAGAATGCTGATGATGGGAGAAAGAGTCTTCCCCAGGGAAGAGCACCCCAGTTGGTAATCTAATACCAAATGGTCAGCCCTGAAAACAAACATAAAAGTAATATCGTGTGGACAGAACAGGTTATATTTTTGGCTATAAATGTATATACATATATGCATGTAACAAAAAATAGTGAAAAAAAGGCCATGCATTTGAAGGATAGTAGGAGAAATGTATGAGAAAACAACTGGAGAGACAAAAGGAGAGGGAGAAATGGTATAATTATAATATGATCTTAAAAAGAATAAAAAGGGAGGCTTCTCTGACTAAAATTGAGAACAGTATGAGTCTATAGATACCAACATATATATTTAGAAGGTAGTTAGACAACATGTCCATGTAGAAAAATAACAATATCCCTTTCTACCCTAGGACCCATAACCTACAAACGAATAATTTTTGACTTGTGTTACACTACTAGGCATGAATTTGAAGCCTGCAAATCCAAACAGAAAGAGATTAGTTCCTCAATAACAGTAATTCCACTATTGCACCAGTGGGCACATCTTGATGGACAGGTCATGACTGTAACATTCAGGTTCTGGTGCTAGGTAAGACCACGGATGACCCCCTTCCCGTACCTTGCATGGCACCTTCTAGAACCATGAAAGCTAGACTCCAGAGAGAAAATGTCTGTCAGTTTGAGATTGATTTCTCTATGTCCTATAGCCAAAGTGTGTGGTGTCTTCTGGAGTAAGTTGTACTGTGTAGTGATGTGGGCAACCAAGAGCAATGGCAGTAGCTTGTGCTGTTTTGCTGACTTCTGGGGCCTCTCTGACAAATAAATAAATCTGATTATTTTTATCATTCTTTTAATATGAAGATCTTCACTTGCATATATTTTTCACAAACATAACTTTGCTTCCATTTATGCTGGGAGAGAAAGGTTCTGTGGGTAGGCGTATTTTTCCATTCTTCTGTTATTGGAAACCTACGTTGGTTCTATAACTTAGCTATGGTGAGTAATGTTGTAATAAACATTGATGTGCAAGTACCTCTCTGATACGTTGACTCAGAATCCTCTGGGTCAATTCTCAGGAATAATATAGCTGGGTCATACAATATATCTAGTTTTAATTTTTAAGGCAAGCACATATTATCATAGTGGCTGGGTTGGTTTACATTTCCACCAGCTTTCTATAAGAGTGTCTCTTCATAAACATCCTTGTCAGCATTTGTTCTTATCTGTTTTTTCAGTGATTGCCATTATGACTGGAATGAAATAAAATATCAAGGTAGCTTTGATTTTCATCTCTTAGACACTTAGTCAAGTTAAACATTTTTCATATGTTTGTTGGCCATTTGTACCTCATTGGGTTTTTGTTATTTTTATTCTTCTATCATATATTACCTCTTGACCTCAGTTTCCCCTCCCTTCTCTCCTCCCAGTCCCTACCACACAGCTCTCCTCTCCTCTAGATCCATTCCTCCTCCATTTATGTTCAGAAAAGAGCAGGCCTTTCACAGGGATATCAACCTAACATGGCATATCAGGTTATAAGAAGATTAAGCACAAACCCTCATGTCAGTGCTGGACAGGGCAACCCAGTAGGACCTCATCTATTCAGAATTCTTGTCATTTCTTTAAGCATTTAAAGAAATGCTTTATTTATTTATTGGACCGTATGCTGTTTAGTTTTTGTTTGTATTCACTTCTTTGAATAATCTACATATTAATCCCTGTCAAACAAAAGGGTAACAAACATTCTCATTTTATAGGCTGTTCATTAACTTAATTAGTCATTTCTTTATCCTTGTAGAAGTTTATTTATCTCATGAGTTCCTACTGGTGTCCTACTCTGAGTGTTTTTGCCTAGCCTATGTCTTGAAGTATTTTCCTCTAGCAGCTGCAGAGTCTCAGTTCTTACAGTAAGGTGTTTGCAACATATGGAGCTCTTTTGTACAGGATGAGACATAGATAAAGTTTCATTCTTTTTCATATAAATATCAAGTATTCTCAACACAATTTGTTGACAATGTGTAGCATGAATCTTAAAAGTTCTTATTAATAAAATCAAACCCGAGGCCAGTTATTGGGGTCCATGCTGGTAGATCAGAGAGACAGAACAAGCCACAGCTATCTCACCTTGCCGGATCCTCAGCTGGTCTTGTCTCCTCAGACTGGAGGCCTCTGAGTCCTCATCCGGAATGGGTCTCGGCTGAATTACTGCTCAAAAGCCTGAAGCTTAACCAGGCCAAATGCTTAACCAGCCAAAATCTTCTAGTTTCTGGTCCTCACGCCTTATATATCTTTTTGCTACCACCACTCCCTGGGATTAAAGGCTGGCTTTCTGGGATTAAAGGCGTGTGTTACCATGCTTGGATATTTGCAATGTGGCCTTGAACTCACAGAGATCCAGAGGGATTTCTATCTCTGGAATGCTAGGATTAAAGGTGTGAGTGCCACCATTTTCTAGCCTTTGTATCTAGTGGCTGTCTGTTCTCTGACCCCAGATAAATTTATTAGAGTACACAATATTTTGGGGAACACAATATCACCACAACAATGATATCTACTCTCGACTGTATATTTTAGGTATCTCCATCAAAAAAATCAAGTAACTGTTGCTGAATAGGCTTATTTATATAACTCTGTGGAAAAACAATTTTTTCTGTGTGTGGATTGCCTGTCCACATGTGGCTTGTCTACTACATGCAGCTTACCCTCGAGATTGTACACTTAACTCATGTGATTCCTCTTAACCCACAGAGTATAAATTGCTTGATGCTCTGAATAAAGTTGGCTATTTCATAAAACTTCAGTCCACCTCATTTCTCCAGGTCCAACTTCATTCTCCCAGATCCAATAGCCCCTAAAGTGGTAAACAGTCCACAACCTCCTTCCAATTACCCTGAGACCCCTCCAATACATATTCCTTGCAATTTCATGTCCTCCTTTAAAAATACTTAACAACTGAGCCAAATTATTGCTACCCATGTGCGCACGGGGGGAGGGGGGGGAGTCATCCATTGAGGAACACATTACCTACCAGTAGCCATGTCTCCAAAAGAGAGTGATTATCCCTCCCTCTGCAGCCATCAACTGAGAATTGTTACCCCAAGCCAGGGATGAGGCCTTGGAGATGCCGCCATACTCTGTGCTAGAATTTTTAACTGGATTGTTGCTGTATCAGTCTAACAGTTATGCAAAGCTTCAGACATCATAACTCCAGATTCCTAGACTCAAATGCAAAAAGAAAGATATGAACAACCAAGAAAATATGCCTTCTCCAGAATCCAGAAACTCTAACATAATAGGCCCAGGGAAATCAATTTAATGGAAACATAAGACAGGAACTCAAAAAAGCAATTATGGAAATGTTTGAGGACCTTGAAAAGGATATAAATAAGTGCCTTAATGAAAACACATAGTTTAATGAAATTCTTAAAACAATTCAAGTCATAAAATTTTAATTTAACAAAGAAGTAGAATCACTAAAGAAAGCACAAGTGGAAAGTGAAAAACTCAGGATATCAACTAAAACCCCTGATGTAAGCCCCATCAACAGATTAAAAGACATGGAATAGAGAATTTTAGATCTTGAAAATAAGGTAGAAGAAATGTATAGCTCAAAAAAATGTTAAAACTAAAAAAAGGCACAAAACATCCAGGAAATCTGGGGCATTATGAAAAGATAAAACCAATCAGTCATAGGAATAGAGGAAGGAGAATAAAGCCAGTTCAAAACTATAGAAAATAATTATAGAACAAACTTATAGAAGGCAATGTCCTGAATTTAAAGAACAAGATGGCCATCAAGATGCACGAAGCATATGGAATACCAAATAGACAGGGCCAGAAAAGAAACTCCCCACAACACATAATAATTGAAACACTAAATGTACAGAACAAAGAAAGAATGTTAAAAGTCTCAAGGGAGAAATACCATGTTCCAGATATAGGCAAGCCCGTTAGTATAACAGCTGATTTGTCAAGGGAGATTCTAAAAGCCAGGGAGTCCTGGAAGGATGTTCTATGAGTTCTGAGAGACCAGAAAAGCCAGTCCAGAATGCTATACCCAGCCAAACTACCAATATAACAATCAACAGACAAAAAAACCCATTTCACAATAAAAAGAGATTTAAGCTACTTCAGTCCACCAATCCAGCTATTCAGAAGACATTAGAAGGAAAACCTCAGTGTGAAGATAAGGTTAACTACACCCAGGAGGATATAAGGAATAAAAAATATCAGCTTAGCATATCAAAATTGGGGGGACCCATATCACAACAAAATAATAGAAATCAACAAACACCACTCATCGATAATTCTCAATCAGTGATCTCAATTCCCCAATAAAAAGACTCAGACTAATAGACTGGATTAGAAAACAGGATCCCCCTTTCTGTTTCACCCAAGAAAATATCTCACCATCAAGGATAGACATCACCTTGGGGAAATAGAATGGAAAAGGATATTCCAATCAAATAGAACCAAGAGTCAAAAAGGAAGAGCTATTTTAATATCTGTAAAAAATAGACTTCAAACTGAAACAAATTCAAAGAGATAAGGAAGGACACTACACAATCATTAAAGAAAAAATTAAAAGGGTATTACAGTTCTAAATATTTATGCACCAAACACAAGACACCCAAATTCATAAATGAAACACCACTACAGATAAAAGTCACATATTAACTCTAAGACAGTGACAATGGGTGACATCAATACCCCGCTCCTACCAATAAGTCATTCAGAAAAAACTAAACAGAGATATGTTGGAGTAAAACATAATAACATAAATCAAATGGACCTAGCAGACATCTAGAGAACATTCCACTAAACACTAAAGAATATCTTTCTTTTCAGGACCTAACAGAAGCAAGTCTCAATAGATATAGAAAAGAAGTTGCAATAAAACCCTCCATTTTACCTGACCACTGTGGAATTTAAAGCTAAATACCAGCAGAAAATATATAAACTTATGAAAAATGAACAACTCACTACCGAATGGAAATTATAAGACATTAACCGAGAAGGAAATTATAAGCCGTTCAGAATTGAATGAAAAAGAAAATATAGCATACATAAAAAATTGGAGAAATCTCATAACTTAATGACACACTTAAAAGCTCTAGAAAAAGAAGTGGAAATAATACCAAAGGGAAGGAATGGGAAAAAAATACTCAAACTCAGGCCTGAAATCAAGGAAATTGAGACAAAAAAATACAAGCACTCAATGAAGCAAGCAATTGGATCTTTGGGGAAAAAAAAACATTGACAAACTTTTAGCCAAATTAATGAAAAGATGAAGAGAAAAGATCTATTAAAGTTAGAGATGAAAAGGGAGACATTACAACAGATACTGAGGGCATTCTGAAAATCATAAAAAACATACCTTAAACTGAATTGTATCAAACTGAAGAAGCTAAAATAAATGGATGAGTATCTTGATACACTCAACCTACCAAAGTTAAAACAACATGAAATAAACAATTTGCACACACTCATAACCCCTAATGAAATAGAAGAAGTAATTAAAATTCTCCCAAGCAAAAAGAGTCCAGGGCCATACAGATTCAGTACAAATTTCTACTAAATTTTCAAAGAGAAATTAACTCTAATAATCCTCAAACTATTCTGCAAAATAGAAACTGAAGGGACATTTCCTAATTTTTTTAAATCCACTGTTGCCGTGATACTAATACTATACAAAAACCCAAGAAAAAAGAAAATTATAGAGCAATATCCCTTATGAAAATAGATGCAAAATTTCTCAAGAAATGCTTACAAAAGTCATTTTGGAATACGTTAACAAGACTATCTACCACAATCAAATAGAATTCATTCCAAAGATGCAGGGATGTTTCAACCTATGTGAAAGAATAAATGTAAAATATCACATAAACAATTTAAGGGTAAAAAGAACATGAACACCTCATTAAATGCAGAAAAGGTCTATGACAAAATTCAATATACCTTCATGAAAAAATCCTGGAAAGACTAGGGACACAAGGGACATACTTCAACATAATAAAGGCAATTTACCCAAAGCTCGTAGCCAGTATCATTCTAAATAGAGACAAATTCAAATAATTCCCACTAAAATCAGAAATAAGTCAAAGATGCCCACTCTTACTGTATCTATTTAATACAGTACTTGAAGTATTAGCTAGAACAGTTAGACAACAGAAGATTATCTAAGGAAAAGAAGAAGTCACACTGTCCTTATTTGTGGATGATATAATTATATGCATAAAAGATTCAAAAGACTTCACCAGGAAATAACTGATAAACGCTTTCAGCAAAGTAGCAGAACACAAAATTAACACACAAAACTCAGTAGCTTCCCTATACAAAGAAATGACAAATGGACTGAGAAAGAAATCAGAAAACAATAACTCTCACAATAGCATCAAAACATATCATGGGATAATTTTAACCAAGTAAGTAAAAGACTTGAATAATTAATAAAATATTGAAGAAAGAAATTAGATAAGACACCAGAAGACAGAAAGACATACTGTGCTCATGGAACCTTAGGATTAATATTGTGAAAATAGTGACCCACAAAAAGGAATCTATAGATTCAATGCAATTTTCATCAAAATCACAACACAGTTCTTCAAAGAAGTTCAAAAATTATCTTCAGTATCATGTGGAAACACTAAGAAAAACAATAAGATGCTAAAATAATTCTGAATAATAAAAGAATTGCTGAAGAAATCATTGCCCCCAATCCAAGTTGTGCTATAGAGCTATAGTAACAAAAATAGCATGATATTGACATGAAAACAGACCAATGGAATCAATCTGAATACCCAGACATAAGTCCACACCTATGGATACCTCATCTTTGATAAAGAAGCCAAAAATTCAAAGTGGAGAAAATATATAATCTTCAACATATGGTACTGGTCAAACTGAATAGCTTCATGTAGAATAGTGGTTCTCATTCTTCCTGTAGTTATGACCCCTTAATACAGTTCATGCTGTTGTGACCCCCAATCAAAATTATTTTCATTGCTACTTCATAAATTTAAGTTTGCTACTGCTGTGAATTGTAATATAAATATCTGATATACAGATGGTCTTAGGCAAACCCTATGAAAGGTTCATTTAACCCTCAAAGAGACTATGACCCCCAGGATGAGAACCACTGATGTAGAAGAACATAAATATCCATATTTACCACTCTCCACAAAACTTAATTCCAAATGGATCAAGTATCTCAACATAAAACAAGATTATCTAAAGGTTTTAGAAGATAAAGTAAGGACTGTGCTTGAACTTACTGGCAATGCAAAGAACTTTCTCAAAAGGATACTGATAGCACAGGTAATAAGACCAACAATTAGTAAATAAGACCTCATGGAGCTAAATCAGCTTCTATATAGCAAAGGACACCATCATGTGAGTAAAGAGGCAGCCTATAGAACAAAGAAAAACCTTTAGTAACTAGACCTCTGTTAGATGGTTAGTATCTAGAATATATGAAGAACTAAAATAACCTGAATGCCAAGAAAAAAAAACTCAATTTGAAATGGGGTATAGAACTAAACATGGAGTTCTCCAAAGATGAAACACAAAAGGCTGATAAAAAAAAGTTCTAAAAATGTTCAACATCCTTAGTCATCAGGGAAATGCAAATAATAACTACTTTGATATTTCATCTCACCACAGTTGGAATGGGCAAGATCAATAAAACAAATGACAGCTCATACTGGCAAGGATGTAGGGAAGGGGGACCACTTATTCATAGCTGGTGGGAGTGCAAACTTGTGCAGCCATGATGGAAATATTTAATGAAGTGGTCAATATCCTTAGCAATTGGGGAAATGAAAAATTAAAACTACTTTAATGCCCCATCTCACATCAACGTGGTCATCATCAAGAATACTAGTAATAACAAACACTAGCATGGATTTGACAAAGATAGAACATTTTTATACTGTTGGTGAGAGTGAAAAAATCATCATCAAAGGATAATTTCACTATAAAAATATAGTAGTAGTAAAAAAAACACCTCTTAAATGCCAGTCATTTTAGAAAGTAGGGGACTATTTTGTGTAATTTAAAATTATCATAGTTTATTATGGTTGCCATGAGCTATGTTGATATGTTTTTTTTGTGGGGGAGGATTTTTGTTTGTTTTTTCTATTTCTATTTATTTCTTCCTTCTACTCAAAAAAATTTTTTTTCATGTAATATATCCTGATTACGGTTTCCACTGCTTCTTCTCCTCCCCACATCCCCTCCCATCCACAGCTGTTGGCCAAAGGGGTCCCATGGGAACCCCGGAAACAGGTTGTTGTCAAGCCTATAGGTTGCTCTCCACAAACTGACAAGACTCTGTTGCTGAATACTGTACCTACATAACTAATTAAACATAGAGACATTGATTTGGTGCCTACACAGATAGAGTGTTTATCACTACATTCCAGTGTCTTTGGTACAGGAAGGTATTCTGAACACTATCAAAGGAGAAACATAAACACCAAATATTTACAAAATCGTCGATCCACACTGGTGTGCTGCCTGTAAGATATGTTAGTGCAATGGTGGCACAAAGCTTGTGGGAGTAACCAACCTATATCTGATTTGACTTAAGGCCTGCTCCAAAATATGGAACCCATGCCCAACACAGCTTGGTTGACCAAGAACCCGAGAACAGATATCCTAGGAACATAAGGTGAAATCATATATATAGCAATAAAATGACTCCTGCTGGCATTCTGCCTTACTCATAGTTCATTGCCTTGTTGATATATAATCAGAGAAGCTGCCTCCTGCAAAAGATGGGGAGAAACACAGAGACCCACAGCCAGACAATATGTGGAGAGTAAGAGACTTTGGAACACTAAGGCCTAGATGAGACGTCTCCATCAAATCCCCCTCTCAGTGCCCAGGGACCTCTAAGGAGGAGGTGGTGGAATGAATGTAAGGGCCAGCAGGGAAGCAAGACACCAAGGAAATAAGACCCTCTAAAACAGACTGAGGCAGCATGCACAGGGCCTTCACAGGTCTGTGCCAGATGGGTTCCTACAACAGAAAGGATCAAAAGAAGGAAGTCCCTATCTAACCCAAAAGCTATCTCCAACTGATAACCACTTGCAAATGAAAATTTAGTTTCCTGAAAGGTAGTCTCACTGGGGAAACAAACTATTCTTAAGAGCAAGCCACATGCCCACCAGTAGATGGCAAACAGAAAACTGAGACAGTGGCAACTTTGGAATAAGAAACTATTGATAGAACTGTATACACTAATCTGTTAGTTGCAATGAATCTAAGCTGAAAGTAAAAATTCAGTGTAAGACTAATCATTAGTATTTATTGATAACAATGAAGATGAGGTGAAAGTAAACACGCAATAGTAGATAAAAGACAGAAATGAATGGTTGGGCATGGTGGCACATGCCTATAATCCTAGCACTTGAGAAGCAAAGGCAGGCACATCTCTGTGAGTTTGAGGCCCACCTGATCTATAAAGCAAGTTCCAGGATAGCCACACAGAGAAACCCTGTCTTGAAAAAAAGACGGAGATGAGGAACGTTAGGGTAGATAAGATAACCTAAAATGGTCCCACCACACAGGAGGCTGAGACATGGATTCCCTACAACAGTCTATATTCTGAAAAAGAAAGAATAGGGATATCTCAGTCAAAACTCAGGAGCTCAGAAAACCCCATGCAAGAGGAGGCAGGAAGAGTCTAAGAGTTAGAGGGGATGGAGGACACAAGGAGAACAAGACCCCCTAAATCAACTGTGCAAAGATCATCTGAAGTCATAGTTACTGGAACTGCAACCACGGGGATATCATGGGTCTGCACTAGTTCCTCTGTGGATATATTATACCTCTCAGTTTAGTATTTGTATGGGAATCCTGAGTGTGTGAATGAGTGTGTCTCTGATTCTTGTGCCTTCCCTTGGGGTTCTTTTTCTTCTCTTTGTTTGTCTTGTCCAACTTGGATATGATGGGTTTCGTTTTATCTTTTTATATGTTATTTTATGTTTTGTTATCTCTTAGAAGCTTGTTCTTTTCTTATGAGAGACAGAAATGGAGCAGATCTGGATGGGAGAGGATGTGGAGAGGAACTTGGAGGAGCAGAAAGAGAAGAAACTGTGGTAATCAGGATCTATTGTATGAGAAAAGAATCTATTTTCAATAAAAGAGAAAAAGAATAAACGTGGCTAAGAAATACTTCAAAAATGTTCATCGTTCCTACCAACTAGGGAAATTAATTTTCAATTAAAACAAAATTGCTATTTCATGTTACTCCAGTCAGAATGGCAAAAGGATCAACAAAACAGCTTACAATAAATGCTGGGGTGGATGCTAGGAAAAGGGGAACCCTCATTCACTGTTGGCCAGATTGTAATCTGGTGAAGGCACTATGAAAATTAGTATGGAGAATTCTCAAAAAGCTAAAAGCAAATCTAGTCTTTGACCTAGCTATACCACTCCTTGGCATATGCTGAAAGAAGTTAACATCCTTCTCCACAGATTCTTGCTCAGCTATGTTAATTGCTGCTCTATTCACAATATCTAGGAAATGTCCTTCAACTGATGTCGGGATAATGAAAGTGGTATAGATACAATGTGGAATACTATTCAGCTGTAAAGAAAAATGAAATCATGTACTTTGCAGGTAAATGGATGGAACTAGAAAAGATTATATTGAGGAAGATAATCCAGACCCAGAAACAAATGTTCGCATGTTCTTTCTTACTGGAAGCTCATAGCTCTAAATCTTCAGATGCAAACAGTTATCCTGGAGTAACTGTCTAAACCAGGAAAGTAAAAAGGAACCATTTCCTGGATATAATGGTAGGGCAACAAAGAAGTGTACAGGGATCTAATTGGGGAAATGGGAGCCACTAATTCAGAGGGAGATCAGTACAGAAGAAGGAGAAAAAAAGGTGAAGTTACAGTAAGGATATTTGGAAAAGTCAAGGGAACTATGCTGTTAACTTCCTACCTAAAAAAATAACTATAAAACAGTTAAGTGAATTTTTTTCTTCTGGGCTGACAATGGTACGTCCAAGATTCAAAGACTACATAACAAAAAACCCCAATAGCAAGCATGAGAACTCTTCTTTTGTGTTTTTGGTCAGGATTGCCTAAGAGACTCCCAAAACATTACAGGCTATTATTATTGTCTTTGGTTTTCTCCCAGAAGTAGAAATTAAGTCCCTGTTACTGTTGACACCATGCACTTCAGACACAGGGCTCAGAAGCCCCTAAGCTGTAACTGACCTGAATTCTTCCTCCCTGAGGACTAATTTTCATGGTACTGGAAAGTGTCATGCAAGCTTCCAAAAGGAGGAAGCAATCCACAGTCCTACCCAGCTATGATGCCTATGAACCACAGCAATGTTCAGCACGGCACAAGAAACCTAAGGGTTCAATAGTGGCATGCATATCGTTGAAGTAACCATCAGGTCTCCAATTGTACTTAAGATCAGCTCAACAAGGAAGTCATGCTTGGTAATAAAAAGCTAGCCAACTACTCAGGGCTAATAAAGTCACAGATCTTGGAGGAGTATCTACAATCACCAATTTATTAAACCAGCAAAATCCCTTACTACACTCTTAATATTTATCTCTATGCCCACAGATAAGTGTAGTCCTCCGTTTCATCAAGGAAACTCATGTTTGCAATGGAGACCATCACAGAAAACCACAACTAATGAAAATACAGAGTTGTGGAGCCCAGCCCCAGTGGATAAGTCTACAAAACAACTCCTGTTCTTAGGTCTAGAGGATTATTGTAGAAGAGGGGACACAGTGATTGTAAGAGCCACAGGAACAGGGAGTTTGCTGTGAGACTGTGTATCCTGGAATTGTCAGAAGCAACACCTATGAAATCTCACCAATATGACTGGCTAAACATGTGTTGAAAAAGGACAACAATGGACATGCCAAAGTGGATGTGGAAAAGCCCAGGGGTCCTCAACCTCACAGAAAGAACTACAGGCAACTAATAAATACTGAGAGTGGAGACACAGACATTTCCCAGAAAGAGCACACCAATTGGTTATCCAATTCCATAAAAATATACATACAAGTAACATTATATAGACTAAGTATGTTATGTTTAAGAACATATGTACACACATATATGAATGTAACAAGAGTTAATGAAAGAAGAGGCTATGAATTTGAAAAAGATTCAATAGGGGAATATGGGAAGATTTGGAGGGATGAAAGGAAAGGGGGAAAATGGTATATTTATATTGTAATCTCAAAAATAAGAGGAAAATATTTTTAAATGAATGAGTTAAATGCAAAAAAGAAACTATTGACATCATCTCCATCTAGCTGCAACAATTTTTATTCATAATGAGTTTGACATTTCCACAGATCTGTCATAGAACATAATAGACCATAATAGCAAAAAAAAGCACTGTAACTTTAAAGTGTGAAAAATTGTTTGGGATAAGTGGCCACAACAGAATATAGTGGGGAAATCTTTCTAATAATTCACAAGAACCATAGTTATGTATCTTACAGAGAAGCTCCAGATACTGATGGAGAAATTTGTGAGAAAGCAGAGGTAATTCAATATGGATAACAGCAATGAGAATATTAGCCCATGACATGCAGTAGATGAATGATATTGCAGAAAAGAAGAGGAACTTCAATACAGCCTGTCAAAGGATCCCACCAAAGTGAACTCCATCACCATCTAGCATTTTTCTCACGTGTAGGCATCTCCATCTTTTTTTTGAAGAGAACAGTGGTAAAACAAAGAAGGAATCAAAGAAAGTTCAGAGCTGAAAGTTGAAGGGGGAATTTTACCCCAAGGGGGAAGAAATCCAGAGTCTACCCCACTTCCTATGTTCCTTTGAGTCTTCTTTCAGCCTTGGTTAGGGAAATCGCCAATGCCAATGAGAGATTGTACTGCCTCATCCTCTCACACAGGCTATCTACACTTGAACAGGCAGGGCCACACCACCTTTATAGACTATATTAACAGAAATTTCCTGAGGGATTGAACTTGATTTGTGTATATACTAAGGGTTTTACTAGTGAAACACAGCCCTTGAAAGGAATTTCTATGCCCGCCAAAGCATTCACTTAGTCTAGAATGATGCTTAGATGCCTTCAGATAAAAGGATAAATAATTCAAAATCTAAATGAAACAGTTCCCTTATTTTAGCCTCTACAAGAAAATTTAATTTATTTTTTTCTTGTTATTGTTCAAGTTTTGAGCACTAATTGTGTATAGAAAAGAATGTTTTAAAAACATATTTTAATTAAAATATTATTATGTCACTTCCCCCTTCTCTTTTATCCCTCTAAACCCTCTCATGCCACCTCACTGTCTCTCAAGTTGATGACTTCTTTTTTTTTTTGCTTTTTAACAATATAGATAGATAGATGATGATAGATAGATAGATAGATGATAGATAGATAGATACAACCTGCTAAGTTAGTTTTTTTGTTTGTGTGTATATAAATTCAGGGTTGACAACTCTGTATTAGATAATCAGTTAGAGGACTCATCCTTGGGAGAAGCTAATTTCTCCACTCTCAGCAATTGTTAGTGGAGAGAACATTACAGAAGAGGAGGCAAAAAGATTTTAAAAGTGGAGGACCAAGAAGTGTGCTGTGAAATTTTGTCTCCTAGTAACAGCTGTCAAAACAAGACCTGAACAATGACAGTATCAACGGAAATCAAATTCTTTGACACAATAGGATGAGAGATGGAGTAGAACTTGAGTATCTTGTCATCAAACTCAAGGAATTTAAAGAGAGATTTGATCATGATGAGGCATCAGAGATGTACCAAGTGAAATTGCAATCTTTGTCCAGGATAGCTCTATTGTGAAGTAGCTAAATTATTATTCAAAGAATCAGTGAGGATTCTAGCAAAGAATGCTAAAGCAGGTGCATTTTAGTTGATTATGTTTTTGCTGTATTGATACACAGGAGCTGTGTTTTTATTATCCATAGAATGACACACAATAAATACATGTCTTTCCTGCCTCAAAGTTGAGACTTTCCAATAAAACGATGGTTGAGTGAAAATATATGAACGTACAAAGATATGCTAATGCAGGTGATGGCTGTTTCTGGGGGAAGGAATACAGTAAGATTTCCTCCCAGTCAACTTCGTTGTCTCTTTTCAAAGTGTATGGACCTTGGGAATTCAGTAGCTGCATTTGTGAACATCTTTCTTTTCTGCCTGGTACTAGGAACAGTATTCAGTCATGGAAGAGCTTTATAAATGGTTGAAATGTTGGGATCTATTTCCTACCCTCTTTGTATCCTTGCCAATAAACACCTCTAAGAGCACATGGAAAACCCATTCAGTACTGCCAGGAATGCCCAGGAGACCTTAAGCAAGAGTAGTGTTGAGTGATGTTTTCTTAGCCACTTTACTCCCCTAACTAAGGCTCATAGATCTATTACCTTGGTACTTGGTATTAAATTATGCTTAAGCAGCTTTTTCGTACCGAGGGTAACTAACTTAACTTTTATTTATCAGCCAGGGCCCATACAAAAGTAAAAAGCAGCTTAACTTTTTTTAAAATAATCTCTCTTGCAAAGAAAAAATGGTTTTAAAAAATAATCCTCTTTTTTAATGTAAATGTGTTTCTTATTTTAAGTAGACTAAAACTTTACACCACAGGTCTCCAACCCCCCTCATATCCCCACATATACTCAGCCCCTCATACTTCCACATCTCCCACAACCCCACACTTACAACTCTTGTCCTCACATACCCCATAGTAATTTAAAATATATATGAAGCTATGTTCTTTTTAGGGTTAAAAATATGCTGTTCTGTATAAGCAAATTTCCTAAGTACTGACACAAATGAGGAGCCAGGTAGAGAGCAAGGAATGAGAGAAGAGAGGAGAGACTTTTGAGACTTTCGGTATGTAGTTTTGATGGCATAGAACTCATTGTGTAGACCATGATGGCCCCAAATTCACAGTGATGTACTTGCTTCTGTCTCCCCAGTCCTGGAATTAAAAATGTGCATCATCAGGTTCAGGTAATCTATTTTTAAAATAGTTAGAGGGCCATTAAGAGAAAATTAAAATTGAGAGGTGACAGTGTACAATAAATTGGAGTAGACAGAAGAAAGAGAACATGCATATCAAGTTGGGATATAGAATAAAGAAACTTTTTGGGTGTGGTAAAAGAGAGTCAAGCTATAGCTGGAAGAAAATTATAGGATGGTAAAGTTATGCTTAGTGGGAGATCAAATTGTTCTGTCTAAGTAAAACTAGTTATCTTATAATGATGACATAGGTTGTTTCATGCATTAGTAGGCTCATTGATGCCACATCCAACTCCACCTGGATCTGAGGTCTAGGAGCACAGAGTGAATGAACTTGGGATATTCTGTATGATGCCATCATTATGAGAATGAAGGAGATACAGGGAAATAGGAGCATATCTCGAGAGAGTAGGAGAGAATTGGCATACTGAAGAGAATGAGCTAAGCAGGAAGATAAGCCAAGGGACCAGAGAGGAAGAAAGTGAGCTAAGAGGAACAGCAAGAGAGGCAGTGAGTGCTTGAGCACTCCTCCTCCCCAAGATGTCTTTAGTAATTCACTGCACTTCCACACTCCCTGCTAGTTCAACCCACTGCTTATATCTCTATCACACAACTGAGCTTATTAGAAAGTGACCCAATGGGTTACTAGTGATCAAATCCAGTATTCTTTGTCATTGCTGTAATGTGACTTCTTACTTTGATTTCTTCTAAGAACCGTTGTATTTTGATTTCCTCCTCATGTCCCTGATTACATTCCTTTATTATATTTTTCACATCTGTAGTTAAGTCACCAAGATTTAATGCAGGTCTCTGCTTCGTCTCCAGTGTAGCTTCCCTTGTCACCTTCCTTATGTCTAACTTGTAAATATATGCATCTCTTAAGTTTGAGTGACATTTAAGATAAAATAGTCACAAACACTGAATTTTAGTGGCCTGACATGAAACAGGTTCATTTTTTGTTCATGCTACATATCCATAAGCAATGGGGCTCTGTGCATTGAAATTCAGGCACCAAGCCTGACAGGAGATTCCACTTGACATGTACTTTAATGATGACAGAGGCAGGACAAGAGAAGCTTAGAGGAATCTGTACTGCCCTTTAAGCTTCTATCTGGAAGTGACAGAGCCTTTTTATTTCCTGACACAGAGCTGGCTAAAGCAGTGGTGTGATGATGCTGCCTTGTACATGGAAGAATATGGGGACTGGAGTAATTGTAAAAAAAAATCCCAGTGATCACCGTTATGTTTCCTACTCATTTCTATAACCTTGTTCTTTATATAGATTGTCATATCTGGCATTATGAGTCTATCCAGTTCTTCATACCAGTAACTCCTGAAAGTTATAGCTAGAAATCTTTAAGAATAACATGATTGTATGGTTTCTTGAGCCCTAAACTGTAAGAAATCTTAAAAAGTAATTTTTGGTTTATTTGAGAGACAAGGACTCTATGTAGTTCTGGATGAATAGACACACATTATGTAGCCCAGGCTGGTCTCAAACTCATGACAGTTATCCTGCCTAGGTTTCCTGAGTGCAAGGACTGCAGGATGAACTGCTATGCTTTGCTAAAATAAAAAAAATTAAAATGTATCTGTAATTATTCCATTACATTCTAAAATATCATTGTTTTTCCTGTACTTCTGCTAAAGACACTTAAGTTTTCATAATAAAGCATACTAAGAAACTTAATCACCATCCTTCCTTATTGCAATTTCCCCATCAGTCACTAAGTACACCGAGTCTCACTATACATCTCTCCTTTACTGATGTATATTCATTAAGATAGCATTGATGGGGCTAGAGAGATGATTCAGAAGTTAAGAGCAATTGCTGCTCTTCCAGAAGACCTGGGTTTGATTCCCAGCATCCACATGGCAGCTTATAACCATCAGTAACTATAGTTCTAGAGAATCTGATGTACTTTTCTGGCCTCATCCCATACCAGGCACACATTAGGGTGAATAAACATACATGCAGACAAAATACTCAACAATGTTAAAAATAGGGTTGAATTATATAAAGACATTTCAGACAAGTACATCTTGTACTTTGACCATATTATGCCCTTGACACACTCCCTTTTCTCTCCTCCCCTTTCCTAGTGTCCTTCCTTCCCTGTCACCATGTGTATGTGTGTGAACATATACATGGTTTTATGTCTCAGATTCACAAATGAGAACATATATGATACTTGTCTTTCTATGTCTAGCTTACTTTGCTTGATATGAAGATTTCCATTCCATTCACTTTCAAGTAAATGACATTTTTTCTTCTTTATGCCCAAATAAAGCATTATAATATATATGAGCCACATTTTCTTTATTCTTTCATCAGTTGCTGGACACCTAGGCTGATTCAAGGAATTGGCTATTCTGAATAGCATGCAATGTCTCTTTAATATGGATGCTGGTTTTTGTCTTATCAAATTATCTTTTGTCAAAGTCCTCTGTTTGTCTTTTACATGGACTCTTTTTCTGCCCTGTTCCTCTATGTTAGACATTTCTGCCAGAGTAATTTTATGTTTCGATTATATCTCCCCCATACTTCAAAACCTTGTTTCATTTTCAACTTCCTACAGAGCTAAACCCTTCCTCTCCTTGAGTAAATGAAATTTAACAGGCGGATATTGAACAACTATAATGTGTGTGACACAGCTAACTGCTATATTTTAAAGCATTCTGTGCATATTTCTATTAAAGCACTCTTTATTAAATTGCCACTGTTAGTTTAGAGATCCATTTGGCTGCTAGGTTAAGGTAGAGACTGTGATTTCCTTTCATGTGTATCCAGTGCTTAGTATAATATTAAGGACAAAAATGGCACTCTATAAATCTAGGAAAACTAATATGTTAAAAGAAACAGACACAGAGGGAAGACACCTGCCTGGGAAGAGGAATCCATGTAGTAGGTAGGAAAGATGAATTCTGAAGACATAGAAGTTTAAATGAGACCAATAACCAGCTTTGCCACTCCATGGTATAAAATTCAGTCAGAAAGGGATGCATTTTGATCAGAAGTGCTTTTGTTCCTTTCCAATTTATTTCTATATAATTATAACTATTTGTGGTTCCAAATTTCCAGTATTTTTGCAAGAGGTTTTTAATGTTTCAGAATTCCAGGATTTGATGGCCAGATTTATATTTCTGCTAGCTAACTATGTTTTCTTATGATAGGCTGAAGAATAAATACTATAAAAACAAAGTAGTTTTGTGGTGATTTGGGAGAAAATGAGGGAAAGGAAGGTAGAGTCAAACAAGTTTTCTGAATCCTGTACTCATATAGATTGCAAAGGATGAGATAGCTTTTTAGAAACCAAAGTGGATGCTGGGCCCTCACTGGGACTCCTCTTGGTTATCCTGCTGTTGCCCTGTGTTGTGGAAATCCTGCAGCTTTGGATCTGTGTTCCAGCAGATCACAGATGGGGTGGATCAACTTGTAAAACCCTGGTTCTGGGCCTGAGTAGTTGCAGGTCTCGAACCAGACCAATGACTCTTTGCAATGAACACTTGCAAGTAAAGATATATAGACAAAAGGATTTGCTTCATGACTCACTAAGGGACACCACAGCTTCTGTGATGAGATTTTCCCCCTTTTTTTCTCTTCAATTTTATCGGGGGGAGGAGGCTGCAAGGATACAGGGTGGATATGCAAGGACAGGAAATGAATGGGATCTAGGTGCATGATATGAAAGACACAAAGAATAAATAACATGAAAGTTAAGAAAAAGAAGCCAAAGTGGAATATCTGAGGTTAGAATTATCCTACATATTTTAATTATGAGAAACAATAGGATATGCAAAGGTATAGGTTTTGCACACAGACCTGGATCTGAGTCTTGCTACTTCCAAGTAAACTTGGTCTAGCCACTTAAGCTCTCGAATAAAGTTCTGCCATTTTTAAAACAATTTCTAACTCAAAGTGATGTTATGAATATTAAATGAGATTATGCAGAAATGCTACTTTGGGTATACAGTAAACAGTCAGATTAATTTTTAGCCTACTATTGTTATAGGAGCCTCAGTGTGCTGCTTAGGTGACATAGGTTTTAACTGGAAGCTAGAGAAAATGACCTTTTAGGTTATTACAGGCCTATGATTCTGACTTTGTAATTCTTTGGCTAGGAGCAAAATAAACTTTACTCACCAAGCCCTGTGCTGATCTGATAACCCCAAAGCCCAGACACACTGCATAATTCTCCGACAGCAATAACTCAGCTGCCAGTTCCCAGGCAGAGGGTAGGAGAAAGTCCAATATCCGGGCAGTGTTAGGATCTACAACTTCCTGTGCTTGGCCTAGTGAAATCTGACCAGATAAGAGCAGTCAATAAGAACATCTCCTGACAGCAAAGCTCCTGTTATATCTGACTATGAATATATTGATGTTAAATACCTGAATCAATAAGGTTCATTTGAATAGTCACCTATGATTATAAGAAATCTGGGGGAAAGTCTTCATAATTGTGGCACAAACTGAAAGGTCTCTTTCTATAAAGAGTGATATCTTGCTTGTTATGTGAGGAGAGATGCCTTAGCTTTTAGAACTTGCACCGAGTCATCTCCATGTGATATCCAAAATGAAACCAAGTCTCAGTTCCTGATCCTGAAAATCACATGATGTTCTCATCAAGGCTTTCACTTGAAGGTCAGAAGTTTTTCCAACATTAGTCACACACTTGAATAAGAAAGCAAGCATTGCTTTGAAGATGCTTACTACCTATACATTCAATTTCCAAGGGGTTCTTGTCCTTTAGAAACCCAAGGGACCAAATGCCTGGGGCATAACTTATTGTTTCCCTTGCCTGTTCTACAATGACTACGGATACTATCCAGGTAAACATTTTGATAACTAGATTCTTCAAGTGAGTCATCCCGCTTTCTTCCCTTGAAGCAATTTCCTAAGTGTGATCATATGCCTCCTTTTCTCCAAATGTCATAGAGAAGTGAATTGTATGGTTTTGACTATAAAATGTCAGGAGCTCACTTATGAATCCTGTTCCTTTTGTAAGAAGCCCGGGCTATGGACATGATAAACACTTAAAAAAAAAAAAAGCGGCATGGCTTCAGTATTTGGCTGC
The DNA here is from genome assembly GCF_004664715.2 of Peromyscus leucopus. Classification (NCBI taxonomy): domain Eukaryota; kingdom Metazoa; phylum Chordata; class Mammalia; order Rodentia; family Cricetidae; genus Peromyscus; species Peromyscus leucopus. Next base: position 115,249,979 of record NC_051083.1, read on the forward strand.
AAGCTCATTGTTGTCAGGCAAGTCTCAGTTGAAATTCTCTCTTTGCAACTTCCTAATTGTGTGAACTCAAACAGAAGTTACAGATTTCAGCTTTTCACCTGGAAAATGAATGTGACTATATTAATACTAGGGTAGGAAAGTGGCTTGGGGGATAAACTAAAACAATGCACAGTAGTGTCTGATTCAAGGGTTCACTAAATTGGACTGGCTGTAATAAGAATACAATTGAGCTCATTTCTTTCGGGATTCACTGAGAGAATGTAACTGTATGGTAACTGTGTTTATAAACATTTTATTAAGTTTGAGAAAATTAGGAAAGTATTTCATCAATCATCCATATACATGGCATATCTTATGTCTAGAGCAGTGTGTGTGTGTGTGTGTGTGTGTGTGTGTGTGTGTGTTCTTGTGTGTGTGTGTGTGTACATACACAGAAAGGTGCAGCTCCTGTGAGACTGCAGCTATAATCCCTTAAGACTCCATAAACTTCTTAGGTCTAGCTGTATTGGGAGGTACATGTACAGTAGGAATTTGAAATTCCAAAAGTCTTATCATTAAAGGACAGCAGGGGATGGTGTCCCCTTAGTTGTGTTATAGTGCGACAGGATAAGCCCTGAGACATGATGTACTTTTACTTTTCTAGCCATAGTTTGATAATTCCCTATTTCACTTTTCCTCGTTATATTGTTAACTCACTGAGAAAATGGAAATGTATGTCTAATTCTTCCCACTGGAAAAAAAACAGCCAGGATACATTGGGGAGCAAATTTAAAGCATTCTTTACAGAAGGTCCATGATACCAAGACTTGGTAACATAGCTGAACTTCTCTGTCTGAAGAAGACAGAAATCTAGAAGAAAGGATAACTTGGACTTGAAGGGCTAAGAATATGGAACTACTTTCACTTTATGAATGTCAGTTACCTGGTATTAGAAGTGCTTCTTAAGTCAATGGGACTCTAGGTTTATCTGTGTCTGTATGTCCTTGAAACATAACTTTAAGCATTGAATTTTGCCTTATTGAAAGAGTTTCCTTTCAAGACTGAGGTGAAATTTGCATTGAATGAAACATAAAATAAAAAATGTAAATTTTCAAAATGTATATGCATTTGTAACTACAATTTTACCAAAATATGCAACCTGTCTATATGACTCATTTCTTTGTATCACATTACAATCTCCACACTCATAAACAGCCACTGCTCTGTTTCCTCCCTCCCAGAATGATTTTGGTAGTCTTTGAACTTCATATGCATAGAGACACACACCATGCATATTTCCTTATCTAGCTTTTTCACATAGCAGTTTTGAGATTTATTGATGCTACTGCATGTGACAGTTTTTTTAATTAGTTTTGGATGGTTTGACATATGGAAATCAATAATTATAATAAACCACAGAAATGGATATGAAGACAAAAATCATACCATCACCTCAATAGTTGCAGAAAAAGCCTTTTATATATTATAATGCGTCTTTATGATAAAAATCCTAGATAATGTAGGATGAGAGGGAACACATGTCAACATAATAAAAGCTATTTATGAGAAACCCACAGCCAACATCATCCAAAATAGAGAAAAATTTGAAGTAATACCACTGAAGAAGTCAGGACTGAGACAGGGCTGTCCACCTTACCCACTCCTTTTCAATAGAGTGCTCAAAATACTAAGTTGCACAATAAGGCAAGACAAAGAAATTATAGGGATACAAATAAGGAAAGAAGTCAAACTACCCCTATCTGCAGATAGCATGCTATTACATATAAGGAACTCTAAAATTCTACCAGAAATCTTCTAGAAATGATAAACAAATTCAGCAATGTGGCATCACAAATCAATAGTTTTTCTATGCATCAACAACAAATATACAGAGAAAGAGACAGGGCTGTCCACCTTCCCCACTCAAAGAAAATAAAATATCTGGAAATAAAACTAACAAGAGAGGTAAATGACCCCTACAATGAAAATTTTAAACATCTGAAGAAAGAAATAGAAAAGTGACTAGAAAATGGAAAGACAGCCCATGCTCATGGGTTTGTTGAACTAATATTGTGAAGATGAACATTAACCAAAAGCTATTAATGCAATCCCAATGGAAACTCCCATATCACTCTTCACAGACATAGAAAACAATATCCTAAAATAAGTATGTAACAACAACAACAACAAATAAAACAGAGTTAGCCAAAACAGTTCTTAGCTGAAAGATATATCACAGCACCATAGTAATAAAAACAATGTGGTATTGGTACAAAAACAGACATGTAGACAAAAGGAACAACAATCAGAGGCCCAACATGGACACATGTAACTTCAGCCACTTAATATTTGACAAAGATGCTGAAAACATATGCTGGAGGAAAGAAAGCCTTTTCAACAAATGGTGCAGGGAAAACTGGTGTTCACAGGTAGAAGAATGACATTAGATTCATATATATCACATTGCATAAAGACTAATTCCAAATGTCTCAAAGACAAATGTGAAACCTGAAACAGTGCAAGAAAAAATAGGCAGTACCCTACATGATATAGGTGTAGGAAAGAACTTTCTGAATAGGACTCCATCTGCCCAAGCATTAAGACCATCAATTGAGAAGTGGGGTATCAAAGGACTAAAAATCTTCTGTACAGCTAAAGAAACAATTTGGTAACATGGAATAAGACAAGATGGCAGAGAATCTTGGATGTGACAGAGGGTTAATACCCAGAACTTAAAAATATAGAATCAAAAACAACAACAGAACATACAACACACACAAACACACAAAAATCAAAATTTCTCTCTTGCAGCTCTGGCAGGTTGTTTTTGTGTGGTTCACAAGCTACAATTGCTATTTAATAAAAGAGAATTGTAGTGGGTAGCCATTCTAGCTTGGATCTGGAAGTTCCAAGCCCCATTGAGACTCTGGCAACTGTCACGCCTATGAAGTGGGGCCAGGGGAGGCGCCTGGAGACCCAAGAGCTGGATGGGCCAGCGCGTTCTCTGTGTGCTCTCTCTGTGCCGGGACCCTGAACGGTGGAGGTGGACCGAGCAGAGCTCCAGAGAACACCGCTGGATTGTGATACACCTTTCCCAGACCCTGCGACCTACCTATCACTTAATTTGTGAGTTACACCATTAAATAAACATCCTTTTAACTACGTGGAGTGGCCATAATAATTTCACCAATATCTTTTATTTTTTTTTTATTTTTTTAATGTTGACTTCTTTACTGGCTGCTCTGTTCTTTCTTTTCCACATTAACTACCCTGTCCACAGTTATTCCTATGTCCTCCAGTGACAAGCCTCCCTCCGCATCCAGAGGCCTTCTGGGAAAGGAAGTGGAAAGGCTGTATAGGGATTTGTGGTACCCAATTTTCATCATCCAGTCAAATAAGACTTGTGAATTCCATGACTTGAAAAATCTCCTCCTCAAAACTTGCCCACTTGGGAAGCGAAGGGCAACAGTAACTACCTCTTCAGCTGTTTCTGAGGGTTCTTCAGGTAAATTTGGTTTTAAGCCGGTGGTGGTGGCACATGCCGGTAGGATTTGTTGAAGGAGGTGGAGGCAGGAGGATCACAAGTTCGAACCAGCCCGGCTAGCTCAGTCGATAGAGCATGAGACTCTTAATCTCAGGGTCGTGGGTTGGAGCCCCACGTTGGGCGCCAGATATTGGTGATATTATTATGGCCACTCCATGTAGTTAAAAGGATATTTATTTAATGGCGTAACTCACAAATTAAGTGATAGGTAGGTCGCAGGTTCTGGGAAATGTATATCACAGTTCAGGGTCCCAGCACCGAGAGAGTGCACAGAGAACGCGCTGGCCCATCCAGCTCTCGGGTCTCCAGGCGCCTCCCCTGGCCCCACCTCATAGGTGTGACAGTTGCCAGAGTCTCAACGGGGGTTGGAACTTCCAGATCCAAGCTGGAATGGCTACCCACTACAGACAATGATACCACACCATTTGCAGAATTTGAAATGCTATGTAGTCCTTTTTACAACAAGTTTGCCTATGCTGTTTTATATTACTATTATCATCATTATTATATTATTACATGTCATTAATTCCATATGGTAATACTTCTTAATTTAATTATATCAAAATATATCTAAGATAGCTTGATGTTTATAATGTCCAATACTTTTCATTCCATTCTGAAAATCTGTTTCTATCTGTTCGTTTTCACTCAACGTGAGGAACTTATTTATTTCTCCTAAGGAAGTTTGTAGCTGGGGTTATCTACTGGTCTTGCCTGGCCCACGGTCAAGACAAATCTCTCTCACCCACCAGTCCTGCAGCCAAGTAAACACACAGAGATGCTTATATTATTTAAGCTGTTTGGCTTAATGGCTCAGGCTTCTTGCTATCAGTTCTTATATCTTAAATTAACCCATTTCTATTAATCTATACCTTGCCACATGGCTCATGGCTAACTGGTACTTTACATGCTGCTCCTCATGGCAGCAGCTGGCAGCATCTCCTGACTCAGCCTTCTTCCACCCAGCATTCTCCTCTCTCCTTGTCCCACATACACTATCCTTCCTGCCTGGCTACTGGCCAATGAGCATTTTATTTATCAATCAATCATAGCAACAAGCTGGGCGGTGGTGGTGCACGCCTTTCATCCCAGCACTCGGGAGGCAGAGCCAGGCGGATTTCTGTGAGTTCAAGGCCAGCCTGGACTACCAAGGGAGTTCCAGGAAAGACACAAAGCTACACAGGGAAATCCTGTCTTGAAAAACAAAAAAAAAAATCATAGCAACATATATTTACAGCATACAGGAGTTCTATTGGGAAAAAAATGTTACTTCAATTTTCTTCCATTTGAAGTTGCTTTTCCTTTGTTTTTGGCTTAAGGAACATTTTCTTTGGAGGAGAAGGTTAGGTTGATGGTTTGTTTCATTATTTCAAAACTTTGATGATATCATTCTGACTACTTTGTGCCCTCTATTCTTTGAATAGATTTTTTTTGAATTTTTAAGGTCATAATAGAATCCCATCATTTCTTCCTTCCATTTTTCTACCTCTTACCCCTCCAGTGTACCTCCTTTGCTGCATTTACTTCCATGGCCTCTTTTTTTTTTAATTTTTGTTACAAGTATATAGGCACCAGTAGGTACCATGTAAGCTTCCAAAGTCAGGAAGCACCTTCCAGTCCTACCCAGCTATGATTCCTATAAACCACAACAGCTAGCTTGGCACAATAATCCTTAGGCTACAATATTGGCATGCATGTATTGATGATACCCAGCAGATCTCTAATTGGAGTTTGGCCTGTTTAACAAGAGGGAAATCATGCCTAATACTGGAAACATAGCCAACTACTCAGGGCTAGTGAACTCATGGACCTTGGAGGAGAACCTACAACTGCTACTTTATTAAACCAGCATAATTCCTAACTATGGTCTCAATATTTATACTTATAATAACAGGTAAGTGTACTCTTAATTTTCATGAGAATTTGAACATTAGTCTACTTTTCATAAGTATGTAAAGCCATTTTTTCTCTTCTTGCACTTGAGATTTTCTGTTCTTCCTTGGATAAGAATAAGTTGACAATTATTTTCTTCTGCATGGTCTTTTTCATGCTTACTCCACTTCATGATTTTAGATATCTAGGATTTACAAATTGATGCCTGACCATGTTTGGAAAATTTTCAGACATTTTATCCCCAAATATTTTCTCTGTTCCATTTTCTGTCTTTAATTATATTATGTCTACAATTACATTCAACACTTGGACATTCTCAAGCAGATCACTGAGAAGGCTTTCTTCATTTTCCTTACCTGTGCTATTTTTCCTGTGTTCTTTCACATTGGTCCCTCTTCAACTTAAATAAGTTCTTCCTTTGCCATCCCCATCTGCCTTTAAGTATGGTCAGTGAATTCAATTTCAGGTATTGCATTTTCAACAATTTCATTTGGCATTGCTTTTTTTTTCCATTTTTTTCCCCTGAAACTTTCTTTTTTATTTGTTCGATGCTCTTCTTCACTGAGAATAGCTAGAAATGATATTCAAAAAGTATCTGGCAATTCTATCCTTTATATCAGCTTGAGTTGGTACTTAGTTGCTTTTGTTCTGCTTTCAGAGTAAATGATGTCTCCTATTTTTTAATATGTTGGGTGATTTTTTTTGGATCATCTCACACACATTGCAAATGCTGAACCATAGACGATGTAAACTTATTTTTCATTCATGAATGCTTCTTTTGTTTTAGCTGATAATTGTCTTGCTTGGACTCAAGCTACATATGATAATTTTGGGATGCACTCTGCCATCTTATTTCATATCTTTTATATTTGACTGAGCTTCTTTGAACCTTCTCTATGGTTCAGCATCAGCCAAGTATGTGCTCAGATACAATTTAGGGAATCATTTCCTTTGTATTGTCCTCCTGGCATATGCCCTCTTACCAGTATGGTAGTTCTGCTAGATTCAGTCTTCCACATTCCCAGAAGAGAAACAGTGCTCCCATCATGATATTTATGCACGGCATTGGGAATAATCCTATGAAAATTGGAGTGCATGCTGGAAACACATTTTCTTTAAGAGTGGCTCTTCTCCAGATTATGCCTTTGTTTCCTCCCTAGTGTCTCCACACAGCAGCATTTAAAAATTGTATCTGGAAATTTCTGCTGCAGTGTTATTCTAATATGATTTTAGACAGCCATTCCCAGAATCAGAAATCATCTCTCTTTAATTTTTCCATGACCTGAAAAAACAGGGTAATCTTAATCATTTTATTAATATGTTCAAAGGAAAATTTTAGTTCTGTTCATTTTCTGTTTTATACTTCATTTGTGTCTCTCATTTATATTAATTTCTCACTTCTATTTACTCTGTATTTAGTCTACTTATCTTTCCCAGATCTTTGTAACTGAAGTGCAGATAATTAATTTTACATTGATTTGAAATCTTTCCTCTTTTGAAAACTAAAAATTATAAATATCCCTTGAGAAACTGCTTTAGCTTTAACCCTTGTTAACATTTGTGTTGAATGTGGATTTTCTTTAAGTCTGGGCTCTAATGCTTCCCGAGATGTTCCTTTATATGTGTGTAATTTAATATGTGTTCTTCAGTTTCTGAATATGAAGGGATATTTGAGGATGTCTACTGTAGTTGATTTCTAATTTATTTCCTTTGTGACCAGAAAATACATTTTTAAGGCTTCAATACTTGACATTTATTAAGATGTTTTATAGGCCACTGGAATTTTAAAATTTTGAATTAGGTCAATATGATTGACAGTCATATAAAGCTCTTCTTAATATTTTCCCATATAGTATAATTTGTAATACTCTATCTCTGAATTTATTAACCACTTTTATATCATCTCCAAGGAGTAAAGTTTTATTTTTAATATAAATTTTGTTCTTATTGTTTCTGTTACATTCTTTGTAATTGTCTGGATGTCTATTCTTATTCCTATTGATCCACATATTTCAACTATCATTTTTAAGTCATTTAACATACTAATAAAAGCTTTCACACATCACTGAGTAATTCAACATCTGTATCATTGTAGTCCCTATTTCTCTTAATTTTTTCTTATGTCTTCTTGATCTGTGTTTCCATTTATTCATGTCTTAAAACATTTAATTTTTGGTCAATCCCTGTGATGATATTTTGTACAGATTACTGTTTTCCATACTTTCTTTTCTTTTTTGATTTTGTTTTTTTTTTTTTTTTTTTCAAGACAGAGTTTCTCTGTGTAGCTTTGGAGCCAGTCCTGAAACTCACTTTGTAGACCAGCCTGGCCTTGAACTCACAGAGATCTGCCTGCCTCTACCTCCCAAGTTATGGGCACATGCTATTTCCATATTTTCTTTTTCTCACACTTCAAACTTTTTATTAGCACATAATGTGACTCATTCACTCTCAGGTTAACTAATTCTTCCTTTGAAAACTCTAACCTTGCAATCCCATCCAAAATACTCACCCATTACTCTTTGTTCAAGTTCCTTGTTTATTTCCTTCAAGAGTATTTTAAATGGTCTTTCATTTGGTTGTTTTATTTTTATATGTGATAATCTGTAAATATCTATATTTTTACTAAAATGTGTTGTCGGCATCCTACTCCATGTTCAGACAAGTTCATTGCTGGTATGTTCACAATAGCTAGGAAATGAAAACAACCTAACTGTTCTTCAACTGATGAATGGATAATGAAAATGTGGGACATACATCTTATGGAATAGTATTCAGCAGTAAAAAGGGAAAAAAAGGAAATCATGAATGTTACAGGTAATTAAGACCTGCTCATCAAGAGGGAAATCATTTCTGGAACTAGAAAACTACCAAACTACCTAGGGCGAGTGAGGTCATGCATCTTGGAGGAGAACCTATAACCACTACTATACTAAACCAGCATAATCCCTAACTATTCTCTCAATATTTCTAGACCAACACCCGTGGAGCCTCCCTGGGACTGGACTAGACCCTCTGCATAAGCCTGATGATTGTGTAGCTTGATCTGCTTAAGGGATTCCCAGGTAGTAGGATCAGGATCCTACCCTAGTACATAAACTGGCTTTTTGGAGCCCACTACCTATGGTGGGACACCTCCAACAGCCTTGATGCAGGGGGAAGAGCTTGGACCTAACTCTACTGAATGTGCCAGGCTCTGTTGACTCCCCATGGGAGGCCTTACATTCTTGTGGGAAGAAATGGGGGGTAGGTTGGGCGAGAAGGCTGGAAGGGCAGGAAGAAGGAAAAGGGGGATCTGTGAATGGTATGTAAAATGAATAAAACATTTCTTAAAAAATATTTTTCCTTATACCAACAGGTAAGTGTAGACCTTACCCCTCATCAAAGAAACTTCTCTTTAAACTGAATAGATTCCATTATAGAGAGCCACAACCAATCAAAATATAGAGTTGTAAAACCCAGTCCCAACAAATATCTTTACTACACAACTCTTGCACCCAAAGCTCAGCAATCATTGTCAAAGTGGGGGAGGAAAGATTGTAAGGGCCAGAGAAATGGGGAGTTTGCTGCGAGATTGTGTGTCCTAGAAATGTCGGAAGGTACGTCTATGACATTGCACTAACATGGCTGCCTACACATTAGCTTAACAGGGACAAAAACAATAGACCTGATAATGTGGGCAGAGGAAAGCCAAAGAGACCTAGACAAAGAACTACAGGCAACCAAGGAATGCTGAGAACAGGAGACAGTCGTTCCTGGGGAAGAGCACACCAACTGGTCCATGATGAAAATGTATACACAAGTAACATTATATAGATTGCCAAGAAGCTGAAAGAAAGCAAAGAGAGGTGTATGGGAGTGTTTGAAGGGAGGTAAATGAAGAGAGAAATGATGTAATTATGTTATGACCTCAGAAAAATAATTAAATTAAAAAAACTTGTGGTTATGGGTCTCACATGCATTTTCTTCATCCAGCTGTTTCCAGTGCACTGTATGAAGTATCTGTGTTGTTGATTTTAACAGGTCAGGTCAACCTCCAAAGGTTTGCCCTGTGATTTTGACCCATCCTATGAGGAGATAGCATGCAGAGAGGCAGCGTTGCCTGTTATCAGCTGCAAGTCATTAAGTGTTGATTGCCGTAGACAAGAAATTTAAACAAGTTTCCCCAACAAGAGGGAATTTGCAATGATTTCCTGTTGAGTACCTGGCAAACACAAACAGTAATACAGAAAAGATTTGAAAACATTGAATATAAAGGTCACTATCACACTACCACACATATCTCTATCTGATAAGGTGTTTTTTTTTTATCTTTTCTTACAAATTTTGTTCATCGAGAGTCTTGATTTTGTGTCAAAAACCTTCCTGCAGCTTTTTCTCTGCTTCCAGATGTGGCATATTTCTCACTCTAGAGAGAATCCTGCTTAATCTCTCCCAGTGGTAATCAAAAGGAAAGACATTAGTTTACCTGTCTAATTTTCTCTCACAGCTAAAAAGGTCCCTGCGTCTCCCCAATAAATCTCTCTCTGTCAGCAAAAGGCACATCTCATTGCCTGTTCTTCTGAACCTTCTCTTAGACCCTAATGAAAATGATCAAACTCCAATAAGTCTGAGTCTGGCGGTTTTCTTCCTCTCCCTGCTTTTCATTTGAGGAATCATGTTTGTCCTACCTCCACCTGTGCCGCTTGACTTTGCCTGCTTGCTGTGTCTCGTTAGTTATTTAATAGTCGATCTCCTTTACCTTCAGAAGTGCTTTTAGTTAAATGAAAAAGATTAGAAAACACCAGAAATTAAATTTATGCAAGAATCTGTTCACTTTGTAAATTGGCAATACTACATACAGCAAAACTTGCCCAATAGAAGAGAGTCTCTTTTAGCAGCATTTTTTTTTTAAAATCAGAGTTTCCATGGGTTTCTCTGATCGGTGTGCATTTACAAGACTCTCCAGTTAATTTATTTTATTAATGAATATTTATTATTGATAAATAAAGTATTTATTCCAGGAATTCTGAGCAGAGTGAAAGGGAAGGGCCCAGATTGTGTGTCTGTCAGAATGTGTCTCAAAGCAATGATACATTCAATTAATGTTGAAAAACATTAAAGACTTTTGTCAGTCATTTGTCATTAAATGTAGCATTAGTTTTTGTTTGTTGTCTAGAGTTGGAGTGGTTCATTGTCATTTTTTTTTTTTTTTTTTTTTTTTTTGGTTTTTTCGAGACAGGGTTTCTCTGTGTAGCTTTGCGCCTTACCTGGAACTCACTTGGTAGCCCAGGCTGGCCTCGAACTCACAAGGATCCGCCTGCCTCTGCCTCCCGAGTGCTGGGATTAAAGGCGTGCGCCACCACTGCCCGGCGTTTGTCATTTTGATTTAATTTCAATCACCTTGAAGCTTGAAATACAAGTGATCAATGTAGTTCTCAGGACCTGTAACAGCTCATTGTCATTTGGACTTGACTTCAAATACCTTGAATTTTCAAGTACAAATTGAAAAGGTTTTGCACCCTGAAACGCCTCTCTGCTAATGCAGCATTCCAAATCAGATTAAATTAGAAAAAGCCCCAGTTTAATGAGTAAAGCATTCCCAGGTGATTCTCCAGCCCCCCAGAGAGGAGACAGGGATGAGACACTGGAAAACCATGTGTCTGTTTTCTGGGACCAGTTTAAATACCCTATGGGAGTCGTCTTAAGCATCTCTGAGGGAAGAGCCATGTTTGGTAGGACTTTCTGAGGGGCAGGGTCTGGGCAGAGAGATGAGGCTTCCACCAGATCATTCCAGACTCTTTGGGTATATGGATGCCAAGGTGCCAGGGGCTGAGGTGGAGCTTCCACCAGAACATTCCAGATGTTTTGGGTATAGGGGTGCTGGTTCAAGTCTGGCTACTTCCTGGGGGTGTGGGGCAAACTGGAGAGGGGGGAGTCAGGAGTTGGTGGGCTCACATTCAGCAGAAGGTGTGAGTGGAGGAGCATCCACTTAATTGTCATCCTGGAGACCTCAGGCATTTGTTTCTTGAGAAAACAGAGAAGGCAGGTTTCTATGAAAAAAAAAATAGATTGTTAATATCTGCCCTAGTTATACTGACAAAATGAATGCACATGGCAGAAGAGCAAATAGGCCCTTCTTTGGGACATCTTGGAAAACCAGAGGGTGGAGGGTTCCAGCTGCTAGACAGACCATGTGTCCTGAATAGGTGCCCATTTGAGCCTGGAGAGATGGTACCAGCATGGATGTCCCAGGAGCTTGGCAGCTGAAGGGATGGTAAGGAACACAGTATAAGGTCCTGTCCATCAGGGCTCCAGAGACTTAGGAGCTAGTTGTTTGAGGATCACTCTGTCACCCAGGGCGAGTAGGGCAGGCCCAGGGGAAGTTGGTTCTGTTGATGTTGGGTCAGGGAGACAGCTGTCAGCATGTGAACAGAAAAGGGACCTCAGAAGGGAAAGGTAGAGGAGGTACCCAGCCAGTGGGAGAGTTTGGGCTGGAAGGTGGTGATTGAGGAAGGCCTTTTGTAAAGGAGCTCAAAAGGACTCAGTCCTATAGAAGAGAGTCAGGTGGCCTGGAGGTGGGTAAAGGCAATGGGGAGAAGGGAGGGCTAAGATAATCTGAGTTCAATGCAGAGCTTGGTAAGCTGTTGTTTGATGAGTCCATTGGCCTTCTCAAACTTTCCAGAGGATTGTGGGCAATAAGGAATGTGGAGCTTCCAGAAAATGTTGAGAGCTTCAGACATGAGCTCCATGACCCTGGAAGTGAAGGCTGATCTATTGCCCATTTGTATGGTCTGTGGCAGGACAAATCTAGGAAGGATATGTTCCAGGAGTACTTGGGCCACCATGTCTGCTGTTTCCCTACCAATCCTTGACTGGTTGGTGTCCTGAAAGCTGGTGTAAAGGCTGATGTATCTAGAGGGCCTCCTGTGAATTGGCCTTGGCACATGTCTGGCAGAATAAATGGACCTATGAAATACTCAGGAGAGTGGGGGGGCAAGATGAGTGTGGTGGCCCCAAAGTGGCTGAAAATATTGTGACGAAGCAGAAGTGCAGGGCAAGCAGGTATGACCAGAAAACTGTGAGAAAAATCTTCCTCCAAGAATGCAGGGAAGTATCAGGGTCTTAAGTGTGAATGAAGGGGTCCTGTCCACCCCTGTGACAGAAATTGGAGAGGGAACTGTAGGACCCGAGTGAGATGTCAAAACAATAGTTAGCTCCCATGTCCAAAAGAAAGTCAATGGACATAACCCCTACCTGCAGCATCACCCTAGGCTCGGAGAGAGCAATGGGAGTCACCAAGTCTAGGCCATGTCAGTCCTCCACCAGGCTTAGGAGTTCAAATGCTGGAAGAGTCTCAGTTGCCAGTGTTGGTTGGGCTGGACTTCTGTGGCATGGCATAGAGGATAAGTCTGCATGGGGGCATTCAGATCTCCACTGTCCAGGCTGTTGGCAGATAGGGCATGGCTGCCTGAGTAGCTGATGGCCACATTTGATGCAGGCTTCTGGCACAGTTGACTTGGACTGAGCTCCAGCAGGATGGAGCCTTGTGGTTGACTTCCCTTGTCCCTGTTGTGGGGGCCTTGGTGGCCTCAGGGCAACTGCTAAGGCTTGGGCCTGAAATGTAGCCTTCTGTTATAGTCTTGTCTGTCAGGATGACTCAGCCGTCATTAAAAACTTTAAAAGCCATTATCACCAATTCCAGTAGGGGAGTTTGGAGACCATCCTCAGCCTCTTTTAACTTTTTCCTACTATCTGTCACTGACTGAGAAATGGGTGGCCAGGACTGTGGCTCCTGCTGGAAACCCTGGGTCAAGGTGAGTATATTGAACCATGGTCTCTTGTAACTGGTTTAGAAAAATGGCCAGGTTTTCATCAACTAGATGTGTAATCTCTCAGAGCTTATCAAAATTAACAATTTTGCCTGAGACCATTTCCATACCTTGGATGAGGCAATGAACCATGAGGTCTCTTCTCTGGCAGCCATTTTGACCTGCTTGGTAATCCCAGTAAGGCTCTGTAGCTGGCACCACCATGGCACCCATGGGGACCTTATTGTCTGCTAGGTGTATTTTGTCTGCATACTGCCTAGCTGCTGCCTGAATTCTAGTTCATTCCTTTGGAGTGAGAGTGGAGGCCTAGACCACATAAAGGTCACACCAGGTCAGACTGTAGGCCTGGGACAGATAATAGAACCTCTTGATATAAACAGAAGGATTAGTAGAGAATGAACCCAATTGATTTTCTTCTTGTGAGAGGTCCTGAAGAGAGAAGGACATGTGGACTCATACACAATTCCATTGGTTCCAGCTACCTCTCAGAGAGGGAAGAGGAAGGCAGGAGCTTTGTGAGACCAAGTATGAGAAGAAACTGGGAAAATTCAGGGGTGTTGGGCCAGTGTGTAGAAGGGGACCAGGATGTAGGTTGAGGCATTGGGGGATAGGGAGGAGCAGTGGAGGGGAGGGGAGGACAGGGAGGTGGGTAAGGAGGAAGAATTTAGTCTTCCAACTTTGTCCTAGAAGGAGAAGAAGGGAGGAGGGAGGAATATGAGGAATGTTGGCCTCTGAATGGAACAGGTGGCATCATAGAAACGGTGGTGGTGAGCCAGGCAATGATGGCACACACCTTTAATCCCAGCACTCGGGAGGCAGAGGCAGGTGGATCTCTGTGAGTTCAAGGCCAGCCTGATCTACAGAGCGAGATCCAGGAAAGGCACAAAGCTACACAGAGAAACCCTATCTCAAAAAACCAAAAAAGAAGAAGAAGGAGGAGGAGGAGGAGAAGAAGAAGAAGAAAAGAAGAAGAAGAAGAAGAAGAAGAAGAAGAAGAAGAAGAAGAAGAGAGTAGAGAGACTTGGGGTGGGGGAGGGGCCAGTGTCCCTGGCAGCATGGTCAGAGTGGAATTTTCAGGGTCCCAGTTCCCAGATAGGCCAGAATCTGGAGGCGCCATGACCTAGCCAACAACACCAGTGCTGTGGGACATTGGCTGCTGTAGGGAGGGTGGGAATGCAGAACCCACAACTGTAGCTTGAGTTTTCCTGACTTGCCCACAGTCAGGACAAATCTTTGTCACCCACCAGTCCCACAGCCGCTCAGACCCAGCCAAGTAAATACAGAGAATTATATTGCTAACAAACTGTATGGCCGTGGCAGGCTTCTTGCTAACTATTCTTATATCTTAAATTAATCCATTTCTATAAATCTATACCTTGCCACATGGCTTGTGGCTTACCGGCATCTCCACATGCTGCTGGTCATGATGGCGGCTGGCAGTGTCTCCTTCTGCCTTCCTGTTCTTTCTTTTCTTCTCTCTGTTAGTCCCACCTATACTTCCTGCCTAGCCACTGGCCAATCAGTGTTTTATTTATTGACCAATCAGAGCAATTTGACAAACAGACCATCCCACAGCACACAACCCTAGGTCATAGGGCAGTTCTGTCCAATTATCTCCAAGCTGACAAACATTTTCAAGGTGGAGGAGGATGTTAAATTTTAAGTTTTTCTCTGGAGATAACCTTGACTGGTTATCAAGAGCATACTGCTCAGAGATCAGGACAGATGGTATCAAATAGCTCCAATTTAAAACATACTCCAGGGGCATTTGGAGATCTGGCTTCAAATTGCAAGTGTGCCCATTTCTCAAGTCTATGCTGGGACCAAAGCCTAGAGCAATGCATCCACTGTGGTAGGCCTTGGGCCAAAAAACAGGGTGTGTGGGAAATTCCCTTTAACAGACGGTCTTCTAAAGAAGGGGTCCCATGGAACAAAGGCAGGTCTTTGATCCAGAATGGGTTAGAGGTCTGGTGTGGCCTCATCTTTGGCAGGACACCCCAATATCAGATGAGGCCCAGGACCTCCAAGGTAATGACTTGGAAAAGACAACTTACCCAGTCAAAAGCTGATCTTAGTTTGGTAGAAAGCAGATGTGGAAGAGAAGGGTGTTTTCCCACCATGCAGCCCTAGGCTGGTGGAGAAAAATCAACCCTCCTTGGTAGAACCTCCAGGTGAAAAGTTTTTTGCACCTTAATAAGCCTCTCTGCCGATGTAGCAATCCAAATCAGACCAAATTAGAAAAAGCTCTGTTTTAATGGGTAAAGTGTTCCCAGATGATTCTTTGGCCTTTGAGAAAGGAGACAGGACTAGAGACTGAAAAACCATGTGTCTGTTTTCTGGGAGGCAGTTTAAATATCCTGTGGAAGTGGTCTTGAGCATCTCTGGGGAGGAGCCATGTTTGGTGGGACTTTCTGAGGGGCAGGTTTTTGGCAGAAGACAAATGACTAATTTAGATCTGAAAACTTGTGAGCATATCTTGAATTAGTATATTTCTTTTTTTCCTCAGTCTAGAATGTTACTTTTATTTATTTATTTATTTTTTAAATTATACTCATGATATGAATCACATTTGTGGTATTCATAGATTACATTTGCAGTATTCATTCATATATATATAATTTTAAATGTTTAATGTCATTTCTTGAAGGGGGTAGGAGGTCTTAATTACAGGCTTACAGCACAATGGGAGGACCCTGGAGGGCAGAAGTTCGCTACTGATGTTTTACAATCTTGCATCCAAGGTGTTAATGCCCATTATTCAGGATACACAGACAAGGAACTTCCCTTAAGCATTCAGGAGGGTAGAACCTGGCAGGCAATTAGCATTGGGAGCATATCAAGGTGAAGATCTGCAAGCAAGGCAACAGTTACCCAAAATGGGGGCCAGGCCCTGCAGGTCCCACTTTTATTAAAAAATGAGCTTCTGACTTCGATTGCATGGGACGTCATCAGGTCACCTTACCCATCATGGAGACACCTGCCCAGGCCACACAGGTGCTCTCTCTTAGGTTGGTGAGTGCCCCCCAGGTATTACCCATCTCTGAATACTCATTATCATACCGGCTCAATCGTGTGTGAACTGTATGGTTAATTGCTGCCAAAGATGTCAAAGTGGCACTGGACTTGCAATCTGTATGTTCAATACAGAAAAGACCAACAGAGGTCCTATCTCACCCATAGCCAGTAGGCTAAAGGCAACTGAGCCATTCCCTTCCTTAATGAGCCATACTGTACATTGGAGTCCTTGTAAGATAGTATCCCAAAAGCAACTGGAACTTGAGTTTATAAATTTATAATTTTCAAAGCCAATCGAGATGTATATAACTATTGAATTAAATTTATCATGCCCAATAGAATGAAAGATTAATTAACTGTTGTAGCTACTTTTGCTGCCAGGGTCTCCACTGTGCTAGCTGTAGTAAGCAATTATGAAATGGTAATCCCAGAAATAGTAGCAGCGGTGTGTGCCATTGTTACAACAGCAACAGCGGCAGCAGCAATGTCAAATTCTCTTCTGGATTGTGTGGACAACCACTGGCATGGATACAACTCTATAGTAGGATTCTTAAAGGTACTTATTAATAAAATCAAACCTGAGGCAAGTTATTGGGGTCCACGCTGGTAGATCAGAGAGACAGAACAAGCCACAGCTATCTCACCTCGCCAGATCCTCAGCTGGTCTTGTCTCCTCAGACTGGAGGCCTCTGAGTCCTCATCCGGAATGGGTCTCAGCTGAACTGCTGCTCAAAAGTCTGAATGCTTAACCAGCCAAAATGTTTAACCAGCCAAATGCTTCTAGTTTCTGGTCCTCACGCCTTATATATCTTTCTGCTTTCTACCACTACTCCCTGGGATTAAAGGCTGGCTTTCTGGGATTAAAGGCGTGTCACCATGCTTGGCTATTTCCAATGTGGCCTTGAACTCACAGAGATTCAGAGGGATTTCTATCTCTGGAGTGCTAGGATTAAAGGTGTGAGTGCCACCATTTTCTAGCCTTTGTATCTAGTGGCTGTCTGTTCTCTGACCCCAGATAAATTTATTAGAGTACACAATATTTTGGGGAACACAATACCACCACACAACTCCAGGAACACAAACCACCAAAGCCCGTTTTTCTTGATCCGAGCATGACTTTGGCTGGCAGCTCTTCTCGAGAATGCAATCTCATGGCTACAGTTTGTAGGCTTACATTAATGCTTGCCAAAGCTGGCCATATTGGGCTCTCAATCTCCATTGGCATCAGAAGGGTAGATTTTTTTCATGATGACCCATTAGGTCTCTGTCATGTTGGGCTTCAGCAGCAGCCACGGGGCATGTTCAGTGCTCAGGAATCCAAAAAGGAACTTATTTGTCCTGAGGAAAGACATAAACCAAACTCCGGGGCCACACCAACACTAGATCAGGTCTCCTCCACGTGCTAGTAGAAAGATACTTCCATCGCTCCAGAGGGTGATTTGCAACAGGAGCCCTCCAGTGCTTATCTGCACAGGATCCTCCACCAGAATCCACCAATAAACTCCAGCATAATCCACTGATAAAAAAATTTAAAATAAGGGAAAGAATATAATGTGGAGAGGAATGATGAGTCCCTAGTTCTCCCTTTTTTTAACTTTAGTAAAATGATTGTTTGTTTGTTTAATATTTCAAATTTTTCTATTTTTATTTATTTATTATTGTTTAAAATTAATTAATTAATTTATTTTTCTATTATCATCTTGATAGAGTATGTATTCTTATCTTAATAGTGAGATGTTTCATTGAGGCTTGCTCAGTAATTGAGTAAAACTGAAATTTATTATAAGCCACAGTTGTCCTAGGGACCTCCATGCTATATATATAGCCTCCATGGTTCTGTGGGTTGTAGTCCGATTATTCTTTATTTTATATCTAGAATCCACTTATGAGTGAGTACATACCATGACTGTCTTTCTGGGTTTGGGATACCTCACTCAGGATGATATTTTTCTAGTTCCATCCATTTGACTGCAAATTTCATGCTTTCATTGATTTTCTCTGCTGAGTAGTACTCCATTGTGTATATGTTCCACATTTTTTTCATCCATTCTTCAGTTGATGGGCGTCTAGGTTGTTTCCAGGTTCTGACTATTACAAATAGTGCTGCTATGAACATAGCTGAGCATGTATCTTTATGGTATGAATCAGCATTCCTTGGGTATATGCCCAAGAGTGGGATGGCTGGGTCCTGAGGTAGTTCGATTCCTAATTTTCTGAGAAACTGCCATACTGATTTCCACAGAGGTTGTACAAGCTTACATTCCCACCAACAGTGGAGGAGTGTTCCCTTTGCTCCACATCCTCTCCAACATTGACTGTCATTGGTGTTTTTGATCATAGCTATTCTGACAGGTGTAAGGTGGTATCTCAGAGTCGTTTTGATTTGCATTTCTCTGATGATTAAGGATGTTGAGCATTTCTTTAAATGTCTTTCAGCCATTTGTAGTTCTTGTTTTGAAAATTCTCTGTTTAGCTCTTTAGCCCATTTTTTAATTGGACTGTTTAGTATTTTGATGTCTAGTTTCTTGAGTTCTTTATATATTGTGGAGATCAACCCTCTGTCAGATGTGGGGTTGGTGAAGATCTTTTCCCATTCTGTTGGCTGTCTTTTTGCTTATTGACAGTGTCTTTTGCCCTGCAACAGCTTCTCAATTTTGAGAGGTCCCATTTATTAATTGTTGTGCTCAGAGTCTGTGCTGTTGGTGTTATATTTAGGAAATGGTCTCCGGTGCCATTGTGTTCAAGAGTGCTTCCTACTTTCTTTTCTATTAAGTTTAGTGTAACTGGATTTATGTTCAGGTCTTTGATCCACGTGGACTTGAGTTTTGTGCCTGGTGACAGATATGGATCTATTTGTAATCTTTTACATATTAACATCCAGTTATGCCAGCACCATTTGTTGAAGATACTTTCTTTTTTCCATTGTATAGTTTTGGCTTCTTTGTCAAAAACCAGGTGTTCATATGTGCATGGATTGATGTCAAGGTCTTCATTTCGATTCCATTGGTCCGTATGTCAGTTTTTATACCAGTACCAAGCTGTTTTTATTACTATAGCTCTATAGTAGAGTTTGAGGTCAGGCATGGTGATGCCTCCAAAGGTTGCTTTATCGTATAGGATTCTTTTAGCTATCCTGGGTCTTTTGTTTTTCCATATGAAGTTGAGTATTTTTCTTTCCAAGTTTGTGAAGAATTGTGTTGGGATTTTGATGGGGATTGCATTGAATCTGTAGATTGCTTTTGGTAAGATTGCTATTATTACTATGTTAATCCTACCTATCCATGAGCATGGGAGATCCTTCCATTTCCTGATATCTTCTTCAATTTCTTTCTTTAGAGATTTAAAGTTCTTATCAAAAAGGTCCTTCACTTGTTTAGTTAGTGTTATCCCAAGGTATTTTATGTTATTTGTGGTTATTGCAAAGGGTGATGTTTCTCTGACTTCTTTCTCAGCCCTTTTTATCATTTGTGTATAGGAGGGCTACTGATTTTTTTGAGTTGATCTTGTATCCTGCCACTTTACTGAAAGAGTTTACCTGCTGTAGGAGTTCCCTGGTAGAGTTTTTGGGGTCACTTATGTATACTATCATATCATCTGCAAATAGTGAAAGTTTATCTTCTTCCTTGCCAATTTGTATCCCTTTGATCTCCTTTTGTTGTCTTATTGCTCTAGCTAAAACTTTTAGTAGAATTAGTGTGTTTTTTAACCTTCAACAAAGAAGTTTCATTTTACATTGGAAGGCAATTAATAAAAAACAAACAATTGGTATTCATGTAGAGAGTGTAAACTGTGGGTCTAAAAGGGACACCTATTTTACCCATGTCACTCCAAGAGTCAAGAATCACTGTGAAGAGAGGGTAGAAAGATTGTAAGAACCAGAGGTAGTGGACATTTGTAGTGAAACATTATTTGTGAGACATGACAGGATTCTTGCACAATGACGTTACAGCAGTGGCAACTGTGGACATAAGACTCACACAAGATCAAACCAAGTAAAAATTCCTCCATGGATGGGGAGAAGGACTCTTGAAGTCCCAATTTGAGTAACTACTGACAGATGATGGCTTCTCAGGGAAGGAGAGCCAGTTTTCTTCAGGGGTGAGGCCACTTAGTAGGTTGCTCTTGCTCCATTTGATGATCCTCTTCCTGTGAGAATAGTAGAAGCAATAAATAGACTGGATGGGTTTTAAAAACAGTTCATGAAGTTGGCACAGAAAAGTAGTCATTGGAAGTGAATGAGTGGAGGTATATTTGATTAAAACATAGTATATGCATATATAAAATTCTCAAACAATATATTAAAAAAGAAAAAGAAAAATATTCCCCCTCTCCAATTGCAAATGACCATTATATAGGAGAAACATGTTGAACTTCATTTACTTTATCTTCATTTCATAATTTTCAATTTCGTGGTGTTCGATTCAATTTCAGTACCCTATGCATGACAGAAAACCACTCTACCATTGAGCTATACAACCAGATTGTCATCACTAGCTATAATGAAATAAATTGAAATGAAAATAATAAAAAGAAAAGCATTTTTCAATCTGTTATCAATTACTTTTAAATAATACATTCATTTTTTCTATATACATAGGCAAATGGCCACTTACACAAAAGTATAGGTATTAAAGGGTGAATTGATTGTCCTGTTTTCTGTTTTGACTCACATATTTGTCATGACTATGATCTTCTAGAAATTATGATAGCAGCCTAGTGGTGGTGGAACACACTTTTAATCCCAGCACTTGGGAGGCAGAGGCAGAAGGATCTCTGTGACTTTGAAGACAGCCTGGTCTACAAAACGAGTTCTGGGACAACCAGGGCTATTACACAGAAAACCCCGTTGAGGGATATTTGATCACACTGTGAAACTCTGAGACAGTGTTAACAAAACTAACTTTGGATTGGGGGCAGAGCCAGCAACTAAACTGACAGGAATTAGCCATAGAGAGGACAGAGGAACCAGGAATGCTGATAGAGAGACACACAGGAAGGAGTAGGGAGGAACTTGGAGATTCATGGTCTTTTCTTGGTATGGGATGAGTGGAGACATGCTTCTCCTGCTGGGTCTCCAGTCAAAAAGGAAGGTCAGCTGGTTCCTCCTCAGCTTCTGGGATCTAACAGGTTTTTACACCAACATCTGACTCCCAAGTCTTTATTGGTAATTAGAATGATGGAGACTTAGTTAAAACTTTCATTTGATAGCCATAGCCAAAACGGTGCCATTGAGACTGGAAATCCTGCCAGGCTACAGTCTGAGTGGCAGGGTGCTGACTGTGGGGCCACAGGGCCCAAAATGGTATTTAAAATCCCAGTAGATTCAGGTGCAGCCCCTAAGCTAACAGAAAAACAAAAAAAAAAATATGATAGCAACTCCATAGTAATTACTTTGCTTAATTTTCAAAATTGTCAGGTAGGAATTATTATAATCCCCATTTTTCAGTAAGAAATTTGAAGCTTATACTTAGAAATTAATACACTTGTGGGGGTAGATTCAAATATATACCTATATGACTTTAAAACCTATGGAAACCTTATTGAGTGATTATAAATGATTTTCTATTTTTCTTTGTTCCTCTAACCCATTAAAAATAATGAATATTTTAGATTTTATACTCTTAACAGAATACTACATATTGCATATTTTTAAGACAATCTTCCTGAGCTGAATTTTCTCATACTTTTATAACAATTTAGAAGACAAAATTACTATACACTGACAGAGTATATGCTGTTCTATTTTCTGATCAAGACATACAGTTTAGCAGAATATCATCAGTAACAATTTCATTGATTTTTTCCCCAGTTGTGTTTGGTTCTATCCTGAGTCTCTGGGCTGTCCAGTCTCTGGCTCCTGGCCATAGAGGCAGTCAGGCACAGGATCCCTCTCATAGCATGGGCCTCAAGTTGGACCAGTCATTGGCTGGCCACTCCAACAAGTTCTACACACAATTACCCTACCACATCTTGGAGACAGCACAGATTGTAGGTTGGAGGTTATGTGGTTGATTACTAATGATATTCTGCTATACTCATAGATCAGTGTGTAGGCTTATTGTCATCAGAGAGTCTTCATGCAGCAACTGATGGGAACAGATGCAAAGACTGAAACCCAAATACCAGGCAGAACCAGATGTACCCCCACAGAAGTGAGGAAGAATGTAGGAGCCAGAGGGGTCGAGGACACCATATGGACACAGCCTACAAAATCAACTAAGCAGGACTCATAGGGGATCACAGAGACTGAAATGGTAATCATGGATCCTGTATGGATCTGAGCTAGGCCCTGTGCACATAAGTTATGGTTGTGTAGTGGGGTGTTCTTCTGGAACTCCTAATAGGGGGATTGGATGGTATCTCTGACTCTTTTGCCTCCTCTTGGGACCCCTTTCCTCTTACTGGATCACCTTGTCCAGCCTTGATATGAAAGTTTGGGCTAGTCTTATTGTAACTTCTTATGCCATATTCAGTTGATATTCCTATGAGGACTGCTCTTTTTTGGAGGGAAACAGGAGTGGTCTAGGGGAGAGAGAATGTGGAGGGAGGATTGGGAAGAGTGGAGGAGGGAAAATTGCAGTCATGGGTAAGAGAAGAATGAAAGAAAATAAAAATATTTCAGTAGGGAGAATATATATACACATTTTCTTATATGTGAAGAATAAAATTTTATCAGATAAACAAACAAAAAACATACAATTTAGGATTGGTGGGACATCTTAGGGGTAAAGGAGTTCCTCCCAAACCTAATAAATAACTTGGATTTGATTCCCGAGATTCATGGTAGAAGGAAAGAAGTGACTACTGCAAGTTGTTGTCTCACCTCATCATACAACATAATAATGCATTATAAATACATATTTAAAAAGACATACAGTTTCAAGGGTCTTAGGGACATGAGGTTCAGCTCTGAGTTCATCCACAGTTTTGGAGGGCTCCTTGCTTCAGCAGAATACCTTCCATGTAGAAATTAAGACAATAGTTTTCCTCTTTTTAGTCAATAACATCCATCACTTTAAACCTGAGTTATAGTATCTCATACTGAAAATATTAAAATAGCAATTGCTCCTTATGCAATTTTGCTTTTTATTACTTAGAAAAGAGAATCTTAGAATACTAGCATAATTCCAATTTAGTAAAATAAAAATCCGACTCATGATTAAAATCTACTGATGATTATTTCATTAAAAATCTCTCAAAATTGTCTCTTGTAATTTGCTGCTTAAATAGATGGCATTGTGAAATTTTAACATGCTTTTCTCAGCAGAAGGAAGTTCTATTTTACATATTTGTTGGAATTATAAATAACACATTTTAATTACCTTTCTAAAATAGAATTTATTATTTCCACTTTTTTATTTTTATACGTCAATGACAAACTTGGTTTTATAAGCCTTCAGATATTCAAATATTTTTAGGCTTCTATTCTTTCTTAGAGCAATTTTACGTTTATTTTTCAGGATGTAAGTTGTTAGATTTAACATGGAAGTAAATAATCTACAACTTTGAGAAATCTTCTTTTCTCAGATTCCTTGACTGAGGTTTCTAGTCCTCATGATTGGGTGACAAGAGGTAGGTAGTTTTCACAGGTGGAGAAAGCTTTGAGCCTGGCCTCCACACAGCAGGTCTTCAGCATATGGAAACCACAATGAGGAAGCAGGAAATGAGGGTGAAGGTGAAGAGCAGAGACAAGGTGAACATGCTGAGAAGCAGACCCAGAATCACACTGACAGTGGTGTCTGAGCTGACAAGCATGGTCTGTAATTCACGGGTAAGAGAAATATGACATCATCTCCACAAAGACATTGAGGAATTCAGTGATTGTTGTGACTGCTACTAAACAGGAACTGGGCTGGGCAGTGGTGGTACACATCTTTGAGCCCAGCATTCAGGAGGCAGAGGCAGGCAGATCTCTGTGAGTTTGAGACCAGCCTGGTCTAAAGAGGGAGTTCCACGACATTCATGGCTGTTACACAGAGAAACCTTGTCTCAAAAGACCAAAAATAAATAAATAAATAAATAAAACCCACTGGTCCAGGTTCCCAAGGTTAACCTTCAAAATGAGGGTATAACACAGGAGAGTGGAGATCTGCCATAAGCCACAACAGCAAGGAGAATCATCTTTAGAAAGAAGGATGTAGTCATCTGGGCACTGCATACAGTGTAGGATATAGCTGAGGTAGTCTGTTATGACACTGAATTGCTGAAGAAGTAAATACCAAGGAAATACAGGATACCTTTGAAAGCAAACACAGAGGCATGAAGCTCTGTATCAACTTTAGCCACAATAGTGAGGTGCATCAATGGGGTTTGATAAACCACTACCATACTAAAATAGATGGCAACATGAGATTTTTAGATGATTAAACAAACCCAGCAAAATGAACAGTCACTTTACCACTGTGGCAGTTTGAAAGTAATTGGTCCCCAACATCTCATAGGGAATGGCACTATTAGAAGGTATGGCTTTGTTGGAGTGGGTATGGCCTTGTTGGAGAAAGTGTGTCACTGTGAGGGGTGCTTTGAGGTCTCTTTTGTTCTAGCTTTGCTTAGTGTGACAGTTGACTTCCTGTTGCCTGCAAGACATAAGACTCTTAGCTACTTCTCCAGCACCATGTCTGCCTGCATGCTACCATGTTCCACCATGAAGATAATGGGCTAAACCTCTGAAACTGTAGCCACCCAATTAAATGTTTTCCTTTATAAGAGTTGCCATGGTCATGGTGTCTCTTCATAGCAATAAATATCCTGAGACAACCATTACCAATAGCTACAATATCTCTTTTCTTTTATCTGAAAAAGGAGATGTTCAATTTATTTTGATTTAGAAAGCAATTATTGAATTTTTCTTATATTCTCAGTCCCTATATCAGATGCTATTAGGAAGACATGTCTACAAAACAAGTAATGATACTTGGAGCTTATGTTCTAATTTGGGAGATAAAGCATTTGTATAAGACACAAGATTAATTTACAAAGTAGAATAGTTCATTGTGTTAATTCCTTCATTTGTCAAATGAGGGGTTTGGGCTTCACCTGAACCTTGTTCTGAACACTCCCCTTAATAAAATATATTTTCTTTTAACCATTCAAATGTAATCTGGTCCTTGAATCACAGAGGTGTTGATTGTCTTTATTATGCTGTGGATATTTGTCTTCACTAGTTCACACTCATGATATAAAATGTATGCCTAGGCCATTATCACTGTTCCTTACAGTACATATCAATCAATCACCAAGTCATCTTGGCTCTTCCTTCCACATGTATTTCAAAACTATCATATTCATAACTAGGCAGATTCATCACAATTTCTCATCTGGTCTAACGTAAGCTTTGGTTAATAGGACTCAGACTTGGATCTCTATAGTCTATTTTGCAGAGTGGCCAGAATTACATGTTTTTCAGGGGAGAGGGTGAATGTGGTCCCCTTCTACGATAAATTATGCAGTCAAATTTCCTGCATTTGGGGAAATTGCAAGGGTCAGCACACCCTGAGTGCAATGGGTGAACCTTGCCCTGGAAAAACCACCTGCGTGATCATGGTGTCTCCTCTGCCAGGTGAGTATAGAGTAACACATTTCAAATGCATGTAAATATGACCATATTATTCCCAGGCACAAATTTCATCTATCTGTCTGTCTGTCTATCTATCTCTATAGATATAGAGATAGATATAATATATATGTATATATACAAATATATGTATGAGTAAGAGAGAGAAAAACAAAAAGTTGGGCCTCCATTCTCTGGTGATTCAAAAGAACCTAGGTGTGAACCCAACTTTCCTCCTTCCTGTGGACCTTCTCACCTCTCCCTACTAGCTCATTCCCATTCCTTTGTGTGCCACTGATTCCTAGAAACACACAGTTTTTCGTTGTTGTTTTGGCTTAGTTTGTTTGTTTTTTCATCCCATCCAAAGTTTCCCTCCCTTCCTTTCCTCCCAGTTCCTGCCTCCCATTTGTCCTTCCCCAATCTACTCCTCCTCCTCTGTTTCTCTTCAGACACAGTTGAGACTCCCATGGATATCAGCCAGCCATTGTATATCAAGTTTCAGAGAGACTACACACCTCCTCTTCTATTAATGCTAGATGAGACAATCCAGGAGGAGGAATAGGTCCCAATGGCAGGCAACAGAATCAGAGACCGCCCCTATTCCCACTGTTAGGAGTCCCACAAGAAGACTAAGCTATACAACTGTGGCATATATACAGAAGGCCTAGGTCAGTCTCATGCAGGTTCCCTGGTTTTTGCTTCAGTCTATGTGAGCCCCTATGAACCCAGGTTAGTTGATTCTGGGGGTTTTCTTGTAGTACCCTTGACCCATCTGGCTCCTTTCTAATTGGGACCCCAGTAGCCACAGTGGGCTGGGGCCAAAGTAAGCTATTTTTACTCTCCATCATTTCTTCTTTTAGGATTTTTCCAGTCTCATTCAAGCCCCATAGCAGTGTGCTTCTAGGTTCTCCTTTCCCCCACACACTTCCTCTATTCTCATATGACTCCACAGAAACTAGGAGCAGACCTAGTTTTTCTTCCTGGAGACCATCTAATCCCTAACTTATAGCCAATTCTCATTCCTTTGTGCCAGCCAAAGTTTCTTAGAAACATTCTACCTGGGAACCCAAATAGTCACACTGGACTGGAATTCAGGTAGGCAATTTTCACCCTCCTTCATATCCTCCATTCCAACCTCTTCAGTCTCACCCCAGCAATGAAGCAGGAGCTTGCACTGCTGCTCTTCCCACCTGGACTCCATTCCCTAGAGACTACAACACTTGGTACAGACCTCAGGTCCCTTCTAGCCCTTCCATCGCTATCTCTCCACATTATTATTTGTCTTACTTCAACAGATTTTCAGTTAGTCCCTCCTACCACCATGCCTCCAACTCTCTAGGATCCCTGTCTGTTAGCCTGGGCAGAATCCCCTTAGCTCTTACACACAGCCTCTCTCAGTCTAGTCCATGTCTATTCCTCAGTGCCACATATCAACCCACAGAAGCACTCTATACCACAATCACCACATTCTTCTAAGATCCAAACATGGTAACAGAAACCAAGGAATGGATTGCCCACCTGACAAAGACAAGCCCAGATATTACTACCTAGAATTTGCCTCAATTATCCTAACTCCAGATGACTAGACACGGGGCAAAAAACACTCAAGACAGTATATCTCCTCCAAAAATATAATAGTAGACACTGAGAAATGAAATATAACTGAAGCACAAGACAAGAATCAAAATATAGCAATTATGAGTATGTTTAAGGACACTAAAGAGGATATGAAAAATGACATAATAAGTTTTTTGAAAACACAGAAACAATGAAAGTAAATAATAAAAACAGTTCAAGATAGGAACATAGAATCACTAAAGAAAATCCAAACTGAGATTAATCTGGAAATTTAAAAATTTTGAAGTAAAACAGAAACCTTAGAGGCAAGTCTCACCAGCACATTAGAAGAGATAATGTCAGTCATTGAGGACAAGATGGAAGAAATTAATTCCTCAGTCAAAGAAAAATGTTAAATCTAAAAAAAAATTCAGGCACAAAACATCCAGGAAATCTAGGACATTATGAAAGGTACATATCTATGAGTAATAGGAATACAGGGAAAAAACCCAGGCCAAAGGTGCTGGAAATATTTTTAACAAAATCATAGAAGAAAATTTTCCCAATTTAAAGAAGGATGTAACTGTCAAGGTACAAGTTGCACAAAGAATACAAAATAGACTGGACCAGAAAAGAAATTTCCCACAACACATAATAATCAAAACACTAAATGTATAGAACAGAGCAAGAATATTAAATGCTGCAAGGGGAAAAACTAAATAGCATATAATATCAGACCCATTAGAACAATACCTGTATTCTTAATTGAGACTCTAAAAGCCAGTAGGACCTGGAAGAATATTCTGAAAACGCTGAGACCACAGATGCCAGTGGAGACTAATATGCCTAGTAGAAATATCAATTACAACAAATAGAGTAAGAAAAAAAGTTCCATGATAAAGCCAAATTTATACAGGATCTATCTATAAATATAGCTCTATAGAAGGTGCTAGAAGGGAAACATCAATGTAAAGAGGTCAACCACACCAAAGGAAACACACACACACACACACACACACACACACACACACACACACACACACACAAATAATAATTCCAGACAAGTAAATAAAAACGGGGTTAAACCCACACCATTACAATAAAATAACAGGAATCAATAAACAATGCTTATTGATAATTTTCAATGCTAATAGTCTTAATTCCCCAATAAAAAGATAGACAATCAGATTGGATTACAAAACAGGATCTGTAGTTGGAAGATTTTCTGTGTCCTGCCTGGCCCACAGTCAGGACAAATCTCTCACCCACAGTTCTGCACCCTTTTATAAAATAATCACACAGAGGCTTAATATTATTTATAACTGCTCAGTCATTAGCTCAGGCTTATTACTGATTACCTCTTACATTTAAATTAACCAATAATTCTTATTTATATTTAGCCACATGGCTTGGTACCTTTTCTCAGTTTTGCCTTATCATCTTGCTTCCTCTATGTTTGGCTGGTGACTCCTGACTCAGTCTTCCTATTCCCAGAATTCTCCTTGTCTGCTTATCTCACCTATACTTCCTGCTTGGCTAATGGCCCTTCAGCATTTTATCAACCAGTCAGAGCAACACATATTCACAGCATACCGAATGACATTCCACAGCAAGGATCCATCTTTTGCTATACCCAGGAAAAACACCATACCATCAAGGATCAACATTCCCTCAGTATGAAAGGATAGAAAAATGTATTCCAAGAAAATGGACCTAAGAAGCAAGCAGGTGTAGCCATTCCAATATCTGACAAAAAATAATTCAAACAAAATTAATAAGAAATGATAGGGAAGGCCATTACATGCAGAACAAAGGGAAAAAATCCATGAAGATGTTGTAATTCTAGACATTTATGCACCAAACACAAGGACACACAAGTTCATGAAAGAAACACAATTATAACAAAAATCACATATTTACCTTCACAGAGTGATAGTGAGTGACTTCAATACTCCTCTTTCACAATAGACAGGTCATCCAGACAAAAACTAATTACAGAAATGCTAGAGCTAAATGATGTCATAAATCAAATGTACTTGCAGATATTTACAGAACACATCACTCAGACACAAAAGAACATACTTTCTACTCAGCAGTTCATGGAACTTTCCCTAGAACTGATCACACACTTGGGCAAACAAGAAGTTTCAACAGATAGTTGATCTGTATCCTATCTGACCATTATAGATTAAGGCTCGATATGAACCACAACAGAAAGTATACAAACTCATGGAAACTGAACAACTCACTAATAAATAAAAAAATAAGACAGCAAAAATTAAGAAGGAAATTAAAAACTTTTTAGAACTGAATGAAAACAAAAAGATAAAAGTCAAATCCCTGGGGCACAGTGAAGGTGGTTCTAAGAGGAATAGAGCTAAGTGCCTACATAAAAGAATTTTGAGATATGTCATACTAGTAACTTAACAAACAGAATTCTAAAACAAAATGAAGAAATAACACCTAAAGGGAGTAGACAGCAAGAAATCATCAAACTCAGGGTTGAAATCAATAAAATTGAAACAAACAAACAAAAGACAATACAAAGAACCAATGAAAAAATAAATTGGTTCTTTGAGAAAATTAGATTGAAAAAACCTTAGGCAAATATCAAAATATTACAGAAAGAAGACTCAAATTCATAAAATTAGAAAAGAGAATCATAAGGACATACTTTAAAAGTCTGTAGTCCACCAAACATGAAAACTTAAAATAAATGGATTAATGTCTTGATATATATGACCTACCAAAGTTAAATCAAGAACTAATAAAGCAAGTTTTACATATCCATATCTGCTAGTGAAATAGATGCAGTAATTAAAAGTATACAAAAAAAGCCAGGGCTAGATGAGTTTGGCAGAGTTCTAACAGCGAGGGAAAGAGAGCTTAGGGGAGCGGGAGATCCCAGCTGGATCAAGAACAGAGAGGGAGAACAAGGAAAGAGATACCATGATAAATGAAGACCCCATGGGAATAGGAAGAAGCAAAGTGATAGAGAGGTCCCCAGAAATCCACAAAGATACCTCCACAATAGACTACTGGCAATGGGTGAGAGAATGCCCAAACTGACCTACTTTGGTGATAGGATGGCCAAACACCCTACTGTCGTGGTAGAACTCTCACCCAATGACTGATGGAAGTGGATACAGAGATCCATGGCCAGGCCCCAGGTGGAGCTCCAGGAATCCAGTTGGTGAGAAAGAGGAGGGATTGTTTGAGCAAGAATTGTTGAGACCAAGATTGGAAAAAGCACAGGGACAAATAGCCGAACAAGTGGAAACACATGAACTATGAACCAATAGCTGAGGAGCCCCCAACTGGACCAGACCCTCTGGATAAGTGAGACAGTTGATGAGCTTGAACTGTTTGGGAGGCACCCAGTCAGTGGGACCCAGACCTGTCCTTAGTGCATGAGCAGGCTTTTTGGAGCCTGGTGCCTATTCAGGGACACTTTGCTCAGTCTGGGTAAAGGGAGGAGGGGACTGGCCCTGCCTGGACTGAATATACCAGGTTGAGCTGAATCCCCAGGGGTGTCCTTGCCCTGGAGGAGATGGGAATGGGAGATGGGGTGGGGGAGAGTGGGAGGGTCGGGAGGAGGGAAGACAGGGGAATCCGTGGCTGATATGTAAAATTAAATCGAATTAAAAAATAAAAATAAAGAATTAATTAATTAATTAATTAATTCTAAGACTCCTCAAATTATTTCACAAAATTGAAAGAGAAGGAACATAGGCTAATTCTTATTATAAGGCCACAATTACACTGATAACAACACAAATGTCTAACAAAGAATAAAAAATTATTGACCAAAACTCTTATGGATATAGATCCAACTATTCTCAATAAAATACTTGCAAATTGATTCCAAGAACACAACAAAATGATCATCCACTGCGATCAAGTAGGCTTCATCCTAGAAATGCAGGGGTGGTTCAACATATATAAATCAATAAATGTAATCTACCATATAAGCAAACTAAAATTAAAAAAATATGATTTTCTCTTTTTATAAAGAAAAGGCCTTTGACAATAGCCAGGATCCTTCCACGGTAAAAGTCCCAGAGAAACTAGGGATATAAGGAACCTACCTCAAAATACTGAAGGCAGTTGATAGCAATCCAACAGCCAACATCAACCTAGATTAAGAGAAACTCAAAGCATTTCCACTAAAACCAGGAACAAGACAAAGCTTTCCACTCTCTACATATCTACTCAGTATACTACCTGAAGCCTTAGGTAGAGCAATAACACAACTAAAGTAGATCACAGTGATGTAAATAGGAAAGGAAGAAGTCAAAGTATATTTATTTGCATATGAAATGACTTTATATAAAAATGATTCTAAAAATGCCACCAGAAAACGTCTATGGCTAATAAATTCTTTTAACAAAGCAGCTAGAAAAAAAATTTAGCAAAAAAAATCAGCTGTTTTCCTACATAAAAACAAGCAGACTGAAAAAGAAATAAGGGAAGCAACATCTTTCACAATAGTTTCAATAAATGAAATATAATTGGATAATTCTAACCAAGCAAGTGAAAGACTTGTATAATAACTTCTAAGATATTGAAGAATATATCAGAAGATAGATCTCCCATACTTAGGGGTTGATAGAATTAATACAGTAAAAATATTCATCCAACCAAAAGCAATCTACAGACTCAATGCAATCCCCATCAAAATTCCAACACAATTATTTACAGATCTTGAAAGGACAATTTTCAGCTTCATGTGGAAAAAATAAAAAACTGAGGATAGCTAAAACAATCTTGAATAATAAAAGGACTGCTGGAGATAGCCCTGTCTCTGACTTCAAACTGTACTATAGAGCTATAAAATAAAAGTAGCATGGTATTGATTCAAAAATAGATACACTGATGAATGGAATAGAACTGATGATGCAGACATAAACCTGTACAACTATGAATACCTGATTTTTTTTATAAAGAGGCCAGAAACAAACACTGCAAAGACAGCATCTTCAACCAATCATGCTGGCCAGACTGGATGGGCAATGTAGAAGAAAACAAATAAATCCATATCTGTCACCATGCACAAAACTTAAGTCCAAATGGATCAAAGACCAAAACATAAGACCAGTTACACTGAACCTGACCGAAGAGGAAGTGGGGAATAGCCTTGAACTCATTAGCACAAGAAAAGACATTCTGAACAGAATACCATTAACACATATTACAGAAATTCTGCCACTGGTCCAATAGCCAATTGAGAGGAACATTTTGGTCCAAGAAGCAGGGTTTTCATTGAAAATGGACGTGACCAAGGAAGAGGCAGCACTTTCAAGCAAAGAAGAGAGTGGTTGGCAGGTATTAGTAATGGGTTGTGATTCGGCTCAGGTTCCCCTTTTGTTCTTTAATAGTTGTGCATGGGATTTGCATTTTAATAAACGATAAAAATATTTATCAAACACAGGCTCTAAGATCAACAATAAATGGGACCTCATGAAACTGAAAAGCTTTTGTAAGACAAAGAACACTGTCATTCAGTCAAAGCCACAGCCCACAAAATGGGGAAAGATTTTTACTAACTCCACATCCAATAGAAGACTAATATCCAAAATATATAAAGAACTCAAGAAACTAGATATCAAAAAAAACCCAAATAATCCAACTTAAAATGGGGTATAGATCTAAACAGAGAATTCTCAATAGAAGAATCTCAAATTGCTAAGAAATGCTTAAAGAAATGTTCAATATACTTAGCTGTCAGGAAAATGTAAATCAGAACTACTTTGAGATTCCATCTTAAACCTGTCAGAATGGCTAATATCAATAACACAAGTGACAACTCATGCTGGTGTGGATGTGGAATAAAGGGAACACTCACCACTGCTGGTGAGAGTGAAAATTCAAACAGCCACTACAGAAATCAGTGTGGAGGTTCCTCAGAAAGTTGGGACTATAGCTACCTCAAGATCCAGCTATACTACTCTTGGACACATACCCAAAGCACACTTCATCCTACCACAAATACAGTTTCTCAAACATGTTCACTACTTCTCCATTCATAATAGCCAGAAACTGGAAACAACCTTGATGTCCTTCAACAGAATAATCAATAAAGAAAATGTGGTGTATGCACACAATGGAGGATTACTCAGCCATTAAAAAATTACATCATGAAATTTTCAGGTAAGTGGACAGAAATAGAAAAAAAAATCATCTAGAGTGAGGTATCCCAGGCCCAGAAAGACAAAACGGTATATATTTACTTATATTAGCTGTTAAGTTAATGATAACCAAGCTACAATCCACAGAACCACAAAAGGTAGGTTTAGAGTAAGTGGCTAGAGGGAACAGATAGCTCTTGTTAGGAAACATGGATTGATGGGTGTAAAGCTGGAACAGGAGGATCAAGTTGGGAGAGGGTTTGAACAAGGGAATACAGGGAGAAACAGCTAAAATATGGGACATTTGAGGGATAATATGGAAACCTAATAAAGTATAGACTTTCTAAAATACCTTCATATAAGAAAGTGATCTAACTGAAAGCTCCAAATAATGGGGGAAACAAAGTCCCAACTGGCCATGTCTTGTCACCAAATGAAGCTTCCAATACAGGGGTTGGGTTGCATCTAATTGAGTTGTTTACCAAAGGGATACCATGGGAATCTACAAGCAACACGTGCTGTTGCCAAGACAATAATTTTCTCTCCACAAACTGACAACAAGGGCCCATTCCTGAAGACAACGCTCACACAACTCATTGAACATGGATATGTGTCAAGTATGTGCCTACATAGAACATTTACCCCTATGTTCTAGTGTCTTTGGTGGAGGAATGTATCCTGCACACCAACAAAAGAAGCACATAAACAGACACAAACCCTTTAATCTATACTGGTGTCTTGCCTGCAAGATTGGTGTCATGAAGCTGCTTGGAGTAACCAAACAGTATCTGATTTGACTTAGGGCCCACTACATGAGATAGAATCCATACCTGACACTTCTTGTGTGATCAAGAGCCTGAGATTGGATAGCTCTGACACCTATAGTAAAACCACATACTACTGGTCTTAAAACAAAACCAAAAACAAAAAAACAAAAACATAGTGATAAAATGACTCCTGATGATAGTTTACATAGTCATTGATCAGTGCCTTGTTTAGCCATTATCAGAGAAGCTTCCTCCTTTAGCAGATGGGAACAGATATAGAGACCCACAGCCAGACATTACACAGAGAGTGAGAGACTTTGGAACACTCAGTCCTAAATGGGATGTCTCCGTCAAATCCCTCTTCTCAGGGCTCAGGGAATTCCTCCTCACCCAAGAGGGGGTGGAGTATAAGAGCCACAGGGAATGGAGGACATCAAGGAAACAAGGCCTTCTAAATTAACATGAATGAAGCTCATATGATATGAACTCACAGAGACTGAATCAGCAAGCACAAAGCTTGCACAGGTTTGCACTAGGTCCTCTGCACTTATATCACGGCTTCTAGCTTAGTGTTTTTATGGGGATTCCTGATTGTGATAACTATGGGTCTTTGATTCTTGTGCCTTCTCTTGGGTTCTTTTCCTTATGTTGGTTTGTCCTGTCCAACTTCAATGTGATAGTTTTTGTTTTATCTTGTTATATTTTATTATTATTCCTTAGAAGCCTGTTCTTTTCTAATGAGAGACAGGATGGTAGTGGATCCAGATGGGAGGGGAGGAGGGGAGGAGTAGTGGGAGGGAATAATTATGTGAGGAAAGAATCTATTTTCAATAAAAGGAAAATATTATGAGTGTGTGTGTATGTATGTGAGACACACACACACACAGAAGGACACACACACACACACACACACACACACACACACACACACACACACACACACACATACAACACTCATTTATTTTGAGGTGCTGGGACTCGGGCATTCTGGTCCGACACTACCAATGAACTATAGCCTCAGTTGTAGAGGCCTTGACTATTTTGCACAATGCTTTATTTCTACCACCTCATACTATGCCTGGCATAAAATATGGTTTTAATCTGTTTGTTGAATGAATCAACACCTTTTATTTGGCTCCTCTGTCTTAACAACATCAAGAAATTGATATAGCTGAAACTGTGTTCAAGTAAGTAAAGAAAATATGTATTTGATGGTAAAAATTTTATGATGAGAAATAATCAATATCTCATAATACTCAGTCTTTGTTCATGTTCTGTAGCTCAGAAATAAACTCCAACATCTTTCCTTTTAAACGTTCCATAATTCTCTCTTTGCATGGATGGAAGTTTGTAATAAAGTGATAGAGTTTATTGTAGAATCAGAAAGAATTTTTTCACCTTTGTTCATCCATCAAAATTTTTATCAAGTTTGGTCCAGTCCTATCAATTATCAATGCACTCACAGACAAGTTTGTAAGTCTAGTTACAATCTTTTTCTAATCAGTGTCTGATATATCTCTGATATATCTCTCAGTATTTTGGGGGATTCATGGTTGCAAACTGATGAGGGCTTAGGGAATCATGTAGATGAAAAGGTATGCCGTAAGAGTTTAGAAGCCAGAAGCATCATCCAGCCTAATGGTATAGGTAATTTACTTGGATTCTTTAATTAGGAAAGACTCCAAATGTCAGAATACAGATGATAATTATGGACAAGACCTTCAGGAAATATGAGATTAAAAGAGGATCCTCAATAAAACCTGGTGTTGGGCGAAGCAGTTCTGGATAGCAATCAGAATGAAAGGGAGAAAATCCAAGAATATATTTAGCTGCTGTACAACATGTAGGACAGTAAGGCAGTAGTTCTCAACCCATGGGTCATGACCCCTTTGGCAACTCTCTGTCTCCAAAAATATTTACATTATGTTGCAAAACAGTAGCAAAATTACAATTATGAAGTAGTAGTGAAAATAATAATTTTATGTTTGGAGGCCATCAAAACATAAGGAACTGAAAGGGTCACAGCATTGGGTTGAGGACCTCTGATCTAGGGGCATTTCTACTTAACAGAGAGCAGCATTCTACAGTCAGAATCTTGTTTCTGAAGGCTTGTTTTTGTTCTGTTTATTCTCTTAGATTTGGAACCAGAAAGGAGTAAACCTTAAGGGTCTCTGAGAATAGAATTAGACTGAGAGAGGGGCATATAACCAGAATATCTCATCTTTTTGCATTGATGATACTATAATTATAATTATAACTGGAATATCCTAAGTCTGTTATAAGGATGGAGTTTCTGGGCTCATACATTTAAAGGAGTACTAACATTTCAGGCTTAGATGATAGTAACTTCAATCATAAATTCTTAGTTTGTATATATTTCCCATTGTCTTTTAGCCTTAAAGATTTCAAAAAAAATGTAAGTATAAATAGCTGGAAAACAACATATTTTTGTGTGTTTATATGATCTGTGTGAGTCTCATCAGATCAACCATATTTTTGTATTGAATAATTCAGTGTTTCAGCACTGCGAAAGCCAGAATCTTGCAAAGCTAGCTAGACATATGTAGAGATTCCCACACATATATTCACAGCTTTTTTAAATAAAATCTTTTTTGGGAAATATTTTGGACACATTTCACAGTTTTTCTTTACACAAATCTCCCAGTGAAGGCTTTCCCAGTTACCCAGCATGCATGGCTTTGTTTTGCAAGGATAGTCAAGAATTTCACTTTCAATTCCAAAATTAAAGAACGCTGGGAGGAGTTTCTTCTCCCTCACCCACACTCTCCTGAAAGCTTAAAGAAACTCCATGTATATTTTCTGGAGTGGCTATGACTACAGACTGATATTTCTGTTCCCCAGATGAAGGAGTATGAGTGGTAGTGAAAAGCAGAGGACCACAATGGGATTCAAGAGTATCATTGATCAATTTACTTATAGTATTTATGTATTAGTTTTCTGATCTGTAAAATTGAAATAATTATAGAATCAGTCTTGGGAGTTTCATGCTATTTACTCATTAGTTGCTGCTATTTTTTAAAGGATTGCATTTTCTAAAAGATAGTGTATTTAAATGTGTATCCATATGATCTGGTGAAGAATAATTAGAATAAAAAGCAGGAGACTCTGACTAAAACAGAGAAAGAGAGGAAAAGCTTTAGAGGTTTGCAATGGCAGTTTAGAACAGCTAGAAGTGTGGGAAAGGGACAGGTGACACAATACTAAGAATAAACAAAAGCAAACCAAGTTTCAGCTGTGCAGCTCTGCAGTAGCCTCATCCAAAAGGTAAGCCAAGTGGCCATGATGAAAAGAAAGTCAATAGTATCCCCAGGACAAGTCTACAGGGTTCACAAGCATGGATTCTAGTTGTAAGATTGGGTAAGGCAGACATTTCTCTGGTGGAGAGGAATACCATTTTGTTACTCTATATGCCTCAGAGAACAGTCTCACTACAACCTTAAGAGGGAACCTATATTGAAATCTGAGTTATTCTGGGGACTTGAGAACAGTGAACACCCAAAAAAGGTAGCTAGAATTTGTCCTGCTATAGCTCCAAGATGAGAAAATGCAGGAGAGCCAAATGACACAGCTTACTGGGGGTTAGATTCAGGCTGTAAAGTGCATAACCCTGTCCTAGGTGCCCTAGAGTATCTTTCATCAATTTAAAATAAATCTGAAATTTAAGAGCCCCAAGACTGAGGTCAACAGGCGTGTCATCTTTGGAGCCACCCATCTGCCTGGTTGCTTTAGAACCTTCAAACCTTGCAGGATCCCACAGTGACTGCAGTTTGTGTCATGATTCCATCTTGACTCAAGGTCAGAGAGTTCAAGCTTGTCTTTGCTTCTTAAGGCTGGGACTAGTAAGAGGCAAAGTGCTAGAAAGGTCTTCAGAAGTCCACAAAGATACCTCCACAATTGACTACTGGCAATGGTCGAGAGATAGCCCGAACTGACCTACTCTGGTAATAGGATGGCCAAACACCTTAACTGTCATGCTAGAAATCTCATCCAATGACTGATGGAAGCCGATGCAGAGATCCACAGCCAGACCCCAGGTGGAGCTCCACGAGTCCAATAGGCAAGAGAGGGGAGGGATTGTATGAGCGAGTTATATTGAGACCATGATTAGAAAAAGCACAGGGACAAACAGCCGAACTAGTGGAAACACATGAACTATGAACCAATAGCTGAGGAACCCCCATGGAACTTGATCAGGCCCTCTGGATAAGTGAGACAATTAATTAGCTTAAACTGTTTGGGAGGCACCCAGTCAGTGGGACCCAGACCTGTCCTTAGTGCATGAGCTGGCTTTTTGGAGCCTGGGGCCTATGCTGGGACACTTTGCTCAGTCTTGGTGAAGGGAGGAGGGGACTGGACCTGCTCTGGACTGAATCTACCAGGCTGAGCTGAATACCCACGGGAGTCCTTGCCCTGGAGGAGGTAGGAATGGGGGTGGGTGGGTTGGGGGAGGGTGGGGCGAGGCGGGAGGAGGGAGGACAGGGGAATCTGTGGCTGATAGTAAAATTAAATTAATTATAAAATTAAAAAACTGCCTGAGAAAAATAAAATTTTGCAGCTTGATCAGAAAAAATATTAAATAACTCCCAACTAAGATTGTTCTAGCCAACAATGTTATCTTTCAAAAATGACAGAAAAAGGAGGATCTTAAATGGTTTTGAATATGAACAAAAGATTGTCATTCTCTGGAGCTATCTTTTGCTTATTTATTATCATTCCAAGAAGTGGATTATTTAATCAGAAAGTCAGTCTTCAGGGACAAAGTGTTTAAAAGGCAGATAAATCCTAATATCAACTTGCAGCCATATGTTCATTGTAGAGCTCTTTTCTTTCTTTCCTTCCTTTCCTCCCTCCGTTCTTACATCCTTCCTACCTTCCATCCTTCCTGCCTGCCTGCCTGTCTGCCTGCCTGCCTTCCCCTATCCACTTCATTATCAATATCCCTTTTGAGGCAGGATTATGCTATACATCCTAGACTGCTCTTCAACTTATTGTATGACTAGGCTAAACTTGAAATTGCTATGGTCTTTGTGCCTTTGCTTCTTGAGTGATGAGGTTGCAGACATATGTCTTAGGGAGCATTATTGCCGTCATTAAAATAGATGTAACTTTTGCCTAGTGACTCTAAGACTTCATTAGTGACTATGATAAAACTTGACTAACATCATTAACTACATTTCTCCTCCTAATTTGTCAGAGAGAAGAGCCATTTTAAGGATGATTAGTCAGAATGTCCCATTTCTTGGATGAGTTTGTAACTCAGTAACTCAAGAAGATAATGAATGAATAGTGTAGGAGGAATGTCCAACGCCTACTGGGATCCTATGAAAACTTTTAATTAAGCACTAAGGTAAATGAAAGTATGTAAACAGCGTTTAATGGAGTATCTCCTTATCCTTATTGTTTCCCTGATTTCCTCCACCCCATGTCAGTTATTTTTGATTTAAGTACTTTCTAGAAATCTTATATTTCCCTAAAGTGGGCATATATTAGTTTTCAGTTCCCATACAAACTGTCACTACTTCAATAGAGTCTTCCATCCTGTCCTTTACTGTTCTCTAATAATTTACTTTACCTGTGCATGTGTCTAATCACCATAGTTTTATTTTTTTGACTTCTAGCTCAGTTATGCTCTGAATATATGATACACTTGATTATTATTTTATGCACATTATTGTCAAAATTGACAAGTTAGATAACAGATTTTTAGGAGGAAAGAGCAAGGCATCTTTGCAATCGGTCTAGCTAAATGCTACTAAAAATGTCCCCAGTGAGGAGAGAATTGAGAACAAGCAGTAACTTCAACATGACTTGGCATTGCTGTGATATTTTTATTGTACTGTGTAAACTGTTAGTCTGCAACAGCTTGGAGAGTTTTAAATAAACTACCTTTTCTCCCAGATAGTCTATGAAGCATTCCTCCAGCATTTGTGCTTTTCACTAATGTATGCATCTGTGCCAGGAACCATGCTACTGGGAGACAAAGATTTGAAATGCAAAGTTCCTGTTCTCAATAAGCTTACAATCTAATTGTGGACTGGCAGTCAAAAGCAACTAAGCTCAAAAATGAATGAAAGAGCGGAACCAAGGAGCAAACAAAATGCTTTTAGGCAAATAATGTGAAATAAAATCACCCAGTTGCGATCGAGCAGAGTGGAATAAGCTCTGGGGAGGATGACATTGAAGAAATGGCATGTGATTTGGTTTTTGCACAATGAATGAGATTATCTAGGTGGAGAGGGTAGGAAGGGCACTGAGAAAAGACAGAATATATACAGGAACAGTATTGGATAAAAAGTTCAGAGAAAGAAAGTATCATTCTCTGTGGATAATAAGTGAGTAGTGAAAATAAAGAGGCTAGCAGAGGTCTTCATTCATGTTGTGTATCTTATAAGCAGCTGGGAGCCACTAAAAGTTTCCAGTAGGGAGGAAACAGTAACATAATGATATTTTCCTTCTAAAATCACTCTGGAGATGATTACTGGATAATTTAAGAAAGACAGGACAAGAAAAAATAGTTATGAGATTTTGATGGTCATAGTGATAAGCAGTGTTGGGCCCATGAACTACACTATAGGAACACTGAGGACAGATGAGGAAGAATAATGGGGAAACATTTCAGAGCAAGGTTTGATAAAACTCAATGAGTGAAAGTTTTTCAATGGTAAATGAGAAAGAGATATAAAGCCTAAATTTGAAGATAATGGTACCATCCTGTAGCATGTGTAATGTGCTTTTCTTTTCACCATTGAGTGCCTATGATCTCATCTGATCTTTCATCCATTCTGTGAGGTAGGTTAAGGAATTTATTTTCTCTTCTTTGACAGTTGCAGTCCAGAGAGGTTAAGTGACTCACTCAGAATTTCATAGCTCATTAAGCACAGAACCCTGGCTAGAGCACAGACTTGCTGACGCTTCAGCATGCTTTTTTTCCACTTCATCATGATGTTGTGCTGTTAAAGTGCTTGCCTAGACT
Organism: Peromyscus leucopus; assembly: GCF_004664715.2. Taxonomy (NCBI): domain Eukaryota; kingdom Metazoa; phylum Chordata; class Mammalia; order Rodentia; family Cricetidae; genus Peromyscus; species Peromyscus leucopus. The sequence goes on from NC_051083.1 coordinate 115,291,217, forward strand.
CAACCAGAAACTGTCATTATGCACATTTCATTACTATTGGAGAAAAAGAGGAGGGGAGAAGGCATCCAATGAGGTGAATACCCATGAATTTTTGAGTCAATTGAGTTTTTTTAATAATATTAACTCTAATGAGAAGAAAAATAGGTAACATTTTTTGACAATTCACTATGTGCAACATGACACCAGTTTATGAACTAGTTGATAAAATCTTCTGAGTATTTTGTTTTCAGTCTGTATGTGGTAGTTCAAATGAGAAGGGTTCCCATAAGCTCCTGTATTTGGATGAATGGTCCCCAGTTGGTGGAACCATTTTCAGAAGGATTAGGAAGTATGACCTTATTTGAGGTGGTGAGTCACTGGGCCATATCTTTCCCAGTTAGCTTTCTCTCTGCCTCCAACTTGCTGGTCTAGATGTAGGCTCTTAGCTACTGCTGCAGTGTCATGCCTGACGCTCGGCTGCCATGCTCCCCACCGTAAAGACATGGACTCATTTTCTGAAACTGTAAGCAAACCCCTAATATGTAAGTTGAATTGGTCATGGCCTTTCATCATGGCCATAAAAAAGAAACTTAAGACTGTGTAATTTTTTTCAAATACATATGACTACACAGATTTCATGGCTACAGATCCTGTAAACCTTAGCTTGAAATTCATAAATCAGACAAGAACACATCACTATTACTTTTCTGGCTTATATTCAACAGGTTTGGAAGCAAACAAACATTAGACACTATTTCAATAAGTAGTGCTCAAAGTTATATGATTTAATTCAATGGAAAAATTAATTAAAATAAAATCATCAATATTTAAAATTGCATTTTAAATTGCTTAACACACTTATAGAACTATTGCTATCTATATGACCCTTTGTACTCCTGGGTATTAGGATGATCAACTATTTACTTAAGGGAGAAGGGAAATACCAGGTATCTATAAAGTATCATGTGCTATCTATACCACCACACAGCAAACATTCTTCACTTTGAATGGAGGGGTCCCTAATTCACTGGGTTCAGAAAGGAGGTCAAGAGGTCACAAGTTGAAAAATGTACCCCTCACACCGAGAGGCAGAAAATTGGGACAAAAACTTTATCATTAGGACTGGTCAGTCTAACAAGCTGTTTTGCCCTTCACACTCCAATCACTTAATTCTTTCCTCCAAGAAGCTAAGTCCTTGGAGTTCCCACAGAGAAAGCATGAGGGAGCAGCGATACTTAGTAATACCATACTCAAGGGTGGTCCCTCTCTTCCTAGGATATAGAACAGCTTTAATAAGTATGCCTACCAATTCTTCTTTCTCCAGGACTATTCTCCTTTTAGTCAGGAGGAAAGGGAAGGAGGAAAGAAAAAAGGCAAGTTTTTTTTTTTTTTAATGAGTAAGAATTGAGAGAGTGTTTACTCCCCCTTTGAAATGGATACTCTGGGCTTTTGCTAGGAAATCCACTGTCCATGTTAGCATGCAAGGAAACATTATGTGGGGTCTGAGGAAGAGAAGTCCTCTAAGAAGGATAGTGAGAATCTTCTCCCTCAGACCCAAACCATCAACTTCATCTGCACTGGTATTTGAGGAGTCTCTGTCCTCTTCCTCATATTACTTCTTATTCTCTTCTGGTCACTGCAAAAGATGCCAGTTGACCTGAAAGGTATGGCCAATCTGTCTCTGAAGCCTATACTCCAAATTCTTCTTTTAACTTTCAGTGTTTCTCATTTTGGTGGGGTCTTGCTATATAAACCTGGCTGATCTTAGTGTCATACTCCTCCTGCCTTAGACTTCTAAGTGTTGAAATTAAAAGTGTTTGGCATCTCATTTAGCTCATCAATCCCTTCTTGTACATTCTTACAAATCATCAACTTCACACAAGTTCAGTCTTACCTGTCATGGTCATGTTCTCAGTACAGATTACCTCTATTTGCATGTAGAATTTTCCTTAGCTGGCAGCTCTTGAAGCAGAGATTCTGGTCTCCATATACTGTTTCTGAAGTTCCTCAGTTTGGCTCTGTGGAACATGCTGGTACTGTCTGTCCCTATGTACCACGTGCACACTCAGGAGCACTTTAACTCTACTCTCCATAGAACTTAAGGGATCCACTCATGGCAGCTTCTAGGGCTTTCTCTGCAATTTCATCTTCTCATGAAAGTACCAGCATCCTGAAAGAGACATGTCTTATCTATATCTCATAAAACTTCTTTTAGATTTTTGCTTAGTACCACCCAGAGACACAAGATTTCTTTGGATTTTGACCCAAAATAGAATATTTTAGTAAAATTTAGCCATACTACAATTTATCTAGGAAATCCTTAGTATAATTCATACACACACACACACACACACACATTCTAGAAACCACTTGGCAAGAGTTTGACCAACTCCCAGTTGTACAGTTCAGGGAGAAACAGGTGGCAAATTCCTGATATTTCTTGCAAGGGTTTTCCTTGTTCCTTAGCTTCTTATAGTAGTTCTTTTGAAGTTAGTATTTTTTTCAATTCTTAAAACTTGAGCCATTCATGTTTGTATACCTCCCCAGAAAAAAATATTTAAAATCTGTTTTCCCCAGTCTAAGTGTGACTTGCTTATTTCAAAGGGCTGGCTGTCATTTGATTAGAAGTTTCTCTGTGTGAATTGCACTAAACTCAAGGTTATTTCGCTTTGGATCAATGGATCTTGACTGTGAGGTGACACCATTTCAAGACCACTGAGAAAATGATGAGGTCCCAGGTATAAAGACATTTGGCAGCATCTCAGAGCTCTTCCTTTTCAAAGCTCAGCAGATAAGTCATTTCCACAAGTCCTGTTTGTATAGGATTTAATATTACTTAATTTGCTATAATCTATTTCATCAACATCTGTAGCAAGATCCATCAAAAATATATGACAATGTCTTCAGATTTCTGTGTTCTTCAGATGGCAGCATTAACTTTCTAATGTCTTTACAGTCCTGTCTATTCCAAATACTTCTAAACAGACCTCAGCCTCAGTGTTTTTATATATTATAGTAATTATCAGTATTTTATATAAATTGACCAATTTTTAGCAACCTAATAAGGTCAATTGTATGTTTTATTTCCCCTTATAGTTGAGGAAACTGGGGCAGAAATTTGATCCAGATCATATAGACAGTACTGGATTCTGAATCTAAAAAATCAGGAAAAAATGATGTTTCCCTTCTCTTTTCAGCAACAACTATGTTGACAAAACATGAACCAATTAAGCATTCACTAGAAAGTTCATTCACATAGAAAGATTGGGCGAATTGGATGTTGCCTCTTAACCTTTTTAACATCACAGCTTCCCTATATCTTTTCATCACCTATAAGTGTAATTAATACATATAGTAATACCTTGTTGGTTATTTCATGAGATTCTTTTGAAGATAGTGTGTCATAATATATGATGAAGAATAAGATAAGGTATGTAAAGCACCCTACACACACAGGAACTAGAAAGATACAAATTCACCCAGTAACATCATCCATGTACAGATTTTTCTCTTCATCCAGAAGTAATAAGTGGTTCTTCTACCACTGAATGCCTAGCAATGAGAACAGGTCTTATTATATGGTCGACAGTAAAATACCTAATGAATATATGATATATGTATGAATGCATCAATGCTCAAGTGAAAGAGCAGCTTTTGGATGCAGCAATTAGAGAGCAAAGACATGTTAAATTCCTGGCTCATGCAACCCAGACACTGTAATGTCAGCTAACATTTCTTGAACTTTAACCATAGGGAAGGCATTATTCTAAATGTGTTCCACTATCATGAAAGCTCGTTAGTAGCTAAATCAAGTCCATAGCCTTCAACTCCAGTCTTTAGCATGTCAGTCTGTTTTGCAAGCTGTACAAGTCAATAAAGGCTTAAAGAATCTGATAATAAAGCTAACATATTGTACTAGGGAGAACATGATTCTGTTTTTAAATTTTAAATTTAACTATTATGGAGAATGGAGTATCTCTTACCCAAAGCAGGATCTTTAAAACACATCAAATTATCAAAACCAGTCCCTGAAGTCAAATTCAGTACCATCACTGCACTATAGTGTTGTCACCCGTAGTGCAATGTTTAGGAACTGCATTTACCAAAATTTCTTGCCACTGATGTTCAAAAGTTTTGGAATGATTTTATCACTTTCATGTGTATATTATTTGCCTAGATGTATGTCAGTGCACCACCTGCATGCCAGGTACCTAAGGGGACCAGAAGAGGGCATCAGATGCCCTAGGAAAGGGAGTTACCAATGGTTGTAAGCTTCCAGGTGGGAATCAAACCATGTTCTTTGGGAGAGCAGCCAGTGCTCTTGTCCATGAGCCATCACTCTAGTACCTGATGCTCCATATTTTATTCAATCAATAAGAGGTACTTGCAACAAAGTTAGTAAGCAGTAGTGAAGCACCATATTTCAGTGGATCGGCTTTGTCAGAAGAGACCTAAGTGACTTCTGAACATTTCTCTGAAACTACAACATCAGCAAGGTCATTGTCAATAGTTTTCCAGTATCTGTAAAATTTCTTAGGATTCCTGCAACTGGCTGAAGTTGCTGATGGCAGTCTCTTACAAATGGCCATGTTGTGAGCAACTAGTTTTCTTTATTAAATGTTCTCCTGCTTGAAATAACTAGAGTTGTTTCTGTTTACCTGAGTGAAGTCTGAATGCTTTGGGTAGGCTTAACATTATCTCCGCAGGTGAAGAAATCAAATCACAGAGCAGCAAAATGGCAGAGTGAAGGACTGAATTCAGCAAGCTGTGACCTGGTGCCCATATTCTGAGTAGTCCTGTCCCACTACCTCTCTTTAACTGCAAAGCCAACTCCAAGCAGGCATCATAAACTTTCCCTTAGTTGCTTTCACTATTTCAATAGAAAAATAATGTTTGAAACCTGTTTCAAATTTGAAAACCTTCTCTGCTTCATATGAAACCATCTCACTTTCAAATAAACCTCTCTATGTCACTTTTGAGGGTGAAAGAAGGTAGCTTGAGTAGCCATCCACCTTGGATGAAGGGTAAGAGTGGGCAGTGGGAAGCTTCAGCTATAGAAACTTTCAAAGTCCAGACATTGATTTCACTTCACAGCATCCTCCTAGGGATCGGGTTCCTATTTAAAATAAATTAACATCAATGTCAAACTTGATAGCCTTTGGAGTTTAAATGCTGAGAAACAAAATGTTAGTTCTGGAAAGCTGAGAGACTTGTTAACTAGCTGTTGTGTTTGCCTACATTTCTAGTCAAAGCTAACACTTCAAGTCAGAGAGGTGGATCCATATATATTGATCTGGAAGAGCATTCATGATATATTGTCAAGTGGTGAAAAACAAGTTGCAGGGCAAATTGAAGATATGATTTTATTTTTTAAGAAAAGAAAGAAAACCTATATAAAATAACACATACACACAGAATGTTGCATCTAGCAAGGTCCTTGGCCAGAGAAACACAACCTTCCTGTTTTATTGATGAGTAAGTCTGAAGGCCAGCTAGGGTCAAAAAGCTAGTTAGTAGCAGAATCAATTCTGTGCGACCCATCTCCAGACCCACTCTGTCACTCTGTCTATAAGGTGTACCTGTATCATACTAATAAAGAGGTAAGGATCTAGTACGATAGCCACTGGTTTGGGATAGAGGCATCATTAAGGAAAATATGACTCCCTTTAAACTCTAAACTGACTTATAATGGAGAGTGGAATATTTTTGCTCCCAAAGCAGAATCGTCAAAGAGTGCTCTTTGTGTTTCTCCTAGTTTCTGTCCATAAAAATTCTGTTTTGTTCATTTCCTTTAATAATTTAGTGATTTCTCTGACACTTTTTTCATAATATTAATTTGGGCTAACTATTTCAATAGTAGAGCACTTGGTGTACACAATAAGAAATTTGCCAAAGAACTTGGCTCAAAGTCAAACTTAGTATTTGCTTAATGAATAAACTGAAGATCAACTAACAGATTCTTTCAGCAGACTACATTAAGTTCTCTATGACTAAAATATATCAGTCTCTATGCTACTATATGAGTTGATTGACAGATAATCAGATTACATTTTTATTTATTATTTATGAGTGTGTGTGTGTGTGTGTGTGTGTGTGCATGCACTTATGTGTTAAGGTGCAGAGAGAGTAGTCTTGGTGTTCAAGGGACAACTCTTCAAAGTGGTTCTCATCTCCTTTTATGTGGGTTTCAAGGATCTAACTCTGGGCCTCAGGCTTGTACAGCAAGCACCTATAATCAATTAGCCATCTTGTCAGCCCGTCTGCAGATTCTGTTATCTATAGAAGTCTTAGAAGCAATCACCCCCAAATACCTAGAAACAACTCTATGTTTAGAAATGAGTGATAGACCTTTGAAAAAGTTTGTCTGAATGTGGAATAGTGATCATTAGCATCTAGAAAGGACGATGGGCAGAGGGCAAGAGAGGGAGGTTAAACATCACACATTGAAACACCCTTAGAAAGAGGAGGAAATTCTAGTGCTCCAAAGTGTAGTGAGGTAATTATAGTTTCCAGTAATCTACTATATTTTATAAATAACTACAGCAGAGAATTTGGTGGCTTCAAATACAAAGCAATGATCAGGAGAATGAAATATTTCCTACCCTGACTTTCAGTACTTATTGCATGAATGTATTGAAATAGTATGCTGAACCACATAGATATGTGGGGTTATTAAGGAAAAAAGATTTCAGAAAGTATTCAAGGAAGTAAAAGGTTTTATCTGTTCAAGTTTGAACAAAACACTATATACATTATTGAATTATCACACTATGCTTCAAATATATTATTAAAATAATCAACAAAATATTAATAAAAATTATGTTGGACAAAATATGAATAAACATTGCATTTATTCTGAAATTAAACTTTTAAGAAACAATTGAAGTATTTTTGTCAAGTGTTTTATTCATCGTCCTTTTGTTCATTTGAGGAGTAAATACATGAAACATTGTCCTACATCACTGATACTTCTTTTGCAGTACCACACAAGGTTGTATTAAACCCCAGTACTCAGGCTATGAGGAAAGTACCAAGTATATACTTTCTCAGTTGGACTTTGTTTCCTATGTTGTTTTTCTAACTACTTGTCTCTTATTCCCCAGCAAACTGCCTGGGATATGATTTCATTACTGCTTGGTGAAATTGCCTGAAGAAAAGTGAGATCAGCAGGCAGGAATATCCAAGTCTTAGACCTCAATGTGCTTCCATAAAGTTTCATTGTCTTGGAAAGATCATTGATTGCCAACTTTTTTCTTTTGTTTGTAGAACTCCCCCTTTGAAAGGAATTGTTTGCAGAAAACTTCATTACTATTAGCAGGCTCCAGGCACAACTGAACCCATAGGATTATGAAAATTAAAGTTTGAAAATCAATTTATCATGCCAATCAACAGGAATGGATTTTTAAAAGATATGGTAAATTTGTACAATGGAGTGTTAGCCACAAATAAAGAACAAATTTCTCATTTCCAAAACAACATGAGTGACTCCTAAAAGCAGGCTGAGCGAGAGAAGGTAGTCACACAAAAGTCCATGCTTTTTCATTTCATTTGTAGATTTAAGGAGATGAATATTGACATAGGGTGAAAGAAAGGGAATCAGTAGATGCACAAAGATTAGGGATGGAGGAAATGATATACTAAAAAGAACAGAAGAAAACTTTTAGAGATAATAAAACTATGGGATATTTTCTCTTTTTTCTTTTTCATTATTCTTCTCCCATATGATACCTCCTGATAACATCTTCCCCTCCCTCCCCTTCTTCCAGTTCTCTCCAACCACCCCTTACCCTCAGATCTACTGCTACTCTGTTTCTCTTCAGTTATATCAACCAAACACAGCATAACAAGTTACAATAAGACCAGACATAAACCCACCTATCAAGACTGGACTAGGCAAACCAGTAGGAGGAAAAGAGTCAGAAGAGGAGATAAAAGAGTCAGAGATACCCCCCACTCCCTCTGTTAGGAGTCAAACAAAACAAAATAAAAACTCAAGCTTAAATAATCACAGCATTTATGAAGAGGGCCTAGCACAGACCCCTGCAGGCTCCCTGATTGTTGCTTCAGTCTCTGTGAGCCCCCATGAGCCCTGTTTAGTTGATTCTGTGGTCTATGTTATCCTGATGTCCTTGACCTCTTTGGCTCCTACTATCTTCTGTAGGGTTCCACAAGCTCTGCCTCATGTTTGGCTGTGGGTCTCTGTATCTACTCAAATCGACTGCCAGAGGAAGTCTCGAATAATGATTGGGCTAGGCGCTGATCTATGATTATAGCAGAATATCTTTAGGAATCATTCCATTGACTTTGAATTGTTGTTGTTCAGTTTGAGTCTACCCTAGATCTCTGGGCCATCCAACTTCCAGATTCTGGCCATCTAGACAATGTCTGGTATAGGCTCCCTCTTGTGGCTTGGGCCTCTAGTAAGAGCAGTCATGGGTGGGCCACTGCCACAAGCTCTGAGCCATCATTGCCCCAGCATATCTTGTATGCAAAACAGATTGTAGGTCTCAGGTTTTGTGACTGGGTTGGTGTTGCAGTCCCACCACTGGATGCCTTGTCTGGTTTCAGAAGATGGTTGGTTCAGGCTCCACATCCTCCATTACTAGAAGTCCTCACTAGGATCACCCTCATAGGTTCTACAAAGTTTTTACTACATTAGGTTTACACATCATCCTTTAAATGCCCACCTAGTCCATTAGTCTCTCCTTCCATTCCTCCCTCCACTACCTGTTCCCTCCTATGCCAATTCCCACCCACCCCACTCCATCCACAAAATCTATTCTATTTCCTCTTCTCAGGGCGATCCTTGCACCACCCCCCTAGACCTTTCCTCATTAATTTCTCTGGGTCTGTGGATAGTAGTGTGGTTTTAATTGAAGTATTTATTCTGTAGGCATCTGAAAAATCTCATAGAATTGCACACTGTAATTGGAAAAGATTATTGCACATAAATTCTTTCACAATAAAGTTGATTAAAATCATTACATAAATAATCTTTAGGGCTCTTATAGCTCAGATATAGTCAACCAGACCTTGTTTAAATACTGGCTGTTCTATTTACTGCTTCTGCAGCTATCTATGGGTTAATCACTTAGCCTCTGTTTCCTCATTTCTAGTATGGGCTGAAAATAGCAATGAGTTGTTGTAAAAGTTCTGCATGATAATAAACACTGATGAAGCTTAGTTCAGTGTCTGGCTCATAGTAAGTATTCAATACATGAGATGCATTTCTATCATTTCAAATACATTCATAAGCCTGTTAAGAAAAGGCTAGAGGTCAACTCATATGATCTGAATTATAATTCTACTACTAAATATGCAAGACTTTGACTAAATTCCTTTACTTTGTCTGGTTCTGCATTTCTCATAATTAGTATAGGGGGTCATTGTGGTATCTTTCTTAGCACTTCATAGAGATATCAGGAATATAAATGCAACTAATAGATGAAAAATTAAAAAAATCAATGAAAAAGTAAAAACTCTACACAGGTGTAGAAAAGGAACGTGACACAATTTTTCATAATTCTGAAGTTAGGTGGAGCAAGAAAACTGTGCTAACACAACAGAACTTGCTGTCAATAGAGTTTTAAGGCTTCTAACATTTGTTTTCTGGTCTTTTATGTGCTTTTGAGGGGGGTCCATTTTCTATTTCAATTGTGTCTTGCTTGTACCCAACAGTTAGGAGCATCTCTGCTTAGGTCCCTTCTATCAACAAGGAAAAGATTCTGATTAGCCCATTGACTTGAAGATGAGTGAGACAACAGATGCCTATCCAATATTAATAAGGGCCAAAGTAATATCTCTAAATGTAATTTACATCTCAGTGGGGAATAATATTTTGGGATAAGAGAATTTGCTGAAGATTTTCCTATGCCTATCATCTGCACTTTCAAAGGTAAGGTTATTTGTCTTTATACAATTTTCCCCACCAGTGAGTACAAACCTGAGTGTTATTTTACAAGTTTAGAAGCAAAGGAAGATTGTACTATTTTTTCTGTCATATATTTCTTTACTGTACCTTCCACATCCTTCATTCTGAAATTGTCTATCAGGGGATTCAGCATGAGTGTCAGAGTCCCATAAAACAGTGAGATAAAGTCATGCTGGTCAGAGGAAGACAGATGGCTGGGATGGGTAAGAGTTTTGTACCTGCATTATAAAATATTGTTACCACAATCAGGTGAGAGCTCAAGTACAAAAGGCCTTGAGCCTTCTCTTGACCTAGTGAACACTTAGAACAGCAGCAGCAGCAGCAGCAGCAGCAGCAGCAGCAGCAGCAGCAGCAGAAGTTTATACACTGGAAAGCAGGACAAGTACAAAAGGCAAGAGTAGGGATCAGGGATACTGATGAGGACTATATTAAATTCATGTGGCCAGTATTAGAAGAAAGCAGCTTAATAAGGAAGATCGAAATAGTAAGCACAAGTGATACCCACTAAGAAGTAGCAACTATCCAGACACAGGCATTCATGACCACTGAATAATACATGGGATTAGACATAGCAACCACATGGTCATAACATATGACAGGAAGTAGAAAATACACTGCCATGGCTAGGGTCACACATTTTAGTCAAGTATCATGGGAAAAAAACAAGTTATTAAAGAAGTAGTACAGTGGAGAGTAGAGAAAGGATCCAAACAGAAAAGATGTTTAGCCCATTCCCTAGCAGTACTTTGAGATAAGTAACAGTATCAATATAAAAGATACATCTCTCCACTCCAGATAATTACAGATACCCAGAAGGAGAAACTCAAACACTGCTGTGGCATTGTCTGTGGCCATTCTTCTCTCTTGCTAATATTCACTGAATAGATGCTACAGAGCTGCCAAGTTCCACTTGAAGGAATGGGAATACAGATGGAGAGTGTGAAAAGGTAGGAAAAATTAGAATGTGTAGGATCTGTACCTTTGCTTTATTCAGAGAAGACAACACAAATAGCCTATCTATATGGAAAGAGGCAATGTTTAAAATTCTTTCCACAATTCCAGGAAAAAAAAGAAAGTGTAGCTGGAGTTTTCTCTGCTATTGCCTGGGCCCACAGCTACTCAGACCCAAATAAACACACAAAGGCATATATTATTTTCAAACCATATGGCCTAATGGCTCAGGCTTCTTGCTAGCTAGCTCTTACATCTTAAATTAACCCATTTCTATACATGTATACTTTGCCATGTGGCTTGTGGCTTACCAGTACTTTACATCTTGCTTCTTCTGGTGGCAGCTAGCAGCATCTCCTGACTCTATCTTTTCTCTTCCCAGAATTCTCCTTGTCTACTTATCCTGCCTATACTTCCTGCCTGGGTACAGGACAATCAGTATTTTATTTATCAGCCAATCAGAGCAACTCACATTCACAGCATACAGAATGATATTCCATAGCAAGAAAGATTCCTGTCCTGATGGAAATACTTACACGAAGACCCTTCAAGTCCTCTTCCACCAGATATTCTCTCAGATAATTGTGGTGGTAATCTAATTGTACTGAAATGTGATTTTGATTGTATGTTAATAAATAAAGTTGCCCGGGGGTCAGAGCTATTAGAGCCATAGCAAGAGTGTGGCGGTGGTGGCACACGCCTTTAATCCCATAGATCTCTGTGTGTTCAGGGATACAGCCAGCATTGGAGACATATGCCTTTAAGACCTGGGGGGCTGTACATACAGACAGTGACGAGGCAGTCACGTGTTTGGGTTTACAACCAATGAGAAGGCAGAACAAAATACTTAAAAAGACGAACAGACAGGATATAGTTCTCTTTCGGGAAGCTGGGACACTGCAGGAGGAAGGGTGAGATTTTAGCTCTGAGCTCTGACCTCTCCGCTTTCTCTTTTACATTGTTTCTGTATTTCTTATTTAATAAGATTGTTGGTTACATCTACAGATAATGTTTACCTAGCTAAGAGGAGGATAAAGGGAGACCATCTCCCTAGTTCACAGGCATGTTCTTCAATTTTTCAAGACAAATTTGATTCATGGATATAGTTGAATGTGAGTGACTCTGAGCTATCATTCTTCATCCAAATAAGATGTTCTGGTAGATGAGATGATTTAGCTACAGTTTTTCCTATTCTTGTAGCTCTAGCTCATTCATAATCATACGTGTCTCCATTATCCTGTAGTGCTAGAATATAGTACATAGAGTTGGTGCAAAGGATTTCTTTGACTTTAGTCTATACATAGAAATTTTTCTAGAATGCTTGAGGTAACTGAGACTCCTCCATTGATATTCTCAATCAAAATTACATTTCTGTCTTCTTCTGTGATTTCTATGCTATAAGAGTTTCAGGTATAGGTAGGAGTCTGAGAATCTAATGTGATCCTTCTAGAAGTATGGATGATAAGAGGATAGATCAAGCAAGAAGCTGGTAGAAAAGACTTTCTCTTCCAACCTCACTGCTCTCCCTTCCCCTTGCTTTGTTTTTCTCATACCACTATCCAATATCAGAAATTATAGGAATGATTTGAGTATTTTTTATCATCCATTTAAATATAAATGTACTGAAGACAGGAATCCTGTGTATCAAACAAATATTAAATGAATATGGAAAGCCACAAACATTTATGAGTATTGTCTAGAATCTACCTACTCACCTTGCCAGCAGCACCGTCATCTTTATTCCATAACACCTTTATTATAACACCTGGAAACTGTCAGTAGCATATTCAATTGTTTCCTTCTCTCTCAATTTAAACAACTCAATTACACTGCAAATCAGATCATAATACTCCTCTATTTGTATTTTAAAAAATATTTATGTCTCATGTTTCAAATATATATTTCAAATATATATATATATATATACATATATATATATATAGAGAGAGAGAGAGAGAGAGAGCATCTGTCCCCTCATATTTTTATTGAGTTATGATATTCATACAAAAGGTAACACATTAATGTATACACATTTATAAATTCTAAGATGAGCATAACCTATCAATGTGACAATCATCACTGATGTCATGAAGTTTGTGGGGTGTGAATGTACAAGGATCTATGGTCTGTCCTCATGACTGAAAAAAGGTTCTACAATTATCACCATTACCTCTAAGAACTTTCTTTCCATTTCTCTCTCATCTAATGAACAAAAATTTACAAAAGTTCTATATTATTATCAAATGCTTTAGCATATCATATTATATTTTGCATAGCATAAATTCACATTTCAACTTTACTAAGTATTCCTTCCTATGGTGCACAGGCCCTTCCTCACTTGTCTCCCCATTTCTTCTCAAATATTAGTTCACAGTACCATTTTTATGTTCATTTTGCTCCAGTCACACTGGTCTGGTCCCCACTTATCACTGTGAAACAGTTGTTTCTCTAGGCTTGTAAAACCCAGCATCCTAGCATGGATTTCTTTCTCATTCTTTACTCATAAAGCATTTAATTTTCAGTGATCCCTTCCAGGGTCACCCTGTGAAGAAGTTCATCTTGATTCCATGGTGTTACATCACCCCACTTTTTGAATTACTTTCTTTGCAGATTTGCCTCTAGCAAGCTATATATCCTAGCTATTCATTGTGTTTATTGATTATTTCTCTCAACTAGAATGTATTCTCAATAAGTTTAGGGAATTATTTTCTCTTTTGTTCATTGTTGTATGCCTCAAGTGCAGCATAGTTATTGGTACAGGATAGGCAGCCAACCATTATTTGCTGCATAAATGTGTAAACAATGCATTTTAGCTAGTCCCTATTTATCTCGTTTTTTTCCATCTACCTATTTCTCTGAAAATGATGTTTGTATGTAAACCATTTCTTTTTTAAAATCATTTTACATACTAACCACAGATCCCCCTCTCATCCCTCCTCCCACTACCCCCTACTTAGCCCCCCCATTTCTCATCCCCTCCTCCAACAGGGTAAGTTCTCCCATGAGGGGACAGCTAAGCCTGGTACATTCAGTTGAGACAGGATCAATCTCATCCCTGCTTTTTCAGGAGTGAGCAAGTTGTCTGACCACAGGTAATGGGATCCATAAAGCTGGCTCATGCACAAGGGATAGATCCTGATCACACTGCCAGAGATTCCTCAAACAGACCCAGCTACACAACTGTCTCCCATATGTAGAGGGTCTAGTATGGTCCCATGCCAGTTCCACAGCTGCCAGTCTAAAGTTCGTTGAGTTCCTTTAAGCTTGGTTCAGTTGTGTCTATAGATTTCCCCATCTTGATCTTGACCCCTCTTGTTCATGTAATTTTTCTCTCTCTTTGGGCTCCTGGAGCTCAGCCTGGTGCATAGTTGTGGATCTCTGCATCTGCTTCTATCAGTTACTGGATGAGTGTTATATGATAACAGTTATGGTATTCACCAATTCGATTACCATGATAGACTAGTTCAGGCACCCTTACCACTGTTGCTAGTAGTCTAATCTGGGGTCGTCATTGTGATTCCTGGGAATTTCCCTAGTACCAGATTTCTCCCTTAGCCCATAATGTCTCCCTCTATCAAGATGGCTCTTTCATTGCTCTCTTACCCTGATCCTCCCTCAGCCCAACCATCCCATTCCTTCATGTTCTCATCCCCCATCTCCTACCCTCCATTGCCAACCACTTATGCCCAGTTCACTCATAGAGATCTCATCTATTTCCCCTTCCCAGGGCAATCCATTCATCCCTCTTAGGGTCTTTCTTATTTCCTAACTTCTCTGGAGCTGTGGGTTGTAGTCTGATAATCTTTTGCTTTACATTTAGTATCCACTTATGAGTGAGTGCATACCATGTTTGTCCTTCTGAGTCTGGGTTACCTTGCTCAGGATATTTTCTAATTCAATCCATTTGCCTGCAAATTTCATGATGTCATTTTTTTTTACAGCTGAGTTAATCCACATTTTATTTATTCATTATTAGGTTTGGGGGCATCTAGGTTGCTTCCAGGTTCTGGCTATTATGAATAATGCTGCTGTGCACATAGTTAAGCATATGTCCTTGTGGCATGCTTGAGCATCCCTTGGGTATATGCCCAAGAGTGGCATCATTGGGTCTTGAGGTAGATTGATTCCCAATTTTCTAAGGTACCTCCATACTGATTTCCAAAGTGACTGTACACGTTTGTACTCCCACAAACAGTATAGGAGTGTTCCCCTTGCTCCACATCCTCTCCAACATAAGTTGTCCTCAGTGTTTTCCATCTTAGCCATTCTGACAGGTGCAAGATGGTATCTCAGTATTGTTTTGATTTGCATTTCCCTGATGACTAAGGATGCTGAGCATTTCCTTAAAGGTCTGTTGGCCATTTGAGATTCTTCTATCGAGAATTCTCTGTTTAGCACTGTAGCCCATTTTTTAATTGTATTGTTCAGTATTTTGATGTCTAGTTTCTTGAGTTCTTTATATATTTTGGAGATCATCCATGTATCAGATGTGGAGTTGGTGAAGATCTTTTCCTATTCTGTAGGCTGTCATTTTGTCTTATTATTTTTCATTCTTTTTTTAAATTTAATTTATTTTATTTTACAATACCATTCAGTTCTACATATCAGCCAAGAGTTCCCTTGTTCTCCCCCCTCCCACCCCCTCCTCTTACCCCCAGCCCACCCCCCATTCCCACCTCATCCAGGGCAAAGCCTCCCCCAGGACTGAGATCAACATGGTAGACTCAGTCCAGGCAGGTCCAGTCCCTTCCTCCCAGCCTGAGACAAGTGTCCCTGAATAAGCTCCAGGTTTCAAACAGCCAACTCATGCAATGAACACAGGACTTGGTCATACTGCCTAGTTGCCTCCCAAACTGATCAAGCCAATCAACTATAACACCTATTCAGAGGGCCTGATCCAGGTGGGGGCCCATCAGCCTTTGATTCATAGTTCATGTGTTTCCATTCATTTGGCTATTTTTTTCAATAATTGAGTAAAACCGAAATTTATTATAGGCCACAGTTGTCCTAGGGACCACCATACTATATATATAGCCTCCATGGTTCTATGGGTTGTGGTCTGATTGTTCTTTATTTTATATCTAGAATCCACTTATGAGTGAGTACATACCATGACTGTCTTTCTGGGTTTGAGTTACCTCACTCTGGATGATTTTTTTCTAGTTCCATCCATTTGCCTGCAAATTTCATACTTTCATTGTTTTTCTCTGCTGAGTAGTACTCCATTGTGTATATGTACCACATTTTTTTCATCCATTCTTCTGTTGACAGCCATCTAGGTTGTTTCCAGGTTCTGGCTATTACAAATAGTGCTGCTATGAACATAGCTGAGCATGTATCTTTATGGTGTGAATCAGCATTCCTTGGGCATTGAGGTAGTTCGATTCCTAATTATCTGAGAAACCGCCATAATGATTTCCACAGTGGTTGTACAAGTTTACATTCCCACCAACAGTGGAGGAGTGTTCCCTTTGCTCCACATCCTCTCCAACATTGACAGTCATTGGTGTTTTTGATCATAGCCATTCTGACAGGTGTAAGGTGGTATCTCAGAATCGTTTTGATTTGCATTTCTCTGATGATTAAGGATGTTGAGCATTTCTTTAAATGTCTTTCAGCCATTTGTAGTTCTTGTTTTGAAAATTCTCTGTTTAGCTCTTTAGCCCATTTTTTAATTGGACTATTCAGTATTTTGATGTCTAGTTTCTTGAGTTCTTTATATACTGTGGAGATCAATCTTCTGTCAGATGTGGGGTTGGTGAAGATCTTTTCCCATTCTGTTGGCTGTCTTTTTCTCTTATTGACAGTGTCTTCTGCCCTGCAAAAGCTTCTCAGTTTCGAGAGGTCCCATTTATTAATTGTTGTGCTCAGAGTCTGTGCTGTTGGTGTTTTATTTAGGAAATGGTTTCTGGTGACAATGCATTCAAGAGTGCTTCCTACTTTCTTTTCTATTAAGTTTAGTGTAACTGGATTTATGTTCAGGTCTTTGATCCACTTGGACTTGAGTTTTGTGCATGGTGACAGATATGGATCTATTTGTAATCTTTTACATATTGACATCCAGTTATGCCAGCACCATTTGTTGAAGATACTTTCTTTTTTCCATTGTACAGTTTTGGCTCCTTTGTCAAAAACCAGGTGTTCATATGTGCATGGATTAATGTCAGGGTCTTCAATTCCATTCCATTCGTCCATATGTTGGTTTTTATACTAGTACCAAGCTGTTTTTATTACTATAGCTCTATAGTACAGTTTGAGATCAGGGATGGTGATGCCTCCAAAGGTTGCTTTATCATATAGGATTCTTTTAGCTATCCTGGGTCTTTTGTT
Organism: Peromyscus leucopus; assembly: GCF_004664715.2. Taxonomy (NCBI): domain Eukaryota; kingdom Metazoa; phylum Chordata; class Mammalia; order Rodentia; family Cricetidae; genus Peromyscus; species Peromyscus leucopus. The sequence goes on from NC_051083.1 coordinate 115,308,408, forward strand.
TTTCCATATGAAATTGGGTATTTTTCTTTCCAAGTCTGTGAAGAATTGTGTTGGGATTTTGATGGGGATTGCATTGAACCTGTAGATTGCTTTTGGTAAGATTGCCATTTTTACTATGTTAATCCTACCTATCCATGAGAATAGGAGATCCTTCCATTTCCTGATATCTTCTTCAATTTCTTTCTTTAGAGATTTAAAGTTCTTATCAAAAAGGTCCTTCATTTGTTTTGTTAGTGTTATCCCAAGATATTTTATATTATTTGTGGCTATTGTAAAGGGTGATGTTTCTCTGACTTCTTTCTCAGCCCTTTTATCATTTGTGTATAGGAGGGCTACTGATTTTTTTGAGTTTATCTTGTATCCTGCCACTTTACTGAAGGATTTTATCAGCTGTAGGAGTTCCCTGGTAGAGTTTTTGGGGTCACTTATGTATACTATCATATCATCTGAAAATAGTGAAAGTTTGACTTCTTCCTTGCCAATTTGTATCCCTTTGATCTCCTTTTGTTGTCTTATTGCTCTAGCTAGAACTGCTAGTACTATATTGAATAAATATGGGGAGAGTGGACAGCCTTGTCTTGTTACTGAATTTAGTGGTATCTCTTTGAGCTTCTCTCTGTTTAATTGGATGTTTGCTGTTGGATTGCTATAAATTGCTTTTATTATGATTAGAAATGTTCCTTGTATTCCTGATCTTTCTAAGACCTTTATCATGAAGGGGTGTTGGATTTTGTCAAAGGCTTTTTCAGCATCTAAGGAGATGATCAGGTGGTTTTTTTCTTTCAGTTTGTTCATATGGTGTATTACATTGGCTGATTTTCATATGTTGAACCATCCTTGCATCCCTGGGATGAATCCTACTTGGTCATGATGGATAATTGTTTTGATGTATTCTTGGATTCGGTTTGCCAATATTTTGTTGAGTATTTTTGCATCAATGTTCATGAGGGAGATTAGTCTGTAGTTCTCTTTCTTTGTTGCATATTTGTGTGGTTTGGGTATTAGGGTAATTGTAGCCTCATAAAAAGATTTTGGTAGTGTTCCTTCTGTTTCTATTGTGTGGAACACTTTGAAGAGTATTGGTAATAGTTCTTTGAAAGTCTGGTAGAATTCTGCACTGAAACCATCTGGTCCTGGGCTGTTTTTGGTTGGGAGGCTTTTGATGACTATTTCTATTTCTTTAGTGGTTATTGGTCTATTTAAATGGTTTATCTGGTCTTGATTTAATTTTGGTATGTGGTATTTATCCAGAAAGTTGTTCATTTCTTCCTGGTTTTCCATTTTTGTGGAGTACGGGATTTTGAAGTATGAGCTGATGATTCTCTGGATTTCCTCATTGTCTGTTGTTATGTGTCCCTTTTCATTTCTGATTTTGTTAATTTGCGTGCTCTCTTTTTGCCTTTTGGTTAATTTGGCTAGGGGTTTGTCTATCTTGTTGATTTTTCAAAGAACCAACTCTTTGTTTCATTGATTTTTTGTATTGTTCTGTTGTTTTCTATTTTGTTGATTTCAGCCCTCAATTTGATTATTTCCTGGCATCCATTTCTCCTGGGTGAGCTTTCGGTTGTGCTGTTAATTCATTGGTATGGGATTGCTCCATCTTTTTTTATGTGTGCACTTAGAATTAAGAATTTTCCTCTTAGCACTGCTTTCATAGTGTCCCATAAGTTTGGGTCTGTTGTGTTTTCATTTTCATTGAATTCTAGGAAGTCTTTAATTTCTTTATTTCTTCCTTGACCCATTGATGTTTCAGGTGGGCATTATTCAGTTTCCATGAGTTTGTGGGTTTTCTGTAATTTTTGTTGTTGAGGTCTAACTTTAAGGCATGGTGGTCTGATAAGATACAGGAGGTTATTCCAATTTTTTGTATCTGTTGAGATTTGTTTTGTGTCCAAGCATATGGTCAATTTTTTACAAGGTTCCATGGGGTGCTGAGAAGAAGGTATATTCTTTTGTGTTAGGATGGAATGTTCTGTAGATATCTATTAAGTCCATTTGAGTCATAACATCTGTTAGGTCCTTTATTTCTTTGTTAAGTTTCATTCTGGTAGATCTGTCTTTTGGTGAGAGTGGTGTGTTAAAATCTCCCACTACTAATGTGTGGGGTTTGATCTGTGTTTTAAACTTTAGTAGTGTTTCTTTTATTAATGTGGGTGCTTTTGTATTTGGAGCATAAATGTTTAGAATCGAGACTTCATCTTGGTGGATTTTTCCCCTGATAAATATGTAATGTCCATCCTGATCTCTTTTGATTGATTTTAGTTTGAAGTCTATTTTGTTAGATATTAGGATAGCTACACCAGCTTGTTTCTTAGGTTCATTTGCTTGGAAAGCCTTTTCCCAGCCCTTTACTCGGAGGTAGTGTCTGTCTTTGAAGTTAAGGTGTGTTTCTTGTATGCAGCAGATGGGTGGTCCTGTTTTCTTATCCATTCTGTTAGCCTGTGTCTTTTTATAGGTGAGTTGAAACCAATGATATTGATGGATATTAATGACCAGTGATTGTTAATTCCTGTTATTTTTTGTGGTTGTGTTTTGTTGTCCTTCTTTGGTGTATGTTGGTGTGGGATTATCTATTGCGTGATTTTTCATGGATGTGTTTAGCTACTTTGGGTTGAATTTTCCCTTCTAGTGCTTTCTGTAGGGCTGGGTTTGTGGACAGGTATTGATTAAATCTGGTTTTATCCTGGAATATTTTGTTTATTCCGCAGTATGGTGATTGAGAGTTTTGCTGGGTATAGTAGTCTGGGTTGGCATCATATGGTCTCTTAGTGTCTGCATAAGATTTGTCCATGATCTTCTAGCTTTCATAGTCTCCATTGAGAAGTCCGGTGTTATTCTGATAGGTTTGCCTTTATATGTTACTTGGTCTTTTTCCTTTGCAGCTCTTACTATTTTTTCTTTGTTCTGTGTGTTTAGTGTTTTGATTATTATGTGGCGAGGGAATTTTTTTTTTTTTTGGATCCAGCCTATTTGGTGTTCTTCTTGTATCTTCATAGGTATTTCTTTCTTTAGGTTAGGAAAGTTTTCTTCTATGATTTTATTGAACATATTTTCTGTGCCTTTGAGTTGGTATTCTTCTCCTTCTTCTATCCCTATTATTCTTAGGTTTGGTCTTTTCATGGTGTCCCAAATTTCCTGGACGTTTTGTGTTACGACTTTTTTGTCTTTAGTGTTTTCTTTGACTGACGAATCTATTTTCTCTATTGTGTCTTCAGTGTCAGAGATTCTCTGTTCCATCTCTTGCAATCGGTTGGTTATGCTTGTTTCTGTAGTTCCTGTTCATTTAGTCAGGATTTCTATTTCCAGCATTCCCTCAGTATGTGTTTTCTTTATTGTCTCGAATTCATTTTTCAGATCTTGGAATGTTTCTTTCATCTGTTTAATTGCTTTTTCTTGGCTTTCTTTGATTTCTTCCCATTTTTTGTTCGTTTTTTCTTCCATTTCTTTAAGGGAGTTTTTTATTTCCTCTTTAATGGAGTTTTTCATTACCTCTTTAAGGGAATTTTTTATTTCCTCTTTAAGGGAATGTTTTATTTCTTCTTTAAGGGCCTCTATCATCTTCTTAAAGTCGTTTTTATCATTGATTTCTTCTGTTTCTTCTGTCTTGGTATGTTCAGGTCTTGCAGGTGTAGAATCACTAGGTTCTGATGTTGCCATATAGGTCTTTACCTGTATTTTTGCACTGGCACTGGCGTCTACTCATCTCTTCCTCTGCTTGGTGCAGGTGGTGTCTGTGTCTGAGAGTGCCTCCCTTGTTCTAATTTTTATTCTTGGTTCAGTAGGAGTTCTTGGTTAAATTGGTGCTATTGGGCTGTTTCTTCAGGGGCAGTTGATCTCAGTCGGTGAAGTATATACTTATGATTCTGGTGATATGGTTTGGTGGCTGGGCAACGCCTTCTTCTGTGTTCCCAGGTCACATTTTGTTCATTCGTAAACTCCTCAGCTGATCTTGTTTATTCAGACTTCAAACTGTAGGCATCTGAATCCTCTCCTGGATGGATTTCAGCTGAGTGGGTTAGTCTCACCAACACCTCCAAGTTGTTGGGTTTCACAGGATCAGCAGCTGGGCCCTGGGTTGTCCTCAGACAGAGTGTTCAGATTCGTTCTGGTTCCGTCCCATGGAGATAGCCTCTTCCCCAGGTGTTGGGGTTAGAGGCGTCCCTGCCTCTGCTTGTTGCTGCTGCCAGGCTCATGTACCTCTGCAGGCCGCTGCTGGGCATGTATGTCCCTGTTGGCCACAGCTGCCGGGCCTGTCTACCTTTGTGGGCCGCCACTAGGTCTGTATGTCTCTCCCGGCTGCTGCCGGGCCTGTATGACCCTGTTGGCCACAGCTGCCAGGCCTGTCTACCTCTGTGGGCCACCACTGGGCCTGTATGTCTCTGCCAGCTGCCGCCACGGGCCTATCTGCCTCTGCTTGTCACTGCTGCCGGGCCGTCTACTGTCTTATTTTTTAATTAAGAAACTTTTTTGTTCATTTTACATACCAATCAAAGATTCCCCTCTTTCCTCCTCCCAATCCTCCAGCCATTTTTGTCTTACTTACTGTGTCCTTTGACTTACAGAAGCTTTTCAGGTTCAGGAGGTCCCATTTATTAATTATCAATCTCAGTGTTGGTGCTATTGGCATTATATTTAAGGAGTGGTCTCCTGTGCCAATGCTTTCTAGGCTACTTCCTACTTTCTCTTCTATCAGGTTCAGTGTAGCTGGATTTATGTTGAGGTCTTTGATACACTTGGATTTGAGTTTTGTGCATGGGGATAGATATGGATCTATTTGCAATCTTCACATGTTGATATCCAGTTATGCCAGCACCGTTTGTTGAAGATGCTTTCTTTTTTCCATTGTACAGTTTTGGCTTCTTTGTCAAAAATCAGGAGTTCATAGGTGTGTGGGTTAATGTAAGGATCTTCAATTTGATTCCATTGGTCCACATGTCAGTTTTTATAACAATACCTAGATTTTTTTATTACTAGAGCTCTATAGTAGAGCTTAAAGTCAGGGATCATGATGCCTTCAGAAGTTGCTTTATTGTAAAGGATTATTTTAGATATCCTAGGTTTTCTTATTTTCCATATGAAGTTGAGTATTGTTCTTTCCATGTCTGTGAAGAATTGTGTTGGAATTTTGATGGGTATTGTATTGAATATGTAGATTGCTTTTGGTAAGATTGCCATTTTTATTATGTTGGTTCTACCTATGCATGAGCATGGAAGATCTTTCCATTTTCTGATATCTTCTTCAATTTCTTTCTTCAACGACTTAAAGTTCTTGTCATACAGGCCTTTCACTTGTTTGGTTAGAGTTATCTCAGTGTATTTTATATTATTTGTGGCTATTGTAAAGGGTGATGTTTCTCTGATTTCTTTCTCGGCCCATTTATCATTTGTGTACAGGAGGGCTACTGATTTTTTTGTTTGTTTTGTTTTTTGTTTTTAGTTAATCTTGTATGCTGCCACATTACTGAAGGTATTTATAAGTTGTAAGAGTTCCCTGGTAGAATTTTTGGGGTCACATATGTGGACTATCAAATCATATACAAATAATAAAAGTTTGAATTCTTCCTTTCCAATTTGTATCCTCTTGATCTCCTTTTGTTGTCTTATTGTTCTAGCTAGAACTTTGAGTACTATATTGAAGAGATATGGAGAGAGTGGACAGCCTTGTCTTGTTCCTGATTTTGTCAACCATTTCTTAATGTTGTGTATTCCTTCACAAGAAGGATTCTGTCCCCTTCTTCTCTCTCTCTCTCTCTCCTTCCCTCCCTGTTTTCTTCCCAAAATGTGGAGCTATCTCTGTGTCTCAGGCTAGACTGGACCTGGAGTGCTGGGATTGCAGTGCTACTACACATCAGGCTTTCCCATGTCCTCCTAATGTCCTACTTGAAGTTTCTGGTATGTATTGGCTATGTCCTTGGATGAGTTTCTCCCTCTCACTTGACTTAAAATTTCATTTGTCATATGGTTAAACCAAATGATCTCTCAAAGTTACCCTATGTCAAACAAACTATATAGGATTCTCTTATTTCTTTCAGGTAAAATAGGGAAGAAGGAGCCCTACTCCTCAGTGTTACATTTTCCTCCTTTGTTAGAGAGGCTGGGGACTATAATGAGGGGGGTGCTAAGGGTTAAAGCTGCCCCATACATCTCTGAGACAGGAACTCACTTACTTGTGCTTAGCAAACACTAGCAGAGAAGATTTAATAACTCCTTCCTACACCCTGACCTCCCAGCAAAACCATACCCATGTTTCATTATGTGCCTTGACCAGCCTCTCAGACAGGCTATATACATAAGAAAGGCAAACCTATATATACAAAGCAACTTAGCACTTATGAAGAGGCAAATGGATATAAGAGATGGACGACATTGTGACTTGCTTTCACAAGAGCAGCTACATAGCTCGAAGGGCTTAACATTGCTTTTGCCTTAACTTATCTATCACAGTATCCTGAGAAGAAGGTTTTGCTTTGGTCTGCCTCTGCCTTTCTTAAGAAAAATTAAGAAAATCCTTTATATAGCTAAAAAGCACAGAAATAAAGAAATCCTATGACTACATAAAACCATACTTACCTGCTTGGACTGAGTCTACCAGGTTGATCTCAATCCTCAGGGGAGTCTTTGCCCTGGAGGAGATGGGAATGGGGGGTGGGCTGGGGAGAAGTTGGGAGGGGTGTGGGAGGGGAGAGAACAAGGGAATCTGTGGCTGATATGTAGAATTAAATTATACTGTAAAGTAAAATAAAATAAAATAAAATAAAAACAAAAGTATACTTACATTTTAAATAGCTGCAACCACATCTTAACATTTTTCATTGGTTGAGAGTATGCATAACTCCCAACTCTACACACATGGAACATTCACAGTGAAATATCTAAACACATGAGGGACATGCTTCAGAAGGGACAATGAATGGTTTTACTTCGAAGTAAGCAGCTGGTTATTGGATCATCTAAACAGCTATATAATGCTCTTAGAAGTCTATAGAATCACTGCATACAAGTCAATAAGTAGATAATGATGAACAGCTATTTTCCTTTCCTATGTAAGCCTATTATTGCCTATGGATTATAATGGATTTTGCTTCTCTCACAGTGCAGAATAGTTCATAGCAAAGCCTTTTTACTCATTTTTTCTATACCCATTAGAATAAATTGATGAACCATTTCACTAAAATCTAGTAATCAGTCTATGGCTGTAGGACAGACTTGTTTTTAAATGGTGTGAAGTATACTAATAGAGGTTGGGATTGAGCCTGTAACCTTGTCCCATTAGTACTATCTTTGGACCCATGAAAGTAAAATTGAAGACAATTTTCCTTTCACACTTACAGTCTACTCAGCATCTAAATTGAGATGCCTATTTTTCATTTAGTCAGGACTTGCCCTCCAAAGTCACTGCTGAGTGTTTCATCCCAGAATCACCATTAAAGGATTCCTGGAAAATGCGGCCTAGCATTTTTCCTGGATTAGCCTGTTACCTGTAATTATGCATACAGACTAATATACCTTTACGTCATGACTACCACTGTCTATGGCAGCTAGATGGTTAGAAACAACTATCAAAAAAAAAGAATCTAAATGAGGGCTTAGCTCATCACCCACTCTCTGGCAGAGGTACCTCTGTAGCACTAATGAATGGAGCATCTCCAGGACTTTCTAGGTTTGGACTAGTAATGATCTCCAATAAACACCTCTGGAGATATGTCAAAAGTCTTCTAGCATTCTCAAACTCTCAAACACTTGCACATCTCAGAAGACAGAAAACATCTTTTAGGTTAAGTCAAATCTCAACTGACAAACTCTTTGATAATGTTATCTAATTCAACCACTGAAGTTCTTGGGCAAACTATTTTTTCTAATATTCTTATTCAACCTCTCCTAGCAAATTTATAACATCAGATATCTATATTAGGCTCTTCAGGTTATTTCAATTCTCAAACTACTATAGATATAATTAATATACAGTGTAGGTATCTTTTGCCACTTCGGAATGCTTATTTATATGTTATTTATGTTGATGACCTAGAACCCAACTAAACTAAACTGTCACTTTCTTTAAAATTTATGGGATACAATGAAAATAGTTCTAAGAGGAAAGTTCATAGCACTAAGTGCTTACATAAAAAAATTCGAGAGATCTTTCACTAGCAACCTAACAGTACACCTAAAATGTCTAGAACAAAAAAATACACACATCAAAGAGGAGTAGACACCAAGAAATTATCAAATTGAGGACTAAAATCAGTAAAATAGAAACAAAGAGAACAATACAAGGAATCATTGAAATAAATAGTTGGTTCTTTGAAAAAATCAACAAGATAGATAAATACTTATCTAAACTAACTAAAAGACACAGAGAGAATATCCAAATTAATAAAATCATAAAAAATGGGGACATAACAATAGACACTAAGGAAATCCAGAGAATCATAAGGACATGCTTTAAAAACCTGTACTCCACCAAATTAGAAAATGTAAAAGAAATGGATAATTTTCTCAATAGGTACCTGTGGTGATAATGGGTTCCCCAAAATATTGTGCACCCTAATAAAATTATCTGGGGTCAGAGAACAGAACGGCCACTAGATATAGAGGCCAGAAAATGGTGGCACACACGCCTTTAATGCTATCACTTGGGAGGCAGAGATCCATCCAGATCTCTGTGAGTTTAAAGCCACACTGGAAACAGCAAGGCATGGTAACTCATGCCTTTAATCCCAAGAAGTGAGCCTTTAATCCCAGGAAATGAAGACAGAAAGCAGAAAGGTATATTAAGGCCTGAAAACTAGGAACTAGGTTGGTTAAGCTTTTAGGCTTTGAGCAGCACAGTTCAGCTGAGATCCATTTGGATGAGGACTCAGAAGTTTTCAGTCTGAGGAACAGGATCAGCTGAGGAACTGGCAAGGTGAGGTGGCTGTGGCTTGTTCTGCTTCTCTGATCTTCCAGCATTCACCCCAATAACTGGCTCCAGGTTTGGTTTTATTAATAAGTCTCTTTAAGATTCGTGCTACATCTGGCGCCCAACATTCTGGTACGAATTCATGAAAAAGCCTCTTGCCTGTGACCTTGTGGGCCCCAGCTCAGACTCAAGCTACATGTTGCCAGTTGTGGTGGTGCATGCAAGTGGGATTTGCTGAAGGAGGCAGAGGCAAGAGGATCCTGAGTTTGAGGGTGGCCTAGGAGCCTTGCTAAGGAGAAGCTTCAGCCGGGACTAAGCCACAAACTCCTGTGGGACCATGAGGCAGCAGCTGCTGCTCTGAGTTGCTGGCTCCTTCTCATTGTGTTGGTGACTGTGGTGATGCTGCTACCTGGGATGAAGGGTTACTGCTGCTTGTTCAGAGAAGAATTGACAGGACTGTCATGTTACAAGAAAGCATTGGCAAAGGTCAGTTTGGAAAAGTTTGGCAAGACAAATGGTGGGGAGAAATTGCTGTGAAGATATTCTCTTCTAGGGAAGAACATTTGTGGTTCCGAGAGAGGGACTTTTATCAAACTGTGATTGCTCCAAACTACAGAGGAAGCACAAAAAGAAAGAAAGAAAGAAAGAAAGAAAGAAAGAAAGAAAGAAAGAAAGAAAGAAAGAAAGAAAGAAAGAAAGAAAGAAAGAAAGGGAAAAAATTCTCCAGGGAACCATGACCATGCCTAACAGCAACTTAGAAATCTTCAAAGGAGTGATGGGACCCCATAGTGATGATTCCACATGGACTATGGTAAAGCCATTAAGCTGATTAACACCACAGAAAGATTGGCTTTGGACTACAAACTCCTCAGCACAGTTTTGAGATGGCTAGCTGAGATGATCCAGATTCACAGACAAGAGCAAAGACTTGAAACAAGCCCTGTACTTTCTCATTATGCAACGACTGGACAAATGATACAGGACTTGACAATTAACCCCAAAATTTTCTTTTCAGGATATCCTAAAAATTCCTTTAACCTAGAAAGCAGGAAGTAATTTTAAGAAAAGGACACCTACATTCCCAAGATGTGGGATGGATGGATTTTGGTTGTTTAATGACTTATGGATAATTGTCATTGTTTATGATGGTTGGTTACAAGTTAATTGTTAATGGTCTGGAAAAAAAAGCTGAACAAAGAGATTAGATTCAGAATTTTTGTTGAAAAAAAGAGAAAGAAAAAGACAAAAGAGAATATAGATATGAGGTAGATCATTGAATCTACTCTGAGAAAAAAGATTAAAAAAAAGAATAGGACAAATGTGTAGATCATTGAATCTACTCTAAAAAGAAAAGGGGGAAGATATAAAAATGACAAAAGGTAGATTATTGAATGTATTATGAAAAAAGAGAGAATATGGATATGATAAGATAAAAGGTCAATTATTGAACCTACTTTTAAAAAGGAACTACTTGTTTTAAATAGGATAAGTAATGAAATTTTTGTTTGAGTTTATCAAATGTTACTGGACTGTACATTGTTAATATATATTAATGTAGTTTTTCATCTGAATCTGTCAAATGTTAATGGACTAGACATTGTTAATGTAATTCTTGACTGTATATTGTATACACTTATTGGATCTAGTTTTTCTTGTATTAGTTATAAGCTTTTCTAAATTTTAGAAAAAAACAGGGGAAATGTGGTGATAATGGGTTCCCCAAAATATTGTGCACCCTAATAAACTTATCTGGAGTCAGAGAACAGAACAGCCACTAAATATAGAGGCCAGAAAATGGTGGCACACACGCCTTTAATCCTATCACTTGAGAGGCAGAGATCCATCCAGATCTCTGTGAGTTTAAAACCACACTGGAAAGAGCCAGGCATGGTGACTCATGCCTTTAATTCAATGAGCCTTTAATCCCAGGAAGTGAGGGTAGAAAGCAGAAAGGTATATAAGGTGTGAAAACAAGGAACTAGGTTGGTTAAGCTTTTAGGCTTTGAGCAGCACAGTTCAGCTGAGATTCATTTGATAAGTACTCAGAAGTTTCCAGTCTGAGGAAACAGGATCAGCTAAGGAACTGGCAAGGTGAGGTGGCTGTGGCTTGTTCTGTTTCTCTGATCTTCCAGCATTCACCCCAATAACTGACTCCAGGTTTGGTTTTATTAATAAGACTCTTTAAGATTCATGCTAGAGGTACCACTTACCAAACTTACATCAAGATAAAATAAGCAATTTAAACAAACATCTAGTGAAATAGAATCAATCATTAATCTCCTAACCAAAACAAGCCTAGGCTCAGATGACTTTAGTACAGAATTCTACCAGACTATCAAAGAAGAGTTAATGCCAATACCAGTACTCCTCAAATTATTCCACAAAATAAATTCAGAAGGGACATTGCCCAATTCATTTTATGATGCAACAATCACTTTGATACCCAAACCACATGAAGACTCAGCAAAGAAAGAGAATTATAGACTGATTAACCTTATAATCATAGGCTATAAGATTAACCTTATAAACATAGGTGCAAAAATATTCAATTAAATACTTGCACACCTAATCCAAGAACACATAAAAAAGATCATCCACCATAATTAAGAATCTTCAACAAATAGTGATGGTCAAATTGGAAGTCGACATATAGAAGAATGCAAATAGAGCCATATCTATCACCTTGCACAAAATTAAAGTGCAAGTGGATCAAAGACCTCAAAATGAAACCATGCACATCAAACCTGATAAAAGAGAAAGTGGTAAACAACCTTGGATGCGTTGGCACAGAGGACAACTTTCTAAACAGAACACCAATAACAAGGCACTAAATTCAGCAACTGATAAGTGGGACCTCATGAAACTGAAAAATTTCTGTAAAGCAAAGGGCATCATCAATAGACAAAGAGGTAGCCTATGGAATGGGAGAAGATTTAGACCAACCCCACATCCAACAGAGGTCTAATATCCAAACTATATGAAGAACTCAAGAAACTAGATATTAAAAATTAAATAATCCAATTTTAAAAAGGGAGTACAGATATAACCAAAAAATTCTCTGTAGAGGAAACTCAAGTGGCTGAGAAACAGAAATGTTCAACATCCTTATCCATCAGGGAAATGCAAGTCATAACTACTTTGAGATTCCATCTTATACCTGTCAGAATTGCTAAGATAAAAAACACAAGTGACATCTCATGCTAGTGAGGATGTGAAGCAAGGGGAATACTCCTCCACTGCTGGTGGGTATGCAAACTTGCATAACCTCTATGGATATCAATAGGATATCAATATGGCAGTTCCTCGGAGAACTGGGAATTGATATTCCCCAAGACTCAGATACACCATTCTTTGGCATATATCCAAAGGACATTCCATCCTACCACAAGGATACTTACACAACTCTGATAATTCCAGCTTTATTTATAATAGCCAGAAGCTAGAAACAACCTAGATGTTCATCAACTGAAGAATGGATAAAGAAATTGTGGTACATTTATACGATGGAGTATTACTCAGTGGTTTAAAAAATAACATTGTGAAATTTGCAGGCAAATGAATGCAACTAGAAAAAAATCATACTGAGTGAGGTAATCCAGATCCAGAAAGACAAACAGGGTACGTACTTACTTATAAGTGGATATTAGCTGTTAAGTAAATGATAATCAAGCTACAATCCACAGACACATAGAGGTTAAGTAAAGAGGAACGCTATAGGGAAGAAGCATGGATCTCCCTGGGAAGGGAAAATAGAATAGATTCTGAAGGAGGACTGGTATTGTGAGATAATCTTTTTATACACTGTGAAGATACGTCTTTGCCAAGGTACCTTCTGACTGGTTTAATAAAGAGCTGAATGGCCAATAGCTAGGCAGGAAGAGGTTAGGCAGAACTCCCAGTAGAGAAAGGAACTCAGGGTGGTAAATCTCGGCATCCAAGAGATACCAGAGAGCCACAGGGGGAGTCAGATGAACAGAATGAAGGAGAAGTAAAAAGCCACATGGCAGAACAAAGATTAATATACACAGGTTAAATTTAGTTATAAGAGCTAGCAGTAAAAGCCCAAGCTAAGACCAAGCTTTCATAAATAATAATAGGTCTCCACAACATTATTTGGGGGCTGGTGGTCCTGACGATAAGTACTACTATAGTGGAGACAGGAGCAGGAGAGATCAGGTCAGAGGAAGGGATGGAGGGAGAGAGTGCAAGGAAATACAACTGGAATTGGGGGGAGGGGCATTTGCGAGACAATGTGGAAACAGTGCAATGGAAACTTCCTAGAATATATGAGGACTGTAGTGAAGATTCCTAATAATAGAGGATACAGAGTCTGAACCAGCCATCATTTGTAGCCAGGCAAGTCTCCTAGTGTTAGGAGTAGTGTGACTAGATTAGACATAGAGGTCAGGTAGTAGTGGCACCCACCCTTAATCCTATCACTCTGGAGGCAGAGATCCATCTGGATCTGTGTGAGTTCAAGGTCACACTGGAAACAGAGCCAGGCAGTGGTGGTACACAACTTTAATCCCAGTACTGGGAAGCACACATGCCTTTAATCCCAGGAAATGATGTCTGGGCAAAGATATGTATATAAGGTGTGAAGAAACAGAATCTCTCTCTTTAGACTGAGAATTTTGTAGAGGTAAGAACTAGTGGCTGGCTGCTTTGCTTCTCTGATCTTTCAGCTGTTACTCCAATATCTGGTACCTTTTGTTGTTGTTGTTGTTAAAAGACCATCTAAGATTTGAACATCTGGTATCCAACATGGGGCATGAATTCACAAAAAAGCTGCTTGCCTGTGGCCTTTCAAGCCCTGGCTCAGGCCTGAGCTGCATGTAGCCAGAGTCTCCACAACACATGGGTTGGAGTCCCTATCCCACTGTCTAAGTTTCTGTTGTGGCCTCTCTGTAGCAACTTTCCCAGGCTCAAGCTCCAAACACCCCAGAATTAGCTGCTTTCACACATTCCCTGGTGCAGAGAACTGGCTTTTTGGCCTCTATGTCTAATCTAGTGGCTGGCTTTGTCCTCTGATCCTTATGCAAGTTTATTGGGGTACACAATATATCACCACATACTAGGTTACATTTGGTTGATTCTCTGGCCAGGGAGGTCCCATGGAGATTCCTAAACAACCAAGATGATGCTAGGACAGCAAGTTACCCTCTGAATACTGACAGTGGGGCCCCATTGCCAAGGACAACTTCCACTCAGCCCATTGAACATGGAGAGGTCAAGCTTGGGAAGCCTTGGAGCCTTCACCCCTACATTCTAGTCTCTTTGGCATGATTAGGTACTCTGAAGGCTACAGAAAGAGAAACCTGCACATAAACACAGCCACAAAGCCCTCCACCCTACAATCTGTCTGGCATGCAAGATATGCTGGGGCAATGGTAGTGCAGAACATGTGGAATGATCAACTAATATTGTGTTTAACTGGAGGTCCACCCCCTGAGAGGAAGTCCATGCCATACACTTCCTGGATGGCCAGGAACGGGAGACTGGATACCCTAGAGATCTTGGGTAGAACCAAACACAGCTGGAAAAAAATTAATGAAATGATTCCTAATGATACTCATAGATTGGAGCCTCATTCAGTCATAATCAGAGAGGCTTCTTCCAGCAGCAGATGAGAACTGGTGCAGAGACCCACAGCCAGATAAAATGCAGAGAGGTGGTCTCCATTGAGTCCCTCCCCTCATAGATCCAGGAACCCCACAAAAAAGGTGGAAGAAATATTGTAGGAGTCAGAGGGGACAGAGGACACCAAGAGAAATTGACTCCCCAAATAAACTAAGCAGGGCTCATATGGACTCACAGAGACTGAAGCAGTGAGCACAAGGCCTGCATGGATCTGCACAAGGCCCTCTGTTTACATAATATGGTTGCTGTTAGCTTGGTCTTCTTGTGGGACTCCCAACAGTAGGAGCACGGGCTGTCTCTGACTCTTCTACCTGATCTTGGGAGTCTTTTACTCTTATTGGGTTGTCTTGCCCAGCCTCAACATAAGGACTTTTTCCTTGTCTTGTTGTATTTTGTTTTGTCATGTTTAGTTGTTGTCTTTTGGAGGCCTGCTCTTTCCTGAAGAGGAAAGGGAAGCGGAGTGGATCTGCAGAGGGGAGCTAGGAGGGGTGGGGGAGGGGAAACTGTGATGGGGATATATTGTATGAGAGAAGTATGTTTTCAATTTTTTAAAAAGAAAAATAATCACAAATTTTCAATTAATGACTTCAAGTAGAACAAATGCCTTTCAGAAGAAATACTAGGCTCTCAAGCACTAATAGGAAGAGGAGATGGGTTTCCCATAGAGAAAAACTCCCCAAGTCTTTCTAGCTTTGGAACTGCCATTGTCTGCCATTAATCACCACCTATTCTTATTGCTGAAAAGACAAATATATATTCTGACACCCTCAAGATCCTGTATATCCCTAGGTGAGCAAAATTGCAATGGCTGTCTATCTACTGGAAAGGCAGGGAAACAGAGTGGTATATTGGAAAAGCATGACACTGCAATAGAAACCAAAATGAAGTCTTTTGGTTGTTGTTCATTTACCCAAAAGCAAAAATTAATCAGAACCTTCCTCTCATTGAGTAATTTGACTTCTGTAAACTGGGCCACAGCTCATCTTCTCACTATCTAGTCCTAACTCAATTGATCTATATCTTTACCTGGATGGCAGCTACCACAAAGCCTCTATCTCTGGGAGCATGATTTCTTCTGATCTGAATCTATAAATTTTATCTCTTTGCCTTATACTTGATATCTAGGGACAGATTCTTTTCCAGATTCAATTCCGAACGCAGAGAGTAAGCTAATGAGCTACACAGTAACTTAACTGAGTTGAAGCTCCAAAGTGCTTCCAGTCCATTTATAGCACGAGTTGAGTTCAAAGATTCTGATCTTCACCTGAGAGAAATAATTACCTTCTAAGAGCTTCAGGGACCGCATCCCAAACAGGCAATTAAGTTTTGCCAAATCAGAGCTGGATGGAAAAAAAAAAAAAAAAAAAAAAAAAAAAAAAAAAAAACAAGCCCAAAGCGGTATTTTGAGTAGGGAAAACAAATAAAAAGACACCTTCGAGTCCATAGGACTTTCAAATACTTGTGCTAGACTTTCCAGAGAACTGAGAAATATTTCTTTTTTCTTTATTTTGGGCCATAGTTTTTTCACATTGCTCTGAATGAAATTGGTGTCATGACAGTACCTGCAGCTGGTAGAGAAATGTCTGTCAGGGGACAGCTGGGATGGAGAGCACACCACAGAGAGTACATGTGTTATTGATTCTAATGGTAAAACAGCCCTTATATTTGCCTTACTAGTCACACTTACATGACCCTAACTTGCTCCAACTGCTCCATGGTCTTTTATCTCAACTCTGTCAAGTCTATATTTCCTCAACTGACAGGCAAGGACAACTATGGAAACTCTCATCCATCATTTAGCATTCACTCATTCACTTGAACACACGAATAGTTTTGTTCAACACAGTTAAGCAGCACTTATGCAATATGCTTGATGCTGATAATACATTGACACAGAAATTCAAAACATGGTTTTTATGTTCAAGAAGCTTACTGATTGTTGGGATACACTGGTATTAAAAAAAACACTCAAGAACAAAAATGTGCACCTGTGATTAATACTTCATAGGCAAACTACACAGTGACATGGGACTTGTTACTGATTTCCATTCTCTCATCATTTCATGGATCCTCATCATGATCTCTCCATTTCTGTCCTTTAGAAATGCCTTCATACTTGCTTCTGCTGCTTTTGAACCAATGCTTTTGATGTTCCAATCTACTCTCAAAATTCAGTTTGGTTCTCTAGTTCTCTTGTTTCTATATCATCAGACTCATTATCAATAAAACAGCTAACCTGAAGACAAATTGTTTTCTACTTTACAACACTTAGTAGTAGTGGTAATATAAACAGTATAGTGGGATGGTTGTGAGTATGGTTATGATAGTATACTTAAAAGCCTTGTAAGCTCTGTTACCATTTACAAGTATATCAAATGATCTGTCATAAGTTTTATCATTTATGAAATCAGTATACACACACATTACATCTACATGTGTGGTGCTTCGAAGTGTTGGCATGTAGCAAGCCTCAAGAAAAATTATCATATTAGGTAATTTTACTCTTTCAATTATACTCATAAATCTATATTTTGTATATTAGCAAACTGAGATAAAAAAGAAATCAAGTAATATTTCAGAGGTCACATAATTAATTAGAAACGTAAACAACTAAAAGACTCAGAGCTTCTTGCTTCCAGACCAATACCTTTTGAGAATTATAAGCATGACATTTTGATACATACTTGCTCTGAGAACAAAGGTCTCAAATCTTGTACTCAACAAACTTCATTCAAATCTTTAAGTAACTCAGTGTGGCAAAAATACTGATATTATATTAAGACACCTGTTTTTAGTTAAGGTTTGTCTCATTACCAGTGAGAACACAGTGCTATTTTAGACATTACAGTACTTCCTTGGAAGATAATCCAACTTCAGTTAACATGGCTACTAAATACATCCTTAATATGTTGTTTCTCAAGTTGGCCAGAAAGGACTTACCACAAACTATCTGACTTTGGACAATTCGCTTCAACTTTCTGAGCCTATTTCTTTATGATATACCAACCATCTTTGAGAGCCATTTAACTTTTGCCATTTTTTTTTTTTTGGAATTGAAATGAACAGTTTCTGTTCCAACAATTACTTTGACTAGTAGATAATACCCATCTTTCTTTTTTTATGGAGAATGGCTAAGGAAATTGTCGAAAGGCCTAGTAAAAATTTCTGGGCTGGAAACAGGCTAAGATGAAAAGAAAAGCAGTAAGTTCTATAGCCTAATTGAGGCTACAATTCAGCATGAGCTAAAGGTCCCTAGGCCACCGAGTAGCTGCAGTTGTGGAAAAAATAAGAGGCAGTAATTCAGAAGGAAGTCGGTGGGATCTCATTTCACTGCTTGGGAAAGAAGTTGTGACTAGCATGAGCAACAGAGAGCTTGTTCAGTGAATTCCAAAGGTCAGTGACCTAAGCAAGAACTTTTCATAGTCTTTGGATGCTTGTCTACAGCTACACACTAATTACTAAACCTAAACTAGCAAGTGATAATGCTGCAATTATCCTCCCCTCCTATCGTGATGTAGAACTCCACTGTGGATTAGAATTCGCAGTTTGACATTTTAATAGAAGTGAGAGTAGTGCTGGAAAGGACCAAATTACCATACAAGTCACAACAGCCTTTAACTAGATATCTACGGAAATTTGTCTCAACTTCGAAAAATCATGGTCCCATCTTCAGTTGGGAAAATGTTCTTTCCCTCTGTTGCTTTAGGTTGGCCAGAAACAATCAGAATGCTTCTAATAGCTCTGTATCTCTGAGATTCTTACAGGCTCTAGGGTCATGATTAGCCACAGTGTACTACTCAAAGTTGAGCAATTAAAACTACTTGGAAACTCTCAAAGATGCCACACTGGGCATTGTTAAGAAGTTGGCAAGCTTGGCAGTTAACTTCACCTGAAAATTCTAGCCCCATAATGACATATTAATTGTAAGCAGTGGGGGAAAATATAGAATGCTCCATCAAGACATAAATGAAGAAGCTTTGTAGGTTTAAAAATGAAAAAAAAATGTCCTAAGCAAAGAGAAGCCAAGCCATGGGAATTAACTTAAAAACTTTTTATGAGTTTGATGCAATTGAGTTGCAACAAATGTCCTCATCAAAATGATACATGACCTAAAGATGCAGCTGCCCTTGGGAGGATCTTGGTTCTAGTTTTGGCTCTGTCATAAACCTGGATATGCTCATAGTAAATCCATTAATGTCTTATTGTTTGTTAGATAGTTAACAGTAATGTGCATCTCAGGTACTGCCCATGGGTAATGTAAAGACAAGAGTAAATATTAAACGTAAGAGACACTTGAAAATGGAAAGATATGTACCAGCTAATGGGTTCATTAAACCCATGATCTTATTTGAATCAGAACAAGTTTTTACAGAACACATGATTAGGTCTAAAATTTAGGTTGGACCTATTGCGCTTTATTTGAGTTTGGGGAGGCAATTAGGTGTACATAGGTTAGCACATTATTTCATAATAAATTTATAAAACAGATATTACTTTTAATTGATAAAAATGAGATAAATTTAAAATGTAACAACTTCATATCAATTGTATCATGTGTTTCTAGTTTCTGTGTTTACTGTAGGTTATATACTCACATCTGAAGATTTGGAGCTAGGAATGACAGATGAGTGAGACCATAGTGCTTGTCTTTCTTTGATATCTGGCTCAGTAAAATCTTTCCTAGTTCTAGTCATTTACTTGCAAATTCAGTGATTTCATTTTTTTATGCTAAATAGTATTCCACATTGTATATGTACCATATTTTCATTATCCATTCATCAGTGGAAGAAAGTTTAGATTGTTTCCACTTTCTTGCTATTGTGAACAGAGCATCAGTGAACATGCCTGAGCAATTATCTGTGGAGTAAAATGTCAAGTCCTTTGGGCATATGCCAAGGAATGGTACAAGTGAATCAGATGATAAATTTATTTTTGGCTTTTTGACAGTTCTCCATATTGATTTCCAGAATGGCAGCACCAGTTTGCAGTCCCACTAAAAGTGAACAAATGGCTCCATTCTTCATTTGTTGTCAGTGGTTTTGTTGATTTTAGCCTTTCTTACTGGGGCAATGTGAAATCTCAAATTGGTTTGATTTGCATGTTCCTAACGACCAAGAATAATGATGATTATTTTAAAATATTTTGTAGTCATTTTTATTTCTTCTTCTGAGAAGTTTGTTCAGATGCATAACCCAGTTTTTGAATGGGTCATTTAATATTTTTGATTATTTTTTAAGTTCTTTATATATTCTGGTTAGTAAGCCCCTGCCAGATACACAACTGGTAAAGATTCCACCTACTCTGTGGCCTTTATCTTCATTCAGTTAATTATTTTCTTAGTGGTGAAGAATATTTTAGTTTTATGAAGTCCCTCTTGTTAATTCCTGAACAAAGGAAACGTACTCAGAAATTGTTTTCCTACTCCTAGATCATGTAGGGTACTGGCTATGGTTTCTTCTAGTAGTTTCAGGTTTCATATTTAGGTCTTTGATCTATACATAGTTTCTGTGAAATGTGATAGATACACATCTAATTTCATTCTTCTACATGTGGACATATAGTTTTCCTAGCATGATTCATTGAAGATGTTATTTGTTCTCCAATGTACATTTTCAGCATCTTTGTCAAATACCCAATGGCTGTAGTTATGTGTACATGTTCGGGACTCTCATTCTGCTCCATTGGACTACATGTCTATTTTTGTACCAGTACAATACTGTGTTTACTAATATGTCTCGATGTAGCATGAATCTTAAAAGTTCTTATTAATAAAGTCAAACCCAAGGCCAGTTATTGGGGTGAATACTGGAAGGTCAGAGAAACAGAACAAGCCACAGCTATCTCACCTTGCCAATTCCTCAGCTGGTCCTGTTTCCTCAAACTGGAAGCTTCTGTGTCCTCATCCCAATGGCTTTCAGCTGAACTGCTGCTTAAAAGCCTGAATGTTTAACCAGCCAAATGCTTCTAGTTTCTGGTCCTCACACCTTATATACCTTTCTGCTTTCTACCATCACTCCCTAGGATTAAAGGCTTGCTTCCTGGGATTAAAGGCGTGAGTCATCATGCCTGGATGTTTCCAATGTGGCCTTGAACTCACAGAGATCCCAGATGGATTTCTGCCTCTCAAATGCTAGGATTAAAGGCGTGTGCTATCACTGCCTAACTAGTGGCTTTTCTGTTCTCTGACCCCAGATAAGTTTATTAAGGTACACAATATTTTGGGGAACACAATACCACCACATTTCCCCTCTTTTTGTCTAAAATTAAAGAAAGCTTATAACTAATACAAGAAAAACTATCCAATAAGTATATACAATATATACAGCCAAAAATTACATTAATGATGTCTAGTCCATTAACATTTGACAGATTCAGATAAAACTCCATTATATATATTAACAATGTCCAGTCCAGTAATATCTGATAAACTCAGACCAAAAAAATTTCATTACTTATCTTAATTAAAACAAGTAGTTCTTTTTTAAAAGTAGATTCCATAATCTCCTTTTTTATCTTATCATATCCATATTCTCTCATTATTTCATAATAGATTCAGTAGTCTACCTTTTGCCATTTTTATGTCTTCCCCTTTTTCTTCAGTGTAGATTCAGTGATCTACCTATTTATCCTATTATTTCTTTATCTTTTTTCTCAGAGTAGATTCGATGATCTATCTCATATCTATATTCTCTTTTTCTTTTTGCTTTCTAGGGGTGAAGATATCTTTAGGGAATCTTGAAAAGAAAATTTCTGGGTTAATCGTCAAGTCCTGTATCATTTGTCCAGTCTCTGCATAATAGGAAAGTTCAGGGCTTGTTTCAAGTCCTTGTTGGAGTAGTCTGTCAGGCTGGATCATCTCAACTAGTCCTCTCAAAATTGTCCTGACCAGTTTGTAGTCCAAAGTGGATCTTTCCATGGTGTTAATTGACTTAATGGCTTTATCATAGTCCATGTGGAATCATCGTTGTAGGATCCTGTCATCTTTTTGAAGATTTCAAAGTCACTGTTAGGCATGGTTATGGTTTCCTGCAGACTTTTTTTTTGCCTCCTCTGTGGTTTGGAGCAATCACAGTCTGATAAAAGTCTGTCTCTCGGAACCATGAACATTCTTCCCTAGAACAGAAAATCTTCACAACAATTTCTCCCCACCATTTGTCTTGCCAAACTTTTCCAAACTGACCTTTGCCGATGCTTTCTTGTAACACTATGGTCCTGGCAATTCTTCTCTGAACCAGCAGCAGTAAACCCTTCATCCCTGGTAGCAGCATCACCGCAGTCACCAACACGATGAGAAGGAGCTGGCAACGTGGAGCAGTAGCCACTGCTTCCATGGTCCCACCACTGTTTGTGGTTCAGTCCGGGCCAAAGCTTCTCCCAAGCCTCCTAGGCCGGCCTCAAACTCGGGATCCTACTGCCTCTGTCTCCTTCAGCAAATCCTACCAGCATGCGCCACCACAACCAGCACTTTTTTGTGAATTTGTACCACAAACGTTGGGCTCCCAATGTAATATACTAATATGTCTCTGTAATATACTTTTGGAACAGTAATATTTCCAGCATGGTTCTTTTTGCCTGAGATACCTTTAGCTATGTAGGTTCTTATGTGAGTTGATATGAATTTATGATTTTTTTCTATTTCTGTAAAGAATGTGATGGAATGATGATTGAGAATGCATTGAATCTATAAAAAGATTTTAGTAGAATGATCATTTTCATAATATTAATCTTACCAATCCATGAGCATGGGATGTCATTCCATTTTCTAACATCTTTATTACTTTCTTAAAAGATTTGAAGTTTTCACTGTAGAGTTTTTTAACCTCCTTGGTTAGGCTTATTCCAAGGTATTGTTATTGTTTTTGAAGCTATTGTAAGTAGGACTGTCTCCATGATATTTTCGTGTGTGTGTTGGTGATGTTTAGAAAAGTTATTGATTCTTCTCTATCAGGCCATACTGCTGAAATTGTCAATGTTTTCTGATAGAAATTTTGTGATCTTTTATTTATAAAATTATATCATCTGCAAATAGAGATACTTTTAGTATCCCTTTAATTTCTTTCTCTTGCCTTACTGTTCCAGCCGGTTTTGCAATCATGGCACTAAAAAGGAATATAGTTAATGGACAACCCTGTCTTGTTCCTCATTCAATGGGATAGTTTCAAGTTTTTCCCCTTTAAGAATAATGTTGGCTGTAGGTTTGTCATATACAGTTTTCATTTGAGCTATGTTTCCTCCAGTCATACTTTCTAGTCTAGGACTTTTATCATGAAGGATATTGTATGTTTTATCAGAAGCTTTTCTGCATCTCTTGAGATGATCATGCAACTTTTGTCTGTAGGTCTATTTATATAATTTATTACATTTATTGGCATATGTATATAGAAGCATTCCCACATCTCTGAGATAAAGAGAACTTGATCATGGTGGATAATCTTCTTGGTGCATGTCTATATTCTATTAACAAGAAATTTATTGAGCATTTTTAATCTATTTTCATCAGTAATATTGCCCTGTAGTTTTCTTTTTTTTTTTTTTTTCTTTTTGAGACAGGGTTTCTCAGTGTAGCTTTGCGCCTTTCCTGGGACTCACTTGGTAGCCCAGGCTGGCCTCGAACTCACAGAGATCCACCTGGCTCTGCCTCCCGAGTGCTGGGATTAAAGGCGTGCGCCGCCACCGCCCGGCTGCCCTGTAGTTTTCTTTGTGGTATCTTTACCTGGTTTGGGTATTAGAGTGATGTTGGCTTTAAGGAAGCAGTTTGAGAGTGCTCCTTCTGTTTCTATGCTTTTCAAAAATGTATGAAGGATTGCCTGTAGATGTTCTATGCAAGTTCAGTAAGATTCTGCTGTGAAACCATCTGGCCCTGGACTTTTCTTTTTAGTTGGAAGACTTTTCATTACTATTTCAATCTCCTCATTTGTTAGGAGTTTTTTCAGGTGGTTTATTTCTTGGTTTAAATTTGATAGTTTGACTGAATCTAGAAGTTCATACATCTATTTTAGGTTTTCCAATATAATGGAGCACAGCTTTTTAAAGCATTCCTTTATAATATTCTGAATTTCTTTGCTATCTGTTGTAATAGTTCCTTGTTGATTTCTGATTCCATGAATTTGGGTCCTCTTTAGGTCCTCTCTTTATTTCTTTTGGTTTGTTGGGCCAAGAGTCTGTACAACTTTTTTTTTTTCAAAGTAGCAACTCTTGGAATCATTAGTTCTTTGTAATGTATTTTTTGTTTCTATTTCATTAATTTCTACTCTGATTTTTATTATTTCTTGCCGTCTACTAGATTTGAGTTTCTTGCATATCCAAAGTCATATATATTGTTATTACTTGAATTTTTTTCCATGCAATGTATTTCTCCTCCCTCAACTCTTCCGAGATCCCCCCACTCCCTCTCCCACACAAATCCATGCCATGTCTTTCTCTCTTTCTCTTTACAAAACAGTCTTGAGTAACATCATGAAAAAACTTATTTTACTCTTTCTGATTCTTAAATGTAGGCACTTAGGGTTATAAATTTCCCTCATAGGACTGCTTTTAATGAGTCCTAAAGGTTTTGTTGTTTTGTTTTCATTTTCACCTAGTTTCATGAATGTTTTTATTTCTTCTTTGACCCAGTCATTATTCAGTAATGAGTTGTTTAATCTCAACGGATTTGTTTACTTAATAGAGTTTTGGTTTCTGTTCATTTTAAGTTTTATTGTATCATACTCAGGTAATATACTCAGAGCTATTTCAATTTTCTGACTTTGTTAAGATTTGTTTTGTGTCCCGAGATGTGGTCTATTTCTATGGACTAATGAGTAGAATGCACATTCTTTGCAGTTTGGAAAGAATATTCTGTACATGTCTGTTAAATCCATTTGATGTAATGCTTTTTTTGGTCCATAGTACCTGTCTATTACAAAAAGTGAGGTATTGAAATCACTTACTACTAATAGATTGGTGTTAAGTTTCATTCCAGTTGTAAGCTTCGGTGCATAAATGTTCATCTAGGTAATATGTTCATGGTTAATTGTTTCCTATACCAGAATGAATTTCCTTTTTTAAATCTTTTGTAATTAATTATAGTTTGAAGTCTATTTTGTGAGATATTATATCATAACACCTGCTTTCTTCCTATTCCCATTTGGTTGGAGGGAGTGCTTTTTTCCATCCTTTCACTTTAAAGTATGCTTGTATTTAAGGATAAGATGAGTTTCTTATAGACAATAGAAAAGTGAATTTATTCTTAATTCATTCAGCCAACCTGTATCCTTTTATTGATGAATTGGTGCCATTGATATTTAAAGGAATAGTTGAAAGATGTGTGTTTATTGCAGTCATAATTTTTTTGTTGTGCTATTATGTTTCAGTAATTACAGCATCATTGATTTTCTTTCTAGAGACTCTTGACCATGATTATTCCTATCTTCTATCTGAATGACGTTTTCTAGTATTTGGTTTAGGCTAGATTTGCTGGATATGAAGGAGGAAATGGGATAAATGGTAGAGTGGAGAATGATGTCAACACAAGAAGGAGAAGGGAAATATAGTCCTAAGAATATTTGAAAAAGCCATAAGGAATCATATTATTTTTATTTGCCTAAAATTATATATAATACATTTAATTGTACACATGAACATACATATTTTAAATGATGCTGTTCCACTTGAGCTGACAATTGTCCTCCCCAAGACACAAAGAATATGAAACAAAACTGCCAGTCCAAGGCATGAGAAAGTAACCTTTCAAGTTGATGGTGATGGGATTCCAAGAGTTCCACAAAATAGTACAGGTCACTGTTGTTTCCAATGGTTGCCTCACAGTGATTGAATAAAAGTCTCTATTGCTGAAGACACCATGCACTTTAGACACAGAATGCAGAGGATCTGAGCTGGATCTGACACAAAAGCCTCCTCACTGAAGGTGCTATGCAAGTTGCCAGTTGGGGGAAGGAACCAACAATCACACCCTGCTTAATACCCATCAGCCACAACAATGACTATCATGACAAGATATCCCTAAGGGCGTGTAATAGTGGCTTCTCATATCTTGGCAGTAACCAACAGCTATCTAGCCAGACTCAAGGTCCAGTTAACAGGAGGAAATCCTTCAAGGTACCGGTACTGTTATTGGAAACCTAGTGACTAGTGAGGTCATGGATCTTGGAAGAGAACCTGCTAGTGCTCCTTTACTGAACCAGGATAATTGTTAGCAGCATGCTAAACACTTAGTCATGTACTCATAAATAAATATAGCTCTTCTTCCTCATCCAAGAAGCTTGTCTTTACAACAGATAGAGACCATTACAGAAAAGCACAACTGGTAAAAATACAGGGAATGTGTCACCATGGGGTTCCCAGCCCCAAATGATACATCTATAACACAGCTCTTTCAGCTAAGGTTCAGGGAACATCTCGGAAGAAGGGGTGGAAAGATTGTACGACCCAGAGAAATAGGAAATTGCTTGTGAAACTGTATCCTAGAAGTGACAGAGAAGTGTCAACCATAATGCCTCAACAATATGGCTGCCTAAACAACACAAACAATGACAACACCAATAGACATGCTATCATGGATGGGGGAAATATCATGGGGCCCCATCCCTAGACAAAGAAATATAGACAACTAATGCCTGTTGAGAGTGAGAGAATTAATCTTTCCCAGAGATAAGCAACATAATTTATTTAATACTAAATAGTCATCCCTCAAATTATATATACACAAGCAATACTAAATAAACTCAGCATGTTGTATTTATATATTTATGCACACACACACACATACAGAAAGACTACACATACTGAGACTATATATATATATACACATATATGTATATATATGTATATATATATATATAAAGTCTCATAGTCTCATGTACATAGCCATATATATATATATATATATATATATATATATATATATTAAGAAACAAAGACCATGAAT
Organism: Peromyscus leucopus; assembly: GCF_004664715.2. Taxonomy (NCBI): domain Eukaryota; kingdom Metazoa; phylum Chordata; class Mammalia; order Rodentia; family Cricetidae; genus Peromyscus; species Peromyscus leucopus. The sequence goes on from NC_051083.1 coordinate 115,334,873, forward strand.
TTGAGAGGGAACAAGAATTCTCATGGGAGGCATTGGAAAGATAAAAATAAAGGAGGGAATTGATATAATAATATTTTAATTTTTAAAAATACATCAAAAAGAGGAAAAGAAAATCTCTAATTAATGCTTTATTTCCCTCAATGATTTTTTGGTTAGAACTAATCTATTGGAATTGGAGAAAAGAGAGTCCAATTTTTCATTTAAATAATTTTAACCACCAACTATGAAGCATCCATTTCAGGAGACAGTGGAAAGAACACCTTGAGCTGTAGTTCAAAACAAATGCTAAAAGTTACTTTATTAAAAATAAAAGAATTTGATCTGGGTGACAGTAGTGCATACCTTTAATCCCAGCACTCAGGAGGGAGAGGCAGGCAGATCTCTATGAGTTTGAGGACAGCCTGGTCTACAGAGATCCAGGACAGGCACAAAAACTACACAGAGAAACCCTGTCTCGAAAAATCAAAATAATAATAAAAATAATAATAATAATAATAGAATTTGAAATTTGCTTAGAGTATACATAGATTTCCACAGTAACGCTTAAGGGGTCTTCTTAGAAGGAAGTATATTCAATGTCCCCAAACTTGCTATCAATATTGTTTCAATATCTATATAAACTCTTTACAAACCTGCACCAAAGTGATCTCATTCTAAGAAATTTAGGGAAGTTATAGGTTTCACTTTTGTCTGAGGATTTGAATTTTGACATTCAGGATGCATCTTCATGGAAAGACTCATTTGCCTTCCTGTTCTTGATTCCCTTCAACTGCAGATGGGCTTTATGGCTGTTCAAAGACAGCACTAAGTAGATAAAACACAAGTGCTACTTCTTCGAAGTTCTGTAACAGTGGCCAAAAATTAGTGAAATCTCTAACAATTATTTTAACCAAAAAATTGAATGGCTCAGACAGACTCATGAAAAAAGTTATCAGATTTAAATTTTATATCATTAAAAAATGTTTGGAAATGACATTTTCATACACATAATTTCACCAGGTATAGCACACTATCTAGACCTTTGAGCTCACAAATTGTTGTTTCCAAATGAAGAAAACATAGATCCCTTGGGAAAGGCACTTTCCTGGTTATTTACAGATTTAGGCTCTGGAGTTTGGGGCTCTCCATTCACTCCCTCACACATTCATTCATTTCACTCACTCATTCATAGCAGTTGTTGAGTGCCTGCTGTTTTCTCAGCCGGTCCCCAATTATTCCTTTGAAAGGTGGCCCCCTTGGGGAGCAACTGAAAGGGCTGGTGAGTAGCTTGATATTTTTAAGTCCACTTTGAATAGTTCAAATATGAAGGCTGTCAGAGAGGCCTTTGGAGACAGGCCCATCATTCCTGCCACTGCCTCTGCTGTGACTTTGCAGGGGACTTTCTGCAAATGAAGGGCCAAGGAAAATGTCACCTGTAAGGCTCTGAATTTCCTCCTTCAAGTTCTCAATGTGCGCCTGAGATGGGGCTCACACTGCCTTTGCCTGCTTATCCACATGGAGCCTCTTCCTGCCCTTTTCATTCAGCTTTTTTGTCACGCAGTTCCTTGGCAGTTAAAGTCCCAGCTTCGCAGGTGTCTGCGTAGGGAGGATTTGATATTCTCGTGAAAGAGCACAAAATAGAGATTTCAAAGACGCATTTCCACAGCAGGCATTCTGGCTGTTTTGATGTCCTTTCATTTGGATAGAAGAGAAGCCAACTTCTTGGTTAAATCTATAATCACCCCAAGAGGCTTTGTGCAGTTCAGTGGTCATGTCATATCAAACTACCTTCCATCTGTGTCTCCACACACAAGTCTGGTTAACAAGTGTTCAGAAAATATAAAAAATATACTGGGAAATCTTTTAATTTAAGGTGGATGATCGAATTATTCATGAAGCTTTGCAGTGTTTTCTAAATACTATGTAAATATTGGAATAAGTGTAAACATGAGAATTAACCTACAGAAGTGAAAAGGAGTGGATTATAAACCTTTCCAAAGTGAAAAACATTAAGAGACCCAATTTAGACAACTTGAGAAAACAAGACATTTGGACTACTTTTCATGATGAAAGTAAATAACATAATGCAAAGAATAAGGCATCTTGGGAGGTAATTACTATTTTATTTTCTGAGAAGTTCTAAGGGAAATTCTGTTTCAATTTTATTTCTTTGAGTTGTGGTCTTACCATGTAGCCATATCTTGCCTGGAACTTGCTATGATGCTCAGGCTTCTTTTAAACTCTTAATCTTCTCACTGCAGCCTCCTGAGTGCAGGGGTTACAGGGAAATACCACCTGTGGATTTTCATCTTGGCTGTTGATTCGGAATCATTCTATGTAAGATTCTATGTAAGAAATGAAATGTACCCCACTGTAAAAGCTAGAAAATGTCATTGCAAATCTGTAATGAAATGTCTGCCTGCCCAAGCTCAGTATCACAGCATCTTTTTTCATGGTATATACTTGACTTAAGATTGATTCCTATTAATAGATGAGTAATAACCTATAAAAGAATCAGCAGGGCACATATGCTAGGAGAATGATAATGGAGGAGGAACAATACCTTACATGAATGAAAAACAGTTGAAGAAGACTGAATAAGAAATATGCCACAAAACAAAAGAGAACACTGAGGAAATACATTTTTCTAAAATCAATAAAGATTTATGGAGCTCCTAGAAGATGGTTTCAAAAATGACCTATACATCCAGATGAGGTAGCTCACACCTTGATTCCTTGCACTTGGAAGGCAAAGCCAAGGAGATCTCTGTGAGTTTGAGGCCAGCCTGTTATACGTAAGGAGTTACAGGCCAGCCAGGGCTATATATTAAGATCCTGTCTTTAAAAAAACAAACATACTCTTATATTTTTGTTTGTGAGCCTAGCATTTAATGGCTGAGCCATCTCTCCAGCAATTCACTGAGAATTTCAAAAGTTACTGGTTAGATTCTCACTATTGAAAACACTCATTTCAAAACACAGAGGAACATTCTTAAAGTTAGCAGATGAAATTTTTGTATACCAGCACTGAATATTATTGAAATAATTAATTGAATGTTTTGTCTCAGTGGTCAAAAATCTTATGATGAACAGTCTCCTAAGCAAAAAGGGTTTAATAAGTAAGAATAAAAGCATTAACAACAAAAAAAAAACCCCAAACATACAGAAAGGTCTACACAAAACCAAGAGAGAGAAAAGAATCTTAATGAAATTTTTCAAACTCCAATTGTGTGTGTGCGTGTGTGTGTGTTGTGTGGGAGGTGAAAGAGTACAACCCATGTGTGGATGTTAGAGAAGTTGTGGGATTTTTTATTCTCTTTCTTCCATGTGGGACTCAGGTACTAAACTTAGGTCATAGAGCTTAGTGGCAAACGCCTTTACACATTGAGCCTTCTTACCAGGTCAAGAGAAAAGAATGTTCAAAAACAAATAGGAGAAACAAAAACAATACTACCAGAAATGAGAGGTTAGGCACTACTAAACACATAGTCACTATTACTCTATATCAGTTCACAGCAGTTGACTGAAAAATGATCAAAATTTATAAGGGTTTTATTTCCCATTGTGATAGGATAGAGAATGCCTCTTTCAAAGATGCCCATGCTATAATCCTATGATCCAGAGAATGTGCTGTGTCACAGTGACAGAGAATCTTAGTTGTTGGAATCAGGGCTACTAGTAAGATGGTATTAACATATGTAGATCATCCCAGATTGGATAGGAAGTGCTAATACAGTCACAGGAGCCTTGTGAGACTGAAAATGGAGAAACAGACTTCAGAACTACAGAAACTGTTGTTTCTAGCTCTGGACTTTGGTACAATTCCTTACAGCACCATTATTACACATGCTGATGATCATGTTACTTAAGAAACAATGAGACTGCATACAATTGCTTTGGTCTCGTCTTTCACTTGAAGGATTATTAGGCATTATTTCACTCTTTTCTAGCATTGCCTGTCATGTAAGGTTCTGGTGCCAGCCTGGTTTTTCTTTACCTTTATCATTGATTTGATGTGGGAAAGGTGGCCATATACATTTTAAATTTATTCTTGAATTAAAATATGTTATATATAAGGAAATTTTCAAAAGGCTTATGAGCATTGTTAATATACATACATATCTGCAAATATCATGATAAAACCTGCTATACAATCAAGACAAGAACAATTTAGAAGTCAGTAATAAGAAAATGGGAAAAAGCTAGAGCTCAGGATGGAGGGAATGATCATAAGACTTTTTCTTCATGGGGGTAACAAAAATAAATCTGAATACAATAATTGCAGATTCATGGGTGTGATATGCTGACACATCCAATGTACAATGATCAAATGGGATAATTTGTATATGCGTCATCTCAAATATTTATCTTTTATGTTAGGAACATGAAAAATGCTTTTTCTACCTATCATGAAATAGATAAACTTTTGCTAACCATGGTCATCTTTCTGGGATATAAGAATTATAGCATGGGCATCTTTGAAAGAGGCATTCTCTTTTAATCCTTATATCTAACTGTAACTTACCAGAGTCTAGCTCTGGCAGGTTCAAGTCCCAAAGAGGAGGTGTGGAGTCAAGGAAGGGAAGGAGGAGACTGACAGGATCTGAGGGTTAATCAGTGTGGCTGCCACTTTATTGAGAAAAGGCTACACCTTTTATACTCTATAATTGCATAATAATTTAGCCACAGGCAAGATTGAAAACAGGCTCAATGATTCATGGAGGAAAGTAGAAACTTTATCACAGCATTTTTCCAGAGACAAAAGCAGTAAGTTCAGCAAGTGTCTAACTTCCTATGTTCTCAAAGGTTCAGTAACTCCACCAGGCCAGGAACCCTCTTACATCAATGGAAGGGCCACAAGTTCTTCTTGTCAGATGAGGAGAATAACTCCCCTTAGCAAGCTGCAACTTTCCTCAAGTCCCTGATTGAATGAAGGCCCAAATCCAAATGTCTAACCTTGGGGAAAAGGACTTCCTCTGTGGAGACACTCTAGGACAATTTAAGAGCAATTTTCATTCCTCAGGGGACATGATGCAGCCTTTGCGCCATGTAGCATAATAACCACTGAGTTGTTTTCCTAAGTGTGTTGCTTTGTGTCATAGTCTTACTATATGGAGCCATTCCCCTCACATACTCTCAAAGGGAAGGTCCTGATGTCTTACTCTGTTCCCATTATACCATCCCATTCTGATTCCTCTATACTTATTAACTGAACTCCTGCCCTTGATGCCCTTAGGCTGTAAATCTGGGCCCATTGTTTATCTCCATTGTATGCTTTTCAGGTCAGGTGTGCCCAGTTAGTAAATCTTTAACTTTTCTATTCTTGGTATAATCAGGTGGGGTACAATGGGGTGTGCAGAGTCATCACACTATATGGTTCCATAGTGGTGGGGATTTTTTCCAAAGAATTATTTTGTTTAAAGAGATTGCCATTGTGTATATTTTCATCCTTCATCAAGCCCACACACAATTTCCCAAAGAAAAAGATGTAAGGGAACTTCTATAACACATTGTGTACGCCATTAAAAATGAAAGTAAAAGAGTGCTAGAGAATTGTGAGCACAATATCGAATGCTGGAACTTGGTCCTGCAACAGTGATTGTCATGCAGTCTAAGCCAGTAAATTTATGCCTTCCAGTCTCAAGCTAGGTAAAAAGGAGGACCCTAAGAGTAATATGCATGGATCGTCCCAGGAAGGGAAAATAGTTAAGATCTCCTGGGTAACCTAGGAGGCTGGAGAGGGGAGAAGATGGGAATATGAGGGACCAAGATGGCCTAGTTGGGAGAGGAACATAGAGGAAAACAATGAAAGAGACATTTGGATAGAGAGAGCCATCCTAGGGTTAGGGAGAAACCTGATACTAGGGAAATAGCCAGAAATCCACAAGGATGATGCCAGCTAATACTCCTAGCAATAGTGAAGTGGATGCCTGAATTGGCCTTTCCCTATAATCAGATTGGTGACTACCCTAATTGTCATCATAGAACCTTTATCTAGTAACTGATGGAAGCAGATGCAGAGATCACAGCCAAGCACTGGGCCCAGATCCTGGAGTCCAGTTGAGGAAAGGGAGGAGGGATTATAGGAACAAAGGAGGTCAAAATCATGATGGGTAAAACTGCAGAGACAGCTGACCTGAGCTAGTGGGAGCTCATGGACTCTGGACTGAGAGCTGGGGAACCTGCATGGGACTGAACTAGGCCCTCTGAATGTGAGTGACAGTTGTGTGGCTTGATCTGTTTGTGGGGGCTCTGGCAGTGGGACCAGGACTTATCACAGGTACATGAACTATTTTTTTTGGAGCTCATTTCCTATGGTGAGATACCCTACTCAGCCTTGATGCAGGATGGAGGGGCTTGGTCTTGCCTCAACTTTGTATGACAGACTTTGTTGACTCCACAAGGGAGGACTTGCCCCCTCTGAGGAGTGGATAGGGGTGGGTGGAGGGGAGGTGGGAGCGAATGGGAGAAGGGGAGGAAGGGGTAACTGTGGTTGGTAAAATGAAAAAAAATTAAATAAAAAAAACTACCTTTCTCTTTCCCCTTCTTAACCCCTTTGCCAGTCACTGGAAGTACCCCTTTTTCTTCTCTGCTTTTTCATGAAATAAAATTTGTTAGTTTTCACATATAAGTGAAAACATGAGTTATTTATCTTTCTGTGCCTGTCTTATACACACGATATTTTAAAACAGGGATCAGTGATGAGCTTGGAATACATTTAGAAATTAAATGCAGAACACAAGATTATAGATTACAGTATAGAAACAATTTTATTATTTAGAAAATGATTGATAGCTATGAATACCATTCATTATCAAGCTATAAGATTAATACCATTGAAGTATCAAACTATCAGACTAACAGTATCCAGTATTAAACTATCAGACTGGCGCTATTCAATCAATATCAAACTATCAGACTAATTCACTAAAGGCTTTTGTATTTTATTATATACATAGAAATAATACTTGAGTGTTACTTATTGTTCCTGTAATATTATCTGAAAATTAAGTGATTCTTTGCAGTGTTTATGCTCCACAAAATGTCTCAGGCTCTTCCGCTGTGATATGGTTCTGGATAGAAAGAGGGGGGGGGAGGGAGGGAGGGAGAGGCTGAGACTAAAGGGCCATTCTAGAGCATTTCTTCTCATATTTCTTTAGGAGTATTCATCACATAAATCAGCCTAAATCTAACTGCAATGGTGCCTGGAAAATCTAGATGTTTTCCCAAGAAAGAAAATGAGATTGGTGTGCATATAGTGTTTTTGTTGCCATAACCTTTAATGATACAGAAATAACATCAATCTTCTTTCTGGTCAAAACAAGCAGGTGAAAACCAAGAGAGAAATTGAGTGGCTATAACATGAAAGTAGAAGCAAAATTGTCTGGGGGAAAAGGGACTAATTGGAGAGATGAGAATGAAAGAAGGAAGGGTAAAGGGTATGAAGGAAGTAAGCTCAAAGTAAATGATTTATTTGATGAAAATGTCTTCATGTAACACAAGCTATGTACAATTAAGTAGAGCAGAACAATAACAAACATCACATTTTGTGTCTATTATATGAATTTATAGCTGTTAAGGAAACTAAAACCCACATAAACTAAAAGAAAGGAACAGATAAGAAAGCACAAGCCAAGAAATAATGAAAAAAACAGAAATCAATGCAAAATTGCTATATCATTAATAAGAGACTATAAGGTTATTTACTAAACAACACCTACATATAAACATGTGTATTCATGTATATGTGTATGCATATATATGTGTATGTGCATCAAAGATACTAAACAAAGATGGAGCTGCAGGTCTTAATCTTATGCTCATTTCAGAAATAATGAGAAAATGGGTAAAATATAAAACACAGTATCTTTAGAGCAATAGATCTTAGGTAATATCTTTGACCATTTGAGTTGCTCTAATACACCACAAGCAAGATGATTTATAAATAAAAATTTATTTCTTACAATTCTTCTTGGGGTTGGGAAGATCCTATGCCTGGTGAGGGTCCAATTTTAGGCTCAGTGGGAAGTTCCTTAGGATCTTGGAAGATAAGAATGTTGAGAGCAGTGAAGAAGATGGAGGCCTGAATTATGAATTTTCAGAGGGAAATTGAAAGACCCCATCAAGGTCATTTGCTATTTTGAAATAAGATTCTGCTCAGCTGGGGCTGAAGAGTTAGCTGTGATTAACACGGGAGTAGCCCCACTGAGGTGAAACCTTTGTGACTAAAAAGATATCAACACCACTGAGGTGAAATCTTCTGGGAAGGGTTTCCTGAGAGCACAGAGAACCTGTGTTCCAGAGGCAGCTGAGGTTGCACCTAATGCTCGCAGTCAAACTCGGTAGTGTAAGATTCACTCAGGTGGTACTGGTTTTGAAGGCATGAAGGGGTCATGGAGAGCATCTGAGGCTTGGCACTGTGAAAGGCCAGGTGAAGGTGCAGCTCCAGCAGCAGTGGAAGGCCCAGGACTGAAGTGGTCATGCAAAGAAGTTGAAGCTTGACACCATAAAGAAAGCCTATAAGAGGCTCTTGGTGAAGTGCAGCCCATTTGCAGCAAAAGATCTCAGCATTTTGGAGATGCCAGTAACATGGGATGACCACTAAGAACAGCAGCAGCAGTGGAATGGAGCCAGCCAGAGCCTAGAAGACCAGTTGTGTGTGTGTTGCAGAAGGCAGAGCTGGAAAAATGATTTAAAATCCTTGGAGGAGCCCAGAAGATTGTGCGTGAATCCCAGTTGCTTATACTGTTAGAATTTAGTTTTGCTTGGTTCAGATTGTGACTATGCCCTGGCTCTTCCCTCTTGAAGAAGGTGTTTACTTTTGATTTTTATATGAGCCCATACTTGTAAGACTTTGAAATTTTAAAAGATATTTTGGATTTTTAGAGATTCTGGGTATTTTAAAGAGACTGAAATATTGTTTTTTTAAAAGAGGCCAAAATATTAATGTGCTTGAATTTGTAAAGACTGAGCCTCTTAAAGTTATGTTTTTAATATCATATCTTGGAGATAAACAAGAAAGGAAAAGTTGAGGCTTAACAGTAATGTGTTTGTCAAGTAGACAAGGGGTTATGCTGGCTAGTCTTATATCAACTTGATACACAAACTAGAGTGATCTGAAATGAAGGAACCTCGATTAAGAAAATGCCTCCATAAGATCTGGCTGTAGGCAAGCCTGTGGGAAGTTTTCTTAATTTTAGTGATTTGATGATGGTTCCATTCCTGTGGTGCTGGTCCTGGATTCTATAAGAAAGCAGGTTGAGAAAGCCATGGAAAGCAAGCCCGTAAGCAGCACCCATCCATGGCCTCTGCATTAGCTCCTATCTCCAGGATCCTGACCTGTTTGAGTTCCTCTCCTGACTTACATCAATGATAAATAGTGCTGTGGCCATATAATCCCAATAAATTCTTTCCTCCCAATTTGCTTTTTGGTCATGGTGTTTTGTTGCAGCAATAGAAACCCCAACTAAGGGTTTCTTAGACAATGCCCCTGCAAGTTGAACAGAACCTGTTTGTAAAAGCTTTTAAGAGATGAGTCATTTGACACTCAACACTTTTTCTAGGGTAATTTTTCTGATTAGATTTCCCATTGCTGGAGCTTAATTTGACTAATGTATATTTTCAGGTCTTCAAATGTGTTTTCTTAAACTGAAGTTGGGCATTATTTTTATCATTATTTTGATTTCATCAGTCTGCAGATATTCCTTCATTTTGGTTCATCATTTTTTATTATTCCATTGTTATTAGTTTCCAAATGTCATAATAATTTGGCTGTTTTTGTTTCACTTAAAATGTTTAAAAGGATTATTATTTAAACTTAAGTATATATAGGAGCATTTTTAACTCAATGTATATATTTGATGAATGTTTACAAAATGGGTGTACTAGTTAGTTTTTGTCAACTTAAGACAAATTAGAGTCACCTGGGAAGAGGGAACAACATTGAGAAATTAACTCCATCAGATTGACTTCTGGTTATGTCTATGGGTGCATTTTCTTGGTTCCTAGTTGATGTAGGAAAGTCCAGCCTCCTGTGAGTAGTACCATCCCTCGGCAGATGGCTTTGGGTTGTAAAAGAAGGCAAACCGAGGAAGCCATCAGAGTAAGCCTGTAAGCTGCATTCTTTTATGGTCTCTGCTTCAGTTCCCACATTACATTTCTGCTTGGGCTTACCCAGATGATGGATGATAACCTGTAAGCCAAATAAACTTTGCCTGCCCGAGTTGCTTTTAGTCATGGTGTTTATCCCAGCAACAGAAAGCAAACTAGAATAGTGAGTGAATGCATTAACTCATTCTAGATCAAGAACTAGAGCACTTTCTGTATCCCAGCAGAAGCTTTGTATTTCTTCCTGATCACTGCATCCTCTTCCCAGAGGTAACAGCTATCCAGACCCTTAATATCATATCTGTGTCAACTGTCTAGTGTCTGGCTTCTTTTATTTATATCATGATTTCAAGGTTCATGTATATCTTTTGTAGGCAGACTTTTCTTTCCTGACTGCTGTAGCTGGAGTTATCTCCTGTCCCACCCAGGCCTGCAGCTATTCAGACCCAAATAGACACACATAGGCTAATATTATTTAAAACTGCTTGGCTCTTAGCTCAGGCCTACCACTGTCCAGCTCTTATGCTTAAACTCAGCACATTTCTGTTAATCTATATGTTCCTGTGTGTTCCATGGCTTTACCTGTGTTGCCTGTTACATGCTGCTCCCTGGACGGTGGGTTGGTGTCTCCTGACTCAGCATTCCACTTCCCAGAATTCTCCTCTCTCTTTGTCCTGTCTATACTTCCTGCCTGGCTACTGGCCAATTAGCATTTTATTTGTCAATCAATCACAGCAACACATTCACAGCACACAGATATCTACAGCAGATTGTCATTTCCCAAATAACCAAGATGGAGTCTTAAAGTCTTAATATTAATTATAAATGCTTGGCTGATATCTCAGGCTTGTTACTAGGTAACTTTTACATTTAAGTTAACCCATATTTGTTGTGTACCCTCTGTCACATTGCTCATGGCTTGCTACATCATTTTCTATATATCCTGTTCCCTCTGTATCTCCCCAGACTCCACCTTTCTTCATCTGAGCATCCTTAGTTTGGTTGTCTCGATTATACTGCCTGCCTGGCTACTGGCCAGTCAGCTTTTTATTAAACCAATTGAAGTGACAAATTTTTACAGTGTACAAAAAGATTATTACACAGTGTATCCTTGTAGCAATATTTCTATTAAAATATTTTATATGAATCACACTTCATTTCTAATATCAAATGAGGTTTTAGCTTTGATTTTAGTAACTCTTAGTCTTTCTGTCAATAATAGAGACTGAGTCCTGAGTATCATGTATGGAAGACAAGCACTGTAGCACTGAGCAATAGCTAGCAGAAACCTTGTAGGCTAACTTGAAATCAGCTATTATGATATCTCCAGCATTTTTCTTTTTGATTAAGGTTGCTTTGACTTTGAATTTTCGAATTTTTTTTTCTGTTTTAGTGAAGAAGAATGTCACTATTATATTAATGTGGAATTCACTGACTATGTAGATTGCTTTTGGTTATATTTTCACAATGTTAATGGAAGTTGTTCATTCTAGTATCTTCAATTTCTTATTTCATTATTAAGTTACAATGAAATTGGCCCACATATGCTCACAGGAAGTGGTACTGTTAGTTGGTGTGGCCTTGTGAGAGTAGGTATGGCCTTGTTTGAGGAAGTATGTCACTGTGGAGGCAGGCTTTGAAGTCTCATACATGCTCAAGCCAAGCCCAGTGGCTCAATTTGCTTCCTATTGCCTATGAAAGATGTAGAAATCTCAGCTACCTCTCAAGCACAATGTCTTCCTGTACACCTTCATATCCCACCATGATGATAATGTACTGAACCTTTGAATGGTAATCCAGCCCGAGTTAAACATTTTCCTTTATAAGAGTTGCTGTAGCCACAGTGTCTCTTTTACAGCAATAGAAACCCTAACTGAGACAATCCTCATGTTAAAGTTTTTATTGTAAGGATTTTCATGTTTGATTCAGCTTATTTTTAAGCATTGTATTTTGTGAAGTTATCATAAATGTTTTTTTAAACATTATTTCTTTATTAACAAGTTTATTATTGTTACATAGCAAAACCACTTATTTTTATATGTTGACTTTGCCAGTTTTTTGAAAGTCTTCATCAAATTTAAGAGTTTTCCATTAGATTCTTTGTGTCTTTTTTTTCTTATATTTTATTTTATAATTAATTTAATTTTACATATCAGCCATGGATTACCCTGTCCTCCCTCTTCTCACCCCCAGCTTTCCCCCTCCAATCCACCTCCCATTCCCACCTCCTCCAAGGCAAGGTCTCCCCTGGGGAGTCATCCCAGCCTAGTAGATTTAGTTGAGGAAGATCCAGTCCACTCTTTCCTAAACCAAGGCTGAGCAAAGTGTCTCAGCATAGCTCTAGGTTCCAAAAAGGCAGCTCATGCACCAAGGACAGGTACTGGTCCCACTGCCTGGGGGCCTACTAGACAGTTCAAGATCATCAACTGTCTCACTTATCCAGAGGGCCTGGTCCAGTTCCAAGGGGGCTCCTCAGCTATTGGGGCCTCTTGAAACTGAGAAGCTTTTTTTATAGGGTAAAGGACATGGTCAACAAGACAAAACAACAGCCTACAGAAGGGGAAAAGATCTTCACCAACACAACATCTGACAGAGGGCTGATATCCAGAATATATAAAGAACTCAAGAAATTAGACACCAAAATGCCCAACAGTCCAATAAAGAAATGGGCTATAGAGCTAAACAGAGAATTCTCAACAGAAGAAGCTCAAATGGCTGAAAGACATTTAAGGAATTGATCAACATTCTTAGTCATCAGGGAAATGCAAATCAAACTGACTCTGAGACACCATCTTACACCTGTCAGAATAGCTAAGATCAAAACCACTGAAGACAGATTATTTTGGAGAGGATGTGGAGCAAGGGGAACACTCTCACACTGTTGGTGGAAATGCAAACTTGTACAGCCACTTTGGAAATCAATATGGTGCTTTCTTAGAAAAGTGGGAATCAATCTCCCCCAAGATCCAGCTATACCACTCTTGGGCATATACCCATGGAATGCTCAAGCATACCATAAGAACACATGCTCAACTGTGTTCATAGCAGCATTATTTGTAATAGTCAGAACCTGGAAACAAGCTAGATGCCCCTCAGCTGAAGAATGGATAAAGAAAATGTGGTACATATACATAATGGAGTACTACTCAGCAGAGACAAACAATGAGATCTTTGTGTCTTTCAAGGTTATAATCATGTCACGTGCAGTTAGAGATTATTTGACTTCTCCCTCCCCCATATGTATCCTTTTTATTTGCTTCTTTTATCTTTCTGCTCCATCTAAGACTTCAAAGTAAATGAGCAGAGATAGTGGAACATCATGAAGGGGAGGGGCTGGAAAAAATGTAAGGAGAAGGGGAAGGACAGCTGTAAAATACTGTCTTCTGATCAGAATATGGCTGTTATCCACATGAATTTACACCAACTCTGGTGGCTTGCACAAGAGCAAGCCCATCAACATTCCAACATGGATGGGGTAGCGGCTCCCAAGGTTCTTCCCCTGGCAGGGGGCTGTAGGCAGTTAATGACTGCTGGTGGCAGAGATTCCTTTTCCCCCTAATTTGGCCACTGTGAGGTTGCCCATACACCAGTGGATGATCCAACACCTATGTACATATAGTACTAGTTTGAATCAGTGAATATTTTAAATATATAAAGTTTGGAGGAAGATATATTGGGGGGTTGAGAACAGTATAAGGGAGGAGAAGGAAGTGAACATGATCAAAATACTTTGCATAATTATATGAAACTTCAAAATAATAAAAATATTATTTTAATAAAAAGAATAGAGAAAATATTGACATTCTTGTATTATTCCTGGTTTTAGAGGAAATGCTCTCAAGTTTTGAATATTTAATATAAAGTCAGCAATAGGTTTATTGTATCAATAATTTATTATGTTGAGGTGCATTCTTTTTCTTTCCTTCTTTCTTTTTACTTTCATTTTATTTTACAATACCATTCAGTTCTACATAACAGCCACAGATTCCCTTGTTCTCCCACTTCCTGCCGCCCTCCCCTTTCTCCAGCCCACCCCCCATTCCCATTTCCTCCAGGGAAAAGCCTCGCCGGAGGACTGAGATCTACCTGGTAGACTCAGTCCAGGCAGGTCCAGTCCCCACCTCGCAGATTGAGCCAAGCATCCCTGCATAAGTTCCAGGTTTCAAACAGCTAACTCATGCAACAAGTCCAGGACCTGGTACCACTACCTAGATGCCTCCCAAACAGATCAAGCCAATCAACTGTCTCACCTATTCAGAGGGCCTGATCCAGTTGGGGGCCCCTCAGCCTTTGGTTCATAGTTCATGTGTTTCCATTCATTTGGTTATTTGTCCCTGTGCTTTATCCAACCTTGGTTTCAACAATTCTCCCTCATAAACCCTCCTCTTTCTCGCTAATTAGACTCTCAGAGCTCCACTTGGGACTGAGCCATGGATTTCTGCATCCAGATTCCTCAGTCCTTGGATGTTGTTTCTGGCACAACTATTAGGGTGTTTGGCCATCCCATCACCAGAGTAGGTCAGTTCTGGCTGTCTCTTGACCATTGCCAGCAGTCTTTTGTGGGGTTATCTTTGTGGATTTCTGTGGGCCTCTTTAGCACTTTGTTTCTTCCTTTTCTCATGTAGTTTTCATTTACCATGTTCTCCTATTCCTCTTTCTCCCTCTGTGTTCTTGATGCAGCTGGGATCTCCCGCTCTCTTTCCCTCAACCCTGGCCCTTCATTGCTCTCACTCATGTCCAGGTTGTTCATGTAGATCTCAGCCATTTTTCCATCATTGGGCGATCCTCATGTCTTTCTTGTGGTCCTGTTTTCCAGTTAGCCTCAATGGTGATGTGAGTAACAATCCAGTCATCCTTGTTCTATATCTAGTATCCTCCTATGAGTGAGTACATACCATATTTGTCTTTCTGAGTCTGGGTTACCTCACACAGGATGATTTTTTCTAGATCCATCCATTTGCCTGCAAACCTCATGATGTCATTGTTTTTCTCTGCTGAATAGTATTCCATTGTGTATATGTGCCACAATTTATTTATCCATTTTTCAGTTGAAGGGCACCTAGGTTGTTTCCAGGTTTTGGCTATTACAAACAATGCTGATATGAACATAGCTGAGCAAGTGCTCTTGTGGTATGATTGAGCATTTCTTGGGTATATGCCCAGGAGTGGTATAGCTGGATCATGGGGGAGATTGATTCCCAATTTTCTAAGAAAGCGACATATTGATTTCCAAAGTGGTTGTACAAGCTTGCATTCCCACCAGCAGTGGAGGAGAGTTCCCCTAGTTCCACATCCTCTCCAGCATAAAGTGTCTTCAGTGTTTTTTATCTTAGCCATTCTGACAGGCATTAGGTGGTATCTCAGAGTTGTTTTGATTTGCATTTTCCTGATGATTAGGGATGTTGAGCAATTCCTTAAATGTCTTTCAGCCATTTGAGTTTCCTCTGTTGAGAATTCTCTGTTTAGTTCTATGGCCCATTTCTCAATTGGACTGTTGGTCATTTTGATGTCTAATATCTTGAGTTCCCTATATATTCTGGATATCATTCCTCTGACAGATGTTGCGTTGGTGAAGATCTTTTCCCATTCGGTACACTGTCGCTTTGCCTTGTTGACCATATCCTTTGCTCTATAAAAGCTTCTCAGTTTCAAGAGGTCCCATTGATTGATTGTTTGTCTCAGTGCCTGTGCTACTGGTGTTATATTTAGGAAGTGATCTCCTATGCCAATGCATTGAAGAATACTTCCTACTTTCTCTTCTAGCAGGTTCAGAGTAGCTGGATTTATGTTGAGGTCCTTGATGGACTTGGACATAAGTTTTGTGCACTGTGACAAATGTGGTTCTATTTGCAGCCTTCTACACATTGATATCCAATTATGCCAGCACCATATGTTGAAGATGCTTTCTTTTTTCCATTGTACAGATTTGGATTCTTTGTCAAAAATTATATGTTCATAGGTGTGTGGGTTAATGACAGGGTCTTCAATTCGATTCCATTGTTCCACATGTCGGTTTTTATACCAATACCAAGCTGTTTTTATTACTGTAGCTCTATAGTAGAGCTTGAAGTCTGGGATCGTGGTGCTTCCAGAGGTTGTTTTATTGTGTAAGATTCTTTTGGCTATCCTGGGTTTTTTGTTTTTCCATATGAAGTTGAGTATTATTCTTTCCAGGTCTGTGAAGAATTGTGTTGGTATTTTAATGGGGATTGCATTGAATCTGTAGATTGCTTTTGGTAAGATTGCCATTTTTACTATGTTGGTTCTGCCTATCCATGAACATGGGAGATCTTTCCATTTTCTGACATCTTCTTCAATTTCTAATTTCAGGGACTTAAAGTTCTTATCATATAGGTCCTTCCCTTGCTTGATTAGTATTACCCCAATGTATTTTATGTCATTTGTGGCTATTGTAAAGTGTGATGTATCTCTGATTTCCTTCACAGCTTCATTGTCCATTGTATATAGGAGGGCTACTGATTTTTTTGAGTTGATCTTGTATACGGCTATGTTGCTGAAGTTGTTTATAAGCTTTATCAGTTCCTGGGTGGAATCTTTGGGGTCATTCAAGTATACTATCATGTCATCTGCAAATAGAGAAAGCTTGACTACTTCCTTTCCAATTTGTATCCACTTAATCTCCTTATGTTGTCTTATTGCTCTGGCTAGAACTTCAAGTACTATATTGAATAAGTATGGGGAGAGTGGACAGCCTTGCCTCATTCCTGATTTTAGTGGAATTGCTTTGAGTTTCTCTCCATTTAATTTGATGTTGGCTCTTGGCTTGCTGTAAATTGCCTTTATTATGTTTATGTATGTTCCCTGTATTCCTGATCGCTCCAAGACTTTTATCATGAAGGGGTGTTGGATTTTGTCAAATGCCTTTTCTGCATCTAGTGAGATGATCATGTGGTTTTTTTTCTTTGAGTTTGTTTATATGGTGTATTACATGGATGGACTTTCGTATGTTGAACCACCCTTGCATCCCTGGGATGAAGCCTACTTGATCATGGTGTACAATTGTTCCAATGTGTTCTTGGAGTCTGTTTGCCAGTATTTTATTGAGTATTTTTGCATCAATGTTCTTGAGGGAGATTGGTCTGTAGTTCTCTTTCTTTGTTTTATCCTTGCTTGGTTTAGGAATCAGGGTAATTGTAGCCTCATAGAAGGAGTTTGGTAATGTTCCTTCTGTTTCTATTATGTGGAACAATTTAGAGAGTATTGGTATTAACTCTTCTTTGAAGATCTGGTAGAATTCTGCACTGAAACCATCTGGTCCTGGGCTTTTTTTGGTTGGGAGACTTTTAATGACTGTTTCTATTTCCTTAGGGGATATTGGACTATTTAAATAGTTTATCTGGTCTTGATTTACCTTAGGTATGTGGTACCTATCCAGAAAAATGTCCATTTCTTTTAGGTTTTCCAGTTTTGTGGAGTAGAGGTTTTTGAAATATGACCTTATAATTCTCTGGATTTCCTCAATGTCTGTTGTTATGTCCCCCTTTTCATTTCTGATTTTGTTGATTTGGATTCTCTCTTTCTGTCTTTTGGTTAGTTTGGATAAGGGCTTGTCTATCTTGTTGATTTTCTCAAAGAACCAATGCTTTGTTTCATTAATTTTTTGTATTATTCTCTTAGTTTCTAATTTATTAATTTCACCTCTCACTTTGATAATTTCCTGGCATCTATTCTTCCTGGGAGACTTTGCTTCTTCTTGTTCTAGAGCTTTCAGGTGTGCTGTTAAGTCACTAGATTGGGATTTCTCCAACTTCTTTATGTGGGCATTTAGTGCTATGAATTTCCCTCTTAGCACTGCTCTCTTAGTGTCCCATAAGTTTGGGTATGTGGTGTCTTCATTTTCATTGATCTCTAGGAAGTCTTTAATTTCTTTCTTTATTTCTTCCTTAACCCATTGGTCATTCAGGTGAGCATTATTCAGTTTCCATGAGATTGTAGGTTTTCTGTAGTTTTTGTTGTTGTTGAAATCTAACTTTAAACCATGATGGTCTGATAGAACACAGGAGGTTATTCCAATTGTTTTGTATCTGTTGAGATTTTCTTTGTGGCCAAGTATGTGGTTGATTTTAGAGAAAGTTCCATGGGGTGCTGAGAAGAAGTATATTCTTTCTTGTTAGGATGGAATGTTCTGTAGATATCTATTAGGTCCAATTGGGTCATGACATCAGTTAAGTCCTTTATTTCTCTGCTAAGTTTCTATTTGGGAGATCTGTCCAGTGGTGAAAGTGGGGTGTTAAGATCTCCCACTATTAATGTGTGGGGTTTTATATGTGGTTTAAGCTTTAGTAATGTTTCTTTTACATATGTGGGTGCCCTTGAGTTTGGGGCATATATGTTCAGAATTGAAACTTCATCTTGGTGGATCTTTTCTGTGATGAGGATGTAATGTCCTTCTTGATCTCTTTTGATTGATTTTAGTTTGAAGTCTATTTTGTTGGATATCAGGATAGCTACACCTGCTTGTTTCTTAAGACCATTTGATTGGAAAGTCTTTTCCCAGCCTTTTATTCTTAGGAAGTTGTAGCAGGAATCTTAAAAGTTCTTATTAATAAAATCAAACCCACGGCGAGTTATTGGGGTCCATGCTGGTAGATCAGAGAGACAGAACAAGCCACAGCTAACCTCACCTGGTCCACTTCTCAGCTGGTCTTGTTTCCTCAGACTGGAAGCTTCTGTGTCCTCATCCCAATGGCTCTCAGCTGAACTGCTGCTGGAAAGCCTGAAGCTTAACCAGCCACATGCTTAACCAGCCAAATGCTTCTAATTTCTGGTCCTCACGCCTTATATACCTTTCTGCTTTCTACCATCACTCCATAGGATTAAAGGCTTGCTTCCTGGGATTAAAGTCGTGAGTCACCATGCCTGGTGGTTTCCAATGTGGCCTTGAACTCAGAAATCCCAGATGGATTTCTGCCTCTGGAATGCTAGGATTAAAGGCGTGTGCTATCACTGCCTAACTAGTGGCTTTTCTGTTCTCTGACCCCAGATAAGTTTATTAAGGTACACAATATTTTGGGGAACACAATACCACCACAGGAAGTGTCTGTCTTTGAATTTGAGATGTGTTTCTTGTATGCAGCAGAAAGATGGGTCCTGCTTTCATATCCATTTTGTAAGCCTATGTCTTTTTATAGGTGAATTAAGTCTGTTGATATTAAGGGATATTAATGACCAGTGATTGTTCATCCCTGTTATTTTTTGTGGTAGTGTGTGTGTACTTCTCTTCTTTGGGGTTTACTGTTGTGGCTTTATCTATTGCCTGTGTTTTCGAGTGTGTATCTGACTTCCTTCGGTTGGAATTTTCCTTCTAGTGCTCTCTGTAGGGCTGGGTTTGTGGATAGGTATTGTTTAAATCTGGCTTTGTCTTCGAATGTCTTGTTCCTTCCGTCTATGATGATTGAAAGTTTTGCTGGGTATATTAGTCTGGGCTGATACCCATGGTCTCTTAGTGTCTGCATTACATCTGTCCAGATCCTTCTGGCTTTCAAAGTCTCCATTGAGAAATTGGGTGTTATTCTGATGGGTTTACCTTTATAAGTCACTTGGCCTTTTTCCTTTGCTGCTCTTAATATTCTTTCTTTATTCTGTACATTTAGTTGTTTAATTATTATGTGTCGAGGGGACTTTTTTGGGGGGTCTAGTCTGTTTGGTGTTCTATAGGCTTCTTGTATCTTCATAGGCATTTCCTTCTTTAAGTTGGGAAAGTTTTCTTCTATAATTTTGTTGAATATATTTTCTGTGCCTTTGAGTTGGTATTCTTCACCTTCTTCTATCCCTATAATTCGTAGGTTTGGTCTTTTCATGGTGTCCCAAATTTCTTGGACATTTTGGTTCATGACTTTGTTGGCTTTAGTGTTTCCTTCGACTGATGAAACTATTTCTTCTACTGTATCTTCAATGCCAGAGATCCTCTCCTCCATCTCTTGCATTCTGTTGGTTATACTTGCATCTGAAGTTCCCGATCTTTTACTCAGGTTTTCTATTTCCAGCATTCCCTCTGTTTGCGTCTTCTTTATTTTTTTAATTTCCCTTTTCATGTCTTGGACTGTTTCCTTTATTTGTTTCATTGCTTTTTCATGATTTTCTTCCAGTACTTTATTGTTTTCTTCCAGGATTTTATTGTTTTTTTTCTAATTTTTTTGCACTTTCCTCTAGTTGTTTACAGCATTCTTCCAGTTTTCTTGTCTTTTCCTCTACACAAGCCTCTAACTTCTTCATGATGTTACTCATAAGGCTACTTTATTCTGCTTCTTCCAATTTTTGATGTTCAGGTCTAGATGTTGGAGGCGGGCTAGGTTCTGTTGATGCTGTATTGCTCTTCCTTTTGTTGTATGTACTTCTGCCTTGATGTCTGCCCATCTCCTTGTGGTTCCTTCTTGGTCTTATCAGTGTACTTGGTTCAGAAAGAGCTGTCAGATTCAGGAAGTCTCTCTCTCTTGTCCAGATGGGAGTTCTCTTGTCCAAATGGGAACTCCGGAGCAGGATGGAAGTTCTTATCTGGACCGGAAGTCTCTGGTCCAGAAGGGAGGTCAGGAGCAGGATGGGAGCTGGGGGCTGGTCTCTAAGTCTCAGGAGGTGGCTGGGGTCTCGGGCAGATGGACATAGGGGCAGGGCATGGAGATTGCAGGGGTTGCCAGGGTAGGCTTGGAAAAGGTGACCCCTCCCGGTGGGGCTAGAAGGGGACCTGCCTGGTGGCCAGAACCTGGGGCCAAGTTGGACAGGTCTTCCCAGATTGGCTGGTGCCCAGGGTTGGGGTCCGGGTTGGGCCCAGATACTCACCTTTGGTCCAGAAGGGAAGTCGGGGGCAGGATGGGAGCTGGGGGCCGGTCTCTAAGTCTCAGGAAGTGGCTGTGGTCTTGGGCAGATGGGCTTGGGGGCAGGGCGCAGAGATTGCAGGGGCTGCCAGGGGGCTTGGAAAAGGGGATCACTCCCGGTGGGGCTAGAAGGGGACCTGCCTGGTGGCCAGAACCTGGGGCCAACTTGTACAGGTCTTTTCAGAGTGGCTGGTGCCCAGGGATGGGGTCCGGGTTGGGCCCGGATACTCACCTCTGGTCCAGAAGGGAATTCTGGGGCAGGATGGGAGCTCTGTCTTAGAGTTTCTAACTGCTGTGACAAAACACCACATCCACAAAGCAAGTTTGAGAGGAAATGGATTTATTGGACTTACACTTCCATGGCACTGTTCATCACTAAAAGAAGTCAGGACAGAACTCAAACAGGACAGGATCTAACATGCATCTAACATGTGCTGTGTGTGTTCCAGAGTAGCTATGAATGTTTCCTAACATAAAATAGTAAACTGATTAAAAACATTAGGAATTTTAGTTTTGCAACTACATACACACTTGTTGACTGTGAATGTTGTAGTTAACAATGTTGTGTCACAACGCCACTCAAAATATATGTGTGTGTGTTTGTCCCCGTGCGCGCGCGCGCTAATCACAGTGTGCAGGCTGTGGGTTAGATGCCTATGGATTTAGAATGTCCCATCAATTATCTATTTTTTTTGTTCAATGTGCCCCAAGGAAGACAAAGAACTTAGATATCCCTTAAGGAAGAGGTAACTTTTTGCAATTGCTCAAGGCATATAACATTGTTTTTCAAAAACTGTAGTCCCTATACCATTCCTTCCAAGAGCAACATAGATGCTCAGAATTGACTTTATGAATCAGACATGAATTACAATCATCTGGAAGAGAACATCTGGGATTTTGCTTTATTTGCTTCTCAAAGTAATTTTTATGCACTTGACTATTTGAGAACTATTGTCATAGAAAAGAAAGTAGTCTTCTGTTGTATGATATTTTGTTTGTGTTCTGACAAATAAAACTTGCCTGGAGATAAGTGGGTAGAGCTAGCCACTATTTAATCATCAAGGCCAGGCAGCAGTGGCTCACACCTTTAATCCCAGCACTTGGGATGATCATGCTTTTGATCCCAGCACATAGGAGGCTCAAGCCTTTGATCTTAGCACATAGAAGGCTCACACCTTTAATCTGAGCACTAGGGTGGTAGAGACAGGAATATGAGGTAGATGGAAACAAGATCCACAGCCTCATTCAGTCTGAGGATTCATAGAGTCAGGATGCCCATTTGGTCTGAGATTTCATAGAGGTAAAAAGTCTTTAAGTGGCTGCTGCTCTGCTTCTCTGATCTTTCAGCTTCACCCCCAATATACAACTCCAGGTTTTTATTGTTAAGACTAAATAGATTCACGCTTTAGTCTTCCATATCTTACTAAGCTGGAATTACCAATACCAAAAGCTAATAAAAATATTTTGAAAGAAAAATGTCCACACATGAGTCTTACTCAAGAGCACTGACACAAGTATCCTAAACAAGATTTCAGCCAATAGAATAAAGAAGAGTAAGTGGAACTTATTCCTAGAAATCAGCAATGCTTCAAATATTAGTGTATTAAAATTATTGTAACATTAGCAGGAAGGAGGCCAAATTTCTCAATAGTACACAACAGGCCCTTCAGGAGATGCTTTCATCTCCTTCTGCAGGCATAACTTTTACCACTTAAAGGGTTACACTTTGAGTGATTGGTTGTACTCTCCTTCCATCACATTTTTGACATAGTGCCTCATTCCAATGTGTTCTTTAATACTGTCTCTGCACACACACACACACACACACACACACACACACACAAAACAACAACAACAACAACAACAACAACAAACAAACAACTAGGTTTTGTTATAGGTACAATCAATGCAAATACAGCTTCCCTGACTTTATGCTTTTCCTTCCATCCATCGAGTTAGGTGTCCTACTGCCATGTATATTAGAATAAACTATGTGTATCTCTAACATTATATGAAAAGCATTATATTGTGATGGTATATTTATGTCAAGGTCTCCTCAAAGAAACCAGGTAAGATCAGATTGCATAACTGTATTCAAAACATAATCTTTGAAACAGAATTTGCATGCATTAAATATATTTGGATGCTTAATAAAAGAATGTAAATGGGAGCCAAATTTGTTCCACATGGGGCCATAGGCATGCTCTGGATGAATTTTTCATTTTCCACATGGTAGTTATGGTACATGGAGCACTTAACTCGTACTTCTGTTGAGATTAGAGCCATTAAAGCACATAAATGAATGTGAGAAGAATGAACTTTAAAAAACAGCTTTTGCACAACAGGAAGGCAAATTGGTTGACCAGAATTTAAAACAAACTTGTTCAGTGGATTTAAAAATATTTATCAAATCAGTTCAATTGACCTGAATAATACATTTGTTCAAAATTTACACTTTAAGATGGAAGGTTTGTTGCTATTTACAAGAAAGATCACAGAAATGTTTGGTCATATCTAACACAAATGTGATAGCTCTCCACTTATTAAATTGCTTGATAATTTTGAAACTGAAAGATAGCTGAATTGATTGATTTCCATCTTTTAATCAAGGTGCTTGGAATCACGGCAATGAGAGTTTCATCTGTCACTTTAGGCAGAATTAGAATATGACACTTTTAGTGCCTTTCTTCAAGAATGACAGCATTAATGCATATTTCATTCATAAAAAACATCCAATTATGTGTCCATATTGAAGAGAAACTTGCAGATTATAGCAGGAGTAAGAAATCCTTACCAAGACAGTGAACTTTTTCCTTGGTAGTTTGGGAAATGAACATAATCACTGAGATTTCTTTATTTAAATGGTATGATTATTATGCCATTGGCCTTTTGAAATATTGTTTTATCATATGTATACTTATGTCTAAATAACATAATTTAGGTTTGGTCCCTTTACTTTCTAAATTTAATATTTCAATTCACAGTCTTTTGGGAATTTATCTCCTCAGTTAATTTATCTTAAATGCATCTATATTGTTGTAAATTCATTACCATTTTTCTGTTATAGAATATTATGTTTAAATTTTGGATACATTTATATTATTTAAAACATTTATTATTTGAGAATTTTATTCATGCATTACATATGTTATTTTTAAAAATCCACTGAGTTGTCTTAGTGCTACCTATATGTTCATGGGTAAAGGACCATATACTGGAACATGAGTAGCTGCTCAGGGCCAGGATCCCTGAAGAAGTCTATCTTTCCCCAGTCACCATCGATTTTCAATAACTTCTCAAATAGGGGTGAGATGTCATGAATCATACATGCTGGGACTTTGGCTACCTTGATCTCATGTTAGTTTTGAGAAGATAGCCTTAGTCACTGTGAAAGCAACGGTGTATCAGTTCTGTAATGTTTAGAGAATAGTTTTTGTTACAGTCATCAGCTGCTTCTGGCTCTTGTAATCATTTTGCTTATCCTTCTTATTAAGATCTCTGAGCCTTGAGAGATGAACACTTCAATATCTTCTATTCTTCACATATTGACTAGTTATGGGTCTTTGAGTTAATCACTATGTACTGCAAAATGAAGCTTTGTCTCAGGGTTTAGAGATGTACTAATCAATGTTTATAAAAATAATAAATGTATCTATTTAAGAGAATAATTGTTTAAGGATCTCTTTATGACCTATGACCTCAACAGCCATGGATTTTTGGCTCAGTTTACAGTACCAGATATGTGTTCCTTCTTTGTGGAGCAAACCTTAAATTCAATAAGGAAGCAATTGGTTACTCCCATTACATTCATGCCACTATTTCACCAGTTATCATACCTTGCCAGGACAGTTGTTATTGTGGTTCACAAGATTCACAGTAAGGTAAGATTGTTGATGACTTTTCATCCTGTCTTTGTGAAAGAATCGTCTAGCACTATGAAAACTAGCCAGTAAGGATGAAGCTTCCAGGTGTGTACCAGTTTGATTTCTCCGTGTCCTATGACTGAAGTATATGAGCTGTTCAGAAATTGGGTCTTACCATAATGTTTTGGTGGATGATCAAGAGGAATAACAATAGCTTTTATATTTTAAGGGTTTCTATGAGACCCTACTGAACAACTATTTAAAAAGTGGTAATCTATGCCTGGTACTGTTGTTGTTGTTTGTTTGGTTTGGTTTTTGTTTTTAGCTTGAAGAAAAGGTAGCAAGCTGAAAATATCAACAGCTGGCCAGAGGAGGAGAATAGAAGAGAGAAAGAAAAGTACCATACCATTTAAAAAGAAATGGAGGTCAGACATGGCAGACAAGTAACATATGGTGAAAAGGGGAGCCTTAGAGAAAAGAATGGAAGCTCAAAATGTCAGGGAAGCCCAAAGTGTTACAGAAAACATGCTTAGGAAATAGACAGAAAAAAGAACAAAAGAAGTTATGTTTTCCTGAATAGTTTAGAAAAGCAAGCAGACTTTAAAAGCTAAATGACTGTAGTCCTGTAAGCTACTGTGCTAGGGGTGAGATTCTAGGCAGGAAACATACATTATTTCATTAAATGACTAATTATTCCAATGATATATTTGGTATAGCTAGGGGTGGTCCCTTGGCCAGGTTATTGACCCTGTTCAACTGCAGTGTTAGGTCTCCTCGAAATCCAGACATACTATTCTCTTGAAAAAAGTCCTACCTTAATGTACCTTTATTGCTACTTTAACATCCCTCCCTCTAAGGAGGCAACCATAAAATCATTTAGGAATGAGATGACTGCTCATAGCCTCCTCATGCTTTTGGCATCTCTGGCCTCTGGCAAGGATAAGGCTCAGGGAAAGTTTTGAGTTTTAACTAATAAACTGGCTACTTTTCCTAGAAGTCTTTTTAGCCTAAACTGCCTAGCCACTTTTAGCCTCCTGTTCTTGTCACACCATGAAGAGGTAACTAACTGTCAATGTGGAACTGAGGTAAAAAATATGAGCAAGTTTCTTCTAGCTTAATAGAGGTATTCAATGTAGCAGTCACAGTACCCCACAAGTAGGCCTCTCTAAAAGACACGAACCTGCATCAGTAGTTTTATGTGAAAAACTGCATATGTAGAGAGGAAAAGGAGTCTTTAATTGGTGCCTGGAAAGAGATTTGGAGAAGCAGTGGCAGGAGTTATTAGCATTACTCATTCCAGGGAGGGAATCAGAAGAAGCCAGAATAGAGGCTATAGATATAGATACAAATGGAGATAGAGATTTAAATGTCCACATTGAAAAGCTTATTAGGATATCTTAATGGGCTTTTCTTTTAGCCTACAGGGCTGGACTCAAGAGTGATGAATCCAAGATTTGCTTTAGGGAACTCTGATAGCTGTTGTAATGGCTAGAATCATGGTTTAGGTTCCCTCAGATGGCTTCTAGTGAGGGAAAGGAGAAGTTTAAGCGTTATTTGATTTTAGGTTGTAATAATATTGGCCTTGTCTCTGTTGGTTGCAGCAGGTAGGCTTTGCAGTGTTAAATTGAGTCAAGGTCATGATGCCTTCTGTCTGGGCAGCATTTGCTTTATCATGAAAAAAAATCATTAGCCTGAAACAGTTGTCTAAATATGGACTTGGGACTAATGTCTGGGAGTGTGACTAACTTGGAATGTTAAACAAACACATCAATCATTTTAATCTATAGTTATACTATCCTGTTAGGTGTTTAAGAACATGCAGGTGGCCAAAATTGACCATTTTCTTTTTAATGTCAAGGCCAGTTGAGAATCTGGTCCACCATAATCACAATGCTTGAGAGGAGCCTCTGGTTTCTTTAGCTTTTGTTTTTCACCAATTGTTCCATCTATATGAGGATAAGTCAAATGCCATACTTGATTGTGGCTAAGCTTGGAAACATTGAATGTTTTCCCCCTACTCTGTTGATTATCCTATTTGAAGACCACGCTGTGAGGTCTCCATGGTATCCCTGAACAAAAGAATAGGTTACTCCCCTCCCCCAAGTAACATTATTAGTGATGCCCTACGATCTTCTAGGACCCATTTATAGACCTCTAACTATGGATATTGGACACACAGAAGACCAGTTACATGAGTCTTGTAGTTTTAACTACTATGCAGTGTTTAGAAAAAGCTTGAGCAGAAACCAAATACTATTAGATAAACCTAAATTAGATGTAAATTTTTCATTTTAAGTCAGTTATCATAACTGATAACCATGAGCAGATAAATGACCAATTTAATTAGAAGTTTGATATCAATTTCTTGAACTTTGACCTTAGAAATTTTAATTTGTATCATCTGAAAGTCTCATCTTTTACAAATCTTATTTGACATGCACAGACTTTAGGTAAATTTTTGGAAATTTTAGGTTTTTCTCTCATTATGGACTAAAATCCAGCCATCTTAATTTTTACACACAAACTATGTTTTATTAAAAATATATTTCTCACATCCTTTTAATGCTTCTTTTTACTACTCTCTGGTTACCTTCTGTTTTATTTACTTTCCTTAATGCATAGTGATACTGACAGAATAAACTGACTATCTATTGTTGAAATTTTCTCCCTAGAGCGCGCTAAGTACTGTGTACCCCTACTCATAAGGACTTAAAGACAAATCACAGTGGGGAACCAATTATTGTATTGGGATTCCTTGTAGAGCATGAGTGTTACTAACAAGAAGAAGGGGAAACTCAAAGCAGCTACACTGGAAAGTCTTCATTGAGTATGGAAGCTAGAATCTCTAGAATGACACACATGAATCCCCCTTTTCCATTCTTCTATTTATTTTCTCTCGAAATACTCCTCCAAATTTCCATACTACTTTATTGACATCATTAGTAACTCCTTGATTCTTTGTTTGTTTGTTTGTTTTGAAACAAGATTTCACTCTGTAGCTTTGGCTATCTCAAAATTCAATATGTACACCAGGCTGACTTCAAACTCCCAAAGATCCATCTGCTTATGCCTGCCAAGTACAGAGATTAAAGGTATGTAACAGCATGCTGAGTTGGTACTCCAATTTAAACATACATGTCTAAAAGGTTTCACTTACTTATTTTATCTGTTTTTTTCTTATAATGAAAATAGATTTTATGATATAATATATTTTGATTATGAATTCTCCACCTCTTATTCTTCCAAGTTCTTCCCCATCTCACCTCCCATCCAGTACCATACCCTTTCTGTATCTCCTTAGAAAACAAACAGGCATCTAAGGAATAATAAAACAATATAGTGAATACAATAAGACAAAAATAACCTATCCCTCAAATATGAGGGCACCCACATTTATAAAAGAAATAATACTAAACTTCAACACCCCACTCTTACCAATGGACAGGTCATTCAGACAAAAACTAAAGAGAGAAATAATGGAACTAACAGATGTTATGACTCAAATTGACATAAAAGTTATCTTTGAAATATTCACCCAAACACAAAAGAATATACCTTTTTCTCAGCACCTCAGGGAACCTTCTCCAAAATTGACCACATACTCAGTCACACAGCAAGTCTCAACAGATACAAGAAAATTGAAACAACCCCCTGTCTTAGAGTTTCTATTATTGTGAAGAGACACTATGACCATGGCAACTCTTATAAAGGAAAACATTTAATTGGGGTGGCTCATTTACAATTCAGAGGTTTAGTCCATTATTGTCATGCTGGGAAATAAGGTAGTATGCAGGCAGACATGGGGCTGGAGAAGGAGCTGAGAGTTCTTACAACATGAACCAAAGGTAACAAGAATTGAACTGAGACACTGGACATAGCTTAAGCACATATGAGACCCCCAAACCCACACCCACAGTGATATACTTCCTCCAGCAAGGCCATAACTACTCCAATAAAGCCACATCTCCTAATAATGCCACTCCACATGAGCTGATGGGGGAAAATTACATTCAGACTAACAAAATCTACTCCCTGGCCCCCATAAACTTATAACAATATCATAATGCAAAATGTTTTAGTCCAACTTCAAAAGTCCCCATAGTCTATGAAGTTCAAAGTCTTATCTAAGATTCATGCAATCTCTTAACTGTAATCCCCTATAAAAATCAAAATAAAAAACCATATCACATACTTCCAACATATAACAGCACAGGATATCCATTAACTTTCCAAACCATAGGGAAGGGAGTGTAGTGAAGAAATACTGAACGAAAACAAGACAGAAAATCAGCTAGGCAAATTCCAAACTCTACATCTCCATGTCTGATGTCAACATGCTCTTCAGATCTCCAGCTCCTTTCAGCTTTGTTGATTGCTCTTTATTTTGGGCTAGTTCTACTCTCTGTTAACAGCTTTCATCTGCAAGTATCCCACAACTCTGGCATCTCTAACATCTTGAGGTCTCCAAGGTCTCCTTCACAGCTTCACATAATGGCCTCTCTGGCCTCCATTCAGGGACATCCCTGACACATGCTTGGTCTCAGCAGATTTCTTTGGTCTCATGGGAATATTTCATAACCTTTTTCTTCTATCTGTGACTCTAAAGTCAGAATCAGGTGGCCAAAGGTGCCAAGTTCTGCTGCTTGCTGAGGCTGGAACATGGCTGCTTCATTTAATTACATCTTCACCAGCTCTGTTTTCCATGGTTTCTTCACTGAATAATCTTGGCTGTCCTGAAACTGGATCTCTAGACTAGGCTGGTCTTGACCTCAGAGATCTTCAAATTACATCTTCACCAGCTTTCTGTTTTTAATGGTTTCTTTCACTGCCTAAACTTGACTATTACTAAAACTTTCTCTGTAGACCAGAGTGACCTCAAACTTCGAGATCTGCAAGCTTCTGAATTCTGATTGCTGGGATTAGAGGAGTGTGCCACCACACCCAGCTCTAAGCTTCGCTTTAAGTGTTTTTCAAAAGTTGCGAACTTAGCTGTGTGGGATCTTTCCCTGATGTCACTATTCCTTTTATTCCATTTCTTAATCTACTTATCTCCTTGAACACAGGGCTTAGTTTTATTCCACATCCTGATGCTCTTTCTCCTCAAATTATACGTTTGTAGTTTTCCTTTCTCAGCTTGCTCCTTTTTATTATAAATTTTTATAAGCATGAAAACTAGTAAATATGCATCAGTGTCTATACTAGGATGCTTCAAAATTTGTTCTGACAATGGAATAAATCCAGATCTCTTCACTTTAGCCTAAGCTAGACTCTTCAGACAAGGGCAAAAAGAAATCACATTCTTTACCAAAATATCACAACGACAATCTTTAGGCCACATAATCATATACTTCTCCTCTGAAACCTCTTGATCCCAGACCCCACAGTTCATCAAAACACAACCAGCAGCATTATCTTCCTACTAGGACAGCCCATTAAGTAGCACTTAAAGAGTTAAACTGCATTCCTAATCAACAGTCCCAAGGCACATATTCCTACAAAACAAAAGCATGGTCACAACTATCACAGTTAGGGTATTTCTTACTGTGAAGAGAAACCATGACCACAACAAACTATTACAAAGGAAAATATTTAAATTGAGTGGCTGGCTTACAGTTTTGGGGTTTAGTCCATTACCATCATAGCAGGAAGCAAGGCAGCATGCAGGCAGATATGGTGCTGGAGAAGGAGCTGAAAGTTCTTACATCTTGATCCAAAGGCAACAGAGACACTTAAAGTGACGTGAGCATGTATGAGACCTCAAAGCCCACACCTAAAGGGACACAATTCCTCCAACAAGGCCATACCTACTCCAAAAAGCCACACATCCTAATAATGCCACTCCCTATGAATTTATACAGGTTGATTACATTCAAACCAACACAGCCCCTGTTTCTTATTCAACCACTGTGGATTAAAGCTGGATTTCAACAACAGAAAGCCTACAAATTCATGGAAACTAAAAAAAAAAACCCTCCACTGAATGACCACTGGGTCAAGGAATAAATAAGAAAGAAACTAAAGACTTCCTAGAATGCAATGAAAATGAATGTACAGCATAACCAAACATATGGGACACAATGAAAGCAGTGCTAAGAGGAAAGTTCATGTCATCATGTGACTGCGTAAAGAATTTGAAGAAACATAACAGCATACCTGGAAGCTCTAGAACAAAAAGAAACAAACATACCCAAGAGGAGTAGACAGCAGAAAATCATCAAACTGAGGGCTGAAATCAATAATGAGAAACAAAGAGAAGAATACAAAGAATCAAAGGAACAAAGAGTAAGTTCTTTAAGGAAATAAATAAGACAGACAAATTCATATCCAAACTAAATGAAAGGCAGAGAAAGAATATCCAAATTAACAAAATCAGAAACAAAAAGGGAGCTATAACAATAAAAGTCTCCAAAGAATCATTAAGTTCTAGATCAAAAGCCTGTATTTCACAAAACTGGAAAATCTAAAAGAAATGGATAGCCGGGTAGTAGTGGTGCAATCCCTAATCCCCACACTCAAGAGGCAGAGGCAGGTGGCTCTTTGTGAGTGAGTTCGAGGCCAGCCTGGTCTACAAGGCAAATTCCAAGACAACCAGAGCTGTTAAACAGAGAAACTTCGTCTCAACACCCCCCCCCAAAAAAAAAACAAGAAAAAATGGATAAATTTCTTAACAGAGACCACTTACCAAAGTCAAATCAAGATTAGATGAACAATGAAAATTAACCTACACCCCATAAGAAAATAGAAACAGTCATGAAAATTATCCCAACATAAAAAACCCAGGGCCAGATGGTTTAACAGCAGAATTCTACAAGACTTTCAAAGAAGAGCTAATACCAATGATCCTCAAATTATTCTACAAAACAGAAACAGAAGGAACATTGTCAAATCCATTTTATGGGGCCATAGTCACTCTGATATTCAAACCACACAAAGACTCAACAAAGAAAAAGAATCACAGACCAATTTCCCTCATGAATGTTGATGTAAAAACACTCAATGAAATGCTCACATACTGAATCCGAGAATAAATCAAGATTTTCCACCATGATTAAGTGGGCTTCATCCCAGAAATGCAAGGAAGGTTCAACATATGAACATCTGTCAATGTTATCCACCATGAAAAAAAAAAACTTAAAGAAAAACATGATCAATAGATGCTGAAAAGGCTTTTGACAAAGTCCAACTCCCCTTCAGGATAAAAATCCTGGAGAGATCGGGGATACAAAGTACATACCTTTTTTCTCTTTTTTTATTATTTTATTTTATAATTAATTTAATTTTACATCTCAGCCACGGATTACCCTGTCCTCCCTCCTCCCACCCCCCAACCTTCCTCCCCAATCCACCCCCCATTCCTACCCCCTCCAAGGCAAAGACTCCCCTGGGGAGTCAGCCCAGCCTGATAGATTCAGTTGAGGCAGGTCCAGTCCCCTCCTCCCTATACTAAGGCTGAGCAAAATGTCTCGGCATAGGCCCTAGGTTCTATAAAGCCAACTTATGTGCTAAGGACAGGTTCTGGTTCCACTGCCTGGGGGCCTCCTAAATAGTTCAAGCTCATCAGCTGTCTCGCTTATCCAGAGGGCCTGATCCAGTTCCATGGGGGCTCCTCAGCTATTGGTTCATAGTTCATGTGTTTCAATTAGTTTGGCTATTTGTCCCTGTGCTTTTTCCAATCATGGTTTCAATATTTCTTTCTCATATAATCCCTCATCTCTCTCGCCAACTGGACTCCTGGAGCTCTACCTGGGGCCAGGCCATGGATCTCTGCATCTGCTTATATCAGTTATTGGATGAGAGTTCTATCATGACAATTAGGGTGTTCAGCCATCCAATCACCAGAGTAGTTCAGTTCAGGCTTCCTCTCGACCATTGCCAGTAGTCTATTGTGAAGGTATCTTCGTGGATTTCAGAGGGCCTCTCTAGCACTCTGTTCTTCCTAGTCCCATGGGGTCTTCATTTATCATGGTATCTCTTTCCTTGTTCTCCCACTCTGTTCCTGATCCAGCTGGGACCTCCAGCTCTAAGCTCTCTTTTCCCCAACCCTTGCCCTCCATTACCATCACCCCCCATGTCCAGTTTGCTCATGTGGATCTCATCCATGTCTCTGTCGCTGGGTGATCCCTGTGTCTTTCTTAGGGTCCTCAGGGAAATGCAAATCAAAATGACTCTGAAATCCCATCCTACACCCATCAGAATGGCTAAGATCAAAAACACTGAAGACAGCTTATGTTTGAGAAGATGTGGAACACGGGGAATACTCCTACACTGTTGGTGGGAATGAAAACTTGTACAACCACTTTGGAAATCAATATGGTGATTTCTTAGAAAATTGGGAATCAATCTCCCTCAAGACACAGCTATACCACTCTTGGGCATATACCCAAGGAATACTCAATCATACCACAAGGGCACATGCTCAACTATGTTCATAGCCACATTATTTGTAATAGCCAGAACCTGGAAACAATCTAGATGTCCTTCAACTGAAGAATGGATAAATAAAATGTGGTACATATACACAATGGAGTACTACTCAGCAGAGAAAAACAATGACATCATGAAGTTTGAAGGCAAATGGATGGATCTAGAAAAAAATCATCCTGAGTGAGGAAACCCAGACTCAGAAAGACAAATATGGTATGTACTCACTCATAAGTGGATACTAGATGTAAAGCAAAGGATAACCAGATTGCAACTGACAACTACAGCAAAGAACATACTTAAACATAGTAAAAGCAACATACAGTAAGCCTCTAATAAACATCAAATTAAATGGAGAGAATTCAAAGCAATTCCAATAAAATCAGCAACAAGTCAAGGCTGTCAACTCTTTCCATATCTATTCAATATAGTACTTGAATTTCTAACTAGAGCAATAAGACAACTAAAGGAGATCAAGAGGATAGAAGTTGGAAAGAAGAACTCAAAGTATCACTATATACAGATGATATGATAGTATACATAAGTGACCCCAAAAATTCTACCAGGGAACTCCTAGAGTTGATAAACACCTTGAGCAAACTGTCTGGATACGAGATTAACTCACAAATATCAGTAGACCGACTATATACAGATGGTAAATGGGCTGAGAAATCAGTGAAGTAATGTTCTTCTCAATACCCACATATAATGTAAAATATCTTGGGGTAACTCTAAACAAGCAAGTGAAAGACCTATGTGACAAGAACTTTAAGTCTCTGTAGAAAGATATTTGAGAAGATAACAGAAGATAGAAAGATCTCCCATACTCATGGATCAGTAGGATTAACATAGTAAAAATGGCCATGTTACCTAAAGCAATCTACAGATTCAATGCAATCTCCATCACAATCCCAACACAATTCTTCACAGACCTTGAAAGAACAATACTCAACTTCACAGGAAAAACAAAAAACCCAGGATAGCTAAAAAAACAAAAAATCCTGTCCAGCAAAGGAACTTCTGGAGGTATCACTATCCCTGATTTCAAGCTCTATTAAACAGCTATAGTAATAAAAAACATGGTATTGTCATTAAAAACAGACAGGTTGATCAATGGAATCAAATTGAAAACCCGAATGCAAACCCACACACTTATGGACACCTAATTTTTTTTACAAAGAAGCCAAAAATATACAATGGAAAAATGAATGCATGTTCAATAAATGGTGGTGTTCTAACTGGATATCAACATGTAGAAGAATTGAAATAGATCCTTACTTATCACCCCCAAAAAAACTCAAGTCCAAGTGTATCAAATACCTCAACATAAAACCAGATACACTGAACCTGATAGAAGAGAAAGTGGGAAATAGCCTTGAACACATTGGCACAGGAGACAACTTCCTGAACAGAACACCAACAACACAGGTATTAAAATAATCAAGTAATAAATGGAACCTCATGAAACTGAAAAGTTTCTGTAAGGCAAAAGACACCATCAATAGGGAAGATGGCACCCTACAGAATCAGAAAGTTCATCATCAACTCCACATTTGTCATTGGTTTATAGAAAGGTTACTGATTTTTTGTGAGTTAATTTTGTATCAAGCTACTTTGATAAAAGTGTTTATCAGATAGTAGTTCTCTAGTAGATATTTTATGATCACTTATGTACACTACCATATAATCTGCATATAAGATACTTTGATTTCTTCCTTTCCAATTTGTATCCCCTTGATCTCCTTCAGTTGTCTTATTGCTCTAGCTAAGACATAAGGTATGGAGAGAGTGGATAACCTCGTCTTGTTCCTGATTTTAGCATAAATGCTTTGAGTTTCTCTCCATTTAAGTCAATGTTGGCTGGAGTTTGATGTAAATTGCTTGTAGTATGCTGAGGTATATCCCTTGTTTGCCTAACTTCCCCAGAACTTTTATCAAGAAGGGCTGTTGGACTTTGTCAATGACCTTTTCTGCATGTAATGAGATGACACTGTAGCTTTTGTCCTTTAGAGTGTTTATATGGTACATTACATTTATTGATTTACATATGCTGAACAATCCCTGTTTCTCTGGGATGGAGCCTAATTGATAATGGAAAATGATCTTTTTGATTGTGTTAGTTAGGATTTCTATTACTGTGAAGAGACACTATGACCACAGCAACTCCTATAAAGGGAAACATTTAATTTGGGTGGCTTATAGTTTCGAAGGTTTAGTGCATTATCATCATGGTGGAACATGGTGGCATGAAGACATACATGGTACTAAAGAAGTAGCAGATATTTCTACATCTTGATCCACGGGCAAATGTGTCACTGGGTGTAGCCTGAACATAGGAGACATCAAAGCCCAAACCCTCAGTGACACATTAGTACCTACTAATAATACTTACACCAACAAAGCCATACCTCCAAATAGTGCTACTCCCTATGGGGGCCATTTTCTTGCAAACTACCACAGATGGATTCTTGAACTTAGTTTAGAAGTATTTTGTTGAGATTTTTTTGCATCTATGTTTATAAAGGCTTTGTTGGGTCTTTATTTGGTTTGAGTATCAGGGTAACTGTGGCCTCACAGAATGAATTGGGCAATGTTCCTTCTGTTTCTATTCTGTCAAATAATTTGAGGAGTATAAGTATTAATTCTACTTTGAAGTCTGATAAAATTCTGCACTAAAACCATCTGGCCATGGGCTGGTTTTGGTTGGGAGACATTTTATTATTGCCTTTATTTCACTAGGGATCTTAGTTCTATATAAATTGCTTATCTGGTCTTGATTTAACATTTGTAAGTCATATGTAGCAAGAAAATTATCTGATTTTTTAGCTTTTCTGATTTGGTGGAGTATATTTTTTTAAGGTATGTCCTTATGATTCTCTGGATTTCCTCTGTATCTATTGTTATCTCCCTTTTCATGTCTAAGTTTGTTAATTAGTAAATTTTTCACTCTGCATATTACTTAATTTGGATAATAGTGTGTCATTCTTACTGATTTTTCTAAGAAAAGAAACTCTTTGTCTCCTGGATTCTTTGTCCCATTTTGTTTATTTGTTTGTCTGTTTGTTTCTATTCTTTTATTTCAGCCCTCAG
Organism: Peromyscus leucopus; assembly: GCF_004664715.2. NCBI lineage: Eukaryota > Metazoa > Chordata > Mammalia > Rodentia > Cricetidae > Peromyscus > Peromyscus leucopus. The sequence continues at coordinate 115,371,165 of NC_051083.1, forward strand.
TTTGATTATTTTTTTCCATTTACTCTTTTAGGGTGTGATTTCTTCCTTTCGTTCCAGAGCATTCAGGTGTGCTGTTAAGGGACTAGAATGAGGTCTCTCCACTTTTTAAGTAGGCAATTAATTTTATGAATGTGACTCTGAGAATCACCTTCATTGTGTCACACAATTTGGGCATGTGGTTTATTCATTTTCATTCTATTTTAGAAATTATTTGGTTTCTTTCTTTACTCATTTTTCACTCAATAGAGTATTATTCTGTTTCCATAAGTTGGTGAGTTTCTGTTGTTGTTGAAATTCAGATTTTATCCATGGATGTCTGATAGGATTCAAGGTGTTATTTCAATTTTCTTGCATCTGTTGAGACTTGCTTTGTGACCAAGTATGTGGTGAACTTTGCAGAGTGTTCTATGAGGTACTGAGAAGGAGCTACATTGTTTTGTGTTTGTCTAAAATGTTCTACAAATATCTGTTCATCCATTTAGTTTATGTCAGTTATTTCCAGCATCTCCTCTGTTTAATTTTTGTCTGGTGACCTGTCTTTTGGTAAGAGTACTGAAGTCTCTGGTTATCAGTGTCTGGGGTCAATGTGTGATTTAAGTTGCAATGGTGTTTCTTTTATAAACTTTGATGCTCTGTATTTGGTTCATAAGTGTTAAGAATTACAATGTCCTCTTGGTGGATTTTTCCTTTGATAAGTATGCAATGTCTTTATCTCTTCTAATTAGTTTTGGTTTGAAGTCTATTTTGTCACATATTAAAATGGCAGTGCCAGCTTGCTTCTCATGTCCATTTGCTTGGAATATCTTTTTCCAACTCTTTAACCTGAGGTGATGTCTATCCTTGATGTTAAGGTATGTTTCTTGGATACAGCAGAAGGAAGGATCCTGTTTTCCCATCCATTCTGTTAGTCTGTATCTGTTTCTTAGGGAATAGAGACCACTGATATTGACAGATATCAATGAGCATTGGTTGTTGGTTCCTGATATTTTGCTATTGTTTTTGTTTGTGGTGGTTGTGGTGGTTGTGGTGGTTGTGGTGTGTGTGTGTGTGTGTGTGTGTGTGTGTGTGTGTGTGTGTGTGTGTGTGTGTGTGTGCTTCCCCATTTTGATTTGGTGGTCCAGAATCATTTATTCCCTGTATTTTCTTGGGTCTGAGTAACCTCTTTATGTTGGTGTGTTCCTTCTGGCACCTTCGATAAGGTTGAATTTGAAGATAAATATTGCTTCAATTTGGTTATATCATGGAATGTCTTATTTTTTTTACCACTATTGTGATTGAAAATTTTGCTGGATATCGTAGTCTAGGTTGGCATCTCTTGTCTCTGAGAGTCTGTAGCACATCTTTTCAGATCCTTCTGGATTTTAGTGTCTCCATTAAAAAATTAGTTGTTATTCTAATCATTCTGCCTTTATATATTACTTTGTCTTTTCCCCTGGCAGCTATTAATATTCATTCTTTGTTCTATATGTTTAATATTTTGATTATTATGGATCAAGGGGACTTTCTTTTCTGGTCCAATCTATTTGGTGTTCTGTAAGCTTCTCAATATGTTTATAGGCATCTCTTTGTTTAGGTTAGGAAAATTTTCTCCTATGATTTGGTTGAGAATATTTTCTGGGCCTGTGAGCTGGTATTCTTCACCTTCTATTTCTATTATTCTTGGGTTTGGTATTTTTACATTGTCCCTGATTTTCTGGGTTTTTTTTGTTAATGTCTTCTTTAACCAATATAACCCTTTCTTCTATCATATCTTCCATCTCTTATATTCTGTTTCTGAGCATCCCTCTCAGGTTTCTGTATGAGTTCCTAATTTTTCATTTCCAGATTTCCTTCAGTTTACATTTTCTTTATTAACTCTATTCCTACTTTCATGAAACTGTTCTATTTATTTCTTAAACTCTTTTATTTATTTTTTCCACTGTTTGTGTTTTCACAAGTTTCTTTAAGAGACGTGTGAATTTCCTCTTTAGGAGCTTCTATCATATTCATAAAAGCTATTTTAAGGTCTTTTTCTTGTGCTTTAGCAATTCTGCAATCCTCGAAGCCAACTGTGGTAGTGTTGCTGGACATAGTGGAGACATAGTCCTGGCTATTATTGATTGTGTTTTTACACTAACAGCTAGGTGTTGTCTGGGTTTGGGAAAAATTGTAATTTTAGGTGCTGATAGCTGCTTTTTTCTTTGAGGGGTTGATGTTTTGTTCCTTGATTTCTGTTGACCTCTCTGGTTCTTAGGAGGGTATGGTAGCTGCATGTTGCCTCGTAGGAAATTCTTCTAGGATCCTGAAAGTTGAGATCTAGAGTTAACCTACCTGCTTAGCTTACTGTAGTGGCCTGAGCGTTCCCAGGAAGTGTCTGTTTGTGTTGGGGGCTGGGATAAGACAATGAGTGTGTAGAAGTAAGTTTGGAGGGGAAGATCTGTGTGATACACTGGGGAAAGAGACAGAAAGGATTAGGAGTCCACTGGCAGCTGTAGTTAAAATGTGTTTCTAGGTATTTGGAGCTGACAACTATGAATGGAGATGGGCTGGGAAGGGAGGCATTCTGTCCATTGGAGATAGGAGGTCCATAGGAGGTAGGAAAGCAGGGTATGCCACCAAGATATGATTTGTCCCCTTGGAATGGGGAAAAAAATTGTGAAAAGCCACAGCAAATGGTCTGCTATAGTGGCTGGGGATGAGACTTTGGCATTGGAGTGGGAAGAGCAGAGGGAGAGGTGAAGATCTATAGTTATACCACATCCTTTCCTGACTGGAGTGCCTGTGGACTCCCAGGGAGTGTCTACTTGAGTTAAGAGCAGATATGAAGCACTGAGTTGCTGGAGAGAAGTAAGAAGAAGATCTGTGCGATCCATCTGAGATAGATGGGGGAAGCATCAGCAGCTGGGCTGCTGAAGAGCTAGGAATAAGACTGGAGGATTAGATTTGGATGAGAGGAGGAGTAGGTGAATATCTGCAGTTATTATATCTCTTCTCCTTGTCATAATGGATGCTGGATTTTTAAAAAATATTTCTCACCCATTTGTATTTCTCCTTTTAAGAACCCTGTGTTTAGCTCCATGACCCAGATTTTAATTCCATATTTTGTTTTCTTCAATTATGTGTGTGTGTGTGTGTGTGTGTGTGTGTGTGTGTGAGAGAGAGAGAGAGAGAGAGAGAGAGAGAGAGAGAGAGAGAGAGAGAGAAATATGTGTGTGTATGAGAGGTCAGAAATGGCAGTTAATCCACTAGAACTGGAGAAATAGGTAGTTGTGAGCTACAATGTGGTCACTAGAAACTGAACCTAAGTCTTCTGCAAGAAAATTAATTGCTTTCAAACATTTATCCATCTCACCCACCCCTGTTTAGTTTTTGAGTTCTTGTATATTAAACTTCTGTTAGATAAATATCTTCTGTTAGATAAATATCTGTTAGATAAATATTAAACTTCTGTTAGATAAATATCTGACCAGGATTCTTCTCCCACTCTGTAGATTGTCGCTTCACTTGAATTAAGTTTTCATTCATAGAAAAGGCCCTTTTTAGTTTCATGAGGTCCCATTTTTCAATTGTTGGTCTTAATGCCATCACTCTTGGGGACCTATTCAGAAATCCATTACTGTGCCTACATGCTGAAGTGTATTTCTTATTTTATCCTCTATCACATCCAGGAACAAGTTCTTATGTTGAGGTCTTTGACCCACTTGGTGTTGGATTTTGCATATAATCACAGATGAGGATCTAATTTCATTCTTCATTATGAGGACATAGAGTTTGACTGGCATCATTTCCTGAAGATACTTTCTTTTATCCAATGTATACTGTTGCCATTTTTGTCAAAACTCAGCTGACTGTAGGAGCATGGGCTCACATTTGAATCGTCAAGTTTATACCCCAAATCAATGGGCTTGTTTTTAAGACAGGGCAATGCTGCTTTTATTTCTATAGACCTGTAGTACAACCTGGAAGTAAAGCTGGTAACATTCCCAAGCAGTATAAAATTGTTCAGCAATTTTTGACTATTCTGGGTCTTATGTGTTTCCATATGAATTTTGAGATTGTTTTTCCAATTTCTTTGAAGAATTATATTGGAATTCTGATGGGGAATGCAATCAGTCTGTAGACTGCCTTTAGTAGGACCACCATTCTGCAGAATATGAATCAGATCAATCCATGTTCATGAGATGTCTTTCCATCTTCTAATACTGCCTTAATTTCCTTTTTCTGGCCTATTTGTTTATTATTCTTCATGTCATAGGTTTCCCTTTTTTAATAAATATTTTTATTTTATAATTAATTTAATTTTTACATATCAGCCATGGATTACCCTGTCCTCCCTCCTCCCACCACCAAGGCTCCCCCTTAACCACGCCCATTCCCACCTCCTCCAAGGCAAGGTCTCCCCTGGGGATTCAGCCCAGCCTGGTAGATTCAGTTGAGGCAGGTCCAGTCCCCACCTCCCTGCACCAAGGCTGAGAAAAGTGTTTCAGCATAGGGTTGGCCAGCAACAGAGACATGGATGAGATCTACATGAGCAAACTGGGGGTGAGGGAGGATAATGGAGGGCAAGGAAGGGTGAGGGGAAAGAGAGCTTAGGGGAGTGGGAGGTCCCAGATGGATCAGGAACAGAGTAGGAGAACAAGAAAAGAAACACTATGATAAAGAAGACCCCATGGGAAGAAGCAGAGTGCTGGAGAGGTCCCCAGAAATCCACAAAGATACCTCCACTATAGACTACTGGCAATGGTCAAGAGAAAGTCCGAATTGATCTACTCTGGTGGTTGGATGGCCAAACACCCTAACTGTCATGATAGAACTCTCATCCAGTGACTGGTGGAAGCAGATGCAGAGATCTACTGTCTTAATTTCAATCTTTAAGTTCTCATTTTTCAAGCCTTTTAATTCTTTTGTTAGAGTTATTCCAATATGTTTTTTTATTTTGTTTTATTTTTGAGGCTATTGTGAACAAGCTTGTTTCCCTGAATTTTTTTTTTCTTGGTATGCTTGTTGTTGGCATCTAGGGAGGTTACCAGTTTTTGCATGTTCATTTTGCATTCCTCTACTTTACTGAACGTTTTTATCAGCTGAAGTTTTCTGGTTGAATCTTGACAGCTTATTGGTCATAAATTCCTTCAGTCTGTTTTTATCATTGAAATATTTTATTAGTCCTGCAATTTTATTGGATAGTTTTATAAATATAGTATCCTGGGTTGACAGTTGTGATCTTTTATAACACAGAATACATCTTTCCAGGCCCTTTTGGTCCTGGTTTTCTGGTTTTTCCAATTTTCTATGTAATAATAAGGTGTTGTTTTGATGAACCTGACTTGATAAGTGACTTGGACTTGTCACTTTCAATGTCTTTTGTTTGTTCTGTATATTTAATGTCTTAACTAAATAATGAATTATAAGGAGTTTCTTTTCTAGTTTTGTCTATTTGGTCTTCTCTAGGTTTTCATGGGTGGGCATTTGTCTCTAGGTTGGAAAACTTTTTTCTATGATTTTATTGAAAACATTCTCTATGACTTTGCTATAGTGTTCTCCTAATATGCCTATAATCCAAACTTTAGGTCTTTTCATGGTGTTATATATATCACTGACCTTTACTGAGTCTTCACTTTGTCTTCCAACCCTGTCTCTGTTTTCAACATGATTTGTACTATTGGATTGACTCTGCACTGAGGTTTTCTATTTGACTTATGTTTTTCATTCCCAACATCATTTCAATTTGAGTTTTCTTCAGCAATAGCTCTTTGGTGGATTCTGTTTTCATGTCTTAGGTTAACTTCCTTATTTGATTCTATTTTTTTTTGTTTTGTTTTCCTTAAGTGTATTTATCTCTTCTTTGTGTCATTTGAATATATTAAAAACTTTCTTTTGAATCTCTTGTCTGGAAGTTCTTCCAGGTCATTTTCATTAGGTTCTATTATTATGGGATTAGTAATTTGATTTTTCGTGGTCTTTCTTTTTCTGCATTGAGACTTGTGCATCTGAAAAAGTTTGTCCATTGAGTTCTTCCTTTCCTTCTGTATTCTTCTTTAGTTGTTCAATTTACCTTTGTTCTTCTAGTAGAAGCATTTACAATATTCTGGAAAACACTAAGGCTTACTAGGCTAGAGTTGCCCATTTTCCTCTGCTTTGGTGCAGGAAGTTCCAGAGTAGTGAAGGTAGGCCTAAGCAAGGTTAGCTATTATCTCCTAGAGTAATTGAGGAAGCTTATGGTGTGAGCTCCTGAAGCAAAATTACTGGGAGCTGCAGGTGAGCCTACTTCTGGAAGCCAGTGTCTGGTGTCTGGAGTGTAATTTCTGGGAGCATAGGTGGGTGTCAGCAGCTGAAGCACAGTGCAGGAGTCTGTGCAGGCATGGCTCCTGGTGCAACAGATTCCTAGGCAGCATCATAGATGGGTCAAAGCAAAACAGCTGGTGTTCCCAAACTGGCTACAGGAGGCTGTGTCGGTTGGGACACAGGTGAAGCTTGCTATACAGTATTCTGTTGAATGAAACACAATGTATTTATTCTCTACTAACACCTGTTGGAGCTGCAATATTTTAATGTTATAAACAATGTCTCTGCATGTTTCCTGGAGGATAGACACAAGAGTTTCTCAATGGTGTATATTAAGGACAGTGATTGTTGTAGAGGAAGAAGAATGTTTTTTTTTTCAATGGTTAAGGGAGGGTTTTGTTGTGGATATGACAGGGAAAAGAGACAGAGGTATCTGGAAGATTCCAGAGGAGAGAGAGAAAAAGAAGTGTACTAAACATGGCCAGCGGAATGACAAGCCAGGACTATCTGTAAGGTACAAGAGAAGAGCAGGGTGTAGAGAAGGGAGGAGACACAGTAAAATAGTCAAGAGCAGAGCATAGAGAAAACAGCAAAAATAGCCAGATTACAAGGAGAATCAGAAGCTGGAGGAAGAAGAATGTTTAACTTCAGATGATAACATTTGTTTTCCAAGGCATTTCTGTTCATTTCCATTCACATGTTCTTCAGCAATTGATACCCTGAGAATTTTAAAGCCTGATGTTTAAAGGAGCATGCCATTGAAGTCATGGTCTCCAGCAGTTTTATCCATCTAAAATCTATGCATAATTTTATATGATTTTTGGAAACTTTGCCTTTAATTTTATTAAACCCTTTTCCAATCTTGTGTTCATTTTTTTAGATTGTCATTGATTTCTTGAATTGTGTATATTGATTGTATATTCTCCATACTAATGTTGTGCTGGTTAAATGTCTTGCAAGTACCTCCTTCCTAGCTGTGGTTTATATTTATGGTGTCTTTAGATAAACTTAAGTTTGTATATTGAATATACTGCCCGTGTTATATGTTATTGTATAAAGAATATATTTTGTTCTGTGTTAAATAAATCATTAGGACAGAGGCTATAACTCAGTGGAAAAGCATTTGGCAGGCATGAACTGTGCCTAATATTTGATCCCAAGGCCCCTGACTTCCATTCTGGACCAGAGGTGAGTATCTGGGCCCAACCCAGACCCCATCCTTGGGCACCAGCCACTACAGGAAGACCTGCCCAACTTGGCCCCAGGTTCTGGGCACTGGGCATTTCCCCTTCTAGCCCCACCAGGAGGGACACCATTTTCCAAGCCCCCCGGCAGCCCCTGCACACTCCATGCCCTGCCCCTATGCCCATCTGCCCGAGACGAGACCCCAGCCACTTCCTGAGACTTAGAGACTAGGCCCCAGCTCCCATCCAGCCCCCGACTAACCTCCTGGAACAGAGTTGAGTATGCGGGCCCAACCCGGACCACATCCCTGGGCACCAGCCACTCCGGGAAGACCTGCCTAACTTGGCCCCAGGTTCTGGCCACCAGGCAGGTCCCCTTCTAGCCCCACCAGGAGGGATCCCCTTTTCCAAGCCCCCCACCCCGGCAGCCCCTGCAATCACCACGCCCTGCCCCCAACGCCCATCTGCCCGAGACCCCCTGCCACTTCCTGGGATTTAGAGACCGGCCCGCAGCTCCCATCCTGCTCCCGACTTCCATTCTGGACCAGAGAGACTTCCAGTCCAGGTAAGAGCTTCCATCCTGCCCTGGAATTCCCATTGGAACAAGAGAGCTCCCATCTGGACAAGAGAGAGAAACTTCATGAATCTGTCAGCTGTTTCTGAACCAAGTACACTGATAAGACCAAGAAGGAACAACAAGGAGATGGGCAGACATCAAGGCAGAAGTACATACAACAAAATGAAGAGCAATACAGCATCACCAGAACCTAGCCCGCCTCCAACATCTAGATCTGAACATCAAAAATTGGAAGAAGCAGAAGAAAATAACCTTATGAGTAACTTCATGAAGAACGTAGAGGCTTGTGTAGAGGAAAAGACAAGAAAATTGGAAGAATGCTGTAAACAACTAGAAGAAAGGGCAAACAAATTAGAAGAAAACAATAAAGTCCTGCAAGAAAACAATAAAGTCCTGGAAGAAAACAATAAAGTACTGGAAGAAAATCATGAACAAGCAATGAAACAAATAAAGGAAACAGTCCAAGACCTGAAAAGGGAAATTGAAAAAATAAAGAAGACACAAATAGAGGGAATGTTGGAAATAGAAAACCAGAGTAAAAGATTGGGAACTTCAGATGCAAGTATATCCAACAGAATGCAAGAGATGGAGGAGAGGATCTCTGGCATTGAAGATACAGTAGAAGAAATAGTTTCATCAGTCGAAGGAAACACTAAAGCCAACAAAGTCATGAACCAAAATGTCCAAGAAATTTGGGACACCATGAAAAGACCAAACCTACAAATTATAGGGATAGAAGAAGGTGAAGAATACCAACTCAAAGGCACAGAAAATATATTCAACAAAATTATAGAAGAAAACTTTCCCAACTTAAAGAAGGAAATGCCTATGAAGATACAAGAAGCCTATAGAACACCAAACAGACTAGACCCCCCAAAAAGTCCCCTCGACACATAATAATTAAACAACTAAATGTACAGAATAAAGAAAGAATATTAAGAGCAGCAAAGGAAAAAGGCCAAGTGACCTATAAAGGTAAACCCATCAGAATAACACCCAATTTCTCAATGGAGACTTTGAAAGCCAGAAGGATCTGGACAGATGTAATGCAGACACAAAGAGACCATGGATGTCGGCCCAGACTAATAACCCAGCAAAACTTTCAATCATCATAGATGGAAGGAACAAGACATTCGAAGACAAAGCCAGATTTAAACAATACCTATCCACAAACCCAGTCCTACAGAAAGCACTAGAAGGAAAATTCCAACCGAAGGAAGTCAGATACACACTCGAAAACACAGGCAATAGATAAAGCCACAACAGTAAACCCCAAAGAAGAGAAATACACACACACACTACCACCAAAAATAACAGGGATGAACAATCACTGGTCGTTAATATCCCTTAATATCAATGGACTTAATTCACCTCTAAAAAGACATAGGCTTACACAATGGATACGAAAGCAGGACCCATCTTTCTGCTGCATACAAGAAACACATCTCAAATTCCAAGACAGACACTTCCTAAGAATAAAAGGCTGGGAAAATACTTTCCAATCAAATGGTCTTAAGAAACAAGCAGGTGTAGCCATCCTGATATCCAACAAAAAAGACTTCAAACTAAAATCAATCAAAAGAGATCAAGAAGGGCATTACATCCTCATCACAGGAATGATCCAACAAGATGAAGTTTCAATTCTGAACATTTATGCCCCAAACACAAGTACACGCACATATGTAAAAGAAACATTACTAAAGCTTAAACCACATATAAAAACCCACACATAAATAGTGGGAGATCTCAACACCCCACTTTCACCACTGGACAGATCTCCCAAATAGAAACTTAGCAGAGAAATAAAGGACTTAACTGATGTCATGACCCAATTGGACCTAATAGATATCTACAGAACATTCCATCCTAACAAGAAAGAATATACTTCTTCTCAGCACCCCATGGAACTTTCTCTAAAATCGACCACATACTTGGCCACAAAGAAAATCTCAACAGATACAAAACAATTGGAATAACCTCCTGTGTTCTATCAGACCACCATGGTTTAAAGTTAGATTTCAACAACAACAAAAACTACAGAAAATCTACAATCTCATGGAAACTGAATAATGCTTACCTGAATGACCAATGGGTTAACGAAGAAATAAAGAAAGAAATTAAAGACTTCCTAGAGATCAATGAAAATGAAGACACCACATACCCAAACTTATGGGACACTATGAAAGCAGTGCTAAGAGGGAAATTCATAGCACTAAATGCCCACATAATGAAGTTGGAGAAATCTCACACTAGTGACTTAACAGCATACCTGAAAGCTCTAGAACAAGAAGAACCAAAGTCTCCCAGGAAGAATAGACGCCAGGAAATTATCAAAGTGAGAGGTGAAATTAATAAATTAGAAACTAAGAGAATAATACAAAAAATTAATGAAACAAAGCGTTGGTTCTTTGAGAAAATCAACAAGATAGACAAGCCCTTATCCAAACTAACCAAAAGACAGAGAGAGAGAATCCAAATCAACAAAATCAGAAATGAAAAGGGGGACATAACAACAGACATTGAGGAAATCCAGAAAATTATAAGGTCATATTTCAAAAACCTCTACTCCACAAAACTGGAAAACCTAAAAGAAATGGACATTTTTCTGGATAGGTACCACATACCTAAGGTAAATCAAGACCAGATAAACTATTTAAATAGTCCAATAACCCCTAAGGAAATAGAAACAGTCATTAAAATCTCCCAACCAAAAAAATCCCAGGACCAGATGGTTTCAGGGCAGAATTCTACCAGATCTTCAAAGAAGAGTTCATACCAATACTCTCTAAATTGTTCCACATAATAGAAACAGAAGGAACATTACCAAACTCCTTCTATGAGGCTACAATTACCCTGATTCCTAAACCAAGCAAGGATAAAACAAAGAAAGAGAACTACAGACCGATCTCCCTCATGAATATTGATGCAAAAATACTCAATAAAATACTGGCAAACAGACTCCAAGAACACATTGGAACAATTGTACACCATGATCAAGTAGGCTTCATCCCAGGGATGAAAGGGTGGTTCAACATATGAAAGTCCATCAACGTAATACACCATATAAACAAACTCAAAGAAAAAAAACCACATGATCATCTCACTAGATGCAGAAAAGGCATTTGACAAAATCTAACACCCCTTCATTATAAAAGTCTTGGAGCCATCAGGAATACAGGGAAAATACCTAAACATAATAAAGACAATTTATAGCAAGCCAACAGCCAACATCAAATTAAATGGAGAGAAACTCAAAGCAATTCCATTAAAATCAGGAATGAGGCAAGGCTGTCCACTCTCCCCATACTTATTCAATATAGTACTTGAAGTTCTAGCCAGAGCAATAAGACAACATAAGGAGATTAAGGGGATACAAATTGGAAAGGAAGTAGTCAAGCTTTCCCTATTTGCAGATGACATGATAGTATACTTCAGTGACCCCAAAGATCCCACCCAGGAACTGATAAAGCTTATAAACACCTTAAGCAACATAGCAGGATACAAGATCAACTCAAAAAATCAGGAGCCCTCCTATATACAATGGACAAAGAAGCTGAGAAGGCAATTAGAGGTACATCACCCTTTACAATAGCCACAAATGACATAAAATACCTTGGGGTAACACTAACCAAGCAAGTGAAGGACCTATATGACAAGAACTTTAAGTCCCTGAAAAAAAAAATTGAAGAAGATGTCAGAAAATGGAAAGATCTCCCATGCTCATGGATAGGCAGGGTTAACATAGTAAAAATGGCAATCTTACCAAAAGCAATCTACAGATTCAATGCAATCCCCATCAAAATACCAACACAATTCTTCACAGGCCTGGAAAGAATAATACTCAACTTCATATAGAAAAACAAAAAACCCAGGATAGCCAAAAGAATCCTGTACAATAAAACAACCTCTGCAGGCATCACACTCCCTGACTTCAAGCTCTACTATAGAGCTACAGTAATAAAAACAGCTTGGTATTGGTATAAAAACTGACATGTGGACCAATGGAATCGAATTGAAGTCCCTGACATTAACCCACACACCTATGAACATATAATTTTTAACAAAGAAGCCAAAAGTGTACAATGGAAAAAAAAAAGCATCTTCAACAAATGGTGCTGGCATAACTGGATATCAACGTGTAGAAGGCTGCAAATAGATCCATATCTGTCACTGTGCACAAAACTTAAGTCCAAGTGGATCAAAGACCTCAACATAAATCCAGCTACTCTGAACCTGCTAGAAGAGAAAGTAGGAAATAGTCTTGAATGCATTGGCATAGGAGATCACTTCCTAAATATAACACCACTAGCGCAGACACTGAGCCAAACAATCAATCAATGGGACCTCTTGAAACTGAGAAGCTTTTGTAGAGCAAAGGATATGGTCAACAAGGCAAAGCGACAGCCTACAGAATGGGAAAAGATCTTCACCAACCCCACATGTGACAGAGGACTGATATCCAGAATATATAGGGAACTCAAGAAATTAGACATCAAAATGACCAACAGTCCAACTGAGAAATGGGCTTTAGAACTAAACAGAGAATTCTCAACAGAATAAACTCAAATGGCTGAAAGACATTTAAGGAATTGTTCAACATCCCTAATCATCAGTGAAATGCAAATCAAAACAACTCTGAGATACCACCTTACGCCTGTCAGATTGGCTAAGATAAAAAACACTGAAGACACTTTATGCTGGAGAGGATGTGGAACTAGGGGACTCTCCTCCGCTGCTGGTGGGAATGCAAGCTTGTACAACCACTTTGGAAATCAATATGGTGCTTTCGTAGAAAATTGGGAATCAATCTCCCCCATGATCCAGCTATACCACTCCTGGGCAGATATACACAATGGAATACTACTCAGCAGAGAAAAACAATGACATCATGAGGTTTGTAGGCAAATGGATGGATCTAGAAAAATCATCCTGAGTGAGGTAACCCAGACTCAGAAAGACAAATATGGTATGTACTCACTCATAGGAAGAATCTAGATGCGGAACAAGGATGACTGGACTGCTACTCACATCACCAGTGAGGCTACCTGGAAAACGGGACCCCAAGAAAGACACGGAGAAATGGATGATATCTACATGAACAGCCTGGAAATGAGTGGGAGCAATGAAGGGCAAGGGCTGAGGGAAAGAGAGCAGGAGATCCTAGCTGGATCAAGAAAAGAGAGGGAGAACAAGGAATAGGAGACCATGGTAAATGAAGACCACAAGAGAAAAGAAAGAAACAAAGAGCTAAAGAGGCCCACAGAAATCCACAAAGATACCCCCACAAAAGACTGCTGGCAATGGTCGAGAGACCTATTGCTCTCAATGGTCGAAAGACCTATTGCTGAAGACCTACTCTGGTGATGCGATGGCCAAACACCCTAATAGTTGTGCCAGAAACCCCATCCAAGGACTGAGGAATCTGGATGCAGACATCCATGGCTAGGCCCCTGGTGGAGTGCTGGGAGTCTAATTAGTGAGAAAGAGGATGGTCTATATGAGCGAGAATTGTTGAAACCAAGGTTGGATAAAGCACAGGGACAAATAACCAAATGAATGGAAACACATGAACTATGAACCAAAGGCTGAGGGGCCCCCAACTGGAACAGGCCCTCTGAATAGGTGAGACAGTTGACTGGCTTGATCTGTTTGGGAGGCATCTAGGCAGTGGTACCAGGTCCTGGGCTCATTGCATGAGTTAGCTGTTTGAAACCTGGGACTTATGCAGGGATGCTTGGCTCAATCTGGGAGGAGGGGACTGGACCTGCCTGGACTGAGTCTATCAGGTCGATCCCAGTCCTCGGGGGAGACCTTGATCTGGAGACAGTGAGAATGGGGGGTGGGCTGGGGGGAAGGAGAGGGGAGCAGGAAGGGAGAGAACAAGGGAATCTGTGGCTATTATGTAGAACTGAGTAGTATTGTAAAATAAAAAATAAAATAAAAAATATTTGATCCCCAGAACTGCAGAAATATTTTACCTTTATATCAGAAAAAAACTCTGAACATTTTACATGAAAATTTATGAACTTTATTTCATTTAAAGTCATACTTTGGAATTAAATTTTAAATATTGTGAGAAAAATCCAATTTCATTCTTTGTACAAGAGCTGATTAACAAGTGGGAATGCGTACAAGTTTTCTTAATTTTATCTGTACGTGGGAATTTTCAATGAGAATGAAGTCTAAAGAAGTGATCAAAGTGTGAATCTTTTATAATTATTACAGTTCAGGAATTTGGCAAAGGTATTGGTTGCTCTTAACAAGTTAAGGCCAAAACCTATTGCTGAAGACAATGACTACAAAACTCACTGAACATGGAAAATTCAAGTTGCTGCCTACATGAAGTCTTCAACCCTTACAGACTCCAAGGTATTTGAGGGTACTCTGCATGCTATCAAAGGAGAAATATAAATACCAACCCAGTTACTAACCCTTTAATTTAGAATGCTTACCTACCTGCAAGATGTATTACCCAATACTGCTTGTGTGGCCAAGCACCTGGGACTAGATAAGACAGTGACATTGTGAGAAACCAAATACGACTGTTCTGCTAAGGTTATGCTACACCCATAAATCAGATTTGCTAAGACATCATCAGAAAACCTTCCTCCTGCAATTGATGAGGAGTAGAGAGACTCATAGCTGGACAATGTCCAGAGAGAGGAACCTTAGAAGAGTTTTTCCTCAATGGTGTGGCTCCATAAAATCCCTCACCTAAGGGCTCAGGGAACCCTGTGCAAGAAGAGGTGGAAAGAGTGTACGAGCCAGCGGGAAAGGGGGACAGCAAGGAAATAAGGCCCTTTAAACATAGTGCTGAGGGGTGTGTATGTGTGCCCCATCCCTAAATACAGAAGCTATCGCCATTGAAAATCACTCACCAATGAAAAATTAGTCTTCTGCCCTAGAATCTCATTGGGATTACAAACAACTCCTAAGTCCAGGATCCATGTCTGGCAGTAGATGGCTAACAAAATGAGCTGAATGGTATTTTTGAAAATTCTTTGTCTCATAAGTTTTTGACAGGGCATTTCTTTTCCTTTGTAACCTTGAATGTCTTTGCTTCCACTTTGTGTTTTGAGGAGATTTCTGTGTTTAGAAATATGGGTGCCTCTGAATCTACATGTATATCCCATGCTTTTTCTTCATTTCTTTTTTCTGATTGTTTTCTTCTATTTCAGTTTATTTATTTTTGTTATATCTTATTTTATTTTATTATTATTCATTAGATGGCTATTTGTTTTCTAAAAAGGGAGAAAAAGGGTGTGGATGTGAATGGGAGGGAAGTGGGGGAATATCAGAGGAGTTGGAAGAGTGGAAACTATAATCAGAGTATATTATATGAAAAATCTATTTTCTGTGAAGTGAAAGAAAAAAATATGTATCCGGTTTATGTAATGGAGGCAATATTACATCCATTGTGTTTGATAAATTACTCAAGGTATTTTTAAAAAAACTATATGGAACCATTCAATGAATAATACAGTTTCTTCTGAGTTCAATTTCTAATATGCAATTACAACCTAATTTTATTTTGAAGTTTTTATTCATTATTTTCTCTGAATTGAAATAAACTTTGTTAATTAAAAAAAGGAAAAAGAAAAAAGAATAAAACATTTATTGAGGAGTTACAAAGCAAGTAGGTATTTCTTTACTCAGATCCACTGTAGCCTTAGTGATCTGTTTCTGTTTATCACAGCTAGTCGTCAGCATTATTATATGTGAAATTTCTCTCCTGCAAAATGTTTTCCACCTTCTAGCCATAGGGAATGCCAAATATACATATCATCCCTTATGAAGTTACTCAGTTGATTATGAGTTAAAGTAACTATTATACTACTTCTAAATGTAGTAAATAATTTCTGCAGATATGTGGATTCACATAGGAAAAAATTCATATCTGTATATTAAGACTTCTTACTCACAAACATAGACTACCCATTGCAATTATATGTTTGAATATGTAACTGTGAGTTTTTGTAATTTTCTATTTTTTTTACTGTGATCATTCTTAGGGAATTTATGGTTTGCTTTTATTTTATTTCATTTTACTTGTATTTTTCTGTGCTGAGGACGAACCAAGACCTCTGGAATGATATATAAGCACAAAGCTACATCTTCAGCCCTCAGCTTGAATTCTTGTAGTTTGCTTATTGCAAATACCAAAACTTTCCAGAGCTTGTTCAATAGTTTTATGCTAAACAATACTGTATTAATTTTAATATAGAACAGAATGGTTTTATTTTTTGTGTGACAAGGTCTTTTTATTTTGGCCAATATGTCTTGAAATTTGTTGTTTTTCTGCCTCTTTCATGTGCTAGGGTTACATGTATAGCTCACCACACTTGGCATAAAGGTAATAGTTTAAACCATTTTCCTCTAACATATGAAAATATTTTAGGACATTGCTAGATACACTAAATCGTAGTAGGATATTTTTCTTCTGAAATTAATTTGATAAAAGTTTACATCCTGAACTGCTTGCTGTTGAGATTTACTCAATTTTTTTTACCCTTTGCTATAAAATATCCTAAGAAAAGCAATGTTAAGGGAGCAAGGGTTTATTCTGTATCACAGCCCAAATCCATCATGGTAGGGAAGTCAAGGCAGCAAGAAATTGAAGCATCTGGCTCTATTCCATCTGTAGCCAGGAAGTAAAGAGCAGTGAGAGCAATGCTGCTGCATCCCTTTCTCCATTATCCAGTCCAAGACTCCAGCAGAAGGAAGAGTTAACATGGCTACCCCCCTTCAATTACTGCAGCCAAAATAGGCCCCTGCAGGCTTGCTCAGAGGTCTCTCTCCTAGACGGATTTTAAATTCTTTCAAACTGACAATTAACATTAATCATTACATGGATCAAATGTATTTTCAGCTGTGAACTTGAGGTCATTATCTTTCTTTCATTCAATATGTTAGTATAATCAGTAATATTTATTTTCCAAGGAAGACTCTTAACTTCTTGAGATAAATTTAGATCAGTCACTGTATATTTATATTTTATATGTTTTTATATTAGGTAATTATTTTTAATTTTAAGATTTTAAAAATAATCAAGATTATGTCTGGGCGGCGGTGGTGCACGCCTTTAATCCCAGCACTCAGGGAGGCAGAGGCAAGCTGATCTCTGTGAGTATGAAGCCAGCCTGGTCTACAGAGTGAGATCCAGGACAGGCACCAAAACTACATAAGAGAAACCCTGTCTCCAAAAAACAAAAAAAAAATCAAGATTATGAGTGGGAATGATTTATGAGTTCCCTTTTCACATTTTTTTTTAGCTTGAATAGTAATTTTATAAAAATTTCATGGACTGAATTACAGAAAATTCTCCATTTTGGTTTCTAAAAGTTTTAATATGAGAACAACCTGATCATTTATAGAAATTTTTTCATAGAAAACATTAGCAGAAACATTCACATCCAGGATTTTTCTTGTGGAAAGAATCTTAATCAATGCATTAAATATATTAATAATATAGTTTATTATAATGTATATTAAATGCATAGTTTGTATACATTTTCATAATTTACATGTGATGAGAAGTTTGTCTATTAGCTTAATTTTGACACAAAATTGTTCTTATTATACTATTATTTTTAAATATGATTTTGCTATGGTAGCCCAGGCATTAAACTGTTGATTCTTGTGTCTTAGCCTCTTGAGTCCTGGGATTACAGGCAAGTATCACCTTCCTGGGTTTTATTATCTCTTTAATATCTGATCTATGTTTAATAATGTCACTCTTTTCATTTCTAGAATTACAATTCTTCTATCTTTTCAGTAAGATTTTTCCCAACATATACCTACTTTGCTGTTTGTATATCCTTTCCTTTTGCCTCTTTTGTTTTCTTAATTGTTGTCCTTAATATTAGAAAAAAAGTTACTGCTGTGGATATCGCTCTATATAAATAAAACACTGATGGCCAGTGACCAGACAGGAAGTATAGGCGGGACAAGGAGAGAGGAGAATTGGGGAAACAGGAAGGAGAGAGAGACACTGCAGCCACCACCAGGACAAACAGCATGTAAAGACGCCGGTAAGCCACCAGCCACATGGCAAGGAATAGATTTATAGAAATGGGTTAATTTAAGATATAAGAACAGTTAACAAAAAGCCTGCCACGGCCATACAGTTTATAAGTAATATAAGCATCTTAGTGATTATTTTATATGTGGATTGTGGGACTGGACTGCGGGGCTTGGTGAAAGCTGGAGAGAAGCCCTCCATCAACAAATTACTGACTGGAGTAGAGCTGACATAAAAAAGCTATATGTGGTGATATTTTATTTGTGCTGAAATGTGATGTTTTATTTGTATGTTAATAAATAAGGTTTGCCTGGAGATCAGAGGTCATAGCCAGCCATAAACAGAAGTCAGGTGGTGGTAGCACATGCCCTTAATCGGATCACATGGCAGGCAGAGTCTCTGTGTGTTCAAAGACACAGACAAGTGTGGTAACCCTTGAATCTTTAATCCCAGTACCAACCATAGAGACCTGGAGGTCTGTATAGACGGGCAGTGAGGAGGAAGTGATGTGGCTGGGCTTAGAGCCAATGAGAAGGCAGAACAGGAAGGCAATAAAGTCGCAGGTTAAACAGGAAGAAGCTCTCTTGGGAAGCTACAGTGAGGTGGTGAGCTAAGGTTAGTTGGCGGCTATTGCTTTGAGCTCTACGACTTATACCTCTGTATTTGGCTCTGTGTTTCTTGTTTAATAAGACTGTTTAGAAATTTGTCTACATGCTTGTTTGGCTCAAGCTGTTTGGGGGGCACCCAGGCAGGGGGATCGGGATCTGTCCCTGGTGCATGGGCAGGCTTCTGGGAATCCGGTACCTGTGGTGTGATGCCTTGCACAGCCTTGGTGCAGTGGGAAGAGGTTTGAACCTGCCTAGGCTCAGTTTTCTGGGCTCTGCTGACTCCACATGGGAGACCTTGATTTGGGGGATGTGGGGATGCGGGGTAGCTTGGAGAGAGAGGGTGGGAGGAGGGAGGAAGGAAGATCTGTGGATAGTATGTGGAGTGAGTAGAAAATTTATTAATTAAGAAAAATAAAAAAATTATCTACAGCTATATTTCTTTCTTCTTAAAAATTGATTTTTCCTTTGTAAAATTTGTTCTGAAAATTTATGTGTATGAGTGTTTTTCTTGCATGTATGTGCAGTATGTATCTGGGGCCCATAGAGGTGAGAGGAGAGCATTGAATTCTGCTGAAACTGGAGTTAATGGTGGTTGTGAGTGGTCATGTTAGGGCTGGGAGCCTAACTAAAGCAAATGCTCCTAAAATCTGAGCCATCTTTTGGGCCAGCCTTATCTAAATTTCTAATATTGGATGTTTCATATATTAATCTTGAAAAATGTTAATTTTCAAATAAAATTTAAAGGTTTGTATGCTACTTTTGTCCTAAATAGCAGTTTAACTAAATCTATGTTTTTCATGTAAAAAATTCATTTCATTATTTAGTTATTACATTTCAAAATTTCCATTGTTACTTTTGAAAATATTCCTTGAATTAGAGTTTGGCTTTTCTATTTTCAAATGGAAGTGATTTAAAATCTGTCTTTTTAATTATTGACATCTAACTTAATTATGGTTTAGATACCAATTCTCTGCAAACTTGACTTCCTGTACCCTTTAGTATAATCAATATTTGTAGATGTCCTGTGTATGCATGAGAATAATTGGTATTCTCTGATGATTGTCTGCAGAATTCAATTTATGTCCATTAGTGCTTGTTAATTGCATTTTCTAAATCATAAATGATTAATTTTGCTGGGATGGTCTGTCAATAATCAAGACAAATTGTGTTAAAATTTCACCCGTAAAATGTCATCTTTGCTACAGTAAGTTTAAACTTTTAAATTTTTAATGTTTTAGTGCTGGGCATAGAACCCATGGCCTTTTGCATGCTGGGCTAACCTACACATATCAAAGTACCCTTCTTTTCTTTTCTTCTTTTCCTTTCCTTTTCTTTCCTATCTTTGCTGTGCTTTGGTTTCTTTCTTTCCTTTTTTGAAACAGGGTTTTATTTTGCAGTGATGCCTTGAACTTGCTGTGTAGCCCATGCTGTCCTTAATGCCATGATCCTCCTAAGGAAGCCTCCTAGGAAACCTAGGATAATCTCCACACACAAATGCCAGCTTATTAGTAAACGAGTTCCTCAACTAAGATTTTCCGGCAGTTGACATAACATATTGTCAGGATCCTGAGACTACAGTGGTGTGCCATGATGCCCAGCAATCCACACTTCCATTTTCTGTATCTTGAAATTTGTCCGTAGTTTCATAACTGTACAGTACTATCAGCTTTGTTGTTTCATTAAATAATTCTGATATGGGCATCTATTTTCTCTCTCCTACAGTGATGGGGTTTTTTTGTATTTTTGATGATGCTGTTATTATTTTGTTAGTTTGTTGGTTTGGTTTGGTTTTTTTTTTTTGTCCTTTACTTTTCAAATAGTAATAAAGATAGATGAGCTGTCGTTGGAGTAGTATTTGTATGGTATGGTTTTTTCATTGTTTTCCCTTCAACAGACCCATGTCTTTAGATCATAATTTGTGACAGTATTTTTTTCTTTAGATGTATTTAAAGTCATTATGGAAAAAATCATTGTCACATAGCTGACAGTTTAGTTCTCTTTAAAGTTTTTTGTGTATTATTTATATATTTAACCTTTCTTTATTTTTGATTACCTATTCCTTTTTTATTATTAAGAAATTTTCTATTCATTTTACATACCAACCACAGATCCCCCTCTCCTCCCTCCTCCAGCCCCCCCCAGCCTTCTTCCCCAACCTAACCCCATTCCCACCTCCTCTAAGGCAAAGTCTCCCATGGGGAGTCAGCAGAACCTGGTACATTCAGTTAAGACAGGTCAAAATCCCTCCCCCATGCACCAAGGCTGCACAAGGTGTCCCACCATAGGCACCAGGCTACAAAAAGCCTGCTGATGCACTAGGGACAAATCCTGATCCCACTGCCTGGGTGCTCCCTAAACAGTTGAAGCTGAACAACTGTCTCACCTATCCAGAGGGCCTAGTCCAGTACCATGGGGGCTCCACAGCTATTGGTCCACAGTTCATATGTTTTCACTAGTTTGGCTGGGCACCTGTGTACATTGTACCATCATAATCTCAATGTCCCTTGCTCATAGAATGCCTCCTCTCTCTCATCAACTGGACTCCTGGAGCTCGGCCTGGCACCTGGCTGTGGATCTCTACATCTGCTTCCATCAGATAAGGGATGAAGGCTCTGTGATGACAGAGTATTCACCAATCTGATTATCGGAGTAGGCCAGTACAGGCACCCTCTAAACTATTGCTAGTAGTCTAAGGTGGAGGTCATCCTTGTGGATGCCTAGGAACTTCGCTAGCACACTGTTTCTCCCTATTCTCATGATGTCTTCATTTATCATGGTATCTCTGTCCTTGCTCTCCCATTCTGTCCCTGTTCCAGCTCAAACCTCCCGTTCCCTCATGTTCTCATCCCCCAACACTTGCCCTGAAATAAGCCCCCTTACCCCCAGTTTGCTCATGATAGATCTCATCTATTTCTAATTCTGAGAGCGATCTATGCATCCCTCTTTGGGTCCTCCTTGCTAGCTAGCTTCTCTAGAGCTATGGGTTGTAGTCTGGTTATCCTTTGCTTTACATCTAGTATCCACTTATGAGTGAGTACATACCATGCTTGTCCTTCTGAGTCTGGGTTACCGTACTCAGGATGATATTTTCTAGTTACATCCATTAGCCTGCAAATTTCATGATATCATTGTTTTTACTGCTGAGCAGAATTTCATTGTGTATATGTGCCATATTTTCTATATCCAGTCTTTGGTTGAGGGGCATCTAGGTTGTTTCCAGGTTCTGGTTATTACAAGCAATGCTGCTATGAAAACAGTTGAACATGTGTCCTTGTGGTATGATTGAGCATTCCTTGGGTATATGCCCAAGCATGGTATAACTGGGTCTTGAGGTAGATTGAATCACAATTTTCCGAGAAACCACCATACTGATTTCCAAAGCAGCTGTAAAAGTTTGCACTCCCACCAAGAGTGGAGGACCCTTGATCCACATCCTCTCCAACATAAGCTGTCATAAGTGCTTTTTATCATTGTGATTCTGATAGGTGTAAGATGATATCTCAGAGTCATTTTTATTTGCATTTCCTTGATGACTAAGGATGTTGAGCAATCCCTTAAATATCTTTCAGTCATTTGAGATTCTTCTGTTGAGGATTCTCTCTTTAGCACTGTAGCACATTTTTAATTGGATTATTCAGTATTTTGCTGTCTAGTTTCTTGAATTCTTTATATATTTTGGAGGTCAGTCCTCTGTCAGATGTGGGGTTGGTAAAGATCTTTACCCATTCTGTAGGCTGTCATTTTGTCTTATTGACCATATTCTTTGCCCTACAAAAGCTTCTCAGTCTCAGGAGGTCCCATTTATTAATTGTTGCTCTCAGTGTCTGTGCTACTGGTGTTATATTTAGGAGGTAGTCTCCTGTGCCAATATATTTAAGACTACTGTCTACTTTCTCTTCTATCAAGTTCAGTGTATCTAGATTTATGTTGAAGTCTTTGATCCACTTGGACTAGAGTTTTGTACATGGTGACATATATGTATTTATTTGGAATCTTCTACATGTTGACATCCAGTTATGTCAGCACCATTTGTCGAAGATACTTTCTTCTTTCCATTGTACAGTTTTGGCTTCTTTGTCAAAAATCAGGTGTCCATAGGTGTGCAAACTAATGTTAGGGACTTACTTCAATTTGATTCCATTGGTTCACGTGTTGATTTTTATGCCAATGCCAACATATTTTTATTACTATAGCTCTATAGTAGAGCTTGAGGTCAGGGATCATGATGCCTACAGAGGTTGCATTATTCTACAGTATTCTTTTAGCTATCCTGGGTTTTTATTTTTCCATATGAAGTTGAGTATTGTTCTTTTGAGGTTTGTGAATAATTGTGTTGGGATTTTGATGGGGATTTGCATTGAATCTGTAGATTGCTTTTGGTAAGATTGCCATTTTTACTGTGTTAATCCTACCTATCAATGAGCTTAGGAGATCTTTCCATTTTTCTGATATCTTCTTCAATTCTTTCTTCAGAGACTTTAAATTCTTATCATACAGGTCTCTCACTTACTTAGTTAGAGTTACCCCAAGATATTTTGTTATTTGTGGCTATTGTAAAGGATGATGTTGCACCAATTTCTTTCTCAGCCCATTTATTCTATGTATATAGGAGGGATACTGATTTATTTGAGTCAATCTTGTATCCTGCCACATTACTGAAGGAGTTCCTCAGCTGTCGGAGTTCCTTGGTAGAATTTGGGGGGTTACTTATGTATACTATCATATCACCTGTAAATCGTGAAAGTCTTAATTCTTCCTTTCCAATTTCTATCCCTTTGATCTCCTTGTGTTCTCTTATTGCTCTAGCTAGAACTTCAAGTACCATACTAAATAAACATGGGTGTGCACAGCCTTGTCTTTTTTTCTAATTTTAGTGGAATCTCTTTGAGTTTCTCTCCATTTAACTTGATGTTGGCAGTTGGCTTGCTGTAAATTGCTTTTATTATGTTTAGGTATATTCCTTGTATTCTTGATCTCCCTAGAACCTTTATCATGAAGTGGTGTTGGATTTTGTCAAAGGCTTTTTCAGCATCTAATGAGATGATCATGTGGTTTTTCTCTATCAGTTTGTTTATATTGTGTATTACATTGACAGATTTTCGTATGTTGAACCTTCCTTACATCCCTGGAATAAAGCACACTTGATCATGCTGGATAATTTTTTGATGTATTCTTGGAGTTAGTTTACCAGTATTTTATTGAGTGTTTTTACATAATGTTCATGAGGGAGATTGGTCTGTAATTCTATTTCTTTGTTGCATCGTTGTGTGGTTTGACTATCAGGAAAACTGTAGCCTTGTGAAAAGAGTTTGGTAATGTTCTTTCTATTTTTATTGTGTGGAATAATTTGAAGAATATTGGAATTAGCTCTTCTTTGAAAATCTGGTAGAATTCTGTGCTGAAACTATCTGGCACTGGGCTTTTTTTGTTTGGGAGATTTTTAATGATTATTTCTATTTCCTTAGGGGTTATTGGACTATTTAAATACTTTATCTTGTTTTGCTTTAATATTTGTATGTGATACCTATGCAGAAAATTATCCATTTCGTTTAGATTTTTCAGTTTTGTGGAGTACAGGTTTTTGAAGTATGACCTTGTAATTCTCTAGATTTCTTCATTGTCTGTTGTTATGTCTCCATTTTCATTTCTGATTTTGTTAATTTGGATGCTCTCTCTCTGCCTTTTGGTTAGTTTGGCTTAGGGCTTTGTCTATCTTGTTGATTTTCACAAAAAACCAACCCTTTGTTTCGTTGATTTTTTGTATTGTTCTCTTTGTTTCTATTCTATTGATTTCAGCCCTCAATTTGACTATTTCCTGGTGTCTATTTCTCCTGCGTGAGTTTGTTTCTTTTTGTGATAGAGCTTTCAGGTGTTCTGTTAAATCACTAGTGTCAGATTTCTCCATATTCTTTATGTGGGCATTTAGTGCTATTAATTTTCCTCTTAGCACTGCTTTCATGGTGTCCCATAAGTTTGGGTATGTTGTACATTCATTTTCATTGAATTCTAGGAAATCTTTAATTTCTTTAGTTATTTCTTCCTGGACCCCTTGGTGATTCAGTTGGACATTATTCAGTTTCCATGAGATTGTAGGCTTTCTGTAGTTTTTGTTGATGTTGAAATCTAACTTTAAACCATAATGGTCCAATAAAATACAGGAGGTTATTCCAATATTTTTTTTTATATCTTGAGATTTGCTTTGTGACCGAGCATGTGGTCAATTTTAAAGAAGGTTCCATGGGGTTCTGAGAAGAAGGTATATTCTTTTGTATTAGTGTGGAATATTCTGTAGATATCTATAAAGTCCATTTGAGTGTCTGTTAGTTCCCTTATTTCTCTGTTAAGTTTCAGTCTGGCATACCTGTCCATTGGTGAGTGTGGGCTGTTGAAATATCTCACTATTAATGTGCAGAGTTTGATGTGCCATTTAAGTTTTAGTAATGTTTCTTTTACAAATGTAGGTGCCCTTGTATTTGGGGCATAAATGTTCAGAATTGAGACTTCATCTTGGTGGATTTTCCCTGTGATAAATCTTTCCTGATCTCTTTCAATTGATTTTGGTTTGAAGGCTATTTTATTAGCTATTAGGATAGCTATACCAGCTTGTTTCTTAAGTCCATTTGATTGGAAAGAATTTTCCCAGCCTTTTACTCTGAAGGAGTGTCTGTTTTTGAAGTTGAGGTGTGTTTCTTGTATGCAGCAGAAGAATGAATCCTCTTTTCATATCCATTATGTTAGCCTATGTCTTTTTATAGGTGAATTGAGACCACTGATATTAATGGATATTAATGACTAATGATTGTTACTTCCTGTTATTTTTGATGGTAGTGTTGTATACTTCTTTGGTATTTATTGGTGTAGGGTGATCTATTGCCTGTGTTTTCATGGGTATATCTAACTTCCTTAGGTTGGATTTTTCCTTCTAGTGCTTTCTGTAAGGTTGGATTTGTAGACAGGTATTGTTTATATCTGGTTTTATCATGGAATATTTTGTTTACTCCATCTATGATGACTGAGTTTTGCTGGGTGTAATAGTCTGGGTTGGCATCCATGGTCCCTTAGTGCATGCATAATGTCTGTCCAGGACCTTCTTGCTTTCAGAGTCTCCATTTAGAAGTCAGATGTAATTCAGATGAGTCTGCCTTTATATGTTGCTTAGCCTTTTTCTTTTGCAGCTCTTAATATTTTCTCTTTATTCTGTATTTTTAATGGTTTTATCATTATGTGGCAAGGGGACTTCTTTTTGATCCAGTCTATTTGGTGTCCTGTAAGCTTCTTGTATCATCATAGGCATTTCCTTCTTTAGGTTGGGAATGTTTTCTTCTATGATTTTGTTGAATATATTTTCTGTGCCTTTGATTTTGTATACTCCTTCTTCTATCCCTGTTTTTCTTAGGTGTGGTCTTTTCATGGTCATTTCCCAAATTTCCTGGATGTTTTGTAGTATGACTTTGTTGGCTTTAGTGTTTTCTTTGACTGATGATTCTATTTCATCTATCGTATCTTCAATGCCAGAGATTCTCTCTTCTATTTCTTGCATTCTGTTGGTTATGCTTGCATCTGTAGTTCCTTTTCATTTACTCAGGTTTTCCATTTCCAGCATTTCTTCAGTTTGTCTTTTTTATTGCCTCTATTTCATTTTTCAAATCATGAACTGTTACTTTCACCTGTTTAATTGCTTTTTCTTCGGTTTCTTGGCTTTCTTTAAGGGATTTATTGATTTCTTCCATTTTTTGTTTGTATTTTTCTTGATTTCTTTAAAGGAATTTTTCATTTCCTCTTTGAAGGCCTCCATCATCTTCTTAAAGCCATTTTTAAGGTTGATATCTTCTGCTTCTTCTGCATTGGGATGTTCAGCTCTTGCTGAAGTAGAACCAGTAGGTTCTGATAGTGCCATATTGGTACTTATGTTGTTGACTGTATTTTTGTACTGGCATCTACTCATCTCTTCCCCCACTCCATGCAAGCAGTGTCTGTGTCTGAAGGAGCCTCTCTTGATTTGATTGATACTCTTGGTCCAGTGGGAGCTCTTGATCTAATTGGGGCTCTTGGTCCAATCGGTGCTAATGAACTCTGTGTCTTAGGGCACAGCTCTTAGTTCAATCATCACTGATGGGCTCTGTCTCATGGAACAGCTGTTCCCAACCAGTGTGGTGTGGGCTTATAGATCCAGTGGTCACTGCTGCCACAGGGGAAGGATGGTTTGGTGAAGGGGTTAGGGGAAGAATTGGCTGCCCAGTCTCTGGAACTACACTAGCTAGGGGGTTGGGAGAAGGGCATGGAATGTGCCCCTGGGGCCTAGGGGTTATAGAACTGATCTACCCAATCTCGAGATGGGGCCTTACCTGTTCCCAATCAGTGTAGGGTGGGCTTATGGCCCCAGTGGTCACTGGTGCCTCAGGGCATAGTTAGCTTGGCAAGGGTGTGGGGGCTGATTACCTATTATTTTTTTAATATATATTTTATTTTACAATACCATTCAGTTCTACATATCAGCCATGGGTTCCCCTATTCTCCCCCTCCCACCCCCTCCCCTTACCCCCAGTCTACCCCCCATTCCCACCTCCTCCAGGACAAGTCCTCCCCCGAGGACTACAATCAACCTGGTAGACTCAGTCCAGGCAGGTCCAGTCCCTTCCTCCCAGACTAAGCCAAGTGTACCTGTGCTGTGGGACGGTCTATATGTCAAATTGCTCTGATTGGTCAAGAAATAAAACACTGGTTGGCCAGTGGCCAGGCAGGAAGTAGGTGGGACAAGGAGAGAGGAGAATTCTGGGAAGCAGAAGGCTGAGGAGGAGAGACACTGCAGCCGCCGCCATGACCAGCAGCATGTGAAGACGCCAGCAAGCCACCAGCCACGTGGCAAGGTATAGACTTATGGAAATGGATTAATTTAAGCTATAAGAAGAGTTAGCAAGAAGCCTGCCACGGCCATACAGTTTGTAAGCAATATAAGTCTCTGTGTTTACTTGGTTGGGTCTGAGTGGCTGTGGGACTGGCAGGTGACAAAGATTTGTCCTGACTGTGGGCAAGGCAGGGAAACTCTAGCTACATACCTGCATAAGCTCCAGGTTTCAAACAGCCAACTCATGCAATGAGAACAGGACTTGGTCCCACTGCCTAGTTGCCTCCCAAACTGATCAAGCCATTCAGCTGTCTCACCTATTCAGAGGGCCTGATCCAGCTGGGGCCCCTCAACCTTTGGTTCATAGTTCATGTGTTTCCATTCATTTGGCTATTTTTTTCAATAATTGAATAAAACTGAAATTTATTATAAGCCACAATCGTCCTAGGGACCTCCATGCTATATATATGTAGCCTCTATGGTTCTATGGGTTGTGGTCTGATTGTTCTTTATTTTATATCTAGAATCCACTTATGAGTGAGTACATACCATGACGGTCTTTCTGGATTTGGGTTACCTCACTCAGGGTGATTTTTTCTAGTTCCATCCATTTGCCTGCAAATTGCATGCTTTCATTGTTTTTCTCTGCTGAGTAGTACTCCATTGTGTATATGTACCACATTTTTTCCATCCATTCTTCTGTTGATGGGCATCTAGGTTGTTTCCAGGTTCTGGCTATTACAAATAGTGCTACTATGAACATAGCTGAGCATGTATCATTATGGTATGAATCAGCATTCCTTGGGTATATGCCCAAAAGTGGGATGGCTGGGTCTTGAGGTAGTTCGATTCCTAATTTTCTGAGAAACCGCCATACTGATTTTCACAGTGGTTGTACAAGTTTACATTCCCACCAACAGTGGAGGAGTGTTCCCTTTGCTCCACATCCTCTCCAACATTGACTGTCATTGGTGTTTTTGATCGTAGCCATTCTGACAGGTGTAAGGTGGTATCTCAGAGTCGTTTTGATTTGCATTTCTCTGATGATTAAGGATGTTGAGCATTTCTTTAAATGTCTTTCAGCCATTTGTAGTTCTTATTTTGTGAATTCTCTGTTTAGGTCTTTAGTCCATTTTTTTAATTGGACTGTTAAGTACTTTGATGTCTAGTTTCTTGAGTTCTTTATATATTGTGGAGATCAATCCTCTGTCAGATGTGTGGTTGGTGAAGATCTTTTCCCATTCTGTTGGCTGTCTTTTTGTCTTATTGACTATGTCTTTTGCCCTGCAAAAGCTTCTCAGTTTTGAGAGGCCCCATTTATTAATTGTTGTGCTCAGGGTCTGTGCTGTTGGTGTTTTATTTAGGAAATGGTCTCTGGTGCCAATGCATTCAAGAGTGCTTCCTATTTTCTTTTCTATTAAGTTTAGTGTAACTGGATTTATGTTTAAGTCTTTGATCCACTTGGACTTGAGTTTTGTGCATGGTGACAGATATGGATCTATTTGTTGATTACCTATTCTTAAATGTAACTATTATTAACCATATTTGCTTTTTGACCTTTCTGTAATGTCACAAAGGATTCCTACTTATGGTTTTTAAAGATGGTAACCCTGAGCTCATTAACCTTGACTCTTGCAATTTGATAGCATTTCATCCATTTGGAAAACTGATGCAGAATCCTAATTAATCTTATCAAAAAAACAAAACAAAACATGAGTCAGATATCAGGATAAAAACCTGAAAGATCAAAGAAGCAAGCAGGAAAGCAGCCACAGTTACTTCATTCCTCTTCTGTTCCTCCAGTCCAAAACGTTTGAGATCCTGTCTCAGCCCCCACATTACCACTTCCTGTCCTTCTTCTGCAATCCTCCAGACCTCTATGGTAAACTAGTGGCTAGCTCTGCTTTCTGACTCTAGCAAACTCTATTTGTCAGAACCCAAAATATCACACATTTCTCCCCTTTTGTCTATATAAAAAGTAAAGATTTTAACTAACATACATAAACTATACCCAGTAATTACAATAACTGTGTATAAATATATACAGGCAATAATTACAGCAACAATGTCTAGTCCATTAGCATTTCACAAATTCATAGAAAATATTCCATTGTCTATTCTACCTTGTTGAGTAAATGATTTACTTTCTATCCTAACGTACATTACCAAACTAAAGCTATATTTGATGACTTTCAACATTTTACACTTTAAACCTCTTTTTGTGAGTTTCTTTCCTGAACTTTCCAAGGAAAGTTATATCTATAACTATCTAGTCTTAACTCTATCAGAGACCTTAGAATGATATATTACCTGAGAAAAGAAGAAGTGCAGAGCAAACAACTTCCGAAATTAAGAAATAATAGAAACAGCTGGCTGCCTAGACCATTACCCAAGTTTCCTCTGCAAAGATGAGGCATACATCTTCAGCCTGCAGGCCTAGAATATCTGACAGACTTATCTGTGAAGCAGGATTTTTGAAGGACTGTCCTACCTTGTCTTTGCAAAGTTAGGTATTTATTTTGTGTTCTGCTTGTCCAATTTGGACAGCATACTGTCACCAGTAAAGGCAAGGGCACTTTCTTGCCCAGTGGCTAAGTTTTTCTACAAAGAAAGTAAACTCCATATGGAGTTTCTTCAATGCCCGTCATCTTCTCTGAAGTAGATTGGTGCTGACAGGAGCAAACATATCTCATTGTCATAAAAAAAATTATAGTATTAAAACATCTTAAATGACATATTCAGTACATCTCTGAAATGTTTGAAGACCACCTGTCTATCTAAAATATATCTCAGTTTTGTAGTCAGATTTTCCTGTGTCCTACCCAGTCCACAGCCACTGAGACCCAAGTAAACACACAGAGGCTTATATTAATTAAAAATGCTAGGCCATTATCTCAGGCCTGCCACTTACTAGCTCTTGCACTTTAAACTCAACTCATTTTTGTTCATCCATATGTTGCCATGTGTTCTGTGACTTTACTGTGTGTCATTACATGCTGCTCACTGGACGGCAGGCTGGTGTCTCCTGACTCAGCCTTCCTCTTCCCAGAATTCTCCTTGTCTGCTTATCCTGCCTATACTTCCTGCCTGGCTACTGGCTAATCAGCATCTTATTAGACCAGTATACAAAAGCATTATTCCACCACACTGTTTGACCTTGAAAACATACCTAATATGACTATAAGTTTGATTGTAATAGGACTGACTATTAACCTGAATTCCTTTATCATCCTAAACAGTTAGTAATAATAATTTTCAAGGACTAGAAATTCACATTATATTGTTAGATGAGCTGTATAGGTGCAATACCTTGAACAAGAGTAAAAATATATGTAAAGTATGTTCTAACAAAAATAACCTTAAATTTGTATCAATATACAAATATCCTTATCACTGTAAAATATTTAAGACTAGTAGTTGTTTTGGTTTAAAAGTAGATTCAATAATCTACCCTTTTATACTATTTTTATATCCCCTGTTTTCTTTTTAGAATGAAATCTGTGAATCTAATTACCTTTATTCAGCTTTTTTCCTGAATATTATCGGTAACAACTTGTAACCAATCCCCCTTAAATGAATAACATGTCCATAACCCATTGGGGGATTGTGGGCATAGTTTTCAACTTTCTGCTGACTGGGGGTGCTGACAATCTTTGGGAACTGTGACACAATTTGGGATTATGATCAAATCTTGGCTGGAGTAGTTTGTGAGACTGGACCATCTCAGCCAGTTTTTCTAGATGAAACTGTTTCAGTTTCAGAACTGAAACTGGCACTCTGAAATTTTGGAACATCTGAAACATCACTCACATCAGAGATTTTTCAGGGGATTTTCCTCGATAAAACCTGATTTTGCCAGGTGGTGGTGGCACACACCTTTAATCCCAGCACTCGGGAGGCAGAGCCAGGCGAATCTCTGTGAGTTCAAAGCCAACCTGAACTACCAAGTGAGTTCCAGGAAAGGCGCAAAGCTACACAGAGAAACCCTGTCTCGGAAAAAAACAAAAAAAACAAAAAAAAAAAAACTGATTTTTCTTAACCTAGAATGAAATCACAGCCTCTCATTTTCTGTGAAAACAAAAGCAAAAACTCTCCCCCAAAGTAACATATTTTTACTTGAATTTTGAAGTCAAGACATTTTTTAAATATATAGGTTAGATTAATCCAGCAACACTTATAATCAAATGTCTCTTAGCATCCCACACTCCTTCCTCAGCAGTCAAACAATTCAAAGACAACACAATAACATACAGTATGCAGACTCTCTGTGTATTTCCCATCTTTATGTGACTTACCATATTTTTTTATTATTCTATTCCCTTTTTAAGGACTTAACTATTATTTCTAAATCATTTTTTTAAACTCTGTTTATACCCTTTCTATTCTCTCTCCCAATCCTATATACATTTTTTTCAAACATACTGTGAACTGTTTAGAGGCTCTTTTTTGTCTGAATCTGTCCTTACTGTGGATCTATAACCTTTTCTGTCTGCATTAGCAAAACAAACAAATAAATAAATAAATAAATAAATAAATAAATAAATAAATAAAAATGCTGTGTAACTTAGACTATGCCTAATCCTAAATAATCTTATCAATGAAAACCAGGAGTCAGATATATGGGTAAAAACCTGAAAGATCAAAGAAGCAGAAGAAGGACTTAGATCCTCTATGGTGAACTAGTAGCTAGCTCTGCCTTCTGACTCCAAGCAATCTTTATTTGTCAGAACACAGACAAAATATCACATAACAGATAAGACTTCATTTACTCACTACTGCTTTTATTCCATCCCAGATCTTCCTTCCAAATAATTTTTCATTTTCCAATATACCTACATTAATAACTGCAAAAAGGTTGGGCGGTGGTGGTGCATGCCTTTAATCCCATCACTCAGGAGGCAGAGGCAGGTGGATCTCTATGAGTTTGAGGCCAGCCTGGGCTACCAAGTGAGTTCTAGGAAAGGCGCAAACCTACACAGAGGAAACCCTGTCTGGAAAAAAAATACCATTACTCAACTGCTGTCCAAAACATAATATTTTAGGCATATAGATGCTCTTCAACTGAAAAATGGATAAAGAAAATGTGGTAATATATACAATGGAATACTACTCAGCATAGAAAAACAATGACATCATGAGGTTTGCAGGCAAATGGATGGATCTAGAAAATATCATCCTGAGTGAGATAACCCAGACTATGAAAGACAAACATGGTATGTACTCACTCATAAGTGAATACTAGATATAAAGCAAAGGATAACCAGACTGCCACTCACAACTCCAGGGAGGCTACCTAGTAAAGAGGACCCTAAGAAAAACACAGGAATCACCCAATGACAGAGAAATGGATGAGATCTACATGAGAAAACTGGGGATGAGGGGAGGTAATGGAGGGCAAGGGTCGGGGGATAACAAGCTTAGGGGAGAGGGAGGTCCCAGCTGGATCAGGAACAGAGTAGGAGAACAAGGAAAGAGACACCATGATAAATGAAGACCCCATGGGAATAGGAAGAATCAGGGTGCTAGAGAGATCCACAAAGATACCTCCACTATAGACTACTGGTAATGGTCAAGAGAGTGCCTGAGCTGACCTACTCTGGTGATTGGATGGCCAAACACTCTAACTGTCATGATAAAACTCTCATCCAGTGACTGATGGAAGTAGATGTAGAGATCCATGGAAAAGCCCCAGGTGGAGCTCCAGGAGTCCAACCAGCAAGAGAGAGGAGGGATTATATGAGCAAGAGATATCAAGACCATGATTGGAAAAAGCACAGGGACAAATAACCAAACTAGTGGAAACACATGAACTGTGAACCAATAGCTGAGGAGCCCCCATGGAACTGGACCAGGCCCTCTGGATAAGTGAGACAGTTGATGAGCTTGAACTGTTTAGGAGTCCCCTGTAGATGTAACCAATCATCTTATTAAAATAAGAAACATAGAGCCAATGTAAAAGAGAAAGCCGAGAGGTCAGAGCTCAGAGATAAAATCTTACCTCCTGCAGTGCTCCTAACTTCCCCGAGAGAGAGCTTCTTCCTGTTTGTCTGTCTTTAAATAGTCTTTCTGTTCTGCCTTCTCATTGGTTGTAAACCCAAACACATGACTGCCTCATCACTGCCTGTAAGTACCGCCCTCCAGGTCTTAAAGGCGTATGTCTCCAATACTGGCTGTATCCCTGAACACACAGAAATCTACCTAGCTCTTCTAACCACCACGCTATTGCTATGGCTCTTATAGCTCTGACCCCAGGGCAACTTTATTTATTAACATAAAATTAAAATCACATTTCAGTACAAATAAAATATCACCATATTTCCCCTTTCTATTTTAATAAAAAGAAAAAAGGCAAAAGATTATAACTAACAAAAGAAAAACTATATACAAAAGTACAATAACTATATACAAGCAATAAATACATCAGCAATTTGACAAATTAAGAGAAAATATTACATTATCTACTCTATTTTTTTGTGAGTTTAAAATGTGCCTAATTCACTTTTTACCCAATCTTGTATTACCAACAGAAAATTGTCCTATGATGTTCCTTCAAACTTATATACTTTTCACCTCTTAGTGAGTTGCTTTTTTTTATTTTTGAAATTTCTTAAGAAGCAAAAAATGTAACTACAACTATCTAATCTTCAACTCCCTCAGAGACCAAGAAGGAAATAATATTACCCAGAAAAACAGGAATTGCAAACGAGCAACTTCAAGAAAATTGTGAGTTGACAGAAGCAGGCAGCTGTCTGGACAGTCACTTGAGGTTTTCCGCAATGTTGGGGCATCATCTTCAGCCTACAGGTTTAGCATATCTGACAGACTCATTTATGAAGTAGGATATACACAAGGCCTACAGCTCGACCTCACATTCGGCATGAGTATTCCATGTACCAGATAAAATTGAATTCTACCAGTGTCCTGTCATGATTCAGGGTTTTAAATTCTGGAAATTGCTGGTGTTTCTGGAATTCATCTGCTTATTCTTCTCAGCTTGTGGATGGCTTCATCTCGGCATCCTGTTCTTCTCCGCATCCCATTCTTCAAGGCTTGTGGGTGGCCTCATCTCCTTTATTAAATGCCAGTCTACCATTGAGAGGTTAGACTCTATAAGGCTAGTTACTCTTTCAAGAGTAACTGTTTCAGTTACTGTTCCACTGCATACCAGAAGACATTGGTCCATTGCCTGTTGAGCTGCCTTCGAAGAAAAGAGCACTGTACCTTTTCCGGATTGTGAAGGCCACTTCAGGGATGGTGCCATATTGACCTGGCCTCAGAAGATGCCTTCTGATAAAGCCATAACCACACTTGTTTTGGCAGGAATCAGTAGTCCTTTGTTTCGTGTTCTGTCTGTCCATTTTGTCCTGTTGATTTGAGGATACTTTGTTGTCCAGTGGCTAACTTTTGCCACAATGAAAATTAACTCCATATGCAGTTTCTTCAATGCCCATATTTTCTCTGAAGTAGATTGGTACTGCCAAGAGCCGACATGTCTCAAAAAAGAAAAATTTCTAAGTTATTAAAACATTTTAAATGCCATATTCTGTAGATCTCTGAAGGGTTTGAAGATGACCTGTCTAAAATATATCTGCTCAATTTTTAAAACATAACTAATATGACTGCAATTTCTATTGTAATGTCTAACTACTAACTTTCATTTCTTTATATCCTAATAGTTGGTAATAATGTAAAGTATTTAAAACTAGTAATTGTCTTTTTCTTTTCTTTTCTTTCTTTTTTTTAAACAAGAACCTTGAATCTAATCTCCTTTGCTTAGCCTTTTTCCTAATGCTTGACAACAACTTGTAACCAACCCCCTTAAATAT
This sequence comes from Peromyscus leucopus, assembly GCF_004664715.2. Classification (NCBI taxonomy): domain Eukaryota; kingdom Metazoa; phylum Chordata; class Mammalia; order Rodentia; family Cricetidae; genus Peromyscus; species Peromyscus leucopus. The sequence continues at coordinate 115,406,487 of NC_051083.1, forward strand.
TGAAAATTATCCCAGACCCAAAACCCGTTAAAAAGAACCAAAAAGAACCCCCCCCCCGCCCCACACCACCTCTTTGGGAATGTGGGCGTCATATTCTTAAAATTGCTTCCTGCTGGGTATGGGCGAAGTTATCTTTATCCTGAAAGAAAAATTTAGGTTAATTGTCAAATTCTAGGAAAGGTAACTATATCCTTCATTATTATCCAGTCTGTGTATAATGCCAAAGTTCAGGGTTTATCTCAAGTCCTTATTCAAGTAGTCTTTGAAACAGGATCATCTCAGCTAGCCATCTCGAAATTGTTCTGACCAGTTTGTAGTCCAAAGCTGATCTTTGGGTGATGTTTGTCAGCTTAGTGGTATTATTATCGTCCACATGGAATCATTGTTGTGGGACCCCATCATCTTTCTAGAGACTTCAAATTCGAGGTTAGGCCTGGTCATGATTCCCTGCAGAAAACTGATAAACACAAAAACATATATATGTAACTAATTGAAGCCTTTTTTTGTAGAATTAGTTAGTACTCTATATGACCATTCATATCTTAACAAAGTTTAAAATGTATATATATATATATATAAATATTGTAAATTTTGATATAAAATTTATACTTTAAGAAAAGTTTAAAGAATCAGAATAGAATCAAAGAGTTGAGATTAGTAATAGAATAGTCTCTTAATTAATTTGGCTTTTGTCCTGTCCCATAGCAGAAAATGGCTCTTTTATTCTGGCATGATACAGGGAGTTTGCATTTTCCTTTTAACAACATGCTTGAGTTTAAAGAAGGAGAGAGCCATTCTCCAACTCCAAAGTCAGCTTTAAATTTTAATTGAACTGGGACTATTAGAAGACCAATAGTGTTAAATCTTTAGAGAAAAGCAGAAACAAACATTTAAGAAGACATAAAATTTTTTAGATCATATATACCCATACGCCATTTCACTCTGTTTCCTGGGATAGATGATTTGTCCATTTTCTTCAGTTGTCTCATTTGTCTTGTGTTTTTCAGATTCCTTAACCTTCATTCTCCTAAAAGACAAAAACAAAAACCTTTCCCCAAGACTATTTTTGGAGAGGTTCCCTTTTGGCAAGTTATATCTGATTAAATAACAAAAAGGCATTTGTTAGTGGTATAAGTTAGTTTAAATTGGATGGTCATGCTGGTTGCTGAACTATCACCTCTTCTAATTAAAATGTATCTCTTATTCAAATTGAACCTATATCAATTTTGATGGTATCCACAGCTTATCTTCTCCTATAGAAACAAAAGCAAAACCTCGTCCCCAACGTAATACATACCCTGGTTTCCATTCTGAGGTCAGCACATCCTTAAAGTATATAGGCTGATTTAATTCTGTAGTTTTTTCTATTACCCAATGTCTCTCTGCAGCTGATGTTCCTTTCTCATTAGCATTGAGAAAACTCAAAGTTAATACAGCATTATGTAATCTATTTCTGGGGGTTTTGGTTACCCATTTCTGTTTATTTAGCATATCCTTTAGAGTTCTATTTGATCTTTCTAAAACTGCTTGACCTGTAGGATTATGTGGTATACCTGTAATATGCTTTATTTTGTAATAAGCAAAAAACTGTTTCATTTTAGTCCCCCAGGCAGTGGAACCAGGACCTTTCCTTGGTGCATGAGCTGACTTTTTGGAACCTAGCGCCTATGCTGAGATACTTTGCTCAGCCTTGGTGCAGGGAGGAGGGGACTGGACCTGCCTCAACTGAATCTACAAGACTGCTCAATGCATCTACTCAAATATAATAAAATATTCATAATTCATTTCTTCAGTTTAGTAGCTACACTGTGCTGGTTTAGTTGTGAACACCTTCAGATTTTGTTTATATGAACATAGCCTCCTATTATCCACATATTAAAATTTAAGGTTGGCTATGTATATAACATGAAGTTTCTATTTAGGTTGTCCCAATGTTTTAATGTCTATGCCCTTCATTGTGTGTTATAAAGGCAGTTATAACTCTCCATTATTGTTAACAGCCCAAAACGTTGTCCACAATGCCAACTGCAACATCTTTTATCCTTTGCTCTGTAGACAGTTTGTTGTTTCTGCTTACTCCTATTTATAGTGGTCTTTGATACTTGATATTTGGTTGTAAATTTATTTATTTTCTATGTTTTTCATGCAACTTATATGCTCCTGTAACTGTTTCTAACTAGTGAACACTAATAACCACAGAGAAATAGCAGTGTGTATCTGTTCCATGGAGGATCTCAACAAATTCTCACAGATTAATATTTCCCACTATACCTTTAGCTCAAAACTTAGACTTCCAATAGCAGTACTGCTAAGGAATCATTTTCTCAAAGCATGCAGCTATTTTAGTTTCCACAGTACTTGTATCAGAGTACAGTTTTTCTTGGGGGATGGGATTGATTCTTGGAAAATTACTTTGAAAATTTAAGACTGGACATATCTCGTGTTATACAGGTTATGCTTTTTATGAGTCTTTTTTTTTTTTTTTTTTTTTTTTTTGGTTTTTCGAGACAGGGTTTCCCTGCGTAGCTTTGCACCTTTCCTGGAGCTCACTTGGTAGCCCAGGCTGGCCTCGAACTCACAGAGATCCGCCTGCCTCTGCCTCCCGAGTGCTGGGATTAAAGGTGGCTTTTTATGAGTCTTATGAATGACTGCATTATAGTACCTAATGAGACATAACACAGAAAGAAGAAATCATTTAGAGTTGAGAATAAGTTGAATGTTCAGCTATAACTGGAGCATCTATATTAATCGGCTCCCCAAGTCTTTGGGAAGAATGTGTGGAGAAGAGGACAGAAATGATGGAAGAATATGAGTAAGAGTTGGAATTTTATGGAACATTTTCAGGCACGACATGGCCACTAAACTATTGAAATAAAAGTAGCTATCATTAATTTAATAAAATTCAACCCACCACCAGTCTTTCATGGAGGATAAAGATGGTTCTTATCAAGTTCCATCCATCTTTGAGAATCTATAGACACTTAATGGTTGTTAAAGTAGGAAAAGACATTTCTATTCAGTAGTGTAGCCACTAGTAAGGTGTTCATATTCCTGGAAATTACCCCATCATGTAGGTTCTATTTTTAACATCTGCTTTATGTTCAGCCTATACCACGTAGTACAAAACAAAAAAATTACACAACAATGCATGCTTTGAAACAACATTTATGGCATGAATAAAAATTTTTAAAACATAAATGAGGAAACATATTGTTATGCTAGCATAGTAACAGCAACACTGGTACTGTGATGCCTAACACAGCAAAAGTCAATGAGCAGAGGCAGAAATAAAATCTCTAAGCTATGCTCTATTCAGTGAAGACAACAGGATAACTCAAAAAAGAAAACTGCCTTGCACTGTATCTCAGTGGCCATGGTAGGAGAAGAAACAATGGCCATCACTCTAGAATTCATGCTTGTGTTGCTGGTCAAATGGTCAGTCATTTTTCTGAGACTTGTAATATCTGGGCTTTTCTCACTATCATCCCTTGTACTCTTTTCTTATTCTAGGGATGCCAGGGTTGAAGCCTTCTTGGAAAACTGGGTCTAATGAAAGACTGTCAGTACATGGGTTTGTAAAGATGGGTTAATCAAAAGAAAAACTCTTTCTCTCTCTTTCTCTCTCATAAAAGGTGGGGCTCTCCTTGATCATCTGTTCTGGATATCCCCCTTGGGTGGTAATACAATTGCTCATGATGCCAGATGGTGTTGATGCGTCATGTTAGAGTACTGATAGTGAGTTGAGAGAGAGCTTGCCCTGAAAAAAACAACACTATTTACCTAGCTTTTCTTGGGAACAGGGAGGAGGTAGGCCTGGGTCAAGCAATGAGACTCAGCAGTCTCTGGCAAGATGAAAGCTGAGCAAAATGTGCAGGATGGCAAGCTGCCACCATCACAAATGTTGTTTCAAAGCTACATTGGCTGAGGACTTTGCTCATAGGCCAAGATTTCAGCATTAGTGTAGGTGGAGCTACAGGTGTCTTTCTGGGCAAACTCTGTGGCTAGGCAGATCTAACCTATGTGCCACCCCAGAACAAACTGGTGTTTGAACTGTCCAGAAGTGGACCAGGCAAGGGAGCCCATAGCAATCAGGCCCACCTGGGCTCTGGCAACTGGTGAAAGGGGGTGACCTCTGCTTGAAGCATTCACTTTCTTCTCTGCAAAGCTTCCTTTTCCTGCGACAAGCTTGCAAGTGGCAGTGACTCAGTGCTGTCTAATTACCTGTGTCCCTGGTGACCCTGTCTTCCCAGCATGAGGACTCAAGGACCAGTGTCCCACCCTCAGGTCAGAGAAGGTCCTCCACTGTCCTCACTCAAAAGAAGATGAGTCCATTTTAATAGGGTGCTCTCGTTTCTAGGTGAGTAGGGAAACATTGACAGGAAGGAAAATAATTGCATTTTCTTCCAAAGACAACAGAAATGAATTCTCAAGTAATGGTGGAAACAGGACTCCTTGCATCTCTGGACATTTTATAGTGTAGGCTGTAATGAGCAAGAAATGCCTTGCTTTTAATAGCTAACCCTTTGATGCTTCGTGTATGTGAAGGTAAGCAAATTGTCAGTGTTGAAGACAGAGATTGAGCTCAGAGCAGCCTCCTTGCCTGATCCACTGCGTCACTTAGCTGTTGTTAGCACAGCTGGAAAATTGGCACTTGTCTGTAACAGTTATTTTCAGCAGGGATGGCGTAGTCCCACCATGCACAAATGGCCAGACCCAGAGGCCAGAGGCGAGGAGTCATGCTGCTCAAACCCCTCCCCCGTGGTGCAAGACTCCTTTAGCTGAACCTTCTGTATCCTCCAGGTTCAGAAGCATATCATGTGCCTCCCTCCTTTTGAGGGACCCCATCAAGCCTGCTTCTCCCAAGTTCAGTAATTCCTAGGAGTCCCTTAATGCTGTGTCCTGAGTGCATGTAAGCTAGGGTTTTTCTCTAAGGGCAGAGTTTGTCTGAGCCTGAGTGTGTGAGGGAAGTGACAGAAGAGGTACTTGAGTACTAGACTGACCGTGATGGTCCTCAGACAACCTGTCCAAAGTCATTGAGTTCCCTGGGGCCTCCTTTCTTAGCTAACTAATTAAGTTTCTCCTTTTAAGATTCGAACTTCAGTTGGTGGATATGAATAGTTTTCTTGCTTGTACAATATAGTTGCGTTGATCTTTAAACCAAAACGTTTGCCACATTCTTTATTTGTTTGTTTTACATACCTGCCACAGTTTCCCCTCCCTTCTCTCCTTCCTGGCCCTCTTCTCCACCCCACTTCTGTTCCCACTCCTAAATCCACTCCTCCTCTGTTTCTGTTTAGGAAGGGACAGGTCTCCTATGAATATCAAGAAGGCATGGCATATCAAGTTGCAATAAGACTAAGCACCTCCCCATGTATCAAAGTATGACAAGGCAACCCAGTATAGGGAGTAACATCCCAAAAGCCAGGACAAGAGTCAGAGACACTCCCTGTTTCTACTGTTAAGAGTCCCACAAGAAGACAAAGGTACACAATGGTAACATATATGCAATATTCCTGGTCAGTTGAGTGCAGGCTCTCTGGTTTTCAGTTCATCTCTGTGAGCCCCTATGAGCCCAGGTTAGTTGATTCAGTAGACAATTTTCTTGTGGTTTCCCTGATCCCTCTAGCTCCTACAATCCTTCCTCTATTTAGCAAGATTTCCCAAGCTTGGCCTAATGTTTGGCTGTGGGTCTCTGCATCTGCTTCCACCAGTTGCTGGATGAATATACTCTGATGACTACCATGTTAGGCCCCAGTTTATGGGTATAGCAGAACATCAGTAGGTATTACTGCATTAACATTTTTTTCTCCAGTCAGCCACACTCCTTTTTAAGGACATAAAAAAAAATGTCCTCAACTTTCTCTTTGGTTACATTCTGCGCTCAGATGTCCACATTTATAATTAAACATGTAAGCAGTTTTTATAGTTCTTTTTGGAAATCATATTTTAAAATTATTATTTTGAACCAGTCTTGGTGATACAAGCCTTTAATCCTAGCACTTGGGGGGCAAAGAAGATGATCTCTGTGAGTTTAAGGCCAGCCTGCTCTACATAAGTGAGCTTCTGACCAGCCAAGGACACACAGTGAGAAACTGTATAAAAACAAAAACATAATAATAACACAAAACCAAACAAACAAAAGGTGCTGTGGATGATTGATTGATTAAATAAAACACTGATTGGTCAGTAGCCAGGCAGGAAGTATAGGCAGGACTAGGAGAGAGGAGAATTGTGGGAAATGGAAGGCTGAGGCAGAGAGATGCTGCCAGCTGCCATGAGAAGATGTTAAGATACTGGTAAGCCATTAGCCACGTGACAACTTATAGATTAATAGAAATGGGTTAATTTAAGATAGAAGAACTATATAACAAGAAGCCTGCTTCAGCCATACAGTTTGCAAGCAATATAAGTCTCTGTGTGTTTACTTGGTTGGGTCTGAGCAACTGGGGGACTGGCGAGTGAGAGAGATTTGTCCTGACCATGGATGGGCCAGGCAGGACCAGAAAAACTCCAGCTACAAAAAAGCCCTAAACCAGTGCAGCAAATAAAAAGCAAAATAAAAAATATTTGCATCAAAATAGCCTATACTTTGAGTATTGTCTTCAAATGCTTAGATTTAACTTATCTTGATTTCTTTTGATGGAATTTTTATCCTATGGTTTTTTTTTTCAGGGGTTACCTGTAATTTACTGTTTTCTGTAGTTAATGTGAATCATTTTCATGAAAAAGATGTAAATACTTACAAGTAGAATTATATGGAATCAGAGGGTTATATTTAGGAATATATGTGCATACATACACATATGCAAATAAGCAGACAATAACAATTAGTGAAAAAAGAGACCCTGAACTTGATGGAGAGTAGGGAGAGGTATATGGGAGTGTTTGGATGGAGGAAAGGGAAGGGAGAAATGATGTATTTATATTATGATCTATTAAAAAGAAAGACTCTTCTCTGACCAAGGTTGAAAAGAGCACAAGTATTACAGAATGAAACTATGGTAAAGGTAGATTTTCAGCACCCTTACCACAAGTACACAAAGGGAGGTCCATATGGAAACTGATAGATTTGAAAATGTGTTTGAGTATAATGATCTTTTCCCTATGTGTATATGTGTAAAATCATGTATAGCTTAAATTTGCAGTATACAGAAAGAAAAAGGAAAGAAACTGTATAAAATTAAGTGACATGGGTTTAGGTAGTGACCAAGAGGATTCATTATTCCTCTCTTGGGTCTCTCTTAAGTTTTCCTATGGTTATAGGCTTTTTAGTGTGCTGAGACCAATTCTAATGTAGCTGAATGTGCCTTGGAGTGTTGCCAAATTGGACTAGAGACAGGAAGTTCAAGCTTCTCACTTTAACCAGAGATTCAAAAGCTCAGAAAGAGGACAGGAAAAAGTAATCCATTTTTTTTTTCTTCTTGTAATGGGGCTTGTCTGAAAAAAAGCTACTTTTGTAAGTGTGAATCAACTTGATGAGGAAATACATCATATGAACTACCTGAGCCCAGAGATTAGTATTGGCATATTGAGATGAAATAGTTCCCGCAGGAAAGGCACTTTCCTGGTCATTTACAGATTTAGGCTCTGGAGTTTGGGGCTCTTCATTCACTCCCTCACACATTCATTCATTTCACTCACTCATTCATAGCAGTTGTTGAGTGCCTGCTGTTTTCTCAGCCGGTCCCCAATTATTCCTTTGAAAGGTGGCCCCCTTGGGGAGCAACTGAAAGGGCTGGTGAGTAGCTTGATATTTTTAAGTTCACTCTGAATACTTCAAATCTGAAGGCTGTCAGAGAGGCCTTTGGAGACAGGCCCATCATTCCTGCCACTGCCTCTGCTGTGACTTTGCAGGGGACTTTCTGCAAATGAAGGGCCAGGGAAAATGTCACCTGTAAGGCTCTGAATTTCCTCCTTCAAGTTCTCAATGTGCGCCTGAGATGGGGCTCACACTGCCTTTGCCTGCTTATCCACATGGAGCCTCTTCCTGCCCTTTTCATTCAGCTTTTTTGTCACGCAGTTCCTTGGCAGTTAACTCCCAGCCTCGCAGGTGTCTGCGTAGGGAGGATTTGATATTCTCGTGAAAGAGCACAAAATAGAGATTTCAAAGACGCATTTCCACAGCAGGCATTCTGGCTGTTTTGATGTCCTTTCATTTGGATAGAAGAGAAGCCAACTTTTTGGTTAAATGAAAATCCATAATTTCCCTGAGAAGTTGTGTATTGGTAAATGTTCCTGTCATTTCATTGTACATTTCCTGTCTGTTAAATATGACCCATCTGTATCTTTACACATAATCCAGGTCTTTAGAGAAGATACCAAGTAAGTAAACAATTTGAGTTATATTACATTGTACTAAGTGGTAGAGCTGACAGAGAAATTTACACATAGATGAGTAACAAGGTACTGTACAGATGCAGTTTGTAGTTTTTTTCTGAGAATTACAAGAACCTGTTGTTTTCCATTTGATTAAATTCATTATTAATCTGAATGGAGAATGTCAGCAAAGAGCAACTTGGAATCAATTATGCATTGCCCTTCTCTAAAAATATTTCTAAAGGAGTACTAATTCCTCAGTTCTCCATCTCAATTAGCAAACATAGATATTGACCTGCACCAGGCCTCTTAGGTGTTTATCAGTTCTCAACTGCAAAGAGAGAATAATAACTAAGTTACAAATTTTAGGCCCCTGTGGGTGAATCTGAAAAGTGAGTATTCATACCTGTGTATTGATTATTAGTAGGGAAAGGTTAAAAGTATTTTTTTAAAAACTGCTAATTTAAAAGGTATCTGACATTATACTGTGCTTCCTTGTACATACATTTGTAGTTTACTGTTTTTCTCAAGGTTGTTTCTTCATATATCTACTAGACAAGCATATATCATCCTATTAAAATCTTTTTACAAGGACTGATTTTACCATCTTCAGCATCCTTCTTCTTCAGAGTGTGATTGGAGTGGGAAACGCCACTGTCTTCCTCAGAGCTTATTATCAATGTAAGACCTCAAGCCCAGCTCTTCACTTACTGGGTCAATCTTCATTTTGGCAAAGTCCTGGGCAGTTTAAATGAACCTTTGGAATTTAAAAAATATGCTCCTCTCCAGAGCTGATTAAAAAAAAAAAAAAACATCGTGAATACTTCCCAACCCTTTTGTTCTTTTTGTGTTCTTTTCCTGTTTGTGACATTATAGTTTCTCTTGTCAGCCAGGCTGCAATCGTCAGTCATTTTTTGTCATCATCATACCTCATGCTCTTGCTAAGCCCACCATGAGACACATCAGGCAATTACACATCTTTAACATCTCTTGATTTTTGTCTTCCCCTTCTCTTCCTACTTCTAATCTTCTTGTTCAAAGGATACTAAGCTTTCATAATGTATTTAGTGTTCTGTTTTCCCCCTCTGGTTTTTTTCTTTTTGTTTCTTTGCAGCACTGGAGATTGAAAGAAACACCCACGCATGCTAAACAAATATTACGCCATTGAACTTTTTGTTTGCTTTCTATTTTGAGACAGGTTCATATTAAGTTTTCCTGTGTTGCACAAAGGGTCCTTGGACTTGTCCTCTTCCTGCCTCAATCTATTGAGTAGGTAGGGGTACACTATAAGGCCTGATTTCTGCTCAGAAATATTCATCAACTTCTTGTTGCCTACACAAAAAATGTTTAAGCCCTTTAGTATGACTTTCAGTATCCCATGTAATATTGCCAAAAGTACCCCTGACATTTTGTCCCAGACTCTTCCCATTGACCTTTCAGCCCTTTCAGGTAATTTTTCTTACTAAACATCACTGCTGCTATGTTTTTGTTTATATCTGAAGTGCCCATTTCATGAAATCTCAGATACAAACATTCACTCCTTTCAAGGCCTTATAAAATCCTCCTTTGTTCTTTCCCACCACTGAGCATGCACTTCTACTGCATTATTAGAACATCCCTGCTCTCTACTCTGCCCTGGTGAACTTTGCATTTATACCTTCAACACCCTGAGTAATGCTCAAGTCCTTGAAGGCAGGAACAGTGTCTTTCTTGTTCATCCTATAACTGGCTACAATGCCTAGCTAAGTGGATTTTTTTCCTGTTTTGTTTTTTACAAAAAATGGATATTCAATTAATGCATAATGAATGCAAATGAATAGAAAGAAAGGAGATTAGCTGTTATATTTCCAGATAGAGACACTCTAGCTATCAGCAAACATTTGTCAAAATATGTGTTAAAAGCAGCTAGTGGCATTAACAGCCCATGGCACAGAACAAATGCAGTTAACTGCTAGGATTAATTGTATTTTATTACTTCTACAATCAGGTATTCCTTCAATGTCTTCTAGTTTCTGGATTTACTTATCTAAGTCTTCCTTTGTACTTTTTCACAGTATACAATGTTCTTTTGCCTTTTGTCATCACAGCTAAGTGAGGCTTAGATATCTCACAACACCAGTAATCCTTCCATGTAACATGAGATAGAGTATTTTAAAAGTCACTGTGCAGTGGCCTGTATGCTCAGGAAAACTTAGCTTGATGATTTCTGACAACCATCTTCCATAAGACTCTGTACAAAGATGAGAGAACATCTTAACCTGTAACATTGTAACTTACATGTATTACAGGAAGACAAACTGCAACCTTTTGTCATGATTCTGCCTTACTTAGTGTGCTCTGTGGTTTCTTTGTGTTAAGGTGCTAATAACATGATACTAATACTCTCTTTACCATAATGACCATTCATGGAAAGCCTACTGTATGCTGTAAAAGAATGCTCTTGTTTTTCACACTTAATATGTATCACAAGATATCAAGTTCAGTCTTTATGTGAATCAATTAGAGCTTAGGAAGAAATTGTTTCACTTAGTCATAGACACATCATGGCCTGCAGAAACTAAGGATTGAAACTTTTGCCAGACTGATTTAAGTGCCTACATTCTCATATCATCAGTGTTGGAGAGAATAATAATCAGATAATTTTCTGTCTGACAAAGCATTCTGATCCAGGAAAAGAAAGAGAAATTTGGTGGAACATTTCTGATAGATTCAAAGTGATGAAGTCTGTTTCTCCCTCCCTCCATGTGTGTTATGAGCCTTATCTTCCTTATAGGCAACAACCATGAATTCCACTATCCAAATTGTCTTCTCATGCCCACCTGTTCTTGCTAGACCCCTTAGATTCCTCAATGTTTTTCTTAAGGACATTAGGTATTCTATTTCTGCTTTAGGTTCCCTCATTACTTGGCATGTGACAAAACCCCATTTATTTGTTTGTTTGCTTTTCATTTCTGTTACCTCTTGGCCTTGAAGATCTACACATTTTCACCCAGTAATCACATTAGCTAGTCTCCATGGTTTCAGTCTCTCTCTCCCCATCTCTCTCCCACTCTCTCTCCCCTTCTCTAATGATGAAACAAAGGACTCACGCATTCTAGACAATCCTCCAAAACTGATCTATACCTTTATCTCTAATTCAGCTGTTGAATTCTCCAGTGAATGCTTATGGCAACAATGGAATGTATATTTCAGTAAAAGCAGCAAGCACTCTATCTTAGCAGTCTTTCTGTTGGCCTTTAGAGTGAACAGTTTCTTCTCTGATATTGTCTTCATTTGGGCTGTACCTTTTGCAGTTTCTGTTCTTCAGCTCAGCTTACTGGCCCTAGTAGTTTGTAATTCTTAAGGTTACCATAAAGATTTCCTTGGCCGCAGGGTAGTCCAAAGACTTCTCTCCCTGCCCATTATGATTTGAAACTGTCACAATATTTAAAGAAGATTTATTTCTTTTTATATTACATGTATGGGTGTGTTGCCTACATGTGTGTCTGTGCACATATGTATACAGTGCCCAAAGAGATCAGAAGGTTGAGTCAGACTCCAGTAACTGGAGTTATGGTTAACTGAGAACTGCCATAGCAGGTGCTGGACATTGAACCTGGGTCCTCTGGAAGAGCAGCTAGTGATCTTAATTATTGTACCAACAGTCTAGTCCCAAACTAACATAATGTTTAAATAGAGGCCTTACATCTTTAAGATTCAGTTCCTCTTACATTTTGTCCTGCATCAGGCAGAATCTGTTATTACAGCATGGTCAAACCTCTGACAAATGTTTTTATCTATGGTGGAGGAAAACGGGAGGCACTTTGGGTACTTGGCAAGACCTTTTGTAGTGTTATCTTCACCTTAAGAATGACTAAATATAATTGTTTGTTTGCTCATCTAAATTGAGATTTTTGGATCAGAATTTGAGTACAATATCTCCACAGAGCCATTTGCTTTGCTGTATAGTGACTATTTTTTTTATTTCACTCTCTTTTATCCTCTTAATTTACACAGTAATGCTTTTTTCATGTCGTTCAAAGGATTTTTACAACTCCAATTAAATAAAGAAGCTAATGAAGAGGCTTAACTGCAAACTAAGTGTTAGCCTTAATAAAGCTCTCAACTCTTTGCAATTTGCTTACCACTATAATTGCACCACTAGAGTCTCATTTTTGAACTTAGAGTATAGACTATTAATTTAACACCAGATATACTCACCCTTCCCCCAGTAGGTTAACAGTCCATCAATAATGTATATTAGTCTCCTTTGTGACAAAATGTAAATTTTGGATTCTCAAGTGTTGGAAGATGACCAGGCATTGTCTCGGAACATCTAACCAATAATGACAAACTTTATATTCCTGTTGTTTTACGGGACTATCCAGAGGGAAAGTGGAAGAACATTTATTGATGGGTGTTTTGCATTTGATGCATGAAAACAAATTATATGGACTAAAATATGTGAACACAGTATGACACTCTAGCTACTAATTCTTCCATAAAATTTCTATCTCAGTGCCCCCAAGATAGTCAGGAGTCAGTAAAAACCACTTCTTGACAGATACAGAGCAATTTGAAATAAATTGACATGTATTTTGACCATTCTTTCTATTCTAATAGTTTAATAACTACATAACACTTTAGAATATTTGCATTCATAAGCTATATCATAAAAAGAAAAGGATAAATATATTTCTGCATGTATACGATTTAGTTGTATTGTAGAAAACTCAAAGTGTTTTCAGTAGCTACTGGCCCTGCCATCTCACTCTTGCCAGTGATAATGTCTTCCCACTAGCTATCTCCAAATATAAACCATTATTTTTAATAGGACTCTTCCAACAATGAAATTGCTTATGAATAACAACTTCTATAGCACAGCCTTGTGGTTAGTTCTATGGCAGTTACACACACACACACACACACAGAGAGAGAGAGAGAGAGAGAGAGAGAGAGAGAGAGAGAGAGAGAGAGAGAGAGAGAGACACGCATGCACAAAAAGAGGCAAGTGAATGAAACATTCACTAGGAAGGTATGTTTTTCTTTGTTTTAAGCTAAATCTTCTCCAGCTAATTTTGTATGTTTTCATGACTTTACACGGTAACTAGTCATATGTAAAATAACAACAGATATAATCTATAGATACAATTTGCAAATTCTCTTGGCTTTTTAGTAATACATTTTTATTAATTTTTGTTTTGGATTTTTAAAAACCATATTTTTTTTTAATTTTTGAGATTACAGTATAATACATTTCTCCCTTCCCTATTCCCTCTCCAAACCTCCTATTTACCTTTTCTTGTTCTTTTTCAAATTCATAGCCACTTTTTTCACTAATTTCTGTCACATGCATGAATCTACATACATACAAATTCCTAATTATAACCTACTCAGTGTGTATAATATAATATTTCTCGATGTATATTTTCAGGGCTGACCATTTGGTACTGGACAACCAGTTGGTGTGCTCTTCCTTGGGAAAACTGTTTCTCCCACTCTTATCATTCCTATAGTTCTTTGTGTATAGCTGAGGTCTCATGAGGTTTCTCCATCCACTTGGCTTGTCCATTTGTGTCATCCTTGTTCAGCTCACATTTGGGCGGTCATGATGATGAGATTTCATGAGTCTAGCTTATGTCTTTACTAGAAGACATAATCTCACAGTGAGATCCCTGTTCTTCTGACTCTTACAGTCTTTCTTTCCTCTCTTCCTCAGTGTACATTGAGCGTCAGGTTTGGAAGGGTTTTGGAGATGTAGATTCACTAGAACTGAGCTCCACAACTCTGCATTTTCATCACTTGTGCTCTTCTGCAATAGTCTTGATCTGATGTAGAGAGAAGTTTCCTTGATAAGGAGTGAAAACTACATTTATCTGTGTTTATAAGGACAAATAATTCAAATATAGTTAGGGATTATGCTGGTTTACTAAAGTGGTGGATGTACATTCTCATCCAAGATCCATGGAGTATCACTGGTACTAAGTACTTGACTAGGTTTCCAGATCCAGGCATGAGTTCCCTCTTGTTGAGAAAAATCTTAAATCCAATTAAAGAGCTGTTGATTACTACCAGTGTATGAGTGCCACTACTACATCCTTAGGGTTATTGTGACATGCTGGTCATTATTGTGGTTCATAGGTGTCATAACTGGGTAAGACAGTGGGTTGCTTCCTCCTTTAGAAACTTGCATGGCGCCTTCTAGTGCCATGGAAACTAATCTTCATCGATGATACTTTCAGTTCAGTTCCTTCTCAGAGCACCTGGGCCCTGTGTATGAAGTGCTTAGTATTTGCAGGTATAGGGTCTTACCTTCCACCTCTGGGGAGGAGGACAACCAAGGGCAATATTAATAGCCTGTATGTTTGTGGTGTGCCGTGGACAGCCATGACCAAACTACTCAAAAAAGGGCTTCTCATGTCTAGTACTGGGGTTTTTATAAGATAGCCTTTGCCTTTTGGAAATATCATTGTCAGCCCAGATGATAAGTTCACTTAAAGTAGATTCATGTATTTATATACAGAATTATGCACAATATATGTTTTTAAGGATAAATAGTTAATGGTAGGTTTCCTTATGAGTTTTTCAAATATAATTACTGCTATTTCACCCTCTTTCTATATTTATCTCCCTCCTCCATCTAATGAGATGTCCCCTTTTCTCATTTTCCTGATCAGATCACTTATATTTTGATATTCCACTCGCTATTGTTCCCCCATCCCCCTACCCCAGCAATGGTTCCTTTTCAGTTTCCTAGTTTCTGTAATTGCTCCAGGATAGGTACTCATATCTGAAGATTTGGAGTTAGGAGTCATTAGATGAAAGAGAGCCCACAACACTAGTCTTTCTGGGACTTGGTTACCTCACTTATACGATATTTTCTAGTTCCATCCATTTGCCTACAAAGCACATGATTTCTTTTCTTTACAGCTGAGTGGTACTCCAAACTGTGTGTGTAGGCACAACATTTACATTATACATTCATAAGTTAATGGACATTTTAGTTGTTTTCATTTCCTAGCTATTGTGAATAGAGCAGCAATGAACATGGCAGAGTATCTATGCAGTAGGATGTCCTTTGGGCATATTCCAAGGAGTGGTAAAGATCGGTCATAGCATAGTTTTACTTTTAGCTTTTTGAAATTTATTAACACTGATTTCCATAGTGGCTGCACCAGTTTCCAATCGCACAAACAGTGAATGGAGTTCCCTTTTCTGAAAATCCTCTCCAGGATTTGTTGTTGGTTGTTTTGTTGATACATGCCATTCTGACTAGGATTAGACAAGATCTCAAAGTTACTTTTATTTGTATTCCCCTAAGTGTTAGGTATGGCAAACATTTTTTTGAAATGGTGCTTTTTCAATTAATTTTCTTCATTTATTTTACATACCAACCACAGTTTCCCCTCCCTCCTCTCTTCCCATCCCCTTCCCCCACCCCCATCCACCCATAATCCAGCTCCATTCAGAAAGCCACAGGTATCTGATGGAAGTCAACAAAGCATGGCACATTTTGGAAAATCTCTGTTCAGGATTCAGACCCATTTTTTGAATGGGCCATTTTTTTATTGTTTTTTTAGCTTTTTATATATTCTGAATATTAGTTCTATGTCAGACACATAGCTAGGGAAGATTCATTCCCATTCTGTGGGTTTCCTCTTCACCTCATTGCTTGTTTCTTTAGCTGTGCAGAAGCATTTTAGTTTCATAAAGTGCAACATGTCAGTACTTGGCCTTAATTCTTGGGTAGATGGGGTCCTGCTCAGAAAGTCCTTTCCTACACCTATGTCATGTAGGGTACTACCTATATTTTCTTCCAGTCATTCCATTGCTTAGGTTTTACATTTAGGTCTTTGATCCATTTGCAGGTAATTTTTGTGCAAAGTGATAGATACGGGTCTAATTTTATCCTTCTACATGTGGACATCCAGGTTTCTCAGCACCATTTGTTAAAGATGTTTTCTTTTCTCCAGTTTATGTTATTGGCATCTTTGTCAAATATTAAGTGACAGAAGTTACATGTGCTCATATTTGGGTCTTTTATTTTGTTCCATTGGGCTACATGTCTCCTTTTGTTCCAATACCATATTGATTTTTTTAGTATGGTGCTATAATAAATCTTAAGATCTGGAATTGTAATCTCTCTAGCATTGTTACTTTTGACCAGGATTATTTTGACTATCTAGGGTCTTTTGTGGTACCATATGAAATTTAGGATTTTTTCTACTTCTGTGAATAATGAGATGGGGATTTTGATTAGGATTGCATCGAACCTGTAAATAGTTGTTGGTAGCACAGTCATTTTCAGAACATTAATTCTGTCATTGTGTATATGTACAACATTTTCTTTATCCATTCTTCAGTTGAAGGGCAATCCATGAGCATAGGGTATCCTTCTATTTTCTAATGTTTTTCTTTTTCTTCAGAGGTTCAAAGTTTGCATTGTGGAAGTACTTCACTTCCTTGATTAGGTTTGTTGATAGATCTTTATTCTCTTTGAGGCTCTTGTGAATGATAGTATGTCCATGATCTCCATCTCCTGTGTTTGTTGTTAAAGTATAGAAAAGCTATAGGTTTGTGGAAGTTGATTCTCTGTCCTACAACATTGCTAAACTTGTTTATCATCTGTAGAAGTTTTCTGGATGACATTAAATGATATTTGTATTTATTCTGCATTTTTTTCAAAAAGAATCTTTGGTTAGATTAAACATGGAGTACAGAGTTATTAAATAATTCCTTACATCTTCCCTCTAGGTTTTATCTACTATTAACATTTTGCATTAGTATAGCACATTTATTATGGTAAATGAACCATATTAGTATATTATTAACTGAATCTGATTTCACTGTTTTATATTCTTCAGTTCTTGACTTTTTTATTATATCTACCTACCATTATAGAATGGTACAGAATCACTTAATTCTCCTAACAGTCACTTGCATTCCATTTATTTATCCATACATCTTTCCACTTCAAACATCAGCAAAACTAGTCCTTGGAACTTTCTTCATAATTTTTCATTTCCAAGAACATTACATATTAGGATCACACTGGACATGGTCATTTCAGATTAATTTCTTTTGTATGGTAATGCAAGTTGAAAGTTTCTCTATCTCTAACATTATATTTCATTTCTTCTTACTGTTGAGTACTATTTCATTATGTAGATGGGTTGTAATTTATTTATCCATTCACTGAACACTGAAATGTGTGTTGGTTGATCCTAAATTCTAGAAATTATGAGTAAGAAAGGTGTTATAAGTGTTTAGTTCAGTTTTTATTGTGTGAACACAAGTTTCAATTCACTGGAGTAAATATTAAACAGAACAACTGCTTAGTCATATAGTAATATTATATTAAATTTTCTAGAAAATTACCTAACTTTTCTAAAATGCATTTTGCATTTGCAACCATTTTATGTTCTATCTTTAATGAATGAGAGACCCTTATGCTCCACATTTTGACAGAATTTAATATCCCTAGAGTAGTATCTCATTGTAGTAATACCCCATTGTGTGCTAGTATATAATATTCAAATCTTCCATAAACCCAAAATTGCCAACTGTATTTTTTTTCAATTTTTATTGTATTTTAAATTCATTAACTATATACATTATAAAGTATACTGATGTTTTTTTATGTTATAGCAAGAAATGATGAAATCAAGTTAATCCCATGCATACACTTTTGGTAAGGAAATGTTTAAAATCTACTCTTTCCACTGTTGAAATTCATGATGCATTATTAAATATAGTCCCTACATTGTAACATAGATTGCTAAAGTTTATTCCTCATTTCAAACTAAAAAATTGTGCTCTTTGATGTAGGTCCTTTTTTCCCAGTTACTACTGCTTCCTAGCTTCTAACCATAGTTTAGTTATACATTGATTCCAAATTAAAGGAAGACTGTGCCATATTTGTCTGTTTGTATTTGGGTTATTTTACTTAAGATACTGTCCTCCAGTCCTATCCATTATGTTAAAAAAAAATTAAAAGAAATTCATTACACATGTATTTATTTTATTATGGATGTATGTGTGTGTTCATGCATGTGTGTGTGTGTGTGTGTGTGTGTGTGTGTGTGTGTGTGTGTGCATACTATGAAGTTCAGAAGACAACCTGAAGGGCCTAGATACTCTTTCTACCAAGTGAGGCCTGGGGATAGAACTTAGGTCATCAGGCTCTAAGCTGTCTTCTAGCCCAGGATTTTCTTCTTTTTAAAAGTGCAGTAGTATTTTATTATGTACACACATAATCTCTTACAATGGTATGATTTATGATTTTTTTCAACATTATTGTGATACAAAAGCAATGTGTGTTTAACAGCAAGTATATTTTTGAAATTTTTAATCTGATCACTTGCAAAAATATCAATTTGTGGTATAATGCTGAAGAGTACCAGCAAGTTACTATTCCCCAGCCATCCACAAGATCATAAGGAGAAATTATTGATAATCTACAGTGTCTAAATAAGCCGTGATGTTCAAAAGATCAAGTGGTTTAAATGGTGTTTTTAATTCTTCTTTCATATATTACCTCCCAATCACAGTTTCCCTCCCCCAGTCTCTCCCTTCCCACCTTTTCTCTCCCACAGATGCCCCCTCCATCTCCCCTCAGAAAAGAGCAAGTCTCCCAAGGATATCAACCAAACATAGCATAATATGCTACATAAGACCAGGCACATATCACCACATTAAGGCTGGACGAGGTGACTCAGTAGGAGGAAGAGGGTCTCACAAGCAGGCAAGAGAATCAGAGACAGCTCCCACTCCCACTGTTAGGAGTCCCATAAGAACACCAAGCTACTCAGCCATAATATATATGTAAAGAATCTAGGTCAGATGCCCAGAAGCTCCCTGATCTCTATGAGACCCCATGAATCCCTATCAGTTGATTCTGTGGGCCTTATTTTCATGGTGTCCCTGAAACTTCTGGTTCCTCTGATTCTTCCTTCGCTGGCTCTGCATGACTCTTAAGCTCTGCCCAATGTTTAGCTGTGGGATTCTGCATCCACTCCCATCAGTTGCTGGGTAAAGTCTCTCTGATCTCTTAGATGATGATTCTGCTGAGCTCCAGTCCCAGAACACTCTACAGGCAGGACAAACAGTAAGTCGAAGGTTTTGTGGCTGGTTTGGTATTCCAAACCTACCACTTGAGGACTTGCCTGGTTACGGAAGGTGGTGGGTTCAGGCTCCATGTCCCCCATTACTAGGAGTCTTTGCTAGGGTTGCTCTCATAGATTCCATGGAGTTTACATTGCACTAGGTTTCTACCTCATCCCCAAAATGCACCCCCAATTCCAGTCTTTTCTCCTTCCCTCACCACAACTTGATCCCTCCTGCTTCCAGGCTCACCCACGCACAGTCCACCTGCAAAAATCTATTTTATTATCCCTTCCCAATAATATCTTTCCACCACCACCCCTTAAGCTCTCCTTCTTTTTCAGCCTATCTGAGTCTGTGGACCTCAGCATGGTTACCATTTAGTCCACAGCAAATAGCCACTTATACGTGAGTACATACCATGTTTGTCTTTCTGTGTCTGGATTACCTCACTCAGGATGAGGTTTTCAAGTTCTGTCCAATTGGCTGCAATTTTCATGGTGCCATTGTTTTTAACAGCTGAGTAATACTCCACTGTGTAAATGTACCAAAATTTTTTATCCATTCTTTAGTTGAGGGACATCTAGGTCATTTTCAGTTTCTGGTTATTATGAGTAAAGCTGCGATGAACATAGTTGAACAAGTGTCCTTGTGATAGGACAGAGAATCATTTGGGGACATAACCAGGAGTGGTAAAGCTGTGTTTTGAGGTAATCAATTCACAATTTTCCCAGAAACTGTCATATTGATTTCCAAAGTGGCTGTATAAGTTTGCACTCCCAAGAGCAGTTGAGGGGGGTCCTCTTACACTAGGTCCTTGTGAGCATGAGCTGTCAGTTGTGTTTTATATCTTAGCCATTCTGAAAGGTGTAAAATGGAATCTCAAAACAGTTTTGATTTTCATTTCTGTGATGGCTAAGGATGTTGAATATTTCTTTAAGTGCTATTTGGCCATTTTGGCTTCTCTGTTGAGAATTCTCTATTTAGATCTGTGCCTCATTTTTTTAATTGGACTATTTAGTTTGCTGTTGTCTAATTTCTTGAGTCCTATATATTTTGGATATTAGGCCTCTGTCAGATGTGGAGTTGGTTAAAATCTTTTCCTATTCTGTGGTCTGCCTGTTTGTCCTATTGAAAGTATCCTTATCCTTACAGAAGCTTTTCAATTTCACGAAGTCCCATTTATTACTGGTTGACCTTACTACCTGTGTTATTGGTGTTCTGTTCAAGAAGTTATATCCTGTGCCAATGTGTTCAAGGCTTTTCCTCAATTTCTCTTCTATCAGGGTCAGTATATCTGTTTTTATGTGAACTCTTTGATCCACGTGGACTTCAGTTTTGTGCACGGTGATAGATATGGATCTATGTGCATTCTTCTACATACAGACATCCAGTTGGACCAGTAGCATTTGCTGAAGATGCTTTCTTTTATTTTTTCATTTTATGATGATTTTGCCTTCTTTATTGAAAATCAGGTGACCATAGATATGTGGATTCATGTCTCAGTATTTGATTAGATTCCATTGATCAACCTGATTGTTTTTGTACCAATACCATGAAGTTTTTATTAATACAGCTCTATAGCACACCTTAAAATTAGGGATGATGGTATCTCCAGAAGTTCTTTTATTGTACAGAATTGTTTTAACTACCCTGGGTTTCTTGTTTTTCCATATGAAGTTGAGAATTGTGCTTTCAAGTTCTGTAAAGCATTGTGTTGGAATTATGAGGGAGATTGCATTGAATATGTATATTTCCTTTGGTAGGATGACAATTTTTGTTATGTTAATCCTACTGATCCATGAGTATGAGAGATCTTTCCATCTTCTGATATCTTCACAATTTCCTTCTTCAAAGTCTTTAAGTTTTTGTCACACAGCTCTTTGACTTACTTGGATAGAGTTACACCAAGATAGTCCACATTATTTGTGGCTATTGTGAAGGGTATTGTTTCCCTGATTTCTTTCTCAATCCATTTGGCATTTGTATATAAGAGGGATACTGATTTTTTTTCTTAGTTAATCTTGTATCCAACTATATTGCTAAAGGTGTTCATCAGCTGTAGGAGATCCCTGGCAGAATTTTTCAGGTCACTTATGTACACTCTCATATCATCTACAAATAGCAATACTTTGACTTCTTCCTTTGCAATTTGTATCCCCTTGATTTTCTTGAGCTGTCTTATTGCTCTAGCCAGAACTTCAAGTCTATATTGAATAGATATGGGAAGAGTGGACAATCGTTTCTTGTTTGTGATTTTAGTGGAATTGTTTTGAGTATCTCTCCATTTAATTTGACGTTGGATGCTGGCTTGCTGCAAATTGCCTTTATTATGTTTAGGTATTTCTCTTGTATTCCTAATCTCTCCAAGACTTTTATCATGAAGCAGAGCTAGATTTTGTCAAAGGTTTTTTTCAGCATCTGATAAGATGATCATGTGGGTTTTTTTTCTTTCAGTTTGTTTATATGGTGGATTACATTGACAGATTTTCACATGTTGAACCATACCTAAATCTCTGGGATAAAGCCAACTTGATCATGGTGGATGATCTTTCTGATGTGTTCATGCATTCAATTTGAGTATTTTATTGAATATTTTTGCATCTATGTTCATGAGGGAAATTGTTCTATAATTTTCTTTCTTTGTTGAGTCTGTGTAGTTTGGGCATCAGGATGACTATGGCCTCATAAAATCAATTTGGCAATGTTCCTTATGTTTCTATTTTGTGGAAAAATTTGAGGAGTATTGGTACTAGCTCTTCTTCAAAAGTCTGATAGAATTCTACATTAAAACCGTCTGTCCCTGGTTTTTTATTGTTTGAGAGACTTTTAATGATTGCTTCTATTTCCTTAGGGGTTGCATGTCAATTTAAATTGTTTAGCTAATCTTGCTTTAACTTTGGTAAGTGGCAGCTATGGAGGAAGTGGTCCATTTCTTTTAAATTTTCCAATTTTGTGGAGCACAGGTTTTTGAAGTATATCGTGATGATTCCCTGGATTGCCTCAGTGTCTGTTGCTATGTCTCCCTTTTCATTGCTGATTGTGTTAATTTGGATGCTCTCTCTCTCTCTCTCTCTGCCTTTTGGTTAGTTTGGGTAAGGGTTTGTCTGTCTTCTTGATTTTTCTCAAAGAACCAACTCTTTGTTCCATTGATTCTTTGTATTCTTCTCTTTGTTTCTATTTTATTGATTTCTTCCCTCAGTTTGATTGTTTCCTGCTATCTACTCCTCTTGGCTATGTTTGCTTCGTTTTGTTCTAGAGCTTTCAGGTGTGCTGTAAAAGTTGCTAGTATGAGATCCCTGCAATTTCTTTATGAAGGCACTTATTGCTATGACCTTTCCTCTTAGCACCTCTGTCATCATGTCCCATAAAGTTAGGTATGTTATGCATTCATTTTCATTGAATTCTAGGAAGTCCTTGGTTTCTCTCTTTATTTCTGCCTTGAGAGAGTAGTCAATTGGCAGGGAGCTGCTGAGTTTCCATGAGGTTCTATGCTTTATGTTGTATCTGTTGGTGCTGGTATCCAGCTTTAATCTGTGGTGGTGTGGTAGGGTACAGGGGATTATTTCAATTTCCTTGTATGTGTTGGGACTTGCTTTGTAACTGAGTATGTGGTGAATTTTGGAGAATGTTCTGTGAGGTGCTGAGAAAAAAATATATTCTTTCATGTTTGGGTGAAATGTTCTGTAGATATCTGTTAGGTCCATTTGATTCATAATGTCTGTTAGCTCCAATATGTCTCTGTTTAGTTTTGTCTGGATGGTCTGCCCATTGGTGAGAGTGGGGTATTGAAGTCTACCACTATAAATGTGTGAGGTTTGATATGTGATTAAAGCCTCAGTAATGTTCCTTTTACAAATGTTGGTGCCCTTGCATTAGTACATAGATGTTAAGAATTAAAATGTCATCTTGGTGGATTTTTACTTTGATGACTATGAAATGCCCTTCTCCATCTCTTTTGACTAAATTTGGTTTGAAATCTATTTTATTGGATATTAGAATAGCTACACCAGGTTGATTCTTACATAATTTTTCTTGGAAAATCTGATGTAATGTCTGTCTTTGATGTTGAAGTGTGTTTCTTGCATGTAGCATAATGATTGATTAAGTTTTCATATCCATTCCTTTAGTCCATGTCTTTTTATTAGGGAATTTAGTCCATTGATACTGAGCCATATTAATGACCAATGATTGTTAATTCCTGGTGTTTTGGTGGTGGTGGTGGTGGTTGTGTATATGTATGTGTGTGTGCGTGTGCATGTGTGTGCGCACGCACACACGTACGCGCGCATGTATGTGTATGTTATGTGTATATGTGTGTATGTATGTATGTATGTATGTGCGTGTGTTTCCCTTGTTTGGATTTTGCTGGTGTTTTTATGGGTGTAGTTAACCTCCTTGGGTTAGAATTTTCCTTCTAGCACCTTCTATAGGACTGTATTTGTGGATAGATACTGGGCAAATTTGACTTTGTCATGGGATGTCTTCTTTTCTCCATCTATCGTGATTGAAAGTTTTGCTGGGTATAGTAATCTGGGCTGGCATCTATGGTCTCTTTGAGTCTGTGAGATGTCTGTCCTTCTGGCTTTTAAGAATGCCTGTTAAGAAGTCAGGAGTAATTCTAATAGGTCTGTCTTTATATTTTACTTAGCCTTTTTCCATTACAGCTTTTAGTATTCTTTCTTTGTTCTGTATATTTAGTCTTTTGATTATTATGTGGCAAGGGGACTTTCTTTTCTCATCCAATCTATTTGGTATTCTGTAAGATTCTTGTACACTATACAGGCTCAGCGGTGGCCCACAGAGGTAGACAGGCCCAGCGGCAGCCCGCAGAGGTAGGCGGGCCAGGCGGTGGAGACAAGCAGATGCAGGTAGGCCCGCTGCAGTGGCCTGCAGAGGTAGACAGGCCCGGCAACGGCGGCCCACAGGGACATTCAGGCCCGGCAGCAGCTGGCAGAGACATACAGGCCCAGCGGCGGCCCACAGAGGTAGACAGGCCTGGTGGTGGAGACAAGCAGACTCAGGTAGGCCTGTGGCGGCCTGCAGAGGTAGACAGGCCCGGCGGCAGCGGCCGACAGGGACATTCTGGCCCAGCGGCAGTACGCAGAGGTAGACTGGCCTGGTGGCAGTGACAAGCAGAGGTAGGTAAGCCAGCGGCGGCAGCTGGCAGCTGACAGAAACACACAGGCCTGGTGGTGGCCCACAGAGGCAGACAGACCCAGTGGCAGCTGACAGGGACATACAGGCCCAACAGCGGACCACAGAGGTAGACAGGCCAGGCCATGGAGACAAGCAGACGCAGCATGGAACAGGGACGCCTCTAACCCCAACACCCGGGGAGGAAGCTATCTCTGTGGGATGGAACAAGAATGAATCTGAACACTCCGTCTGAGGACAACCCAGGGCCCAGCTGCTGATCCTGCAAAACCCAACAACTTGGAGGTGTTGGTGAGACTACCCCGCTCAACTGAAACCCATCTGGGAGAGGATTCAGATGCCTACAGTCTGAAGTCTGAAGAAACAATATCAGCTGAGGAGTTGACGAATGAACAAATCGTGACCTGGGAACACAGAAGAAGGGGCTGCCAGCCACTAAACCAGATCACCAGAATCATAAGTATATACTTCACCAACTGAGATCACCTGCCCCTGAAGAAATAGCCCAATAGCACCAATTTAACCAAGAATTTCTACTAAACCAGGACTAAAAATTAGAACAAGAGAGGCACTCTCAGACACAGATAACACCTGCACCGCACAGAGGAAGAGATGAGTAGATGCCAGTGCAAAAATACAGGCAACAATATAAAGACCTATATGGCAACATCAGAACTTAGTGATTCTACACCTGAAAGACCTGAACATACCATGACAGAAGAAACAGAAGAAATCAACCCTAAAAATGACTTTAAGAAGATGATAGAGGCCCTTAAAGAAGAAATAAAACATTCCCTCAAAGAGGAAATAAAAACTTTCCTTAAAGAGGAAATGAAAAACTTCATTAAAGAGGGAAAAAAAACTTCCCTTAAAGAGGAAATGAAAAATTCCATTAAAGAGGAAATAAAAAAACTCCCTTAAAGAAATGGAAGAAAAAAACAAACAAAAAATGGGAAGAAATAAAAGAAAGCCAAGAAAAAGCAATTAAACAGATGAAAGAAACATTCCAAGATCTGAAAAATGGATTTGAGACAATAAAGAAAACACATGCTGAGGGAATGCTGGAAATAGAAATCCTGACTAAAGGAACAGGAACTACAGAAACAAGCATAACCAGCCAATTAAAAGAGATGGAACAGAGAATCTCTGACACTGAAGACACAATAGAGAAAATAGATTTGTCAGTCAAAGAAAACACTAAAGACAAAAAAGTCGTAACACAAAATGTCCAGGAAATTTGGGACACCATAAAAAGACCAAACCT
Source organism: Peromyscus leucopus (assembly GCF_004664715.2). Classification (NCBI taxonomy): domain Eukaryota; kingdom Metazoa; phylum Chordata; class Mammalia; order Rodentia; family Cricetidae; genus Peromyscus; species Peromyscus leucopus. The sequence continues at coordinate 115,432,306 of NC_051083.1, forward strand.
AAGAATAATAGGGATAGAAGAAGGAGAAGAATACCAACTCAAAGGCACAGAAAATATATTCAACAAAATCATAGAAAAAAACTTTCCTAACCTAAAGAAAGAAATACCTATGAAGATACAAGAAGCTTACAGAACACCGAATAAGCTGGATCAAAAAAAAAAAAAGTCCCCTCACCACATAATAATCAAAACACTAAACACACAGAACAAAGAAAAAATATTAAGAGCCGCAAAGGAAAAAGACCAAGTAACATATAAAGGCAAACCCATCAGAATAACACCAGACTATTCAAAAGAGACTATGAAAGCTAGAAGATCATGGACAAATCTCATGCAGACACTAAGAGACCACGGATGCCAACCCAGATTATTATACCCAGCAAAACTCTCAATCACCATAAGCAGAGTAAACAAAATATTCCAGGATAAAACCAGATTTAATCAATACCTGTCCACAAACCCAGCCCTACAGAAAGCACTAGAAGGGAAAAGCCAACCCAAAGAAACTAAACACATCCATGAAAAATCAAGAAATAGATAATCCCACACCAGCATACACCACAGAAGGACAACACAACACAACCACAAAAAAATAACAGGAATTAACAATCACTGGTCATTAATATCCCTCAATATTAACGGTCTCAACTCACCTATATAAAGACACAGGCTAACAGAATGGATAAGAAAACAGGATCCATCCATCTGCTGCCAACACACCTTAACTTCAAAGACAGACACTACTTCTGAGTAAAGGGCTGGGAAAAGGCTTTCCAAGCAAATGGACCTAAGAAACAAGCTGGTGTAGCTATCCTAATATCTAATAAAATAGACTTCAAACTAAAATCAATCAAAAGAGATCAGGATGGACATTACAAATTTCTCAGGGGAAAAATCCACCAAGATGAAGTCTCGATTCTAAACATTTATGCTCCAAATACAAAAGCACCCACATTAATAAAAGAAACACTACTAAAGTTTAAAACACAGATCAAACCCCACACATTAGTAGTGGGAGATTTTAACACACCACTCTCACCAAAAGACAGATCTACCAGACTGAAACTTAACAAAGAAATAAAGGACCTAACAGATGTTGTGACTCAAGTGGACTTAATAGATATCTAAAGAACATTCCATCCTAACACAAAAGAATATACCTTCTTCTCAGCACCCCATAGAACCTTCTCAAAAATTGACCATATGCTTGGACACAAAACAAATCTCAACAGATACAAAAAATTGGAATAACCTCCTGTATCTTATCAAACCACCATGCCTTAAAGTTAGACCTCAACAACAAAAATTATAGAAAACCCACAAACTCATGGAAACTGAATAATGCCCACCTGAAACATCAATGGGTCAAGGAAGAAATGAAAACAGAAATTAAAGAGTTCCTAGAATTCAATGAAAATGAAAATACAACATACCCAAACTTATGGGACACTATGAAAGCAGTGCTAAGAGGAAAATTCATAGTTCTAAATGCACACATAAAGAAAATGGAGCAATCCCATACCAATGAATTAACAGCACAACTGAAAGCTCTAGAACAAAAAGAAACAAACTCACCCAGGAGAAATAGACACCAGGAAATAATCAAATTGAGGGCTGAAATCAACAAAATAGAAAACAACAGAACAATACAAAAAAATCAATGAAACAAAGGGTTGGTTCTTTGAAAAATCAACAAGATAGACAAACCCCTAGCCAAATTAACCAGAAGGCAAAAAGAGAGCACCCAAATTAACAAAATCAGAAATGAAAAGGGAGACATAACAACAGACAACAAGGAAATCCAGAGAATCATCAGATCATACTTCAAAAACCTGTACTCCACAAAAATGGAAAACCAGGAAGAAATGGACAATTTTCTGGATAAATACCACATACCAAAATTAAATCAAGACCAGATAAACCATTTAAATAGACCAATAACTCCTAAAGAAATAGAAACAGTCATAAAAAGTCTCCCAACCAAAAAAAGCCCAGGACCAGATAGTTTCAGTGCAGAATTCTACCAGACTTTCAAGGAAGAACTAATACCAATCCTCTTCAAAGTGTTCCACACAATAGAAACAGAAGGAACACTACCAAACTCTTTTTATGAGGCTACAATTACCCTGATACCCAAACCACACAAAGATGCAACAAAGAAAGAGAACTACAGACCAATCTCCCTCATGAACATTGATGCAAAAATACTCAACAAAATATTGGCAAACCGAATCCAAGAATATATCAAAACAATCATCCATCACAACCAAGTAGGATTCATCCCAGGGATGCAAGGATGGTTCAACATACGAAAATCAGTCAATGTAATACACCATATAAACAAACTGAAAGAAAAAAAACCACATGATCATCTCCTTAGATGCTGAAAAAGCCTTTGACAAAATCCAACACCCCTTCATGATAAAGGTCTTAGAAAGATCAGGAATACAAGGAACACTTCTAATCATAATAAAAGCAATTTATAGCAAGCCAACAGCAAACATCAAATTAAATGGAGAGAAACTCAAAGCAATACCACTAAATTCAGGAACAAGACAAGGCTGTCCACTCTCCCCATATTTATTCAATATAGTACTAGAAGTTCTAGCTAGAGCAATAAGACAACAAAAGGAGATCAAAGGGATACAAATTGGCAAGGAAGAAGTCAAACTTTCACTATTTGCAGATGATATGATAGTATACATAAGTGACCCCAAAAACTCTACCAGGGAACTCCTACAGCTGATAAACTCCTTCAGTAAAGTGGCAGGATACAAGATCAACTCAAAAAAATCAGTAGCCCTCCTATACACAAATGATAAAGGGCTGAGAAAGAAGTCAGAGAAACATCACCCTTTACAATAGCCACAAATACTATAAAATACCTTGGGATAACACTAACTAAATAAGTGAAGGACCTTTTTGATAAGAACTTTAAATCTCTAAAGAAAGAAATTGAAGAAGATATCAGAAAATGGAACGATCTCCCATGCTCATGGATAGGTAGGATTAACATATAAAAATGGCAATCTTACCAAAAGCAATCTACAGATTCAGTGCAATCCCCATCAAAATCCCAACACAATTCTTCACAGACTTGGAAAGAAAAATACTCAACTTTATATGGAAAAACAAAAGATCCAGGATAGCTAAAAGAATCCTATACGATAAAGCAACCCTTGGAGGCATCACCATCCCTGACCTCAAACTCTACTATAGAGCTATAGTAATAAAAACAGCTTGGTACTGGTATAAAAACCAACATACGGAACAATGGAATCGAATTGAAGACCCTGACATTAATCCATGCCCATATGAACACTTGGTCTTTGATAAAAAAAAAAAAAGCCAAAACTATACAATGGAAAAAAGAAAGTATCTGCAACAAATGGTGCTGGCATAACTGGATGTCAATATGTAAAAGATTACAAATAGATCCATATCTGTCACCATGCACAAAACTCAAGTCCAAGTGGATCAAAGACCTGAACATAAATCCAGTTACACTAAACTTAATAGAAAAGAAAGTAGGAAGCACTCTTGAATGCATTGGCACCGGAGACCTTTTCCTAAATAAAACACCAACAGCACAGACCCTGAGCACAACAATTAATAAATGGGACCTCTCAAAACTGAGAAGCTTTTGCAGGGCAAAAGACACAGTCAATAAGACAAAAAGACAGCCAACAGAATGGGAAAAGTTCTTCACCAACCCCACATCTGACAGAGGATTGATCTCCACAGTATATAAAGAACTCTAGAAACTAGACATCAAAATACTGAACAGTCCAATTAAAAAATGGGCTAAAGAGCTAAACAGAGAATTCACAAAACAAGAAACACAAATGGCTGAAAGACATTTAAAGAAATGCTCAACATCCTTAATCATCAGAGAAATGCAAATCAAAATGACTCTGAGATACCACCTTACACCTGTCAGAATGGCTACGATCAAAAACACCAATGACAGCCAATGTTGGAGAGGATGTGGAGCAAAGGGAACACTCCTCCACTGTTGGTGGGAATGTAAACTTGTACAACCACTGTGAAAATCAGTATGGCGGTTTCTCAGAAAATTAGGAATCGAACTACCTCAAGACCCAGCCATCCCACTCTTGGGCATATACCCAAGGAATGCTGATTCATACCATAAAGATACATGCTCAGGTATGTTCATAGCAGCACTATTTATAATAGCCAGAAACTGGAAACAACCTAGATCCCCATCAACAGAAGAATGGATGGAAAATATGTGGTACATATACACAATGGAGTACTACTCAGCAGAGAAAAACAATGAAAGCATGAAATTTGCAGGCAAATGGATGGAACTAGAAAAAATCATCCAGAGTGAGGTAACCCAAACCCAGAAAGACAGTCATGGTATGTACTCACTCATAAGTGGATTCTAGATATAAAATAAAGAACAACCAGACCACAACCCATAGAACCATAGAGGCTATATATATAGTATGGAGGTCCCTAGGACGACTGTGGCTTATAATAAATTTTGGTTCTACTCAATTATTGAAAAAAATAGCCAAATGAATGGAAACACATGAACTATGAACCAAAGGCTGAGGGGCCCCCAGCTGGATCAGGCCCTCTGAATAGGTGAGACAGTTGAATGGCTTGATCAGTTTGGGAGGCAACTAGGCAGTGGGTCCAAGTCCTGTGCTCATTGCATGAGTTGGCTGTTTGAAACCTGGAGCTTATGCAGGGACACTTGGCTCAGTCTGAGAGGAAGGGACTGGACCTGCCTGGACTGAGTCTACCAGGTTGATTGCAGTCCTCAGGGGAGGACTTGCCCTGGAGGAAGTGGGAATGGGGGGTAAGCTGAGGGTAAGGGGAGGAGGTGGGAGGGGGGAGAATAGGGAAACCCATGGCTGATATGTAGAACTGAATGGTGTTGTAAAATAAAATTAAAAAAATTTAAAAAATAAAGATTCTTGTATGCTTATAAGAAAGTTTTCTTTAGGTTAAGAAATTTTCTCTTTGATTTTGTGAAATATATTTTCTGGGATTCTTCTCCTTTTTCTATCCTTATTACTCTTAGCTTTGGTCTTTCCATAGTAACCTAGATGTTTTGCAAAGTAACCTGCATGTTTTGTGTTGGGAATTTTTAAATTTAACATTTTCTTTGACCAATGAATCTATTTCTTCTATAGTATCTTCAACACAGGAGATTCTCTCTTCCATCTCTTGTATTCTGTTGGTAATGCTTTGTGTCTGTAGTCCCTGTTCACTTACCTAGATTTTACATTTCCAGAATTCCCTCAGATTATACTTTTTTGTTGCTTCTATTTCCGTTTTCATGTCTTCAATAGTTTCCTTCACCTGTTTGTTTGTTCTTGCCTTTTTTTTTTTTTTTTGCATTCTTTAAGGGATTCATTGGTTTCCTACAATTTTTTCTTCGTCTTTCTCTCAATTTCCTTAAGATACTTTTAAAATCTCCTCCTTAAGGACCTATATCATTTTCTTAAATTTTGTTTTAAGGTCATTTTCTTGTGCTTCAGCTGCATTGGATTATTCAGATCTTGCTGCTCTGAGATAGCTGGGTTAAGGTAGTGTCATACTGACCTTCTGTGTATTGTTTTCTTACACTGGCATTTAGGCATCTGGGCTTGGGATGATAATAGATCTAGATGTTGATTTCTGAGTTTGTCTTTGTTGGAAGGGTGTTTTGTTCTTTGGTTTCTGTTTACTCTTTGGTCTTCTAGTCTTTGTGGCCTGGATTTCTGGCGGTCTACATAACCTCTGTTCCATTAGGGAGTCTCTGTTCAAGTAGGAGACTGGACTTTTAAAGGCTATCTTTGCTTTATGTACAGCAGGACTTTGCTGTTCTTCTGACTGTTATGGCCTACAACTTAATAGCAGAAATCTGCCCAGGTTAAATGAATTTTTAAAAATGTTTTTAAAATTAAATTTATGTATTTATTTATGATGTGTGTGTATGTGTTAAATGTGTGGGATGGGTGTGCACAATAATAAAAACAACGCTTGGTAGTTGTTTGTTTCTTCTTCAACCATGGAACCCCCATGAATCTACTATACATCACCAGCCTTGGCAGCAAGTGCCTTTGTCTGATGTCCTTAATTGCATTTTTTACTTACATTTTGTTTACAATGGGTTTATTGGTGTAGAACCACATTGAGTGTCATGCAATATTTGTATAATGCATTTTCACTATTCATTTATTTATTATTGGACACATACTTCTAAGATAATTTATCCTTTGTAAATAATGCTCCAGTGACCATGAGAGGTACAGTTGTCACTTTGGCATATTGATCTTTTTTGTAAAGAACGACAAGTATTTATTCTTATTTAAAATAAAAAAATCTCTATAATGAAAAATTGAGAGAATGCAAAAGCAAATAGTAAACTGAGAGACAGGATGTTGGTAATACATGTTTGGAGAAATGATTCACAAATAGAATACATAATGAAACACTTCAAATCACCTCAGAAGAAAACACCTACCAGCTGAGTTTCAAAATTATCAAAGACATGAATAGGCACATTAGTAAAAGAAATCCAAATACTAATAAACCTTTACAAATATATTCAGCATTCAAGGAAGGGCAAAATAACATGAGACATTTCTTAATATCTGTCTAATTTTAGAATGACAGTAATTAAGAGAACTGATTATTCCCAAAGTAAGTGAAAATACATAAAAACAAAATCTCTTATAGCATTTATAAACTTGCAAGAATTTTTTAGAAATTTATTTAACAGTATAATGTTCTGGATGCATATCTTTGGGATATATATTCAACAGTTGCACTTTTAGATTATATAACAATAATATTATTAGCTTTTTGGAGTCCCTTCTAGTTTTTACAAAAGCAATATTAATATACATATTACTTTTTCATTTCTCAAGACAGTATACAAGGGCTTCCTTTTCTTCCTATCTTTCCCAACACTTCTTTTTTTATTTTATGGAAATAATCCTTCTAAGATATTAAGTGATATGACAATGTGGATTTCCCATTTATTTCCCTTACACGTAGTGACAATCAGAATTTTTCATATATATGTTGGCTATTGATATGCATTTTCCATTCCCCTTCCTGCATATGTGGTTATTTAATTAAATTTGCTGGACCCAACCACTGTCCAAGACTGTAGATTCTACCTGAGACAGAGCCCACCTATGCCGATTGGACAAAGAGGTGAGTCTTTGTTCTCCTACCCTATCACCCCAGCCTCTAGGCTTTGGGACCAGGGGCACACATACACACACACACACACACACACACACACACACACACACACACACTCCACACATTGCAGACCTAGTCTCAGGCCAGCAGGCAGGTGTCCTGCAGGCAGGCTGGACTACCACCATCCTCCACCCCACCCCTCAAACCCACCCACCTACCCTCCAAGACTGCAGCTTCTCTCTGGGACAGAGCCCACCAGCGCCAATTGGACTAAGAGGACCAAGAGCTCTATTGGACCAAGAGTATCAATTTGACCAAGATAGGCTCCCTCAGACACAGATACTACTTGCAACGAGTGGAGGAAGAGATGGGTAGACACCAGAGCAAAAATACAGTCAGCAACATAAAGAACAATATGGCACCATCAGAGCCTAGTGGTTCTACATCAGCAAGACCTTGACAGCCCAATATAGAAGAAGCAGAAGAAGTTGACCTTAAAAATGACGTTAAGAAGAAAATGGAAGCCTTCAAAGAGGAAATGAAAAATTCCCTTAAAGAAATCAAGGAAAATACAACCAAAAAAATGGAAGAAATCAGTTAAAGATTGCCTTAAAGAAAGCCAAGAATCCCAAGAAAAAGCAATTAAATGGGTGAAGGGAAACAGTTCAAGATTTGAAAAATGAAATAGAGAAAATAAAGAAAATGCAAAGTGAGGTAATGCTGGAAATGGAAAACCTGAGTAAATGAAAGGGAACTACAGATACAAGCAAAACCAACAGAATGCAAGAGATGGAAGAGAGAATCTCTCAGATTGAAGATACAATAGAGGAAATAGATTCATCAGTCAAAGAAAACATTAAGGCCAAAAAAGTCATAATACAAAAGGTCCAGGAAATTTGGGAAATGATCATAAAAAGACCAAGCCTAAGAATACTAGGGATAGAAGAACAAAAAGAATACCAGCTTAAAGGCACAGAAAATATATTCAACAAAATCATAGAAGAAAACTTTCCAAACCTGAAGAAGGAAATGCCTATGAAGATACAAGCAGCTTATAGAATACCAAATAGATGGGGTCAAAAAAAAGTTGGCTCACCATATAATAATCAAACCAATAAACATACAGAATAATACATAAAAATATATTAAGAGCTGCAAAGGAAAATGCCAAGAAATATATAAAGGCAGACCCATCAGAATAACACCTGAATTTTCTATGGAGAATGTAGAAGCCACTAGAAGAACATGGATGCCAACCTCTCACCATAGACAGAGTAAACAAAATATTCCAAGATAAAACCAGACTTAAAAAAATACCTATCCACAAATCAAGCTCTACAGAAAGCACTAGAAGGAAAAAATCCAACCTAAGGAAGCTAGAAGCACCCATGAAAACACAGGCAATAGGTAATCCCACACCAACAAATACCAAAAAAGGGAAATACACAACACTATGAATAAACAATAACAGGAATTAACAATCACTGGTCATTAATATACCTTAATATCAATGGACTCAATTCACCTATAAAAAGATGCAGGCCAACAGAATGGTTATGAAAACAAGATCCATCCTTCCATTGCATAAAGGAACACACCTCAACTTCAAAGACAAACACTACCTCAGATTAAAAGGCTGGGAAAAGACTTTCCAATCAAATGGACTTAAGCAAACTGGGGTAGCTATCCTAATACCTAACAAAATAGACTTCAAACTAAAATCAATCAAAAGAGATTGGGAAGGACATTACATAAACATCACAGGAAAAAAATCCACCAAGGTGAAGTCTCAATTCTAGACATTTATACCCCAAACCCGAGGACACCCACATTTGTAAAAGAAACATTACTAAAGCTTAAATTGCATATCCAACCCCACATGCTAGTAGTGGGAGATTTCAACACCCTACTCTGTCTGCCAGCCAGAAACTTGACAGAGAAATAAGGGAAGTAACAGATATTATGACCCAAATGGACTTAATAGATATATACAGAACAACACACCATAACACAAAAGAATATACATTCTTCCAGCACACCATGGGACCTTCTCTAAAATTGACCACATACTTGGTCACAAAGTGAATCTCAACAGATACAAAAAAATTGGATTAGCCTCCTGTATTCTATTGGACTACCATGACTTAAAGCTAGATTTCAACAACAAAAATTACAGAAAGCCTGCAATCTCATGGAAACTGAATAATACCCAACTAAATCACAATTGGGTCAAGGAAGAAATAAAGAAAAAAATTAAGACTTTCTAGAATTAAAAGAGAATGAAGGTACAACATACCCACACTATGAAAGTAGTGCTAAGAGGAAAATTCATAGCACTAAATAGCCACATAAATCAGTTGGAGAAATATCACACTAGTGACTTAACAGCTAACCTGAAAGCTCTAGAAGAAAAAGAAGCAAACTCACACAGGAGGAACAGATGCCAGGAAATAATCAAGTTGGGGGCTGAAAAGAATAAAATAGAAACTAATAGAATAATACAAAGAATCAATGAAATAAAGAGTTGATTCTTCCAGAAAATCAGCAAAATAGACAAGCTCTTAACCAAACTAACCAAAAGGCAGAGAGAGCATCCAAATTAACAAAATCAGAAATGAAAAGTGAAACATAACAACAGACAAAGAGGAAATCCAGAGAATCATCAGGTCATAATTCAAAAGTCTGTATTCCACAAAATTGGAAAATCTGAAAGAAATGGACAAATTTCTGGATAGGTAGCACATACAAAAATGAAATCAAGACCAGACAAACTATTTAAATAGACTATTGAACCATAAGGAAATAGAAACAGTCATTAAAAGTCTCCCAACCAAAAAAAAAAGACCAGGACCAGATAGCTTCAATGAAGAATTCTATCAGATTTTCAAAGAAGAGCTAATACCAATACTCTTCAAATTGTTCCACACAATAGAAACAGAAGGAATATTACCAACTTTTTTTCTTTTTTTCTTTCATTTTTCTTTATTAAGAAATTTTCTACTCACTCCACATACTATCCACAGATCCCCCCTCCTCCCTCCTCCCACCCCCCATCCCTCTTTCCCAAGCCACCCCACATCCCCACATCCCCACATCCCCCAATGAAATTTGCAGGCAAATGGATGGAACTAGAAAATATCATCTTGAGTGAGGTAACCCAGACTCAGAAGGACAAGCATAGTTTGTACTCACTCATAAGTGGATACTAAATGTGAGGGAAGGGATGACAAGACTGCAACCCACAACTCCAGAGAGGCTAGCAAACAGGGAAAGACCCTAGGAGGGACATATGGATAACCCCGTGAAGGAGAAGTGGATGAGATCTACATGAGTCGACTGGGTGTGGGGGGTGGCAGAGGGCGAGGAGTAGGGGATGAGAACATAGGGAAATGGGAGGGTCAAGCTAGGACAGGGACAGAGTGGGAGGGCATGGAAGAAGATACCATGATAGATGAGGACATCGTGGGAATACCAACTTCTTTTTATGAGGCTACAGTTGCCCTGATACCCAAACCACACAAAGATGAAACAAAGAAATAGAATTACAGACCAATCTCCCTCATGAACATTGATGCAAAAACACTCAATAAAATACTGGCAAACCAAATCCAAGAACACATCAAATAGCTTATCTACCATGACCAAGTAGGCTTCATACCAGATGGTTCAACATATGAAAATCTGTCTATGTAATACACCATATAAATGAACTGGGAAAGAAAGTACATAATCATCTAATTAGATGCTGAAAAAGCCTTTGACAAAATGCAACACCCCTTCATGATAAAGGTCCTAGAGAGATCAGGAATACAAGGAACATGCCTAAACATAATAAAGGCAATTTACAACTAGCCAACAACCAACATCAAATTAAATGGAGAGATACTCAAAGTGATTCCACTAAAATCAGGAACAACACAGGGCTGTCTACTCTTTCCACATCTATTCAATATAGTACTCAAAGTCCTAGCTACAGCAAAAAGAAAACAAAAGGAGGTTGGAGTATACAAATTGGAAAAGAAGTCAAACTTTTTCTATTTTTAGATGATATGATATTATATATAAGTGACCCCCAAAACTCTACCAGGGAACTCTTACAGCTGATGAACTCCTTCAGTAATGTGGCAGGATATAAGATTGACTCAAATATATCAGTAGCCTTTCTATATACAAATGATAAACAGACTGAGAAAGAAATCAAAGAAACATGATCCTTTACAATAGCCACAAATTAAGTAAAATACTTAGGGGTAAGCAAATGAAAGACCTGTATGACAAGAATACTAAGTCTCTGAAGAAAAAAATTGAAGAAAATATCAAAAAATAGAAAGATCTCCCATGTTCACGGATAGGTAGAATCAGCATAGTAAAAATGGCGATCTTACCAAAAGCAGTCTACAGATTCAATGCAATCCCCATCGAAATCCCAACACAATTCTTCACAGACCTCAAAAGAACAATAATCAACTTCATATGGAAAAACAAAAAAGCCAGGATACCTAAAACAATCCTGTACAATAAAGCAACCACTGGAGGCATCACCATCTCTGACTTTAAGCTCTACTTTAGAGCTATAGTAATAAAAACAGCTTGGTATTGGCATAAAAACCAACATGTGAACCAATGAAATCAAATTGAAGATCCTGACGTTAATCCACACACTTACGAACACCTGAACTTTGACAGAGAAGCCAAAACTGTACAATGGAAAAAAGAAAGCATTTTCAACAAATGGTGCTGGCATAACTGGATGCCAACATGTAGAAGGTTGCAAATAGATCCATATCTCTCCCCATGCACAAAATTTAAGTCCAAGTGGATCAAAGACCTCAACATAAATTTACACTGAACTTGATAAGAAGAGAAAGTAAGAAGTAATTTTGAACACATTGGCACAGGAGACCACCTCCTAAATATAATACCAGTAGCACAGCACTGAGAGAAACAATTAATAAATAGGACCTCTTTGAAACTGAGAAGCTTTGGTAGGGCAAAGGGCATGGCCATAAGACAAAGCGACAGCCTAGAGAATGGGAAAAGATATTCACCAACCCCACATCTGACAGAAGGCTGATCTCCAAAATATATAAATAACTCATGAAAATAGATATTAAAACACCAAACAATCCAATTTTAAAAAATGGGCTACAAATCTAAACAGGGAATTCTCAACAGAAGATCTCAAATGGCTGAAAGACATTTAAGGAATTGCTCATCATCCTTTGTCATCAGGGAAATGCAAATCAAAACAACACTGAAATACCATCTTACACCTGTCAGAATGGCTATGATCAAAAACACTGATAACAGCTTATTTGGAAATGATGTGGAGCAAAGGGAACACTGCTCCACTGTTGGTGGGAATGTAAACTTGGGCAGCCACTTTGGAAATCAGTATGACAGTATCTCAGAAAATTGGGATTCAATCTACCTCAGGACCCAGCAATACCACTCCTGGGCATATACCCAAGGAATGCTCAATCATACCACGAAGACACATGCTCAACTGTCTTCATAGCAGCATTGTTTGTAATAGCCAGAATCTGGAAACAACCTAGATGCCCTTCAACTGATGAATGGATAAAGAAAATATGGCACATATACACAATGGAGTACTACTCAACAGTGAAAAACAATGGCATCATGAAATTTTCAGGTAAATGGATGGAACTAGAAAATATCATCCTGAGTGAGGTAACCCAGGCTCAGGACAAACATGGTATGTACTCACTCATAAGTGGATAGTAGATGAAACCAGACTACAACCCACAGCTCCAGAGAGGCTAACTAAGAAGGAGAACCCCAAGAGGGACACATGGATCGCCCTGGGAAGGGGAAATAGATGAGATCTCCGTGAGTAGACGGTGTGAGGGGGACAATGAAGGGTAGGGGATGAGGGTTGAGAACATAAGGGAACAAGATGGTAGAGCTGGAACAGGGACAAAATGGAAGAGTAACGAAAGAGATACCATGATAGAGGGAGACACCATGGGGATAGGGAGAAACCGGGTGCTAGGGAAGTTCCCAGAAATCCACAAGGATGATCCCACTTTAGAAGATTAGCTATAGAAGAAAGGGTACCTGAACTAGCCTACCGTGGTAATGAGATTAGTGAATACCCTAATTGTAATCATAGAGGCTTCATCTAGTAGCTGGTGGAAACAGATGCAGAGATCCACAACCAAGCACCAGGCCCAGCTCCAGGAGTCCAGTCGAAGAGAGAGAAGAGGGATTCTATGAGCAAGGGGCATCAAGATTATGATGGGGAAACTTACAGAGACAACCAAACCAAACTAGTGGGAACTCATGAGCTGTGGACCAGTAGCTGTGAAGCCTCTATGGGATTGGGCTAGGCCATCTGCATAGGTGAGACAGTTATGTAGCTTAATCTAATTAAGGGCCCGTCTGGCAATGGGATCAGAATCCATCCCTAAGACATGAACGGGCTTTTTGGAGCCCACTGCCTGTGCTGGGACAACTTACACAGCCTTGATACAGGGGGAGGGGCTTGGTCCTCTCTCAACTGAGTGTATCAGGCTCTGCTGACTCCTCACTGGAAGCCTTGCCTTGGAGGAGGTGGGAATGGGGGTTGGGATGGGAGGGAAGGCTGGTGGGTGAAAGGAGGGAAGGGAGAAGATCTGTGATTGGTATGTAAAATGAATAGAAAATTTCTTAATAAAAAAATAAATCAAGCTGCCTTTGGAGTTGGAATGTGGCTCTCTCCTTCTCTAAACTCAAGCATGTTGCTAAAAGAAGAATTGGGAAATTTTGTCTCTTATTGGAAGAGCCAAGTGGTTTGAGACAGAAAAAAAAAAACAATAATATAGGGATCATAGTCTTCCAGATTCTATTTCTTTCCATGATTATCCTTGCTTTTGAAGAATTCTTTCTCTATCTAGAATAAATGCAAAACTTTCCATGTTGATATTTAAAATGTTCAAGTTTTCCGTAATAAACAATCTTTCCAATAGCATCCTCTGAAGTCTCCAGAAGGAAGATGGGGCCCCACAACAATGACTCTACTCAGTCCAGAATGATGCCATGGTACTCATGAACATTACTCAATGATCAACCTTGGACTGAAAATAGTCCAGGACAGTTCCAAGATGAGATGGTCCATCATACTATACTTCTAGCCAGAATGTCAGACAACCTTACCCATTACTCTGAGACTGGCTGCAAAATCTATAGTTAGTCCAACTGAGACCTAACTGCCTGAGCTTTCTTACAGGACCCCACAGAGATACCATCGACCCCTAAAAAGTAGAAAACAATTCTAGAAAATGATACCCTTTCTCCCAAAGGTTTTATGTTTCTCGGGGTTATGGATGATGGTTATAGGTTTGGGGATGGAAGAAATTATTAGAGTCAGTATTCTCCTTAAGAAAAGAAAAGGGGGAATGGATAAGTATAGGATATTAGGGTAGATTATTGTATATACTAGTAAACTAATTTAGTAAAATATTAGCCTTAGATAATTTGCATGGTTATGGATTCTTGTATATTGATACAAATGTAAACTATTTTTATATTTCTATTTAAGATAATTTGTATATTGATACAAACACAGAACTATATTTGTTGTAATGTACATATATTTCTACTCCTATTTGAAATATTTTGTATATTGATACAAATGTAAAATTATATTTGTCATACTGTATGTATGTTCTACCTGTTTAGAATATTTTATATGTTGATACTTATATAGGATTGTTGTCATATTGCATACTATACTATATATTTCTACCTCAGTTTAAGATATTTTATAAATTTTCACAATTTTGAGGTCATTGTCCTTTTATTGTACATTTGTTTACAGACTGTTTATATGAAGCCTTAGTCCTTAGGTTATTTAGTTGGATAAGACTTATAGATTTATAGACACGAATGCTTGTCATCTGTATAGCTATGTTAATGAAGTCATCCAGATTTACAGATACATAGGTCAGATGGATAAGTGATCTTCAAATACTTCATGGACCTAGAGAATATGGCATTTAAATAACTTAGAATTCTGTTGATGTGAGACACAATTGGCAGCTCCAGACACTCCTGGCAGCATTGATCTGATCCTGAGAGAACATTAGGCTTTTAAAACACTCCGTTTGGAAGTTTTTCTTCTTCCTGGTGCATAATGGGCTGCTGGGTAAAGAACTGCCCTTACCTTGACTGCTGACAATACGATTGCTGTCCTTTCTGGACGGGCAGGACACGAGGAAAAGTGACTAGTGAACTCTGCCAAGACAGGGTAAGATGGTCTTTCAAATTCCTGTTTCTGAAAATGATCTGTCAGATATTCTAGGCCAAACTGGTTGTCCCAATGGTGCTGAGAAATGTTAGGTGACTGTTCAGGCTGCCAGCTGCCTCTGTCTATTCTCAACAGATTTCCAAAAGTTGCTTGTGTGCATTTCGTGTATTGTCAGGTATTATTATATTCCTTCTCAGGTCTTTAATTGTGTTGAAGACTAACAATTATAGTTACAGTCTTCTCATATGTTAGCTAGAACATACTAAGTGCTAGATTCAGATTCTTCAAGATAGGACAGCTTTTGGAATAATCTCTCTAACGTACCATTTATCTATGTACTGCATATCTCTGGATTTTAGTATGTGTCTCTTGTTTAATGTTGCTCTTGTTGGTGGTAGTTCCATTTGGTTATGTCATTACCCTTTATTTCTCCTTGATAACCATTCCTATTGTACAGAGTTTTGTATTAGATTAGAACTTTCTTATTTAGAGAAGAGCAGGAGATGTAGTAGGTGGCTGTTTGAGACATGCTCTGAAGCACTGACCCTAGTGAGGCAGCTGTAGCTGTTACACCTGCTTATGACCTTGAGGTATTTGCCCCTGGGGCATGGCCACAGGGGACCCTTAAGACCTGGGATGCACATATGCCCCCTCTCTTGACTACCTCATTGTTTTGGATGCTGAGATTTGGACCAAGCTATACAGTATGGGACATAGCTCAGCTTTCCCAGACCCTACAATAAATCTCCCATGGTTATGAGTTGACCCCAAATATATTCCTTTGATTATTTAAAAAAATTCTGTTTGACAGTTTTATACATTTACATAATGAATTTTGGTTGCCTTCACACACACCCATTCACCTCTCCATCTCCCTCCTACTCCTACTAGAGTCCTTATCAACAAAACCTTTTCCTATTCTCATGTTTTCATGTTTTTTAAACTCATCATGGTGACTCACTGAGTTTAATACTTTTTTTTGCCCAGACATTGGGTGGGTGGCTTTTTACTGGATCAAGGTCAACTTACCACTGAAGAAAATGACTGCTCCTCCCCTCAAATCCTTTTAATGCTAGTAGACTCTCAGGCATGGATGAGACCTCATGGACACTTCTTCCATCTGTGATGAAATGGGGATGAGCTCAATCTTGTGTTAATCTTGTACAGAAAACCAAAGCTGCAGCATCTCTCTTCTTTAAAGAAGTATACATTTCTCTGTCACCTGTGACCAAAATATATGACATCTTCAGCAGTAAGTTCTTTTTAATGAATGTCTAATAATTTTATTTAATTTATTTGTTTATTTTACATCCAGACCACAGTTTCCCCACTTCCTCTCCTTCCATTCCTTCTCCCGCCTCTGCTCTCCTCCCCCCAATCCACTCCTCCTCTTTTTCTGTTCAGAAAGGAACAGGCCTCCAATGGACATCAACAATAAATTCTTACCATAAAGTTCTAGGACCATTTACTAGCTAGACTTGTTTAAAGGAACTCTAGGATCCCCCTGACTATCACGCTTGCCAAAGAGCTCTTTGGTTGAAATCCTATGGCTTCTAGAGGGAGCATATTCCTTGTATAGAGCAACTCCAGTTAAACTCTCTCTTCTTAATACATATACTTTAGGAAGCTTATAAAATCCTAGGTTTCCATGTAGCTTTTTCAAGGACCTAATGTCAGTTATTTCTCTCCTACCCCATCATGGGCCCTTTCCCACTTAAGTCTTCCCTGAATTATATCAGTTTTCCATTTCATAACACCTATGCTCTACAACCCTCTCTTAAATCCCCATCCTCCTCAATGACCACTTTCTAGTCTTCTGTCTTCTTCATGTACTTCATATGAAACACATAAATCCAAAGAGTTGAAGCTATGAACCACATAGGAGAGAGAGCATGTGTTGTTTGTCTTTCTGGGTCTGGCTTACCTTCCTCAGTATATTTTTTCCAGCTCCATCAATTTACCTATATATGTCATGATTTCATTTCTCTTTATAGCTGAATTAGTATTTCATTGATGTATGTGTACCACATTTCCAATATTTACTCATCATTTCATAGGTATCTAGTCTAGCTCAATTTTCTGGCTGTTGTGAGTAATGAAGTAATGAACATGGGTGGGAAAGGTTTTCTGTAGTAGAACATAGAGCCCCTTGGATTTGTATAATTTTTTTTTCATTTTGTTTTAATTTTAGTATGTTGTATGTATGTAGGAACTCATTCATTTTTTAGGTCTTTCAATTTCATAGAATATACATTTTTAAAGTATATTTTTGCTATCTGCTAAATTACATTGCACTACCAGATATAAAATCAAAAATTAATCTCAACACAGTGGTAGTGGGTGATTCAATACAGTACTATTATCAACAGATTGGTCATCTGAACAAAACTTGATAGAGAAACATTGCAGTCAAATGTCACCACAAATCAAATGGGGATATCAGATATTAATCTCTAGAACATTCCATTCAAATACTAAAGAATACACATTCTTCTTGGCAGTCCATAGTCTTTTCACCAAAATTGATCACATATTATACTCAAAGCACATCTCAGAAAACATAGGAATAATGAAATAGCATCTATTTCACTGTAATGAAATAAAGCTAGATACCAACAACATGAAAATACACAAACTCGTGGAAACTAGAAAAAAAAGCATTGAATGGTGATTGTATCACAGAAGAAAATCAAAATATTCCTAGTATTAAATAAAAATAAAAATACAGTGCACCAAAATCCACAGGACATGATGAAAGTAGTCTCAAGAGGGGGACTTAATAGCTGTAAATGTCTGCAAAAAATTTTCTGAGTTCTCATATAATAATTTAATAATACACCTTAATGCTTTAGAAATAGCAGTAAAAATTCAAATTATAAAAAGAGAGTGGGAAGAAATAACTAAAAATCGGGCTAATAGACTTTGTTGACTCCCCCAAGGGACGGGAATGGGAGGATAGGGGCAGGAGAAGGAGAGGGAGGGGGAACTAGGATTGGTACACACAATGAAAATAAACTTTTTTAAACAAATAAAGAAAAATTGTAGGATTAACATAGTAAAAATGGCAATCTTACCAAAAGCAATCTACAGATTCAATGCAATCCCCATCAAAATCCCAACACAATTCTTCACAGACTTGGAAAGAAAAATACTCAACTTCATATGGAAAAACAAAAGACCCAGGATAGCTAAAAGAATCCTATATGATTAAAGCAACCTTTGGAGGCATCACCATCCCTGACCTCAAACTCTACTATAGAGCTATAATAATAAAAACAGCTAGGTACTGGTATAAAAACCGACATACGGACCAATGGAATCGAACTGAAGACCCTGACATTAATCCATGCACATATGAATACCTGGTCTTTGATAAAAAAGCCAAAACTATACAATGTAAAAAAGAAAGTATTTTCAACAAATGGTGCTGGCATAACTGGATGTCAATATGCAAAAGATTACAAATAGATCCATATCTGTCACCATGCACAAAACTCAAGTCCACGTGGATCAAAGACCTGAACATAAATTCAGTAACACTAAACTTAATAGAAAAGAAAGTAGGAAGCACTCTTGAATGCATTGGCACCGGAGACCATTTCCTAAATAAAACACCAACAGCATAGACCCTGAGCACAAAAATTAATAAATGGGACCTCTCAAAATTAAGAAGCTTTTGCAGGGCAAAAGACACAGTCAATAAGACAAAAAGACAGCCAAAAGAATGGGAAAAGATCTTCATCAACCCCACATCTGACAGAGGATTGATCTCCACAGTATATAAAGAACTCAGACATCAAAATACTGAACAGTCCAATTAAAAAATGGGCTAAAGAGCTAAACAGAGAATTCACAAAACAAGAAACACAAATGGCTGAAAGACATTTAAAGAAATGCTCAACATCCTTAATCATCAGAGAAATGCAAATCAAAACGACTCTGAGATACCACCTTACACCTGTCAGAATGGCTACGATCAAAAACACCAATGACAGTCAATGTTGGAGAGGATGTGGAGCAAAGGGAACACTCCTCCACTATTGGTGGGAATGTAAACTTGTACAACCACTGTGGAAATCAGTATAGCGGTTTCTCAGAAAATTAGGAATCGAACTACCTCAAGACCCAGCCATCCCACTCTTGGGCATATACCCAAGGAATGCTGATTCATACCATAAAGACACATGCTCAGCTATGTTCATAGCAGCACTATTTGTAATAGCCAGAACCTGGAAACAACCTAGATGCCCATCAACAGAAGAACGGATGAAAAAAATGTGGTACATATACACAATGGAGTACTACTCAGTAGAGAAAAACAATGAAAGCATGAAATTTGCAAGCAAATGGATAGAACTAAAAAAAATCATCCTGAGTGAGGTAACCCAAACCCAGAAAGATAGTCATGGTATGTACTCACTCATAAGTGGATTCTAGATATAAAATAAAGAACAATCAGACCACAACCCATAGAACCATGGAGGCTATATATATAGCATGGAGGTCCCTAGGACGACTGTGGCTTATAATAAATTTCAGTTTTACTCATTTATTGAAAACATAGCCAAATGAATGGAAACACATGAACTATGAACCAAAGGCTGA
This sequence comes from Peromyscus leucopus, assembly GCF_004664715.2. Classification (NCBI taxonomy): domain Eukaryota; kingdom Metazoa; phylum Chordata; class Mammalia; order Rodentia; family Cricetidae; genus Peromyscus; species Peromyscus leucopus. Next base: position 115,452,335 of record NC_051083.1, read on the forward strand.
GGGGCCCCCAGCTGGATCAGGCCCTCTGAATAGGTGTGACAGTTGATTGGCTTGTTCAGTTTGGGAGGCAACTAGGCAGTGTGAACAAGTCCTGTGCTCATTCCATGAGTTGGCTGTTTGAAACCTGGAGCTTATTCAGGGACACTTGGCTCAGTCTGGGAGGAAGGGACTGGACCTGCCTAGACTGAGTCTACCAGGTTGATCGCAGTCCTCGTGGGAGGATTTGCCCTGAAAGAGGTGGGAATGGGGGGTGGTCTAGGGGTAAGGGGAGGGTGTGGGAGGGGAGAATAGGGGAACCCGTGGCTGATATGTAGAACTGAGTGGTATTGTAAAATAAAATTAAATAAAAATAAAAATAAAAATCAGAGCTAAAATTAATGAAATGGAAACAAAATAATTACAAAGCATCACTGAAAGAATGAGTTGGTTCTTTGAAAAGATAAATAAGCTGAGAAACCCCTGGCCAAGTAAACTCAGATAAAAAGGGAGAGGAGATGCAAACTTATAAAAATTAGAAACTATAAAAGAAAGACTTTACAATTATAGGATATTATTAATTACAGAAAAGAGAAACATTACAGACTCCAATATTTTGAGACTTCTCTGTTCAGATCTAAAGCTCATTAAGTTTTTATTCATGTTTGCAAAGAAATATGATCATATCTAACCTCCATTTTCCCATTCTAACTCCTCACATATTTCCCCAAAATACCTCCCTCCCAAATTCATGTATTTTTTTTCTAACATAGTAAATCCAGTTAATGCTGGCAATATGTTCATGGCTGTGGGATCATCTACTGGAACATGCTAAAATTCCTTTTTTTATTGAGTTGTTTTTTCTTGACACATTGGAACAATTTTTAACTCTTATTAGTTCTTTGAAAATTTTGTACCTATTTTGATCATAGTCACCCTTCCTTCAAACCTCCTTAGACTCCACCCCCTTTACCACCTACCTACTCGTGTCCATTTATTTATTTGTTTGTTTGTTTTGTTTTGACATTTTAAAAGCTTCTGCGGGCTGGAGACATGAACCAATGGTTCAGAGAATTGTTGAAGACAAATTGCAGAAGACCTAGGTTTGGTTCCCAGCACTCACATGGTGAGTGAGTGAGGGGCTCCCAACCACCCATAAGACTAGTTTCAAATACCCTATGCTTTCTTCTAATTTCTGTATGTACCGGGCACATACATGGTGCATATACATACATCCAGCCAAAACACATAAAATAAAATAGCTAAATAAAAATATTTCAAGACTACTTTCTAATTCTTGCGTGTGTGGTTTTCCACTAGAGAGTTGTTGATTTGCCAGGCTCCACATTCTTAGAGAAATGTTTCTCCTCACAGTAGCTAACAATTGCCAAGAGCCACTCCAGTTAGAGTGAAACGTTTTGCTCACCCCTTTCTATACCAGAATCTGGTGTCAGTTTGGGATCATGCAGGTCTTGTGCATACTGTCACAGCCACTGTGAGCTCATATGTGCAGCTGCTCTGTTTTGTTCAGAAAACACTCTTAACTTGTATTCCTAAATCAACGCTGACTTTTACACTCTTTCCATTGCCTCTTCCACAATGATCCCTGAATTTTCGGAGGAGGCACTCTGGTATATATGTTTCCTGTAGGACTAAGCATTCTAAAGTCTGGTTCTTTGTGCCTTGGCCAGTTGTGAGTCTGTGTGTTAACCACTATCTACAGGAAATAGAAGCTTCTCAGATAAGGGCTGAGAGACACATTGATTTGGAAGATGCTTTGTGTTTTGAGTTCTTTGTATATTCCAGACATTAATCTTCCATTGGCTGTATGTTCTCTCCTAGTAATGGATTCTCCAAGTCTGTGGGTTTCCTTTTCACATGATTGACTGTTTCCTTTGTTGTACAAAATCATTTTAATTTCATGAAGTCCTAAAAGTTATCAGCAGACATATTAAGCTATGAATCCAGTGTGCCAAGATTTTTTCATTGGTGCAGTAGTGTTGTGAATATTAAAGGGGTAGTCAAAAACACTCTAACTGAATTTGGCATCTGCTCGAAAGGCTTGGAGGTCATAGGCCTTAGAGGAAAACATGTTATTTTTGCTGAATGTATATCGTCTCAAAGTACCTTGTAAATACTTATACCCTCGGTCCTCATCAGAGAAACTTCTTCATGCAGTGGATGGAAGTTGATGCAGAAACTCATGACTAGGGAAAGTGAAGATGATACATCAGAGTGGCATGTTCAACATCTCCCACTTCCCAAAGCAAAAGGAACATCATAGAAAGATTGCAAGAATCAGAGGTTAGGGAAGACTGCTGTAAAACAGTGTCTTCTGGACATGAATGCATCATTGCAGTCATGAACCCACAGCAGTTATTGTTTTCCTGCTCAAGACCTGAACTAGATGAAACCAGTCAACATTCCAGCATGGATGGGGAATTGGTTCATGAGGCTCCACCCTTAGCTGAGGAGCTATGAATAGTTAATGGCTATGGGAAGAGAGTAATTCAATTTTCATTAAGGGTTTAGCTTCTCATAGAATGCCAATGCTCCAGTAGATGGCCTGCACCACACCCATGTGCATGTAGGAAATACTATTTGGACTCAGTCAGTTATTGAAGAAAGGAAAGAAAGAGGACTGCATGAAGTTAGGATGTGGATATATGTGTGGTGGTTCTGGAGGAGCTGGATGTGGGGAATGAGGGTAGATGTGTTCTAAATACATTGTGCACATACATCAAATTGCCCAAAGAGAAAGTAAGAGGTATGTGTTTAGTTCGTTCACATGTATTTTACCTTTGTTCAAAACATTTAGCTGTTCCTTAGGAGTTTTCCTATCCATTTCTCTTTCTTCCTTGTTTCCTTTCTTCCTTCCTTCACTCCTTCCTTCTTTCCTTCCTTCCTTCTTTTTCCTGTGATTTTTTTAAAAAGAACATCTCACTAAGCTGCCTAAGCTAGCCTATAAACTTGTTGGCCTTAACCTCATGGTAACCTCCAGCCTTCTCAGCTCCCAAGTGCCAGCACCACCATACACAGGTTTTATCATTTCTCTATAGTGAAAGCATTCAGAATCCTTTCTTCTAGCTTTTTGGAGTTTATGGAATATAAATGTTATCATTCTTCACCCTGGTGTACAATAGCACAGCAGAACTTCTTATTTCTATCTTTAATTTAGTATCCATTGACCATTCCCCCTTCATTTTTCTAAAACAATTTCTTTTTCTGTCTTATTTGAGTACTTTAAATATTTTGGCTATTGGTTTCCTCTATGACAGTTGTAAATATTTCTCCCATTCTTTTGTCCATTCACTCTATTATTTTCCTTGCTGTGAAGAAGCCTTATTGTTTTGTGAAACCATTGTTTCATCTTGGTTTTGTTGCCTGCAGTATAAATACTCTTCAGGGAAGCTTCTGTTTAACAACTGATCTTTACAAAGTTGGATAGACAGTCTTGTTAGTGAGTTTTAGGATTTTTCCCATGTTTTGGATATATACATTTCAAATATTTTTCTCAGATTTTGATTAGAATCCCCCCACTTTAAAGTAGCAAGGAATTTCTTAATAGATATGTTGAAACTTAGCTACCAGATACAGAAGAAAAATTACATGAAAACAAAGAAATGGAAATGGTACTCTAACATTCATAGAAAGTAAAAATAAAAGAAGTGAATGGAAATTGGTCTTGTTTAGAGGGCAGCTCACAGCCAGACACTTAAGCAAAGAGAAAAAACTCATTGAAGTTTAACACAATTGTTCATATTCTGCCTCCATAGTGCGTGGATTACAGGTGTGTGCTACCACCGCCAGTCTCCTTGGTCTGAATTTTTATATTATTTGTTTAGTAAATATTTTACTAATTATTTGAGAATTTCATACAATGAATTTTTATCATATACCCCAATTCCTTTCCTTAATCCTCTCACAGAAACTCAAATGTATTTTACTTTTGATCAGTGAATATAACATAGAAGAGATTTGCATTAGCAGATGTATTCCTTCACCATTTTTTAAAATTTTTTATAATTTATCTGTGTGTGTGTGTGTGTGTGTGTGTGTGTGTGTGTGTATGCATATTCCACATATATACAGGTACCCACAGAAGCCCAATGAGATCATTGGACCTTCTGGAGCTGGAGTTAGAGGGCCCATGAGCTTCTGAAGGTGAGTGCTGGGAACTAAACTCATAAGAACTCTTAACCACTGAGCCATTTCTCCAGCCTCTTAAGTGGTTCTTATAGATACAGTTTCTCCGAGTTTAGTCTTATGTTTTTTCTAATTCACAACCATAAACAATTTATAGTACTTATGCTGTATATTTATGAAATTTGTAATTGTAAATATTGCTGCAAATTTTGCTGTAATTCTCCTACGGCAGTATTGTTTGCAGACCATTGGCAACTAGAGCAAAGAAGGCCTTTGCAACTTCTACTATGAAAGACCAGCTCTGGAATGCTTGGGATGCTGTCATAAGGCTTGTTTGGAATGGTGTCATTAAGCTTATATTAGTTCATGAATCACATGTGAGTACCACTTACTGGGACTTCTGTTGCTCTCTTTTCTGACTCCATTCCCATACATGCCTGCATTTATAGACATCACCAGGCCACCTTCCTGGCAGTCACAGTTAGTATCTTTGACAATTACTTTTTTTCCTTTTATTTTATTTTACAATACCATTCAGTTCTACATATCAGCCACGGATTCCCTTGTTCTCCCCCCTCCTGCCCACTCCCCTTCCCGCCAGCCCACCCCCCATTCCCACCTCCTTCAGATCAAGGTCTCCTCCGAGGACTGGAATCAACCTGGTAGACTCAGTCCAGGCAGGTCCAGTCCCCTCCTCCCAGACTGAGCCAAGCGTCCCTGCATAAGCCCCAGGTTTCAAACAGCTAACTCATGCAATGAGCACAGGTCCTGGTACCACTGCCTAGATGCCTCCCAAACAGATCAAGCCAATCAACTGTCTCACCTATTCAGAGGGCCTGATCCAGTTGGGGGCCCCTCAGCCTTTGGTTCATTCGTTTGGCTATTTGTCCCTGTGCTTTATCCAACCTTGGTTTCAACAATTCTCGCTCATATAAACCCTCCTCTTTCTCGCTAATTAGACTCCCAGAGCTCCACCCGGGGCCTAGCCATGGATCTCTGCATTCAGATTCCTCAGTCCTTGGATGGGGTTTCTGGCATGACTATTAGGGTGTTTGGCCATCCCATCACCAGAGTAGGTGAGTTCCGGCTGTCTCTCGACCATTGCCAGCAGTCTGTTGTGGGGGTATATTTGTGGATTTCTGTGGGCCTCTCTAGCACTTTGTTTCTTCCTTTTCTCATGTGGTCTTCATTTACCATGGTCCTTGTTCTCCCTCTCTGTTCTTGATCCAGCTGGGATCTCCCACTCCCACAGGCTCTCTTTCCCTCGACCCTCGCCCTTCATTACTCCCACCCTTAATAACAGAGAAATTGCTGAGATCTACATGAACAATCTTTGACAATTCTTACCTATATAGTTGTGTCTTCGGCAGCCTGGAGACAAGCTTCATTCCCACAGCAGTATCTTTCCCAGGACAGATTTTTTTTTTAACTATAATACAGTCCAGCTTATTGATTTTTTTCTTTCATGTACCATGCTTTTGCTGTTGTATAATACCTAAAATTCATCTACAAACTCATAATCATCCAACATCTTACACTCTCCTGGTTTTGAGTTTATGTAGAGATAATCTGTTGAAATTATAAGATTTATTTCAAGGTTTATTTTCCCCATGTTTAGCAGTCATTTAGTGGTTCCCACACCATTTGTTGAAAAGATGTTCATTTTTCCATTAGATTTCCATTGTTCCTTTGTTAAATATCAGTTGGCTATATTTATTGTATTTTAAATTCCAAATTCCACATGATGATCTCAGGTATATAAGAAGCCAAATAATGTACATTTTAACCAGAATGTGCATCTTTGAATGGTTCTTTATTTCTAGGACTTTTTGTTCATTTGAAGGACATATATCCACAAGTAATCATGTAATCTACATACAAATACAACTTTATTTCATCCTTCCTAAATGCTAGATTTTTATTTACCTTTCTGATGCTATTGTATCATTTTGAATTTCCATTACAGTTTTAAACAATGGTACAGAGAATGAAAATCCTTTACTTCTTCCCCACAATAATGAGTAGGTATAATTTTGTCACCATTAAGTTTGATAATAGCTTCAGGCTATTGCTAGTGGTAGAAATTACTCCTATTCATAATTTTCCAAGAGTATATGTACTTATGTTGGCTCTTATCAAATGTCTTTTTGCTTTTGTTTTTGTTTTGCTTTTTTTTCTAGACAGGGCTTCTCTCTGTAGTCCTGGCTGTCCTGGACCTTGCTCTGAAGACCACGCTGGACTCGGCCACCTACCTCTGCCTACCAAGCACTGAGATTAAAGGTGTGCACTGCCACTGTCCAGCCATCAAATGTCTGTATGCACCTATTAATATAATCATGTGACTTTTCTTCTTTAGCTAATTGATGTTATACTGAGTCAGGGTTGAATAGCTGGAATAAATCACACATAGCCATGTTATATATTATTATGTGCCTTTGGGTTAATTTTGGTAATATTTTTAGAAGTTTTATACCTATGTCCATGAAAGAGGCTAGACTGTAGGTTTAATTCCTTGTAATGTCTTTGTTGGGATTTCTTTTATTAAAATAATACTGACCTTAAAGAGTAAGGTAGGAAATATTCTCTCTGTTTCTCTGTTTTGGAAAATTCTTTAGAGAGAACTGGTATAATTCTTAAGTATTTGGTATAATCTACCAGTAAACCTGCTTAGACTTGGTGCTTTCTAATTTTTGTTTTTATTTAAATTAGTTGTATGATAATCTTATGGATGATCTTTCATACCTCACCCACATTTACCTCCTTCACACAGTCATCAACCACTCCCACAAGTCCTTTTTCCACATTCTTGCATTTCTCTCTCTCTCTCTCTCTCTCTCTCTCTCTCTCTCCCCCCCCCCGTGTGTGTGTGTGTGTGTGTGTGTGTGTGTGTGTGTGTGTGTATGTATTTTGACCCACCCAGTTTGAACAGTCACCTGTCTAACCATGCCTTCTAACTGTAGAAATGATAGGCTCAATAGTAGGTACACAACAGAAGACAACACCTCTCCCAGAATCTATTAGTAGCAAAGACTACAGCAGGGAGGGGCATTCCCAGTCTTGTGCAGGCAACAGTGGCTCATATGAACCCATGATCGAAATGGTAGTGTCTTGGCCAGAAGACAGCATTTTACAGCCCTGCTTCTTGTCATGCAACTTTTCCGTTTGTTCCATTCCCTCTTCCATGTTGATCCCTGTGCTATAGAATAGGAGGCATAAAGGCCCTGTTTAGGACTAGATGCTTTCTGTTTTGAATGCTAGTAATTGTTGGTTCAATTTATTCTGTTGACAATAGCTTACACAGAAAATGTTTTTGACTTGTGTGGATTTTGGTAGGTTGTAACATGAATAGGAACATAGGTTCATTTCAGCAGGGACATTATGAATGTTCATTTAGTATCCTTGTATAGATGTAACTAACCGTCTTATTAAATAAGAAACACAGAAACAATGTAAAGGAGAAAGCCGAGAGGTCAGAGCTCAGAGTTAAAATCTCACCCTTCCTCCTGCTGTCCCAGCTTCTCGAAAAGAGACCTACTTCCTGTCGGTTCGTTTTTTTATAGTATGTTGTTCTGCCTTCTCATTGGTTGTAAACCCAAACACATGACTGCCTCGTCACTGTCTGAATGTACAGCCCCCTAGGTCTTAAAGGCATATGTCTCCAATGCTGGCTATATCCCTGAACACACAGAGATCTTATGGGATTAAAGGCGTGTGCCACCACCGCCACACTCTTGCTATGGCTCTAATAGCTCTGACCCCCGGACAACTTTATTTATTAACATACAATCAAAATAATATTTCAGTACAATTAGATTACCACCACATTTCCCCTTTTCTATTTTAATAAAAAGAAAAAAAGCAAAAGGTTATAACTAACAAAAGAAAAACTATATACAAAAGTACAATAACTATATACAATATATACAAGTAATAAATACCTAAACAGGTATTTGACAAATCAGAGAAAATAATTCCATTATCTATCCTATTTTGGTAATTCCGAGATGTATCTAATGCACTTTCTATCCTAATTAATTTTCAACTATAACTAACTAATCTTCAACCATGACTAACTAATCTTCAACTCCCTCAGAGACCCAAGAAGGGAATAATTAGCTAACAAAAATAAAAAACAGGAAGTGCATGCAAGCAACTTCCAAAAAATTTGTGAGTTGACAGAAACAGCCAGCTGCCTGGGCAGTCACCTGAGGTTTCTCCGCAGTGTTGGGGCATCATCTTCAGCCTATAGGCTTAGTGTATCTGACAGACTCATTTGTGAAGTAGGATGTACACAAGGTCAACAGTTCAACCTCACATTGGGTGAGAGCAGTCCACGTACCAGAAACACCTGAATTCCACTAGTGTCCTGTCATGATTCAGGATTTTAAATTCTGGAAATTGTTGACAGTTTTTAAATTCAGCTGTCCATTCTTCTTGGCTGTGTATATATGGCTTCATCTCAGCATCCCCTTCTTCTCCACATCCCTCTATTAAATGCCAGACTACTTTTGAGAGGCATGAGCTTTCAGCTGCTGTTCCATTGTACAACAGAATCCATCGTCCCTCTGCCTGTTAAGCTGCCTTCGAAGAAAAGGGCACTGTACCTTTTCCGGATGCGAAGGCCACTTCAGGGATGGGGCCATATTGTCCTGGCCTCAGAAGATGCCTTTTGATAAAGCCATAACCACACTTGTTTTGGCAAGAATCAGTAGTCCCTTGTTTCGTGATCTGTCTGTCCATTTTGTCCTGTTGATTCGAGGATACTTTGTTGTCCAGTGGCTAACTTTTGCCAGAATGAAAGTTGACTCCATATGCAGTTTCTTCAATGCCCATATTTTCTCTAAAGTAGATTGGTACTGCCAGGAGCCGACATGTCTCAAAAAAGAAAAATTTTCTAAGTTATTAAAACATTTTAAATGCCATATTCTGTAGATCTCTGAAGGGTTTGAAGATGACCTGTCTAAAACATCTCTGCTCAATTTTTAAAACATATCTAATATGACTACAAGTTCTATGATAATGTCTAACTACTAGCTTTCATTTCTTTATATCCTAATAGTTGATAATAATAACATTCAAGGATCAGAAATTTGCATTACATTGTTAAATGGATGGAATAAATACAATTAGAAATATACATATAGCATTTTCTAACAATATCAGTTTCAAATTTGTATACAATATAAAACAATTCAATCCAATGTAAAGTATTTAAAACTAGTAATTGTCTTTTTCTTTTCTTTCTTTCTTTTTTCTCTCTTTCTTTCTTTCTTCTTTTTTTTTTAAACAAGAACCTTAGATCTAATCTCCTTTGCTTAGCCTTTTTCCTAACCCTTGACAATAACTTGTAACCAACCCCCCTAAATACTGAAAATTATCCCAGACCCAAAACCCATTAAAAAGACCAAAAAACCACCCGCCCCACATCACCTCCTTGGGAATGTGGGCGTCGTATTCTTAAAATTGCTTCCTGCTGGGTATGGGCAAAGTTTTCTTTATCCTGAAAGAAAAATTTTAGGTTAATTGTCAAATTCTAGGAGAGGTAACTATATCCTTCATTATCCAGTCTGTGTATAATGCCAAAGTTCAGGGTTTATCTCAAGTCCTTATTCAAGTAGTCTTTGAGACTGGATCATCTCAGCTAGTCATCTCAAAATTGCTCTGAGCACCTTATAGTTCAAAGCTGATCTATGGATGATGTTTGTCAGCTTAATGATATTATTATTGTCCACGTGGAATTGTTGTTGTTGTGGGACCCCATCTTCTTCCTGGAGACATCAGTTGATGTTAGGCCTGGCCGTGATTTCCTACAGAAAACTGATAAGAGACTCGAACACAAAAACATATATATGCAGCTAGCCTTTTTTCTAGAATTAGTTAGTACTCTATGTGAGCATTCATATCTTAACAAAGTTTAAAATGTATATATATATTAATCTTGTAAATTTTGATATAAAATTTATACTTTGAGAAAAGTTTAAAGAATCAGAATAGAATCAAAGAGTTGAGATTAGTAATAGAATAGTCCCTTAATTAATTTTGCTTTTGTCCTGTACCATAGCAGAAGATGGCTCTTATTCTGGCATGATACAGGGAGTTTGCATTTTCCTTTTAACAACATGCTTGAGTTTAAAGAAGGAGAGAGCCATTTTCCAACTCCAAAGTCAGCTTTAAATTTTAATTGAACTGGGACTATTAGAAAACCAATAGTGTTAAATCTTTAGAGAAAAGCAGAAACAAACATTTAGGAAGACATAAAAAATTTTTTAGATAATATATACCCATACACCGTTTCACTCTGTTTCTTGGGATAGATGATTTGTCCCTTTTCTTCAGTTGTCTCATTTGTCCAGTGTTCTTCAGATTCCTTAATCTTCATTCTCCTAAAAGATAAAAACAAAAACCTTTCCCCAAGACTAATTTTGGGGATGTTCCTTTTTGGCAAGTTATTATCTGATTAAATGAAAAGGCATGTGTTATTGATACAAGTTAGTTTAAATTGGATGTTCATGCTGGTTGATGAACTATCACCTCCTCTAATTAAGAGGTCTCTCTTGTTCAAATCGAACCTTTATCAATTTTGATGGTACCCACAGCTTATCTTCTCCTGTAGAAACAAAAGCAAAACCTCGTCCCCAATGTAATACATACCCTGGTTTCCATTCTGAGGTCAGCACATCCTTAAAGTATATAGGCTGATTTAATTCTGTAGTTTTTTCTATTATCCAATGTCTCTCTGCAGCTGTTGTTCCTTTCTCATTGGCATTCAGAAAATTCAAAGTTAGAAGAGCATTATGCAGTCTATTTCTGGGGTTTTTGTTACCCATTTTTGTTTATTTAGCATATCCTTTAGAGTTCTGTTTGATCTTTCTATAACTGCTTGACCTGAAGGATTATGTGGTATGCCTGTAATATGCTTTATATTGTAATAAGCAAAAAACTGTTTCATTTTAACAGAGACATATGATGGAGCATTGTCAGTTTTGATTTGTGCAGGTATACCCATGATAGCCATAACTTCTAGCAAATGAGTGATTACAGAATCAGCTTTTTCAGAACTCAAAGCAGTTGCCCATTGAAATCCTGAATAAGTATCGATAGTGTGGTGTACATATTTCAATTTTCCAAATTTTGCAAAATGAAACACGTCCATCTGCCAGATTTCATTTCTCTGAGTACCCTTTGGGTTACATCCTGCTGGTAATGGCACTTGACTGTAGAAGGAACAAGTAGGACATTTCTTTACTATTTCTTTGGCTTGTTGCCAGGTTATGGAAAAATCCTTTTTTAAACCTTTACTATTGACGTGATGTTTTTTATGAAATTCTGAGGCTTCCAGCACATTTCCTATCAATAATTTATCAATCTCATCATTGCCTTGTGCTAGAGGGCCTGGCAGACCTGTATGGGATCGAATGTGAGTTATATATAAAGGATGATTCCTTTTCCTGATTGTATCTTGTAATTGAATAAATAGTGAAGTTAATTCTGAAGCATCAGGGATAAATTCTGCAGTCTCAATATGTAACACCACTCTTTCAGCATACTGAGAGTCAGTTACTATGTTGAGAGGTTCTGAAAAATCCATTAATACCAACAGAATAGCATACAATTCTGATTTTTGAACTGAATTATACGGACTTTGAACCACTTTACTTAAATTTTCTGATTTGTAACCAGCCTTTCCTTCTTTGTTGGCATCTGTATAAAATGTACGAACTCCAGATATGGGTTTTTGCCGTACAATTTGAGGCAAGATCCATTCAGCTCTCTTTATAAGATCAATTCTATTGCTTTTGGGATATTTGCTGTTAATTTCTCCCAAAAAATTACTGCAAGCTCTTTGCCAAGGTTCACTTTCTGTCCATAATTTTTCAATGTCCTCCTTAGTTAATGGTACGACAATTTCTGCTGGGTCTATGCCTGCTAATTGACGAAGTCTCAATTTTCCTTTGTAAATCAAGTCAGAGATTTTTTCCACATAAGTTTTTAATTTTTTATTTGGTTTATTTGGTAAAAATATCCATTCCAATATAATATCTTCCCTCTGCATTAATATTCCAGTAGGAGAACGCCTAGAAGGTATGATAACCAAAATGCAATCCAGCTTTGGATCAATACGATTCACGTGTCCTTCATGCACTTTCTTTTCTACCAAGGCTAATTCTTTCTCAGCTTCAGGTGATAATTCTCTTGGACTATTTAAGTCCTTGTCACCTTCTAAGGTCTTGAACAAATTAGTCAGTTCATCATTTTTTACCCCAACAATAGTTCGTAGATGAGAAATATCTCCAAATAATCTTTGAAAGTCATTAAGAGTCTGTAGTCTATCTCTCCGAATTTGCACCTTTTGGGGTCTAATTTTTTGTAGCTCTATTTTATATCCTAAATAATTAATAGAATCTCCTCTTTGTATCTTTTCAGGAGCAATTTGTAATCCCCAGCAAGGCAAAATTTTCTTTACTTCTTCAAACATTATTTCTAAAGTATCTGCATTTGAGTCAGCTAGTAAAATATCGTCCATATAATGATAAATTATAGATTTAGGAAAATTTTTACGTATCACTTCCAATGGCTGTTGTACAAAATATTGGCACAGAGTTGGGCTATTCAACATTCCCTGTGGGAGGACCCTCCATTGAAATCTTTTAACCGGTTGAGAATTATTATAAGTAGGCACTGTAAAAGCAAATCTTTCTCTGTCTTTTTCTTGTAAGGGTATTGAAAAGAAACAGTCTTTTAAATCAATAACTATGAGAGGCCATCCTTTTGGTAACAGAGTAGGCAAAGGCATCCCAGATTGTAGAGAGCCCATTGGCTGAATTATTTTGTTAATTGCTCTAAGGTCTGTTACCATTCTCCATTTACCAGATTTCTTTTTAATAACAAATACAGGAGAATTCCATGGGCTGGTTGATTCTTCAATATGCTGAGCATTTAACTGTTCTTCTACCAGCTCTTCTAAAGCCTGGAGTTTCTCTGTTTTGAAAGGCCATTGTTGGACCCATACAGGCTTGTCTGTTAACCATTTTAAAGGTAGAGCTGTTGGTGTCTTTGGAAGATCATCAGTTATTGTGCCCTGTTCTTGTATAATATGGATGGCTGGTGACCACTCATTAGAACAATATCTTCTAATATTTCTCTCAGTAACATGTGCTAGTTTATGATTTGTTTCTGAGATTGGAGGGATGTTAATCTGAGTATTCCATTGTTGCAACAAGTCTCGACCCCACAGGTTCATAGTTATGTTAGCCACATATGGTTTTAATTTTCCTCTCTGTCCTTCTGGACCTATACATTCGAGCCATCTTGCACTCTGTTTCACCTGAGATAATGTCCCAATTCCTAACAGGTGAACGTTTACCTCCTGAAGAGGCCAAGTTGGATGCCAAAATTCTGGTGCAATTATGGTAACGTCCACACCTGTGTCTACCAGACCAGACAACAAAACACCATTTATTTTTATCGTTAATTTTGGTCTTTGTTCATTAATAGAAGTTTGCCAAAAAATTTTCTTTATGTTTTCTCCTGAATTTTCTATTCTCTCTGTTTCATCAACCTGACCAGCATGATTTATTCCAATAGGCATTTGGTTATTTAATCGCTCTCCAGAGCAGGCATTTCCTCTATGGCTGCAGGAAAGGTTTGAACTGGATTTGCACTGGGGGCCTGCCTGAGGCCCCTCTGGGAGTTTCCCGAAGACTGAGGCAAAGGATTACCCTGTCTGTCCTTTGTTGATCTACATTCATTGGTCCAGTGTTTTCCCTTACCACACCTTCTGCATACTCCAGAAGGAAGGGGCATTCTGTTGCCATTGTTCCTTGAAGAAACATTGTTTCTGGGAATGACCTGTCTACAGTCCCTTTTCAAATGTCCTTGCTTTCCACATCCAAAACATCTAACACTCCTCAAACCTTTTGAAATTACTTCTCCTACCCATGTATCATCATGCTCATCAGCTTCAACATTAATTGTTTCTCTAATCCAATCTTCCATAGGTGCAGATCTTGCCCTTAATGGCCTGATTATTCTTTTGCATGCTGCATTCGCATTCTCAAAGGCCAAGGATTCAATTATTGCCTTACCAGCTTCTGAATCCGAGACCATTCTCTTTACTGCTGAAGCCAGTCTTTGTAAAAAATCTGTAAAAGACTCTTTTGGTCCTTGCATCACCTTTGTAAATGACTCAGATTTTTTTCCTGGTTCCTCAACTCTGTCCCATGCATTCAAGGCTGCCATTCGACATAAAATTAGGGTTTGGACATCATATAAACATTGTGTTTGTGCTGAAGCATATTGGCCTTCGCCCATAAGCTGATCCTGGCAAACTTGTATTCCTTTATCCCTCCATTGTTTTTCTATGTTTTTAGCCTCCTCCTTAAACCAAGTCAGAAATTGAAGTCTCTGGCTGGGTTCCAGAACACCTTGTGCAAGGTCCCGCCAGTCCTGTGGTACTATCCTATTATATGTTGACCAAGAGTTTAACATTTGCTTTACATATGGGGAATGCATGCCATAAGATACTATTGCCTCCTTAAACCTTTTTAAATCCAACATTTCAATTGGAGCCCAATTATTTCGTGTAGCCATTTGATCAGGCATCTGCTGTACGGTTACAGGATAAATTAAGGGTGACTGTGTGAAAACAGGCTTTCTTTCTGCAACCTTATGATCCCGACTTGAAACCACTTCACTGTTAATTTCTTCTGTCTGAATTTTTACAGGTTTAACAAGTTCTCCTAAAGCTGTTATCCTGGCACTTAAATTGACTATCTTTTTAAATATTAAAATGTGGATTAGTATAGTGATAAGGTGCATAATTCCACCAATAATAATATTATATAGTTGTTCCATTATCATACTGCCTAAAATTTTAAACAAAAACCAATTTTCTTCCAATGTACACATAAAACCCATTTGTTTTTTAATGTGGAAAAAAAATTCTCTTTTAGGTAGTTTCCTTTAAAATATCTGATATATTATGACTTACCAAATCTGCGTAGAACAGTAGAAATCCGAGGGGATTTTCAAAGCAGCCACCTAGTGTCCCAGGTGTAAATCCAAAGAGAAAGAGAGAGAGAGAGAGAGAGAGAGAGAGAGAGAGAGAGAGAGAGAGAGAACAAGAAAGCGTAGCTGGCTAAAGTTTAAATGCAGCCACGTGTTCCCTCTTGTGCCGAGTCAAGGCTTGGGTCTGGCTTCCTTAAACTCCGACCATGTGCGTTGGCTTTACAGGCAGGGCCCTGTTCGGCAGGGCAACTCTGAGTTGTTTGTAGCACCGGCTTTAAGCAAGCAGGATTTAAGCAAGCAGCTCACCGATAGTCCAGCCTGAGGTCAAGCAGAACTAGACCCAGGCTAAGAAGCCGCTGCTCAGACTAAGAAGCCGATTGCCGCTTGCCGCCGTGTGCCGCCGCCACCGCCACGGGCCGCCTGCCGTCCTTGCGGGAAAGCGGACCTGCCGCCAAGCCAAGCAGTTTTTAATGGATTCTTGTCACATTGGTTGCCAGATATAGATGTAACTAACCGTCTTATTAAATAAGAAACACAGAAACAATGTAAAGGAGAAAGCCGAGAGGTCAGAGCTCAGAGTTAAAATCTCACCCTTCCACCTGCTGTCCCAGCTTCGCGAAAAGAGACCTACTTCCTGTCGGTTCGTTTTTTTATAGTATGTTGTTCTGCCTTCTCATTGGTTGTAAACCCAAACACATGACTGCCTCGTCACTGTCTGAATGTACAGCCCCCTAGGTCTTAAAGGCATATGTCTCCAATGCTGGCTATATCCCTGAACACACAGAGATCTTATGGGATTAAAGGCATGTGCCACCACCGCCACACTCTTGCTATGGCTCTAATAGCTCTGACCCCCGGACAACTTTATTTATTAACATACAATCAAAATAATATTTCAGTACAATTAGATTACCACCACATCCTTGTAGTCACTTGTCCATGGAGGAAGCAGTGATGAGGTCTTTCTCTTTCATTTCTGTTATCATCCTTTGTATATTCTCCATTTTCATTTAGCTAACCTACATCAGATATTTATGAAATATCATTTGTCAAGATTATTAATCTTGAAATGAGTGGCTCTTTGCTTCATTCATTTTGTTGGTTGGTTTTCTGCTTTAAATTTCAGCTCTAGTTTTTATTACTTCTTTTCTTTTCCTTATGGTAAATCACTCAAAAGCTAACCACTTCCCAAAGGTCCTATGTCTTAAGGTAATTGCCCTGAGGCTTAGATTTCAATATACGAGTTATGGAGAGCACTCTCAGTCTTTTAGTCATATTTGACCTTCACCATTGATTCTTGGTTTTTTTTTTTTTTTTTTTTTTTTTTTTTTTTTTTTTTTTTGAAACTAAATGGATACGTCTTTTACTTCAGGAAACACAAACAGGCCCAACTTTCAGATATTCTATCCCACAGCACACAGCCCCTAACCAGGGCCGCAGTTAGGTGCTGGGCCGAGGCTAGGCAGACCACAGTGATCATATCCAGTCCACAGCACCTTCCATTTTATTGTTTTGTTTACAAACAGGGTGAAGTCAACTGGGCAAATCGGGGTGGGAGTCAGTCAGGACCATCCAAATGTGGAGTGGTTCCTGGGTCAATCTCCACCATGAAGGCCGCCTCTTCTATCCTTTTCTTGCCCCTTGAAATTTCTCAGGGCAGCCTCACCTGCTGCTCCTGAGCCCTTTTATAAAGGCAGATGGATCCTGGGGGAACAGAGTGGTACGAGGACTGGGGCCCCCTCAGTTTGTGTAAACCTGAGTTCCAATCACACGCATGATTTCCTTCTGTATCTTGGGGTCCTGAGTATTAATGTTGGCATCGCCCACCTGCCCATCCTCGTATACAAAGAAGAACCTTGTGCAGACACGGTCGGACACAGGGCACACCCAAATGTTTCCATGCTTCTGAAGGTCCTTAGATGTAATCACTTCACAAAGTGCTATACAGTTTAGATTCCGACTCTGAGGAACCTTGACTGAATGGATCGGGTCTGGGGGATGGTGTTCATCCTGTTATATCTCTGGACCAGCTCATCCTTGGAAGGCATTCTGTGCTGTCCTTTGCCCATTCCTGAGTATCCAAAGGAAATACTGGAGATGGGGCTCAGGTAGATGCCTTTGCCATAGACTGCTCCATGCAGCTGCAGTTTGGTGTAGGATGCATTGACCAGCCCATTGCGCAGGATGGAATGACAGTTCTCAATGTGGGACCCATGGAAGGCAAAGGTGCTTCCGTACAGCTTCTTGGCAGTCCGGAACCGACCTTCCTTAGCAGGAGGGCTGCTCAGCAGGAGGAATTGGTGTGAGGTGTGCATGAACTTCAGCCTGCTGAGAGGTAGTTTGACAATGTGTGACCTGTTGCTAGAAATTATCCATTAAAGAAGAGGATGGGCCAAGGAATCCAGCTTGTCCATCTGTTTCTTGACTTCCAAATATGAGCCCTGGGTCATTTCCCGGATGGACATCACACTATCCAGAGCTTTCTGAAGCCGCTCATAATTCTTTTTCTTAGGGTTAAAGGCCAGAGTCTTAGGATCAGTGGGGTCCACCACAGAGGGATAAGGCTCGAAGATGATGCTCTTTCTAGGGGACTCCAAAGCTGCTCTACACATGGCCACCAGCAGATCTACCACCTCTGCTCCAGTAGCCACCTCCTCTGCAGCTCCCGACATGACTCCCAGTGTGTAGAAGGAGAAGACGCATAGTTCACGAGTACAGACAGCTGGCTTAAGCATAGACCCATTCTGGAAGACATGCTGCTCATCACACACCACGCAGTACTCATTCAATGTTGGAATCCTCTGCTCTGCATACTTCATGATCTGCACAAGGAATCCATACTCCAGAGTGGGGATGTTTTTGCAGTGACCACTGACCAAAGGAGAAGTCCGTGCTCGGGGAGGGAGGCCCACGTTCTCGGGGCACAGGAGACCTGCCTGGGGGCTGGGAGGATAGCCAAACACCTCTACTTTGGGGTTCTTCATGGTACAAGAAATGGAACGATTCATAAGGCGCCCAACTCGAAGCTCTGGTACACCCAGTTTGCCTTTTAGCATGGAGTCTTGTATGATATGAAAACTGGGAGATTTGGGAATGGGTGAGAAGATGCTGAGGCCAGCTCGGAACTTCTTGATGGTACCACTTGCTTTGAACCAACTGTGCCTCTTCTCCTGCTGGGTCTTCAGGAAATCATTGCTCAGATGTTTCCATTGTTGGGATGTAAACATACCCAGGATCTTTTTTAACTGAAGACCTAGCCCAAACCCTTCTTTATTCGATGGCTGGAAAACTTCAGTTGATGGTTCTGGTCCATCAAGGTACTGGGAGAGAGAAAACCGTAGCCTCAACACAATAGGTTCCATTCGAAGGACCTTCCAAGCTGTAGATCCTTCCTCATCGAGGAAGCTGATGTTGATATGGAGGTCAATGTCCACATCATCGATAGTTCCATATTCTCTGATAGACACAGAGTTCTCACTGTAGATCTCCTTCACTGCTTCAATGTCTGCATCAAGCTGTGGGTGTCTATACAGGTCAGCAGCACAGCTCCCCTGAACTCCATATAGGAACTCCTCTGATTCATTATCTCCTTCTGAATCATCATCATTCCAGAACTGGCCTTTGATGTCCATTGGGTCAGTGGGTCTCACACACACTCTCAGGTCTGTGCTAGGCAGTACCCCTCCATACCACCAACTGAACCCATGCCAACAAGATGAGCATTTAAGAGATCACAGGATGAGAAAAAGGAGGTGATGATGTCATAGGTACTGTCGATCTGCTGGGAATGGCAGGCTCTGCTGTTGTGGTAATAAGTCACTGTCCTTCAAGAGCAGCCGAGAAGCAAATTATGAAGTTCTGGGGACTGGAGGTTTTTTTTTTTTTTTGAGATTTGAAAATAAACAGTCAAGTGCTGATATGGACGACCATGGAGGAATACAGAGGGAAGGAAGCACTACTGTCCAGCCTGGGTTGTCCTGGGGTGAGTAGGAGAACGATGGAAGCTTAGGCTACAAGTGCCAACTTTTTCAAAGGTCTTTCACCGAAGAAGTCAAGAAAAAGTGAGCATCTTTTCAAGGTTTGCTGCTTGGCTTGGCGACCCCTGAGGTAGGATAGAGTATTTGTAAAAGCAGTGAGCTCAGTGTTTCCTTTCCTTCCTGAATGGACAGGATAAAAGGAATATTAATGAATTCCATATTCCATAACTGACCAAATTATTTGCAGAATACACAAAGAACTTTACAAACTCATTAACAAAATACAAATCATGAAATTAAAATGAGGTAATGATTTTAATAGACATTTTTGAAGAAAATATGTTAGTGAGCAGTATCCACATAAAAAGGTGCTCACCCACATTGCCTACTACAGACACAATGCACACCAAAACCATTATGAGATACTACTTCATATCTACCAGAATTGCTACTATAAAAAGATAATAACATATCCAAATGAGGGTAGAGAAACTGGAACCCAAATATATTTCTAGAAGAAATGTAAAATGGCCAACTCACTTTTGAAAATATTCTTGACAAAATATTTTGCTCAAAATGTTAGAAATAAAATTAACAGATGGCTGAATAATTCTACTTCTAAGAGTATGCACAAAATAAATGAAAACACATGCTCACAGAAAAGTTTGCTTACTAATGTTCATAGTACATTAACCATTATGTCCATAAATGAGGATTCCCTAAATGTCTATAAACTAATAAGTGGATAAATAAAAATATACTTTTTATAAAAAAATCTTATATCAAATTATGTATAAAAGGAAATGAGTTACTGATAACATTTGACAGCATGAATGGAGCTGATGAAACACTATACAGTGTGAAAAACATGCACACAATTGGCCTCATAGTGTATGATTCTTCTTATGGGAAGTATAGATTAGTAGCTGTGGGAGATGGATGGGTGAAGATTAAATTTTAATGTGTCTAGGATGGACTTTGAACTAAGGAAATACTCTCCAAAGTGAGTAGTGTTGATGAATACACATAGCATAATCAAATTGGGTAAATAAAAAATTTAAATGCAAGCATACTGGACCATGGAAGATAATTTGGGGATTCTTTTTTGTATTCTGGAAAATTCACAGTATGTAGGCATCTATTCAGAAATGTTGGTGTAAGTAAGGTAAGTAACTTACCTATCTCAAAAGGACTTAGACAATCATCAAAATTTGAGAGTTTTTTCCATAATTATAAACTTGGAAAAAGGTTTGTATCAATTTATCATATGAAAGTATGCTTTTATTTTTTGCTTTTCATATCTGATGTAAAGCTACATTGTCATAGAAAAATGTGTAACAACATAAATGACATATGTTTCATTTACTTCCCCAGATTGTCATTTAATAATTAAAGAAAATCACCAGAGAACTGTCCATTCAGATCAATGTATTTTATCTTTTTGCAGAATCACTTTAATTTGATTATTCGTTGACATAATGTTGTCAGCCTTCATTAAAATGTATCATCAAAATGAGTCCTATGAAAACAGTTGCTTATTGTATTGCACTGCCAGGAAGCATGAGGACAATGTTCTCTATATTTTCTGTTTTACAAAGACTTACAGCACAATTTTCTGTCTGGATTTAATACCAGGAAAATTGTTTCATATGAAAATTTTGTTTCATAATATGCTTGCAAGCTCTATGACTCTTGTCCCTTTGCTTTGTTCCTATGTAGGTCTAAGATAATTTGTGGATCATTTCTTACTACCGTACAGTGATGATTATATATACTTTGCACATTAGCCCTACCTAAGGTTTCTTGTTTATCTTGTTTTATACTTGGCTCTGAATTCATCAAATAACTTTGTAATAATAATATAATAGAGGGATAGCATGACTCAGAAAAGATAGGTAGGAAAGCAGATCTGGGACAAAACACTAGAGAGATTGGTCATTCCAGCCAGAAACTTACCCTGACTCTACTAAAGCCCTTTTACAAGTATTTACTATTGCCCTAAATAGGAGAAACATGAATTTGACTGATTTTGTAACACCAGTGATTAAGAACTGGCTTTCCATTTGCCGAAAGTTTGTCTCTGTTTCTGCATGCATGATTTTCATTAGCATTAAGAGTTTGGAACACAAAGGTAAATTGTGAAGAGGTATTGATTGATGTGGGGATTTTAGATCATTTATTAACAGATTTCTGCAAATTAACATTTTTATTAGAAATATTTATTTAAATGGGAAACTTGAAGAATAAGCATTTTCTTTCCTAAAAGTTAGCAAAAATGTTCTGGTTTTGCCTTTAAGACATGGAAAAATAGATCATATTGTGCCTACTAAGTTGTGTGATCCTTTTGGAATGATTGACTGATTGATTGATTGAATTTTTTACTTTTTTATTAAATTGTTTGGTGTCAAGGTAACCAAGGCATGTCTCTTACTCAAGAGGAAAGCAGATCGTGACATTTTTATTACATGTCTTCCAGGATGACAGCATTGAAAGGCCCCACTTGACTTGGGAAAGTGTAATAATATGCCCAGATGCCTGAGATTGTGGCATTTGCGTCATTGGTAAAGCAGGTAGTCAAATAACTGTGATGTTTTGCTATAAGATTGTTCCAGGAGAAAATTTTTTCACATGTCTTTATATATCCTCTCATGCTCAAGATATGGCCCACAGCACACAAAGTATCTACATTTAAAAAAAAGAAAGAAAGAAAAGTGAAAGAAACCCATAAAAGCTGAAAATGCTTACTGTTAAATGGAAACTTCTGGATAGTCAATGAAACTTTACATTAAGAAATGTGTCATTCAGTTGTGTAGCTTGGTCTGTTTGAGAGACCTCTGGCAGAGGGATCAGGATCTATCCCTGGTGCATGAGCTGCCTTTCTGGATCCCATTACCTATGATGGGACACCTGACTCAGCCGTGGTGCAGGGGGAAAGGGCTTGGTCCTGCCTCAACTGAATGTACCAGGGTTTGTTGACTCCCCATGAAAAGCCTTACCCTTTTGGAGGAAAGGATAGAAGTGGACTGGGGAGGGAGGGGAACTGAGGGAGAGTGGGAGGAGCGAAGTTCTGTGGTTGGTATGTAAAATTAATTTTAAAAACTTTTTTAAAAAAAGAAGGAAGAAATGTGTCATTGTGTAAATAGTTCCAGTATGATATCTTACACACAGTCTATGTTGGAGACTTTAAAATGGGAATACATAGCTAAATTGTGTAGACATTGGACCATGCTTGGCTAGCCTTAACAAGATTGGATTGACCTAGTAGATTTCATTTCTGTGAGTGAAGAGAAATGATCAGAAAAAGCTGTTTAGTGGAACATGCAATTTGATCTCAAAACTGTTCCCTATCCTAGTCTTCCTATTACAACAAAATTAAATTCCAGAAAAGCAGTTATCCCAGCAAAAAAAAAATGGAAATCATCCTTTTTCCCTCTTTTCTTCATCATTAGGATGTAGACTTAACCTTTGAAATCTATCAGAAAACACTGTGTATTCAACTCTGTAAGTTGCCTTGAATAGAAAGATTGGGTCATGCCTTGAATACACTATCATTTTGACCATAAATAAGGAGCCCTAAGAGCTTTGTCTCTTTTCTTAAATTCTGCTTTGCTCACCAAATTAAAAACCTTAGTTAAAAGATTATAAGGTAGAATACGTCACTGGTATGCAGATACCACATCAGAAACTCAATATACTACAAAAAATATTACCGTAAAAGTAATGTTTCTGATACATTCTGGATATCCATCTTGGGTGGTAATACAATTGCTCATGATGCCAGATGGTGTTGATGCATCATGTTAGAGTACTGATAGTGAGTTGATGAGAGAGAGATTGCCCTGAGAAAACAATACTATTTACCTAGCTTTTCTTGGGAACAGGGAGGAGGTAGGCCTGGGTCAAGCAATGAGACTCAGCAGTCTCTGGCAAGATGAAAGCTGAGCAAAATGTGCAGGATGGCAAGCTGCCACCATCACAAATGTTGTTTCAAAGCTACATTGGCTGAGGACTTTGCTCATAGGCCAAGATTTCAGCATTAGTGTAGGTGGAGCTACAGGTGTCTTTCTGGGCAAACTCTGTGGCTAGGCAGATCTAACCTATGTGCCACCCCAGAACAAACTGGTGTTTGAACTGTCCAGAAGTGGACCAGGCAAGGGAGCCCATAGCAATCAGGCCCACCTGGGCTCTGGCAACTGGTGAAAGGGGGTGACCTCTGCTTGAAGCATTCACTTTCTTCTCTGCAAAGCTTCCTTTTCCTGCGACAAGCTTGCAAGTGGCAGTGACTCAGTGCTGTCTAATTACCTGTGTCCCTGGTGACCCTGTCTTCCCAGCATGAGGACTCAAGGACCAGTGTTCCACCCTCAGGTCAGAGAAGGTCCTCCACTGTCCTCACTCAAAAGAAGATGAGTCCATTTTAATAGGGTGCTCTCGTTTCTAGGTGAGTAGGGAAACACTGACAGGAAGGAAAATAATTGCATTTTCTTCCAAAGGCAACAGAAATGATTTCTTGAGTAATGGTGAAAACAGGGCTCCTTGCATCTCCGGACATTTTATAGTGTAGGCTGTAATGAGCAAGAAAATGCCTTGCTTTTAATAGCTAACCCTTTGATGCTTCGTGTATGTGAAGGTAAGCAAATTGTCAGTGTTGAAGACAGAGATTGAGCTCAGAGCAGCCTCCTTGCCTGATCCACTGCGTCACTTAGCTGTTGTTAGCACAGCTGGAAAATTGGCACTTGTCTGTAACAGTTATTTTCAGCAGGGATGGCGCAGTCCCACCATGCACAAATGACCAGACCCAGAGGCCAGAGGCGAGGAGTCATGCTGCCCAAACGCGTCCCCGGTGGTGCAAGACTCTAGCTGAACCTCCTGTGTCCTCCAGGTTCAGAAGTATACCATGTGCCTCCCTCCTCTTTGAGGGACCCCATCAAGCCTGCTTCTCCCAAGTTCAGTAATTCCTAGGAGTACCTTAAAGCTGGTCAGAGTCTGTGTTCTGAGTGAATGTGAGCTAGAGGTTTTCTCTAAGAGCAGAGTTTGTCTGAGCCTGAGTGGGTGAGAGATGTGACAGAGGTAAGAGGTACTTGAGTGCCAGACTGACCAGAGATGGTCCTTTGACCAAGGTAGTTCCTTTCTGTGGACGTTTCAATTCTTTTAATGTATAGTGGAATTGTTCTTTACTCCTAAGTGTCTGCCACATTGTTCTTTCTTGTATGAGTAGAAGTGACCGTAACTTTCTATTTTCTTTTGATGTCACATATATTGTGTATCCACATTTATAATGAATCTTGTAGCATTTTGTCATACTCCTTTGCTTGAGAAGACTTATTTAAAAACATTCTTTTCTGGCATTCACTTTATGTATTTGAAAATTGTCAAATTTAGATTCATATCTCTTTTACCTCGTTTTCAACATAACTGTCTTCTATATCTTTTCTCTAAGCAGTATTTTTGTTTTCATATTTTTGAAATATTCTCACCAGTATGAAGACTCATAAACAGTTAGAATTGGTTATTTTTACATTGTGGTTACATATATATGTGGCTTTAAAAACCCCAATTAACAAGATTCTTTCGACCACCCTCCCTCGCATACTTTCTTGTGTTATGTGAATTTCAAGGCCCATTGAATTTACAGATGTGCTACCATGGACTCTATTAAGTTAACCTGGATTTAGAGTTCAAATATCTATTCAGTGAGTGGTTCATAAACCTCCACTTCACTAGGGAGAAGAGAAGAAAATGTTCTTGCCTATAAACCTTACTGATCGACTATTATTTCTCTAGACCTTGCTTTTCTTGCGTAATAACAAGGAAAAGATATAAAGCCAAGGCAACTGCTTTATAGTATAATTTTTTGAATAAACTTTGACATCTTGTTTTGCTTTCTATGTGATTCCTGAAGTAACATTAAAGATAATACACCATGCTATATAATGTCTGAAGACTATATTTTGTGCTAAGAGAACTAAGTACACAATAAGATGTTATTCCTGTCACAAGTCCTCTTGTCCCACTAGGAACTTAGAAAAACTTCAACTATCAAGTTGTTCTAATGAAAATTGGAGTTTGGTTTAGATTTAATTACAAACTTTGTAAGTTACTGTTAAACATCCAAGTTAGTTACCAATGATTCATCAAGAAACTCATTATAACAGAATCCTAGAATTAGAATCAGAAATCACCTTTGAAAGTGTGTGGATTAATCTTGTTTTGCACACAGGGAATCTTGAGGACAAAGAAACAATGATATCCATGAAGTTACTGGTAGAATGCAGATCATTGCTCCATGACAACCAGTAATTGGCCTTGTGCACATTCTTAAAGATGTAGCTCATGGCAGTCCTGTCATGGTACTCATGATGAAGTCTATTAAAATGGATTCACAACTCCAGACCTGATATTTCTTCCAAACTGCAGACTAATGTTGCTAAACAACACATTGTGGTATCTGATTAACTTTTCTTTGAGGCCAAATTTTAAATAGAAATGCATTTTTCTTTTGCTAATTTGAGAAACAGACATTACACTTACCTGTGTAGGAATTGACTACTTAGTTTATGTTTCCAACATGTAATTAAATATAACTTTCAATGTTCATTTTTATAATGTCTCATGGCCCAACACTTTAAACCACAGGAAGTTTATAAAAATACTTTTGTTCATTAAAATGAGTTGCTGGTCTGGTTCAAGGCCTATGACCTTGTACATCATCATTGTCGTCAATATTGGACCTCAAAACTCCTCTTGGGTAATCTGCTGTTTGGCTCAAGTCATATAGATCCTCCAGTTCTGGTTCCACAGGACTAGTCTCTTCACATGCTCCAGCAAGTTAGAGGTGGAGTAGGTGCTGGGGTTGTCAAACTCAAAGCACTGGATGTGGGCCTAGGTGATAGCTAAGTTGGCCATCCAGGCCTCCACTGGAACTAATTTCTTCAGGAGAGAGCCAGAACCAGTTCTCCCTTGTCTACATTGTGTGGTGGGGCCTGCTCTCCAAATGCAGAAATCAAAGTTGTTTGAACAAAAAGTTAACACACCACAGCTCCCAATAACACTAAGACAGATAAAGAGGTGATAGATGGGAAAGACAGAAGAGTGGAGTGATTTTTTTCATTAATATTATTTTTTAAAATAAAAATGAAATAAAAAGGCTGATATGGAGGGACTAGGAAATGGGTGTGATTGGGGTACATGGTGTGAGATTTCCAAAGAATCAATAAAATTATGTTTAAAAACATGCTTTTGATGACTATAATTTTACTAGTAATTCTTCTAGGTCACAAACATTTTGGCTCATATACAGTTCATAACCATATCCTTGACTGTATCCTGGGTGAGACTTTGTATATCATTGGTTCACCAAATTTATTAAAAAAATCACTTGGAATATTTCAAATGAGATTTGCACTGCATACACTGTGAGTTGCTTAACTCTATGAAAGTCCATAGAATTTAGCACACAATGGCAGAAAGTAGATCATTTTAGGACAGGCATGGATCAACTGACTGAAATGTGGGCAGGGATAACATTAGAGGGTGATGAACATGCTCTGTATTTAATTATGAGATGGTAGTTACATGGGAATATGCAATTTGTTCCCACTCATTGATCTGTTCACTTAAACTTGGTGCATTTTAATGAAAATTAAAACCTAATAAAGTTGATTGTGCTCCAAAGTAAAAATAATCTATGATGAGGATACACTTGTAGAAATCTTTGATGAAATATATCTAGCCATGACATTGGACTCAAATGAACAGCCAGAGTCAAGAACATCTAGATACTTGAATCTTGGGTAAGCTTTCACTGGCAGGCCTCTGAGACTTCAAATTAGGCTCTTTTTTCACAAAATCTCTTTTATTATGGTGAACGGGCTTTTGTGGAATAGACCTGGAGGCCTCCATGGCACAATTTGTTCATTGGCTCATCCTCCAGATTCCAGAGGTTTCATTACAACTAGAAGCTAGAAGTCATCATCCTCCACAAAAGCAAGACCAACTATGGCTGAGGTCTGTGGCCTTAGCTGCTAAAGTCACACTCACACAGATTTCTGGGTAATTTTTGTAGTATGCTTGGGGGTGGGAGGAGTATGTATGTGTAGGGGGTGGGGTTGATCATTGAGAAGCTTGTCATTCTTCTACAATCTATGCTCTTTGGGTAGCCACTTGGGAATACCCTTGAAGATACACTTCACCTAGAACATAAATGCTTGGTTCCTTGATGCCCATGAAGACAGTCTTTAGGTCTTAAATCATGAGAAACATGTCCCAGTACAGTAGATCTGGCTTAGTTCACCTCTAGCAGTACCCCTTTCTTACCTCTTCTTCAACCCTCAGTCAAGCTTTTATATCAATATTTGAAGAAGCATTATAAAATCCTATTTTCAGAGGCATGTTTAAATTAAATTGCATTAACACAAAAGTGTTAGCAAAGATTTCTTTGGCAATTATGAAATGAAAAATAATAACCTCATTTTTTCTGTAGCTTTTATTTCTCCTATTAGAAATACATGCATTTTCCTATACTGAATAATTAGGTCATCTTTATTCCTTTGTGCTCCTATGTGTTCCTGGTATACAAAATTCACTGAAGTGAATGAAGAGAATGAGGGACATTTT
Organism: Peromyscus leucopus; assembly: GCF_004664715.2. Taxonomy (NCBI): domain Eukaryota; kingdom Metazoa; phylum Chordata; class Mammalia; order Rodentia; family Cricetidae; genus Peromyscus; species Peromyscus leucopus. Next base: position 115,480,054 of record NC_051083.1, read on the forward strand.
CTTTGGATATGTCTGGATTGCCTAGTTTTAAGAAACATGTACTGTTGGTGAGAATAAGTGTCTATAGAGTCCTCAGCTATAAATGAGGCATGTGTATCACATACTTCCCAGTCTTGCTGTGGGTCAGAGAACATTTCTGATGAGAGACAGAAAGTCTATGAGAGCCAGAGTTATTGTAGTAAAGGATGAAACAGTGTGTTCTGGACATGCCAGGACTGACTTATCCATGAACTCACGTGTAGCTGTGGTTGCTTCCATATGACTAGCAAAAGATTAAGTCTGTCAAAACTCCAGCAATGAAGGGGAAGACCTCATGAGACCCCAAACATAGCTGAGAAGTTATTGATATTTGATGACTGCTACGGGAGTGAGGATCAGGCTGTTTAATGAGTGTGGTCTCTGATAGATCAACCATGCTCTGGCAAATTGCCCCACACTCATGTACATATTGGCAGCAAAAATTGGAACTCAGTTGAACATGAAATAAGAGGACATGAAGTTGCAAAACGTGTGGAGATGTGGAGTAGACCATGAAGAAGTGAGGGGGTGAAATGTAGAATGAATATAATGACAATATATTGTATGCATGCTTGAAATTCTCAATGAAATAATAAAATGTGTCTTAAAAGTAAAAAGTAAATATGCATCTTAGAAAAGTATAATATTTCATCAGGAATGTGGCATTGTGTAAAAAAGCAATGTATGAACAAATGTGGTATCTTCAAGGACAGAAAATTCCAGCTTCATGGTCATGATGAATTACTCAACACTATATCAAAAATGACTCCATCCCAAAGTAAAGAGAACATCAGTTTGAGATCCTGAGAAGTCTTAAACCACTGGGTCCCAAAGCCTTACTGTGAACTAAAGATGAAGGTACTGTGTATCTGGAATAGGAGCTCATATGGTTTGCAGCATGCACTCTTTACTCTGTGTTGTGATGATTTTTATCTCTAACCTATGTGTTCGTTCAGGATGGAATCTGTATATTTTACATTTGTGCCACCATATTATTAAAGAATTAAAATTATGTGATAAAGACAAGGTCCTTTATAAATGTCTGTGGAATTCATTAATGAACTTAATAAGCAAAGTAATCAGAACTATGCATTAGAATATAGCAAATAAAAGTGAATTAGAAAATGCTAAAACCATTACAATTTGTGCCAATTGTACTAAACACCTTGTTTCTTTTAGACAAGTTTTGGGTTATTTTCTTCAAAGTCAGGCTACATGTACAATGAGTTTGAGAACTTATCAAAGCATCTACTACACATGAAATCAAGGTCGTGTTCCTATGTGAACTTAAGTGTTTATGGAACTATTGTTTGAAACAATGGAATGATGTGTTTCACATGATACATCAAATTATTTATTATTGTTGTTGTTGTTGTTTATTTATTTATTTTCATGAGACCAAAAGGAGTATCACTGATCCAGACTCCTAGAAATATAGACCTACATTCTTCAATTTATCATGATTAAGTATTCCAGGATAATACCTCAGCATACATGCCAGTGCCTATGGACGTGCCTAGGTGTACATAAAGAAACTCTCTTAACTATTGCTATTTCTACTTGTGTGATTTTTTTTAGCTAAGAAGTCATGACAGTTAGGGAGAAATATGCTCAAGAGAAGCACAGCTTGATTTCAAAATTCAGTAACAAAATAAGTTCTGTCTGGGAGTTCGAATGACCCCTACCTACTAGTTTTCCTTTTTGAGGTATCTATTTTAATATATGTAGTCCCTTTCTTAAGAAACTTTGATTACTTGGCATGTACCAGTATTGGTCACATTATTGAACCACTGTTCATATCATCTTCTGAAGATCCTTTGTAAGTTTGTGTATGTACTCAGTCATTGTCTTAAGGTACTGGTGAATATTTTAGCAAAGACAACGTTCTTTCTTCCTCTTATGTGATCTAAATGCTGATATGTTTGCTCTTTGTACTGAATGCTATGTCCTAGATTTCCTTACTTAGAAACCTCATATCACAGGCATATATACCTCCCTGCCATCGAGTCTTATTTTTAATCACATTCAACTAGTGGCTGTATGCCACATGAATGGAGTTATACATACTGGGATTGTAGGGAGTGTAATTTTTATGTTTCAGTTTTATGCATCAAAATCATAATAAGCTTCTTTTATGATACTTCCTCAATTTTGATCTTTCTGCTTGGACACTCATAGAAAGAATCATTCATTTTTTCAGTTTGTGGGGTTTTTTTTTTTTCATTGAAAGCTTCAACCATTTGAACTCTCTGCTGTTGATCGATTCCTCTGCTGGTGGTCCTTCCTGCCTACATAATCATCATTGTCACACTTGATCAAAAATCCTCTGGGGTGCACTTAAGACTAAATTCTTTCCCATATTTTCTTAATACTTGAATATGTTATGCTCTCCTGTTGGCTCCTCTACCTCTCTCTCTCTCTCCTTCTTTCTCTCATGTGTACACACACACACACACACACACACACACACACACACACACACACGCCACAGCATTGTTCTGACTATTCTCTGCACTAAAATCAGGCCATGTCCATTTTGTATACATTACCAATATTTTTGTTAAATTCTATTTCTAATATTTAAGAATACTAAGCATGAAGCTATTTGTGTTGCTATATGCTGGGGAAAAATTTTTTTTTTCAATATAGTGTCACTGGGTAAATCAACCATATTCTATAGCATGTTTCATGCCCAGGAATAGTTGGCCAATACAAATTGGACTCCACATTTTTGGTGGTGCGGGGTTTGTTTGTTTTTGTTTTTGTTTTGTTTGGTTGTTTGGTTGGTTTGGTGTGTGTGTGTGTGTGTGTGTGTGTGTGTGTGTGTGTGTGTGTGTGTGTGTGTACTTTTTGTTTTGTTTTGGGTTTTTTTTTTAGAGAGAATAAAAAAGAAAAATAGAGTCCATGAAAGTGAAAAGGACCTAGGGGAAGTTGAGGGAGAAGAATGAATGTGATCAAAATACATTGTATGAAATATTTAAATAGAAAATATTAAAATTTTAAAAAGGAGTATACTTAATGTATCTTCCTGAATTTAAGTAAAGTTTATGTTTTGTTTTTCATTTAGAACATTTCTGGTGATAAATTGGTTCATCATCACTATACTTTAAAGGTCCCTTGTCCTACATCTAGCCAAACTGTCTTGAAAGAGGAAGAAGAAATTAAAACATCATCGGGAAATATCAAAGCTGAATGAGTTAATTATCAGTACACCAATCCTTCAAGAAAGTCTCAGGGGAGTTCTAAAGGGGGAGAGAAAAACCAAAACAAACAAATGAAGACAGTTCCAAAGCAGTGTGAAGAAATGAAAATGTGAATAAAGTACAAAATAGTTTTTAATTAAATTTAACAAGCATTGAGCAAGAGAGAGAGAGAGAGAGAGAGAGAGAGAGAGAGAGAGAGAGAGAGAGAGAGAGAGAGAGAATTGTATGTGTGTAGGTTAGAGGACAACTTGCAAGAGTTGGTTCTTTCCTTCTACCATGTGGGTTCCAAGGAATGACCTTGGATTTTCAGATTGGTGGCAAGTGCCTTTGATCACTGAGTTATCTTCCAGTCCCCTGGCCCTGTTATATTTTTGAGGAATTTCAATTAATACCCTATAGAGCACTATTGACCTTATCTACATATAAACTTGTTCTGCTCACATGTATAATCAGATATGCTGAATGAAGAGTCACTGAATTTGGTACCAGGTGAGTCAGACTCAGCAAAATTTTGCCCAAGATATTGGACTTACCAAGAGTTATTTTTCATATTTGATTCTATTTGATGCTAGGGATAAAACCCAGGGTCTTGTGAATTGTGGCCAAGCATTTCAATGCTAAGGTACACCCTAGTCCTTGGTGGGGCAGGGTCTCACTATGTAGTCCAGGCTACTTCCCAATTCACAGTCGTCCTGACTTTGTCATGTAAATGCTGAGATTACATGCCTGCACCATAACCAACAGTATATAGGCAATTTATTATTCTATTCCAAGTGTTTCTTTGCTTTTTATTTTAAAAGTATTTTATTATAGCAAAAGTAAGATGTTTTTAGCCATTTGAGAACTGATGTAAAAAACATTTTTAAATTGTTTATAATAGAACCCCATTGGGTTCAATTAATGCTTCCCTTATGTGCATGTATGTGGTTTCATCCACCGGGGCTATGACAATATTCCAGTGGACACACTCCAAAACTAACTCTCCCTCCCCAGTAGCCATGAATTGCAAATATCTCCTTGGGTAGGGCTGTAACCTCAAGAACCCTTCACTCCCTCTGCTGGAATTTTTTACTAGCTGGATATTATGCAGATCTTGTGTAGATAAACATTTTATGCTGTGAGTTTATGTGTGCTATAGTCATTATGTTCAGAGGAGAGCATTTCACAGCACTCTTGCCCATCCTCTAACTCATGTTCTTTCTGCATCCTCTTCCACTATGTTCCCTGAGCCTAAAGCATGGGTGTTGATATGGATATTCCACATACACCTGAGAACTGATAATCACTTACATTTAGCACTTTGAATGGTAATGCATCTCTGAATTAACCTCTACTCACTGCAATAAGAAACTTCTCTGACTAAAGTTGGGAACAACACAAATCTGTGGATATAAACATAAATGTTTAGAAGGCAGTTTGGTAGCAAGACTATTTATGAAAACATTATCAGAGAATGCTCCCCTCAAATCTATGACATCCCTAGCCATAGATTTTGGCCGTATTTCTAGAAGCAAGTATAAATTTATTCCCATAGATTAGGGTTCAAGTCCATTGAAGAGAGTGATTGGTAAGTCCTATAAACAGTCTTGCCACTATTGTACTGGTGGACATATCCTGCCAGATGAGTCAGTGATGTAGCATGCAGGGTCTAGGGCTGGATAATGCCACAGATGTCTTTTCTCCCACAGCAGCCTACTTAGCACCTTCCTTCACTATGGAAGCTAACCAGCAGGGAGACTTTTCTGATCACTTCAAGACTGATTTCTCTGTGTCTTGCAACCAGAATATATAGTGTCTTCAGAAATAGAGTCTTATGTAGTTATGGCAGGCAGCCAAGAGCAATAGAAATAGCCTATCTGGTTGTGGTGCTTCTTGAGATTCTCTGACCGATTACTTATAAGGAGATAATGTGTGACTGATATTGACTTTTTCATTTAATAACCCACAGGAACAATTCCGTTCAGTAATGTTTGGTACTTACATTCAAATTCCTTTTTAAAAGTGTATAATTTAAATTAGTTTATGAACTAGTGAGGTTTCAGAAGGTTTCTCCTTCTGAAGTTTTGGTTAACCCATTCCCTACTCCTCCTTTCCCTCACACGCCATGTCCCCATATCTGCTTAAAGTTTAAGCTCCCAGTATTCTTTCCCTGTTATTCCATATGACATACATCCTACTATTCCTTTTTTTTATTTTTTACACTCATTGTAAGATCATAGGTTCCCATGAAGAACCAAAGGAAAGCTTCATAAGTGTTTATTTATTTGCAGTCCAATAGGAATAGTACTTGGGGGCTGGAGAGAAAGACCTGGCTTTAAGAGAACTGGCCACTGTGTTCAATTGATATTGCTAAGAAGCCTATTTTCTAAAGGGAAATGGAAGAGCAGTAGATCTGGGAGAGATGGAAGGTGCGGGTGACTGGGAGGAGAGGAGGGAGGGGAGACTGTTGGGATATATTGTATGAGAGAAGAATAAATAAAAAAAAATAAAAGAGCACTGGCTATAAAGACATGAGTTTAATTATGAACACCTACAACTTGGCTCACACCATATGTAACTCATCTAGGCAATCTGATGCCCTCTTCTGTCCTCTGTGAGCACCAGATATGCAAGTGGTACACAGACACTCATGCAGACAAAGCATCCATACACATAAAATGAAGGACAAAAAAATTAAATTTGAAAAAGGAAAGTAGATGGATTAGAAGGAAGACTAGAGACAAGAGAAGCTCTTCTCCAAAATAACAAACAGTGATGATCCAGCAATAAAAGTCAATGTTGGTACCCATCTAGTATGGAAATTTCACATCCTGCTATCTCAGAACATTTTAATTACTAACTGTTCTATATGGTCAACATGGGTAGATAGGAGATAGACACTTGTATAACTAATTCATAGTTTGTACCAGAAGAAAACTGAAGATCAGAATGATTTGGTAGTTCATTAAGGATTATTAACAAAAATTCAGCAGAGGAAAAAAACTAAATATACTTTTTCTGAAAAATATCCACTTCATTCAATTCATCTTACTGGGTACCTGCTTTATTAGGTGTTACCTTCTGGCAAGAGCTACAGAGCTTAATATAACATAATCATCCTCCTCACCTCCAAGAGCTCAGAGTACTTTGGACAACACATAAAAAATATCCTATTACTTATAATCCATTGTGTAAAGTAATATAACATGATTATTGATGGAGTGAATGTTCATCAATGTGATAGGAGCTGGAGATATAGCTCAGTGGTAGCAAATGTTTGGTGCATGTGCACACACACACACAAACACACGCACGCGCGCACGCACGCGCGTGTCCTGAAACATAAAGTACAATATGAGCTACAAAGACAAAAGTGAGTAATTGTACCTAGAAACATGTGAGAAATATGAGTTCAGAGCATGTAGCATCTAAGATGGAAACATAAAGCACTGAATGTTTTTAGAGCGAGTGAAACACATTTCAAAGAGAGCACATACATTATAAAGACTAGAGTACCACAAATTCGTAGACTGCTCAAGGAACAACAAAATGTTCAATGTAGCTCCAATAGAGAGTGTTCCAAGGCTGGTTAGAACATAGTGAGTGTTCCCTCATAGTCCTGGGGGTGGGGAGTCATAACTGCAGAACTTCAGAAGCATTTAGTTGGTACAGAGCCTCTGTAGGGCACATAGGAGGACAAGACACTTGCTATGTTTTGGCTCTGCACTTTCTTCTCCTAGTACATACTTTTTTTCTTACCCAGCACATGAGAACACCATAATATTTATTTTAAAGAGTTATAGAAAGAAGAAAAAGAAGTTATTCTTTGGAAGTTGTAACTTTAGTATTGTCTTATCTATAACTTATTCTAAGTAGTAATCACTCCCTCCTCCCTCCTCCTTCCCTCCTCATTTCCCTGTATTTCTCATTCCCTCCTTCCCTCTCTTCCCACACCTTCCCTCTCTCTTCCTTCCTTCCGTCTCTCCCTTCCTTCTTCTTTTAAGATTTACAATTTAGTATATAAAGTCCAGTTGAGGGAGAAAGTTAATGCAACCCAAAAATTAGGGAGAAAATTATTAAATCTTGATTTTTATTCATGGATTTATTTAAGGAACATTCTTTATGTAAGCAATGAAGGTTTTGAAATAAAATAAAATAAAATAAAGTATTATTGTTTTGTTTCATCATTGTGATTCTTTTCATTATGGTGAGATATTTCTGAACTAGAATCTTGGGACAGAACTGAAGTTAAGAAGCTGGTATGAAGGAAACTGCTAATGTTATTGAGTAGCCTCGGGCCATGTGTCCTTTTTGCTCCTCTCCAAGTTTTTAAAAGTTGATGAAGATGTGTATCCGGCAGAGTTCACCAACTCAAAAAAAGATGTTTTTTGCTGAGTAGCCTCCTCAGTGCCCTTTTCATGTCTTTGTTTCTTAGACTGTAGATGAAGGGATTCATCATTGGTGTTACCACTGTATACATGATGGCAGCCACCTTATCCCTTTCTGCTGAGTAGCTGGAAGCTGGAAGAAAGTAGACACCAACAATAGACCCATAGAAGAGGGACACTGCTGAGAGGTGGGAGCCACATGTAGAAAATGTCTTCCACTTCCCTTTCGCTGATGGAACAGTAAGCACAGCAGCACCAATTAGGATATAGGAGACAAGAATGAAACTGAAGGGCATGAAGATAACTGCTCCCCCAACAAAAAGGATGAGCAAGTTGTTGATTTGAGTATCTGCGCAAGCAAGCCTTAAGATGGGTTCCAGATCACAGAAGAAGTGTGGGACTACTCTCTCATCACAGAAAGGCAAGCGACTAAGCAGACTGAGATGCAGCACTGAGACAAGATTAGAGATAACCCACGGAATCACTACCAACAGGGCACAGCGCTTGGGACTCAACAGTGCAACATAGTGTAATGGGTGGCAGATGGCAATGTATCGGTCATATGCCATGGCTGCCAAAAGGAAATTGTCCAGGTCCACCAGGAGCATAAAAAAGTACATTTGTGTAAGACATCCTCCAAAAGAGATGGTTGGATTCTGGCTTTGAATGTCTGCCAGCAGTTTAGGAACTGTAGTGTTTGTGAAGCAGATGTCAGTGAAGGATAGATTGGCAAGGAAGAAGTACATGGGGCTGTGAAGATGAGTATCACTAATAATAGCCAGAACGATAAGTGAGTTTCCCACCATAGTGACCACATACATGCATAGAAACAGTGAGAAGATGAACAGCTGCTGCTCAGACCCCACTGTGAGTCCCAGGAGGAAGAATCCAGAGATAGTAGTTTGGTTTCCTTGGTGCATGGTTCTGCTGTGTCTAAAAAGGGAAAATTCATCTTCACTGGTAAATGGCAACATGACACAAAAGCCCATCAGTGCATTACACTAGACTGTAGAACAGAGTCAGGCCTTGGAGCCAGACAACACAGGGTTACATTCATCCCTAGTAAATAAAACAGCAGTAAAACGAGGGCCTAGCACACAGTGAGAGATCAGTAAATATTGGTAAATGAGTAAATGGGGGAAACTGGGACATTTTGAATTTACAGCTCACAATCTTCATGTCTATGCTATCTGAGCTTTCTGGAGCTATTTCAACAGTTTCTATTTTCATAGGTAATATGAGAATTGTACTGACACATACAAAGTAGACAGGCATGTATTTGATCCATGACTACACAAACGATAAGTGTTAACATTCACTAATCTTAAAGACTGGTATTGTCTAAAGGCAAAAAGATAGCTCCAAAGAAGAACTGACCCAAACACCACTTTTTGAATTTCAACAAGGTGAAATGAAGTACCACAAGAAAACCATGCATGAATGTCCACTCAAGCAAGCAACATAGATGTGAAATGTAATGTCCTGAGTCCATTTACAGTGTAGTCATTTGAACAGTGAGAAACCAAACTAAAGAAAGATTTGGGGATAACCGGGTGGTGGTGACGCATGCCTTTAATCCCAGCACTCGGGAGGCAGAGCCAGGCGGATCTCTGTGAGTTCGAGGCCAGCCTGGGCTACCAAGTGAGTTCCAGGAAAGGCGCAAAGCTACACAGAGAAACCCTGTCTCGAAAAAAAAAACAAACAAACAAAAAAAAGATTTGGGGAACACTTTAAGTGTTAGTGATTATTTATGGTTTCTATTTTGCTGGTACTCTACCAAGTACTTTACATGATGTATCTTTTCAAATATTCACCCTAACCGTATAAAATACATAGGACTACTAAAATGCAAATTTATAGGTGCAAAAATTGACACATCCAGGGTTATGTTGATGAATTTGATAGAAAAGTCAGTGCAGTGGAGTCAGGGTTCTGAGCTTAACCAGCATGGCTTTAGAGACCTCTGGTTCACTTCTGTGCCATAACATCTCTGTATTGCTTTACACCTTCATGGCTGCATCATAGGAGGTAATAACTAATATTTATTCAACCCTACCCATCTTCAGTGCACCAGAAATCTTGTCCAGCCAGTCACACCCTGTCAGTAGCAGTAGAGTTAGACTGTGTTTTAACCTAGAACTTAATTTCCCCATATCTGAGAGCAAATGGACAAGGACATGCAAATTGAAGTTGTGTTTGTACTTCTTGAAATTTGGACCGCATCTAAACTGCTCCATATGATGCTTGCAGATCCATTTTATGCATTGGTTACTTGAAGGCCTGCCATGTTTTTATACCATTTTCCCAGCCTAACACAAGTGAAACTGCCACTGTGTAAATTTCTATAATTTTACTGGTTTTCTGTTAAGTTTGTACCTTCCATGACAAAAAAAAAAAAGAGGTTGCTAACACTAATGAATAGTTGGAACAAGATTACAGGAAGGATGCTGCACTTATTTAATAACACAATTTTTTCTAAGTGCCGTAGCAGTCTTCATTTGCATACTAACAAATAAATGTGCTAATTGTAAATCAAGCAGGATCGGGTCTGGTGGGACCTCTGCTAGGCAACACTCGGCTGTTTCATATGTACAGAATGTACCGAAAATAATAAAGTGGCATATTATTATGTACATGTAATCTAGGCTTTTCATTAATGCAGATTGAATTAACAAAGTTTGACAGCACACGTTTCTGATTTGACTTTCAAGATAGCATGTTAGCTAGCTCCATTTAACTGATTGTTCCCATCTACCCCCTCCAAACTGGTGTTACCCTTCACAACCAAGTGTGTTTGTGTCTTCCATCTGTCACCCTTTGTGCTCAAGTCACTAAGTTGGCACAATATGTTTGTAGTGAATGTAGGGAGCAAGTGTTTATGTTTAGGGGTTGAAGTCTCCCTCCGATGGTCCTCACCTTGCTTTTTATGGCTGCTTCCAAAGCTCTTCCATACAGAAATGGCTTCACATTATTCACCAAGAAGTCAGTGATGCTTTCCCCAGCCACAACATAAACCTTTTCTCCTCCAAGACTCAAAACAGTATGAAACAGAAAAATAAAATAGAAAGGAAGGTTAGAAGGATGAAAACCTCAACCAATGTTGTCTCTGTTTCTGGATTTTTGGCCGAGGACACAAGTCTCAAGGCATCTTATTAAAAAACCACTCGTATGTCCTTCCTCTATGGACCAAGTCGTCCCTACTGGGATTTATTGGCAATCTCTAATTTCCTGATATGTAAAAACTGTATACAACCAAAAATGCCTGCTAGATTTTTATTCTAGTCATAAAACTAAAATATTGGCTTTTGGAGAAACAAATTCAGCCTCCTCACACCTAATAACTGCTCTTTGATTCTACATATAACTTTAGGTTTTTTTTTTTTTTTTTTTTTTTTTTTTGGTTTTTCGAGACAGGGTTTCTCTGTGTAGCTTTGCGCCTTTCCTGGAACTCACTTGGTAGCCCAGGCTGGCCTCGAACTCACAGAGATCCGCCTGGCTCTGCCTCCCGAGTGCTGGGATTAAAGGCGTGCGCCACCACCGCCCGGCAATAACTTTAGGTTTTTGTTTGGAAAGATTTAGCCATAAAGATAAAGCTAGTGTACTTACTATCTTTGGGCACTGTTCTAATCCCACTATGTTTATAACATAGTTCATAACAAAATTGTGGTATATGTAAAAAATTATGATGTCTCTTTCACAAAGGAAAAAACTAAAGTCAGAGTTTGAGTGAATTAACTAAAGCCATACAACTAGGTGTTAGACAAAAATCACTACCAAGAAATGCTCACTGGAGATCTCATATAAGCGTTCTATTACACTGCTTCTTAATGAGCCTAGGTGGGGGAGCTACAGAATAACAGGCACACTGAGAAGTTGCCCAAAATTATCTAAGTTATCTTCTAAAATTTCCTTCCTTCAATTCTCCCTCCCTTCAAAATCTGAGCAAATATTCTCACCATCTACTCAAATCTATTATGGACTGTCTGCCACTAAACCGAGAGTTAGCTCTATTTCTAACCTGGCTAACCTCCTACCTATATTTAGGGCCCCATATCCATTCGTCTTTCCTGATGATTTAAATCATCAGCTAGTTTCTTGCTTGTCCATATCTTCAATTGGTCTCTACCTTTGGATCCCAAAATTGGTCTAGTCATTGCAATGTGCATGCAAACAAACAAAGCAACCCCCCCCCCCCTGTATTTCAGTCACTTAGTTATGGAACAGTATCATTCCTGTCATTAAATAGAAATTTCTTACATTATTTACATTTCTGTCTCCACTTCTTCACCTCAACCCACTCCAATCTGCCTTCTGCCCCACATGATTCCATCGAAATAGCTCTTGAAGGTCGAAATGACACTTACTCTGCTAAATCCAGTCTTCTTGGCAACTTCACAGCATTTACCTCAGATGATCACCCTTCCTAATATACTCTCCTTCCTTGGGAAAACTTTCATGAATCTGGGTTTCCTTCTAGTTAGATGACTATTCTTTTACCATTCCTTTTCATGGCACCTTCATAAATATTTAAATGTTTATGGTGATATGACAGTTTTCCTTTCTTGCTCAACTCTCTCCTTTAAATATAATTGCCTATTCTCGAGGCCTTGTTTACCATATTTATGCTGATGATTCCCAATATCCTGTCTCTAGTTTAGCTCTTTATTCTGTACTATAAAACAAAGCACTCTCATTATCACCTGGTATCTGCATTTGTGTTATCTCATAAGCACACCAAACAGATTTTTCACAACCAAACATGGCCAGCAAGATGGCTCAATGGATAAAGGTGCTTGCCACCAAGCATAATGACCTGAGTTTAATCCCCTAAGCCTCTTAGGTGGAATGGAGAAAACCAACCCCTGCAAGTTGTATTCTGACAACTACACATGCATCATAGAATACGTGCACCTAACAACACGCTCAAATAAATATAACAAAAATTAAATCTCATCATCTACCTAAAACCAAGCATAGTTTTCTCATCTCATTAAATTATAACATTATCAACTTTTGTCATTTTGACACCTTCTTTTTCTCTTAGAAGTTAATTAGTTAAGTCTTACAGATTCTCATTTTTAATATAGCTCTAATATATCCATCTCAACTACCCTATTCCGAATGACCACCATGCCTCTGCATGTACGTCTTTCCTTCAAACAGTTAAGGTCCAAAATTGTTAATGTAGCCTATAATGTCTTTCAATTTTCTCACTTCTATACTGTGCTCTTATCCCTTTCTTCCAGATGTATTTAAAGATTCAACTTCCTTCCTGCTTCAGTTTCCTTCATATACCTGTAGTCTCTGTCTGGAAAGAAATCACCCTACCCTCTGACTCACTAATGGTCTGATTTCTGATCTCAATTGAAGTGCTACTTCTCTAAGTGGGCTATGAACTTTCAAAATTAAATTAGATTAGATCAACCTATGTAGCATATTTACTGCAACTAACTGTCTTCTTCCCTGCTCCCCTATAAATTCTGGAGACAGAGATGACTTCACTTTTTCTACAATAATGCTGAAAAACAATTGTTACTCAAATAATCACTCAGTAACCAGGGAATGAGTTGACTATCAGATGAATGGAAACCATACATGGAAGACTCATAAAGAAGTTATAGTGGGAATCACAGAAGCCTTTAAGGGAAAAGTGGAACTGGATGTTTTTGAAGAACTGAAATGAAAAATTGGCACTTATTCATAAAGATAGAGAAACAGGAAGTTGGAGGTCTCAAGTACAAGATGAGTACAAGAACCTAGAGTTAACAACTATGGCTGCAGTATAGAAGAGAGTGATGGAAAGCAAAACTAGTAGTTGGGAATGATAAGTGGGTTATTGTATATGCCATATAATTTATGATTTCTTAAATTCAAAATGAAAAAGATTAGGTGCCAGGCAAGAACTAACATCAGAAATGCAAATCACACTCATGGGTGGTAGTCCATACCTATAATCCCAGCTTTGAGGAGGTTGAAGAGGTCAAGGGCTACCTAGGCTGCATAGTAATAGCCTGTCTCAAAACAACCAAGAAATAAGGGCAAGAAAAGAAATGCAAAATTAAATATAAATATGGGGCCGGGGCATACCTTAGTTGGTTAAGTACTCACTTGCAAGCATAGGACCTGTGTTGGATCCCCAAGGGTGGCATAGACATGTGGTTCCCTGGGGTTCTGTGGTAAGCCAGTCTAGTTTGTGTGTAGAGTAACAGCCAGAGAGTGACCCTATCTAAAAAAAGAATAATACTAAAGCATTAAAAAAAGGTGGACAGTATCTAAGGAATGACACCTGGGATTGTCTGGCCTTCACACACAGGTGCCTATGTATACATGCACACCTACACATACATGTACCCACTCACACACAGAAATGCGAACCCACATATACCACACAGAAAAATAAAACATCTACAAATAATTGCTTTTTTCTTCAGGACTTCCCTGTTTTGTCCTGAGCTCCTCTGAACTCTGGATCCCTATTTCAAATGACTAAAAAATGTGTCCCAAATCTGCATGATTTTCTGAGGCACTGGAGAAATGGCTGTGTAGAAAGACTGACGAATCACAAAGTCATGGTTGCACTTGCAGACCTGTCAACACAATTCCCTAGGCCACTAGAAAAATGGTGTCTCTTCATGCCCCTTTTGTGTAGCTTTTTCAGTTTGGTAAATCACATCACCAGTTTCATTGAATTTGCCATTTTTTCAGGAGCCTTGGACTTTCTGAGAGAAGATCTGTAAGTCTTTAGGCAATTTGGATTCAGTATTGCAATGTTTGATTTTTTTTTTAAAGAGACATATTTGGAAACAAAGGACACTGACACTGACCTTTTCTCTGAGTGGCTGCCTTTCCACACGTCATAGCATATGCACTTATGAATTGTTCATTCGTGAGGGCTGTTCAGAGGCAGGGGAAGGGAAGTGTCCTGGGAATTGACAAGCAGCAAAGCAGTGCAGGAAAGAACAGGGACATTCAGAAATGATGAATGGGGTCATTTTTGCTTTAAAAAGATTGGTGTTTCCTCATTTAGAGGATTGATCTATACACATTTATGTTCTTAGGTGAATGTGTGCTTGTTTGTTCTGACACAGGACATCATAGACATGCTCACCATTTTAGTCCACTTCTATTCTCAGCTACCTGAGTGACCTTTATAAAGTCCTCTGTCTGAGTATTAGTTGTATCCTTTGTAAAATGAAGGGGTTGTACTAAATTATCTCTATACTTCTATTTCCATCTGACATTTGAAAATTCTTTGATTTCTAATTGGGTATATTTATGCATGATGTGGTAGAAGTGTGATTGTATACGAATAGAAGGTGGATAGTAGAAACAGTACAATTTCTTTTCAACTTACACAGTGGCTTTGGTGTATGTGTTTTGATGTATAATTCATGAACTTTCCCAATTTCCAGCTTAGAGAGTTTGTGACCAAAAAGAAAACACATTTTGCCTAATTGGTTCTCTTACATTGGGGGGGGGGCTAGGGAGCTCATTATACATGAGTGTGTTTGCAGAGGGAGTCACCTGGACATAGTAGTGCCCCCTAGGTTTCTGTTTGAAGGGGGAAATTAGGAAAAGTGCAGAAAAAGGTTTTAACTGCTTTAAATAGCTTCCTTAATAAGGTTGTGAAAAACACTAGAAATGGTTATGAACTTATGAATGAAACTGGAGTCAATCCAGCTTGGGAGGAGGCACCAAGTTATGTTTTTATTCATTATGTCATTAATCGGACATGGAAGTAGGGTTGAAGCTCTCCTTCAGTACTGAGAAAGGGGAAATGATGTGAGAAAAGTATCCCCTGGGGCTTGTTTCTTCTCTAAATCCCTCTTAGTTGGTACAGAAGGCCTAAGAATCCTCCTCACTCACAAGCATCCATAACATTAAGGGAAAGAAACATCAAACAGAAAGAAAAGACAAGGGCTGCCAGATAACTCCCAGCTAACGTGCCTAATCCAGTCTTGTCTGTTCAAAGTTTTTGCTTACTGTGCCCTATAGAAGAAGTCTCACATGTCATCTGACATGTCTACATCCTTGAGAAGCAATCACATTTTCATTCATTCTCAGGTCACTCAGTAATGATCAGGTTCATTAAGTTTTTATTGGCAGCATTTAAGGGCGGCACCAGGATCCAGGGGTGTCTAGTGAAGGGAGATGTTTGGGAAGTCAACTTGAAGCACTTAGCTCTCAGTGGTGCAGAAAATCATCACAGATGGCTTCCCATTTTACTATTCAGCATGCTACAGTTAATGCATAAGCTACACTCTGTCAGGCTTTCTGTGATTCTTCCCAACTGCCAATTATTGTGTCAGTGAAAGGGGATGGCAGAAAGTGAGGTTTCAAAGACATCAAGCATGGGTATGAAGACCATAATCAGAAGCAGCTATGTGGTAGCTATGAGTCAGTTGGGGAAAGCAAGAGCATGTGTGCAGACAACTCTTCATCCCTCACTGTGTTTCAGAGCATCAACTGAACAGGAGCAAACAGGAGAATGAAAAGCCAAGAATGGAAGAATCAGAGATAGAAAAGCTTCACCATAAAAATGGTTCCCACTCTATAATCAGGAGAGCACTGGGGCTCTTTTTCAGTCAACCTTTAATTCTCAGTAGAGATCTTGGTATTTTCTATTGTACTATGGACTTACTTGTAAATATTAAGTAATATTTATTGTCGTGTGGGTCTTAGTGAGCATGCTGTCCTTAAAGACAGCTGGTCAGGTAACAAGATACTTGCAAGTTTCTAATAGGCCTGGGAAAGGATGAAATTTTGCCACCTGACGTGTCAAGGGAACAAGGACATGGTGTATTTTTTCCTAATTAGATTTGAAGGTTTGTGGAAAAAGTAGGTCTTGATTTTTTAGCTCCCTTCATAGGATGTCCAGAAAGAGAACTGAACAATAGAGCGCAGTGTGAGGGTCACTGTGACACAGCATTGCAGAGGGTCTTAAATCTTGCTTGAATTCCCTCGGAACGACCCTGAAACCTGGATATATCAGGGCAAAAATTATATCTTCCAAACGAAAAGTCCCTGCTAGTGAATAACAGTTTTGTGATTCTAATATGGCTGGGAATGTTATTTGCCAAGTGGCTTTGAACGTATTAATGCACTAATACAGATATTTGATTTCTTGATTGTAAATCACAAATGACAGGCTGAATTCCTTCCTTGGCTGCAGAACTTGATCCCTTAATATGAATTTAGAATATGACACATACAGGAATGTGTGTGTTCCTGGCAAGGCCTGAGACTGACATTAAATTCCATTGTCAACCTCTCACCACCTTATATATTGAGGCAGAGTCCCTTACATGAACCTCACCATCTGACTAATATAGTCAGCCAGCTTGAACAGTGGATCACCTTTCTCTGCCTCCCCAATGCTAGGATTACAGATGGGATGCCACATTTGCCCAAAATTTATGTGGGTGGTGGTGATTTGAACTCAGGACTTGGTGGGTTGGGAGGCAAGTGTTTTATACACTGAGTCATCTCCCTAGTTCCTAGAACAGGACCATCTTTATTGATCCCATATTAATGTGGAACAGTAGGGAAATGAAGAAGGAAGTGCAAGAGGTCCCCAGATAGATAAATTTACAAGGGACTATGATTTTGAACTCTTACTGCCTTCCTCATTATAGCTGTAAACTGAATTGTGTCCCTCAAATTACCATGTTAAAGCCTTTAAAACCTCTCACCTCCACCCATCAACACCTGGGGCAGGTGAGAAACTAGACCCTGAGGTCACCAGAGTAGGACAGCAGGCCCAGCACTTTGCCTGGGCAGCACAGTATACCCAACCATGTTGGCAGAGAAGCGGGTGAGCCAATCCCAAAATAGTGAGCAAGGGAGATCTGTCCCCATTTCTCATCAGTCATGAGGCTGTATGGCCATGGGAGAGTTGCCCTTCCCCTTCCCTCCTCATCCATCAACACCTGGGGCAAGTGGGAGAGCTGGCCCTGTGGTCAGGGTGGGAGAACCATCCCTGACCCCCACCAGCTGCAACATTTGGGAGAGCAGGCCCTGCATTTCACCAGAACAGCACAGTAAAGCCAACCCTGTTAGCACAGGTGTGGATGAGCCAGCCCTGAAGTTGTGAACATGTGTGATCTGTCCCCATTACTCATCTGTCTTGTGGTGACATGGTCGGGAAAGAGAGGCCCTTCTCCCCTCCCCATGCCCATCAACCTATCAATGCCTGAGGTAGCTGTGAGCACTGACCCTGAGATCCAAGAGCAGAACTGTCCTTGCCCCCCACCAACTGAAGCCCTTGGGAGAGCAGGCCCTGCACCTCACCTGGATAAAACAATAGAGCCAATCTTGTTGGCAGAGGTGTGGGTGAACCAGCCCTGAAGTTGTAAGTGTGAGAGGCCTCTCCCCACTATGCACCTGTCATGTGGCAGTGTGGGAGGGTGAAAGATGCCCCACCTACCCCTCTCCCCTTACTGCCTGCAACAGATGAAAGAGCTGACCCTCCCCCTTACTAGCTGCCACACTCAGTAAATGGGCCCTGCCCCTCACCTAGGCAGCACAGCGGAGCTGCCCAGTGGTCAGAAGTGAGGGTGACCCAGCCCCAATGTTATGAGCAAAGGAGAGCTGTCCTCATCAGATATGTGGTATCATAGGTAAAAGAGAGATGCCTGCCTCCACCTCCTGCCCATCAAAGTCTGAGACAGGTGGAGGAACAGGCCCTGGGGTCATAAGAGCAGGAGGACTGTCCCTATCCCTCACTAGCTGCAGCACTTGAAAGAGTGGTCCCTGTACCTCACCTGGGCAACACAATACAGCTGGCCCTAAAGACATAGGTGTGGGAGAGCTGACCCTGAGGACATGAAAACAGGAGGACCAGTCCTACCCTCTTGTTCATTGCTGCAAGAGGTGAATTAGCCAGGGCAAGGCTGGAGAGCTCACTTTGGTGGTGTGGACAGGGGAGAACTGGCTGGTAGACTAACCCTATAGCTGCTCAGGCCCAGAACCAGGGTTATGACTTGGCCCAACCCAAAATCCACCCCATCTATGATCTGCTGGAGCATGTGACGGGACCTGACCTACAGACCGAAAGCTACAGGATCTCCACAACACAGGGAAACAACAGATATCCAAGAAGAGTCCTAGTGAGGGCCTAGCATCCATAGCTTAGGAGAAACCAGAAGCCTTGAACCAAACCATTGACTCTGCAATGAACACTTTCAAGGAAAGACATATGGACAAAGGGGGTTACTGTGTGACTCAACTGTGTCACACTGCAACTTCCATGACGAGATTTTTAATTTTCTCCCATTTTTTCCTTTTTTCTCTTAAATTTTGTTTTATTTGGGGGGTGGCACAGGGGCAGAGGGCTGATGTGAAAGGATGAGGAAATGAATGGGATCAAGATACAACGCTCTTGCCAGGTGGTAGTGGTACATGCCCTTAATCCCAGCACTTGGGAGTCAGAGGCAGAACTCTGTGAGTTCGAAGCTAGCTTGGTCTACAGAGTGAGTTCCAGGACAGACTCCAAAGCTACAAATAGAAACCCTGTCTCAAAAAACAACAACAACAAAAGATGCATTGCTCTTATATACTCTAAGTGATTCTTTCTCTCCTCCCTTACCCCTCTCACTTTCCCTCTCCCTAAGTGGAGGTAAGTGAAACAGATGCCCTCCTACAAACCAATAAACCAACCATTCTCATCTTGGATTTCTAATCTCTATAACTACAAGATGATTATTTTCTGTCATTTAAACCATCCAATCTCTGATGCATTTGTTATGCCATCTCCAGATAGCAAAAAAATAATTTTAAAAATTAAAAAATACCATTTTCTAAATAAGGCCTGCGTTGTGTCCCATAAGGAAAGGCATAATAATATCACCAATATAATTATATATTCTTGGAAATCCAGAAAAGCCTGTGTGTTTTATTTGTAGCACAATCCAAGGTTTATAAAAGTTACATATAGTAAGGAATTAGACGTATCAAACTCTGTACCAACTCTATACATACTCTATTTTGTTCTATTTGTATATTTCCTCCTAATTCTTATTTTTTTTCTACATTTGGTAGTCTTGTGTCATGGAAACTAAAATGGAGGACATTATAACAGTTCAAAACTGATTTCTTCTTTTGGAGCATGATAGTGATGAATCTATTTACTATATATTTGACCGAAGTCTATCTTTCTAAATGTTTTAATTTTTAACAGCTTCATACATGTATATTGTGAAATTGCAGTAAGTCCTCCTCCTATTTTCACAACTTTGGTTCATTTTATATTTTTATGGACTACTGAGCTTAATCAAGAAATAGACCAGGAGTTACTTATTGGAATGTGGGGAACTTCTTACGGGTACATCACTGAAAAAAATTACACCTTCATGCAAACATTAGCTGATACTAACTTCTAATGATAGGGCCTAATGAGCTTCTCCATTATCTATGATGAAAAGTGTACACCCTGTCTTGTGGAGGTTTTACACAAGCAGCCACATGAATACAATACATATGTCATGTCCAGAAAACAATAGTTCATAACACTCTTCCCATCCTCCAGATCTTAACACTCTTTCTTTCTTCTTTTCTGCACTGTCCTTTGAATAATGGAGAGGTTGATATAAATGTCCCATTCAGGTCTGAGCCATCAATTGTAATTAGTATTTTGACCAACTAAGAGTCTCTTCATTAACAACTGAAGAGCTAACTTTTGAATATCACAATATAGGGCCAACATGTCACCATGTGTATCCCATAACTCTATTTACTGTGTTGTTTAGCAGCTATGAATTCCTAGCAGATAACCTATTTTGGTGGCTTGAATAAGAACAGGCTCCAATATTTGAATGTTTGGTCTTCAGGGAATGGCAATGCTTGAGAGCAATTAGGAGGTGTGTCTTGGAGTAGGTATGGACTTGTTGAAGGAAGTGTGTCACTGAGGTTGAGCTTTGGGGTTTCAAATGCTCAAGTGTTGCTCTTCCTGCTTCCTTCAGGTCTAGATCTAGAACTCTCTCAGCTTCTTCTCCAGCACCATGTCTGCCTGTGTGCTTCCATGCTCCCCACCATGCTGATAATGGACTAAACCTCTGAAACTGTGAGCAAGTCCTGATTAAATGCTTTCCTTTACAAGAGTTACCATGGTCATGGTGTCTCTTCGCAGAATAGAAAACGACACCATTAGTAAATTAATTCAGTATATTTTAAGCAACATGTCATGTAAACTTCTATTATAGATAATGAGACACAATGATAATTAGGAAGGATAAATTCATTTTTTATCCTAACAGTATTTGCGTGGCAGTTGGGAGAAGACAGACAATATATGTACAGGAAATTGGATTAGAACACATAATTCTATCTTCTAATACCTGACAAGAATAAAATGTTCTAGAGAATTGTATGGTCAATGACTACTTTAGATAAGCTGTTCATCTCAATGTGTTGGGCACATACATAAACTATAAAGATTAGTGTGGTTAAAATTAGAAAGAGACTGATAATAAAGTCAATGTAATCAATCATAGACTACATTATGAAGAGTCCAGAAGGCTATTGAAAAGAATTTGCATTTAATTCTATATGCCATGTTAGATCTCTTATGAGATTAAGGAGGGAGGAAATTATTCTAATTTATACTTTACTAAGTTGGTTGTGGGTGCTGTCTGGTGGATGAATTACAGGGTACCACAATGAAGATGGAGATTCCCTTTATAGACTATTACACTCTGTGAGAAAGATAACAATGGACTGGATGAGGATGACACAGTGAAGTCACAGAGAAATTATAAATAGTTGATATTCTTTTACAGTAGGTAAGGGGGAATTTAATGTGTTTGGTATAGCAGTGGTTTACATCATTGTATAATTATTGTCACCTCTGTGGCTCTTATTCAACTTGTCTTTCAACTCAACTACTATCATTAGACATTATCCTCCTTATTCTCCAGTATTTTAAATTTCAACATGAGGTGCCTTCAGCATGTATCTACTTTCATGAATTTGTGAGACATAAAAGTATCTCTTTTAATATGGGAAATAATTCTTTAGTTCTGTGATTTGATTGTTTCTTAAACTATTTAATGATTTCATCCTTCATATTTTCTCTACTCTATCTGAATGAAATATGTATCTACTAAAATGGGTCGCTTTGTTTCATATTCTAATGTAAGAGGTATTTTCTTGGGCCAGTGAGATGGCTCATCAGGTAAAAGTGTTTGACAAGTAAGCCTGATGACCTGAATTTGATTCCTAGAGCCCATGGTGGCAGGATGGTACAGACTCTGGAAAGTTGTCTTCTGACATTCTCATACACATTGTAGTCAACAACTTCCCAGAACATGTACATAAACATTAATAACAAATAAACTAAAATACTTTTTGATGATTTTCTACTATCTTATTTGATCATAGCTCTCCCCCAGATACTCTAATATCCATTCTCCCTTCAAATTCACTCAATTCTGTGTGCTATTTTTTAAACCTATCAAATGCAATTTGTGCTACCCATATATTCTTGAATGGCTGGCCTTCCACTGGAGTGTGGTTAACCTACTGAGGCCTACTCTCTTTAAGAAAACTCATTCTTCCTCTTTCAGCAGCTCCTTGGCCAGGATTGGAACTTTGTGCCACCTCCCCTCTTCCTTCTGGGATTTGGTCTAGAATGAGCATGCACAGGTCTTGTGCATGTTGTCCTAAGTTCACAAGTGCAACTTCACTGCCATATCCAAAGGACAGTTTTTTTGTAGGCCTCCACCTCCTCTGGCTCTTATACTCTTTCTGTTCCCCCTTTGGCAAGGATCCTTGATCCTTGGGAAGAGGGGCTGTAACTGAGACATCCCATTTGGGCTGAAAATTCCAGTCTCATATTCTCACCACCTTGAACACATGTAGGTGTCTGTGTTACTTGTGAATATATAGAGTCTTCAGAGATAGAATGTTATTGTCAATTTCTGGATGGTAACCTGGAGCTAGAGTTTTCCTGCCTTGCCCGCAGTCAGGGCAAATCTTTGTCACCCACCAGTCCCACAGCCACTCAGACCCAACCAAGTAAGCACAGAGACTTATATTGCTTACAAACTGTATGGCCATGGCGGCTTCTTGCTAACTGTTCTTACAGCTTAAATTAATCCATTTCCATAAATTCATACCTTGCCACGTGGCTTGTGGCTTACCAGCATCTTCACATTCTGCTTGTCCTGGCAGTGGCTGGCAGTGACTCCTGCCTTCCTGTTCTTTCTTTTCTCCTCTCTGTTAGTCCCACCTATACTTCCTACCTAGCCACTGGCCAATCAGTGTTTTATTTATTGACCAATCAGAGCAACACATTTGTCATACAGAACATCCCACAGCAGTAACCAACAGAAATGGCAGTAGACTACAAGCTTCTACAGTAGTAGGTTTCTGTATTTCTTTTTCTAAGTCTTTATTTTTATTTACCACTCCCTCTTCTAACCTGCCCTTCCACACCCCACCCCAAATTTCTGCTACATTATTCCACTTTAAACATTTATACTACTATATTCTGTCTCATCTATCATGAAAGTCCCTCCCCCTCCATGTCCCCAAATTGATCTCCTGTCCTCTATATGTATTTCAAATGGAACAAGTATCTGAAGATGAAAGTTAACATCTACAAATGAAAGGAAACAATCTGTGCTCTTTTGTTTTTTTCTGGATCTGGCTTATAACACTCGGAATAATTGTTTCTAGTTCTATCCATTTACCTGAACACTTCATAATTGCATTTTTGTTTACAGATGACTAATATTCCACTGTGTAAATATACCACATTTTCATTATCTATTCATCAGTTGATGGACAACTAAGGCTCTTTCCATTTCATAACTATTGTGAACAGAGCAGCATTGAATATGGTGGAGCAATTATTTCTAGAGTAGAACAAACAATCCATTGGGTATAATACCAATGGTATAGCTGGATCATGTGGCAGATCTATTTCTTGTGTTTTGAGAAGCCTCCACATTGATTTCTATAGTAGCTGTAGCAGTTTGCACTCCCACCAGAAATGAATAAATGTTCCCCTTTCCCCACTTCCACACAAGTACTTGTTATTCCTTTTTTATCTTAGCCATTCTAACAAGAGTAGGATGCATTTTCCTGATGTGTAAGGGTATTGAACACTTTTTAAATGTTTCTCAGACATTTGCATTTCATCTTTTGAGAAATCTCTGTTTAGTTTCATACTCCATTTTTTATTTGGATTATTTGTTTTCTTGATGATTCTTCTGTTGTTGTTTTGTTGTTGTTGTTGTTGTATATTCATATTCTAAATACTAAGCCTCTGTCAGATGTATAACTGGTAAAGGCATTTTCTCATTCTGTAGGCTGCCTCTTCAATCAATTGATGTGTCCCTAGCTATACAGGAGGTTTTGAGTTTATTGAGGTCCCATTTGTAAGTTGATGGTCTTAATGGCTGTTCTATTCAGAAAGATCTTTCCTATGACAATGAGTTCAAGCATATTCCATACTTTCTTCTCTATTAGAGTAAAGCTGTCAGGTATTTTGTAGAAGTCACTGACACATAAGGAGTTGAGTTTTATGAAGAGTAAGAGTTAAGGATCCAGAAGAAGTATAGGATATCGTGGAAATCACTATATATATATATTCATTCTAGACCAGTAGTATTTGGTTTACCCTAGGACTCTGGGCTATCTAGTCTCTGGTACTTGGTCACCCAAGCAGTATCTGGCATGTGTTCCTTCTCATGAAGTAGGTCTTAAGTCAAATCAGACATTGATTGGTTACTCCCACAAGTTCTTTGCCACCATTGCCCTAGCATATTTTGCAGGCAGGACAGATGGTAGGTCAAAGGTGTTGTGTCTGGGTTGGTTTCCACATTTCTCTTTTGATAGACTATAGAATACCTTCCCACACCAAAGAGACTAGAACATAAGGGTGAAGAGTCCATATAGGTATGAGCTTGAGTTCTCCATATTTAATGAGCTGTGTGGATGCTGTCCTTCACAAGGGTACTCTGCTCTCAGTTTGTAGAGAGCAACCCTTTGTCTCAGCAACAGGCTGGGTTGTTTGGGGATTTCCATGGGACCCCTTTGGCCAAGAACTCAATTGAAAGTGACCCAGTCCTGCTACTGGGACCCTTATGTGACTACAAGAGAGTGCCAGTTGAGACTCCATATCCCCCATTACTAGGCGTCCTCATTAGGATCACCTTCATAGATTCCAGGAAGGTTCCACTGCACTAGGTTTCCACACCACCTCCCAAAGACCCCCCCCCACTTCCAGCTGTCTCTCCCCATACTATCTCCCTCTACACTATATCCCCCTTCCAACCTGGTAACCTACCCTGCCCCCATCCCCACACGCCACAGAAACTATTCTATTTTCCCCTCCCATGGAGAACCTAAGTTCCCCCTAAATCACTCCTCTTTACCTAACCTCTCTGGGTCTACAGGGAGAACTAACTATTTTAGCTTGGTTATCATTTACTTAATGGATAATTGTGGTGATATATTATCTGTGTACCCCAATAAAGTTTATCCGAGGATCAGAGGAAAAAGCCAGCCACTATAGTAAACATAGAGGTCACTCAATTGTAGCGTATGCCTTTATTCCTATCACTTGGAAGGCAGAGATCCGTTTGGATCTCTGTGAGTGCAAGGCCACATTAAGAACAGAGCCAGGCATGGTGGTACATACCTTTAATCCCAGCACTAACCATAAAGGTCTGGAGGTCTGTACAGATAGACAGGAAGTTACAGAGCTGGGCAGGAAGAGGAAGTGATGTAACTAGAAGGAGAGAGGAAATGAGATAACAGAACAGAAAGGCATATAGGTATGAGTATACAGGAAGTAGGTCTTGTTGTCTGAGGATCTATAAGTGGTAAGAATGTATCTGGCTTCTTTCTGCTTTTCTGATCTCTCAGTTTTAACAGCAATATCTGACTCTTATTTATTAATAAGACAATTTAGCAATTCATTTACAAATAATAGCCATTTATAAGTGAATACATGACATTGCCATATATATATCTTTCTGGTTTGGGTTAGCTCACTTGGGATGATTTTTTTTTCTAGTTCTAGCCATTCGAATGCTGTTTTCATGATGTCATTTTTTTTAAACAACTGAGTAATACTCCATTGTGTGAATGTACCACATTTCCTTTATCCGTTCTTCTGTTGTGGAACATCTAGGTTGTTTCCAGTTTCCGGCTATTATGAATAAAGCCACAAGCCATCTTTGTAGTAGGATGGACCATCATTCGGGTATTTGCCCAAGAGTGGTATAACTGAGTCTTGAGGTAGATTGATTTCCAACCTTGTGAGGAACTTCCATGTTCATTACCATAGTGGCTATACAAGTTTGTACTCTCACCAGCAATGGAGAAGTGTTCCTCTTGCTTCATAACCGCACCAGCATGAGCTGTCTCTTATGTTATTGATCTTAGCCATTCTGAGAGTTGTAAGATGAAATCTCAAAGTAGTTTTGCTTTGCATTTCCCTGATGTCTAAAGATGCTGAACATTGTTTCTCAGCAATTTAAGTTTCCTCTATTAAGAATTCTCTATTGAGATCTGTACCATGTTTTTTTTTTTTTTTGGTTTTGATCCTAAGAATAATTTAAATTTATTGAACTTTCAGTTATAAGACATATATACTAACAGCTTATGACTCATTTTGAGATAATTATGTACATATACATGCATGTATATTAAGAAATAAGACCTATCTCATATACTTCTTATACAGTTTTTTCCAACAATACCACTTTTTAAATCTATATTACAATATTGTTCCTAGATAGTCAAGGTACAGAAATGTCCATCATATAATAGTTCCCTTGTTCTCTTTGTTTCTTTACATGGTGGTATGACAAAATGCTTGACTAAAGCCACTTGAGGAAGAAGAGGTTTACTCTAGGTTACAGTTTTAATGAATTACAATCTGTCATGCCAGGGAAGATATGGCAGCAGAAGAATAAGGCTGCAGGTCACACTGCATTGGCTGATAGGAAGCTGAGAGAGAAAACAGGACGTGGACGTAGCTGTAAAATCCTCAAGGCTCATCCCAGAAACATCATTACCTATCAATGATTTACCTCCTAAAAGTCCTATAAGCTTCTTAGACATCACCACCGCCTGAGCAAAAAGTTCAATCAAATGAGCCTATAGAGACCATTTTTAATTCAAACCACAATACTTATGATACATCTCAGGGGAGAATTTAAATTTCAGCTCATAAGAAATTCCCTTAAAGATTAACCACACAAATACCATACAATCCAGATATTGTACTCTGAGGCATTTTGTCCAGAAACTCAAAAGTACATTCTTTAAATGAATAATTAAAGCAGTTCTATTCATTTGGACAAACTGCAAATAATACAAATGTCCTTCAGTGGGTGAGTAGTTAAACAAAGTGCAGAATCCATACCAGAGAATAGTATTTAATAATAAAAAGTGATATCTATGTACACATGCAGCAATCAAACAAACTCACTAAACTTTCGAAAACAAAATGACAAAATGTTATATATATGATTTCATTTACACAGCAATCTTGAAAAAAATAAAACCACAGAAATAGGAATCATATCAGTAGCTGTCAGGGATTAAATATAAGGTGTTGGTAAGAAGGAAGTGAATGTACTTATAAAGATGTACCATGTTTTTAATTGAATTGTTTGGTTTTTGATATCTAGTTCCTTGAGTTATTCATATATTTTTGTTATTAGTTGTCTATCAGATGTGGAGTTGATAAAAATCTTTTCCCATTCTTAGGCTGCTACTTTGTCTAATTGATGGTACCCTTTGCCTTACAGATGTTTTACAGACCTCTTCGTGAGGTCCGATGTATTAATTGTTGATATTAGGGCCTTCACTGGTGGTGTTCTTTCAGAAAGTTAGTTCCTGTGCCAATATTGTTCAAGGCTATTTTCCAACTTCACTTCTATCAGGTTCAGTGTACCTAGTTTTATGTTGAGGTCTTTGATTAACTTGGACTTGAATTTTGTGCAGGGTGATAAAGTATAGATCAATTTGCATTCTTTAACTTGCAGACCTCCAGTTTGGAATAGTACCTTTTGTTGAAGAAGCTGGGTTTTTTCCAGTGTGTGTGTCTGCCTTCTTCATATATTAAGGCAGGCCTACATCTTTGGAATGAAGCCTACTTAATCATCCATGATCCTTTTGATGTATTCTTGGATTCACTTCATAAGTATTTCATTGAGTATTATAGCATTGATATTCTTAACAGAAATAGGTCTATAACTCTCTTTGATGAGTCTTTATGTGAATTGGGTATCAGTGTAACTATGGCTTCATAAAATGAATTTACCAATGTTCCTTCTGTTTCTATTTTGTGAAATAATTTGAGGAGGATTGGAATTAACTCTTCTTTAGAAGTCTGATAGAATTCTGAGCTAAAAAGCATCTGCCCCTTGGCTTGTTTGAGTTGGAAGACTATTAGTGACTGCTTTTATTTTACTATATAATTGTTTATCTGACCTTGATTTAACTGTAATACATGGTATCTATAAAGAAAATTGCCCATTTCTTTTAGATTTTCGAATTTTGTGGAGTGCAGGCTTTTGAAGTATGACCTGATGATTCTGGGTTTCCTCGGTGTCTGTTGTTATGTCTCACTTTTCATTTCTGATTTTGTTAATTTGAATATTCTCTTTCTCTGCCTTTTGGTTAGGTTGCATAAGGGTTTGTCTATCTTGTTGATTTTATCAAAGAACCAACTCTTTGTTTCATTGACTCTTTGTATTGTTCTCTTTGTTTCTATTATTTCAGCCCTGGGTTTATTTCTTGTCATCTACTCCTCCTGGGTGAGTTTGCTTCTTTTTGTTCTGGAACTTTCAGGTGTGCCATTAAGTTGTTAGTGTGGAATTTCTCCAAATTCTTTATGTGTGCACTTAGTGCTATGAACTTTCCTCTTAGCACTGATTTCATAGTGTCCCATAAGTTTGGGTATGTTGTGCATTCATTTTCATTGATTCCTATGCAGTTGTTAATTTCTTTCTTTATTTCTTTCTTCACCCACTTTTCATTCAGTAGAGTTGTTCAGTTTCCAAAAGTTTGTAAACTTTGTTGTTTCTGTTGTAGTTGATTTATCTAGCCTTAATCTGTGGTGGTCTGATAGGATGTAGGCAGTTATTCAGTTTTCTTCTGTCTGCTGAAACTTACTTTGTGTCTGAGTATATGGCGAATTTTGGAGAAATCTGTATCGTGCCCAGAAGAAGATGTGTTCTTTTGTGTTTGACTGAAATGTTCTATAAATATCTATTAGGTCCATTTGGTTTATAACGTCTATTAGCTCCAGCATTTCTATGATGTGTCCATTGGTGAGAGTGGGGTATTGAATTCTCCCATCATCAGTGTGTGAGGGTCAATATGTGATTTAAGCTGCAGTAATATTTCTTTTACAAATGTGGTGCCCTCATGTTTGGGGCATAAATGTTAAGAGTTGAAATGGCATCTTGGTGGATTTTTGCTTTGATGTACAGTATGTAGTGTCCTTCCATATCACTTCTGACTTGCTTTGGCTTGAAGTCTATTTGGTTAGATATTAAAATGGCCACACCAGCTTGCTTCTTATGTCCATTTGCTTGGAATATCTTTTTCCAATGCTTTACCCTGAGGTAATGTTTATTCTTGCTGTTGTGGTATGTTTCTTGGATATAGCAGAACGATCCTGTTTTCACATCCATTCTTTTAGTCTGTATGTTTTTATTGGGGAATCAATTCCATCAATACAGAGAGATATCAATGACTAATGATTGTTCATTCCTGGTATTTTGTTGTTGATGATGGTGGTGGTAGTGGAGGTGTGTATGTGTTTCCCTTCTCTTGATTATGCTGGTCTGATGTTATTTATTCCCTGTGTTTTCATCGATGTAGTTAACCTACTTAGGTTGAAATTTTCCTTCTATTACCTCCTGTAGAGCTGGATTTATAGATAAATATTGCTTAAATTTGGCTTTATCATGGAATATCTTGTTTTTTCCATCTATGGTGATTGAAAGTTTTGCTTGGTATAGTAATTTGGACTGGTATCTATGGTCTCTTACAATACGCAGCACATCTTCCAGGTCCTTCTGACTTTTAGAGTCTCCATTGAGATGTAAGGTGTAATTCTAATAAGTCTGCCTTTATATGTTGCTTGGTCTTTTTCCCTTGCTCCTTTTGATATTCTTTCTTTGTTTTGTACATTTAGTGTTTTTATTATTATGTGGCAAGTGGCCTTTCTTTTCTTGTTCAAGCTATTTGGTGCTCTGTAAGCTTCTTGTGTCTTTATAAGCATATTTTTCTTTAGGTTAGGACAATTTTCTTCTATGATTTTTGACAATATTTTGTGCCTTGACCTGAGTTTCTTCTTCTTCCTTTATTCCTATAATAATTAGATTTGGTATTTTCATGGTGTTTCATATTTCCTGGGTGTTTTTTGTCAGCAGTAATTTAGATTTAACATTTTATTTGACCAATGTATCTATTTGTTCTATCACATCTTCAGTGCCTGAGATTCTCTCCTATAGCTCTTATATTCTGTTGGTGAAGCTTGCCTCTGTAGTTCCTGTTTGAATTCCTAAATTTCTCATTTTCAAGAATTTCTTCAGATTGGATTTTCTTTACTTTATTGATTTTGTTTCCATTTTCAGGTCTTGCATTTCCTTCCAATGTGTGTTTGTGTTTTCCTGGATTTCATTAAGGGATTTATTCATTTCCTCCATAACTCTATCATATTCGTAAGGTCATTTTAAGATTTTTTTTCTTGTGCTTCAGCTTTTGGAATATTCAAGGCCTGCTGGGATAAGGTTGCTGTGGTAGGGTTGCCCTGGCTGCTACTGACTGTGTTTTTACTCTGGCATCTAGGCATCTGGGATTGGGAGGATTATAGATCTAGGTGCTGATGTCTGGTTTTGTCTTTGTGATCTGTTCCTTGTTTTGTTTTGTTATGTTTGTTTGTTGTTGTTGTTTCCTATCTTGACTTTAGTAGAATGTGATGGCTGCATATTGCCTTGAAGGAAATTTTCTGTGAACTTGATAGGTGTGGCCACTGGGGGTTCCAGGTAAAATGTGTTTCTGGGTATTGGGAGCTGACACTTAGGAATGAGGATAACCCAGGGATGTGAAAGTATTCACAGGAGGGGGAAAGCAGAGTGTTCCATATTTAGTCTGCTTATTTAGTCTCCTTGGAATGGGTATAGAAAGTGAAGAAAGGTCAGCCCAAAAGGTCTGCTAGAGAGCTGGAGATGAAACTAAGAGATTGGATCTCAAGGAACAGAAGGAGAGGGGAGGATCTGCAGTCAGCATACCTGCTTCCATGGCAGGGTGGCCTGTAAGTTAACAGGGAGTGTCTGCTATACTTGTGAACTGGAATAAAGCAGCTAGTGGGGTCAGGGAGGTCAGGAGGGGTGATCTGTGGAATCCACTGGTGATGTCAGCAGGATGTGGGGAATAGAAGGAATTGGAAGCACCAATGCAGCTGGTGTTCTCTTGCATCACTAGGGAGGAGACTGGGAGGTTGGATTTGGAAAGGAGAGGGAAGTGGTGAAGATCTTCAGTTAGCTTACCTGTTTTCCTGTCCTGCTCAGCTGGTATTCTTAGGGAAAGCCTCCTGGTGTAGTAGGCTAAGATAATAGGAAGAGGTTGGGAATGAAAGGTTGGAGGAAAAGGTTTTTGTTATCCCTTAAGGACATGGTTGGAGAGACAAATGAAACCACAGCAGGCGTTCTGCTGCAAAGCTTCGAATGAGACTGGGGGGTTGCATTTAAAGGGGCAAAAGGAAAGCTGTCAGCTTACCTGATTCCCTGGCTGGAGTCCATTTTTATCCTTTTGAGAACTCTCTGTTCATGTCTCAGGTCCTTTTTCTAAAAGGTCAAAATTTTTATTCTTTTTTTTGTTTATTTGTTTGTTTTTTGTTTTTTAGTTCTTCATTTTTTTCTGGGTATTAATCCATTGTCAGATGGATAGCTAGCAAAGAATATCTCCCAATTAGTGGGCTTCCTTAACTGGATGATTGTTTCTTTAGCTTGAAAGAAGCAATTTATTCTTATAAAGTTCCACATGTCAACTATTGGCCTTAACTCTTCAGCAGATGGAGTCTTGTTCGCAAATGCTTTGCTGCACCTATATCATGGAGGGTACTGTCTATGTTTTTTCTAGCAGTTTCATTGCTTCAGTTTTTGTGCAAGTTGTTAGAGAAGCTCGGATTTTATTCTTCTGCATGTGGACATCCAGTTTCCCCAGAGCCATTTAATAAAGTTGTTTTCTTTTCTCCACCTTATCATCCTGGCATCTTTGTCAAATGACAGATTGCTGAAGGCACATGTGCTCATGTTTGGGTCTTTGACTTTGCTCCTTTGGTCTTCATATCTATTTTAGTGCTGCTGCCATACTGATTTTATTAGATAGCTCTGTAGTATATCTTAAGATCTGAAATAATAATTTTTCCAGCATTGTTCTTGTTCAGAATTGTTTTGGCTAGCCAGGATCATTTATGAATTGATATGAACTTATGGTGGGTTTTTCTCTGTTTATGAATAATGAGATAGGGATTTCATTTAGGACTATATTGAATCTGTAAATGGCTTTCGATAAAATGGTCATTTTTAAAATATGAGTTCTACAAGTCGATAAGCATGGGGTGTGTTAGTTAATTGGCCACGTTGTGTTCTTACCCGGCAAGGAAATGTCACGAAACATGACAGAATCCACTAATAAGAGTTTTGTTAAAGATAAAGGGACAGAGAGTGTGCAGGCCTGTGGGAGAGACACGTGTGTGGAGAAAAAGAAAAAACTGGAAACATGGCTCTTGTTTTTAAAGGCTGGGCATGCCCAGATCACGTCACTACTCCATGCATGTGCGCAGATCACATGCCCACGTTGCACACTTATGTCGCCATGAAATGTCACGGATCCTGGTCACGCCAGACGCCTTGACCCGGAAATGGCTATCTTGACCTGGAACTGGCTAGGGGAAGTGTCCAGGTCTGCTGGGCATCCTGGTTAGGAGAGACGCCCTGATCCAGAAATGGCTATCCTGACCTGGAACTGGCTAGGCGGAAGTGTCCGAACGGGCATGTGCAAACACGCCCAAACATAGGGGCATGTTGTGAACCCTTCAGGGTGTCTTTCTATTTTCATGTGTTTTAATCACTTTCTCCAGATGTTTGAAATTTTCTTTCTACAGGTCCTTCACTTCCTTGGGTAGGATTATTAATAAATATTTTAGTTTCTTTGAGGCTACTGTAAATATGTGTGTCCATTATCTCTATTTAATTTTTATTGCTATTGGTATATAAAAATATTGATTTGTGCAAGTTGATTCTGTATCTCAGCACATTACTGAATTTGCTTATTGTTTCCAGAAGTTTTCTGGTAGAAATTATGGGATATAATATAATAATATAATATATCATCTACAAATTGACATTTCTTTCCATATTGGTTTCCCTTGAACTTCCTTCCCTTGCTGTATTGCTCCAGGACTGCCTTGTGCACAGTATTAGAAAAGGAGTAAGGACAGTGTGATGCCACATCTCCTTCCAGACTTCAGTGGGATTTCTTGAAGCTTTTCTCCATTTAGGATGATGTTGGCTGTGAGTTTCTGATGTACAGCTTTCATACATGCTGAGGTAACATACATTTAGCCCTACATTCACTAAGACTTCTATCGTGAAGAGAAGTTGGATTTTGTGAAAAGCTTTTTTTTTTGCATCTATTGAGATTATAATGTGATTTTTGTCCCTAAGTCCATTTATTTATATTATCACATTTATTAACCCGTGTATGTGGAGGTATCCCTGCATTTCAGAGATAAAGTCAACTTGATCATAGGTCATGATGTATGTCTTTATTCTGTTTGCAGTATTTCACTGAGTATTATTGAGTCTATGTTCTTCAGGGATACTGGTCTATAGTTTCTTGTTGATTTTTCTTGGAGTTATTGTGTCTTTACCTGGTTTAGGTATTAGTAATACTGGCTTAGTCTGAAAGTATCCTTCTGTTTCTGTTTTTTAATAGTTTAATAAGGATTGAATAAAGATCTTCTTTTAAAATCTGATAAAATTCTGTTATGAATCTTTCTGGCCCTGGACTTTTTTTAGGTGGAAGGCTTTTTGTTACAATATCAGTATCATTATGTGATATGGGTCTGTTTGGGTTGTTTAGTTCTTCTTGGCTTCATTTTTGTGGTTTGGCTGTATCTAGAAATTAATCTATTTCTTTTAGGTTTTCCAGCTTATTGGAATATAGGTTTTTATAATATTCCATTATAATATTCTGAATTTCTGTGATATCTGCTGAATGTTTCCGTGTTCATATCTGATTCTTTTGGTTTGATACCTCTCTATCTTTCTTTTGGTTAGTTGGGCCAACGGACTGTTAATCTGGTTTATTTTCTCAAAGAACAAGCTGTTAGTTTCATTGATTTTTGTATTGTTTTCTTTTTATCTATTTCATTGATTTCTGTTTGGTTTCCACATGTTCTTGTTTTCAACTTCTTGAATTGTATCTCTAAGTCATTTATTTTTGCTTTTGCTGATTTTTTTTTAATGTAGGCACTTAAAGCAATCAATTTCTCTCATAAGACCACTTTCAATATATTTCAGAGTTTTTGTTGTGCGTTGTTTTCATTTTCATTTAGTACCAGGAAGTTTTATAAAATTTCTTTCTTGATTTTTTTTCCTTTAACTCATTCCAAATTCAGCAATGACTTGTTTAATCTTCCATAAATTTGTATATTTTTTAGTCTTTTTTTTTATTTTTACTATGCATATAATTAAGTTTTACTATATTGTGGTCAGATAGGATACAGGGAGTAATTTCAATCTTTTTGAATTTGTAAAGATTTGTTTGGGGTAACAGGATGTGGTCTGGTTTAGAACAGCTTTCATGTATTGCTGAGTAGAATGTGTGTTCTTTGCTATTTGTATGGATTATTCTGGAGATAACTGGTGAGTCTATTTGATACTGATGCCAATGAATTCTAAGGTTTTTGTTCACTTTTCTGTCTAGATGACCTGTCTACTAGAGAAAACAAGATACTGAAATCATCTACTGTTACTAGATTGGTGTTGATCTGTGTCTTTAAATACAGTAGTGAATTTTTTATGAAAGTGGGTGCACCAGAATTTGAGGTATTTATGTTTGGGGTAGCAGAATTTTCTTGGTTAACTGTTCCCTTGATTGGAATGAAGTGTCCCTGTTTATCTGCCCTGACTAGTTTTAGTTTGAAATTTATTTGGTCAGCTATTGTGATATTGATGCCTGTTTTCTTCTTACCCATTTGATTGTAGGATTTCTGTTCATTTTCTTACCCTCATTCAGTGTCTGTCTTCAAAGCTAAGATATGATTCTTGTAGGCTGCATATGTATTGGTTTTATTTCTTGATCCAATTAGTCAGCTTTTATATTTTGCGTAGAGTATTGAGGTCATTGACATATAAAGTTATTATTGAAATGTTTGTGTTAATTGCAGTGATCATATGATTGATATTTGGTGGTAGTGTTTTCATTATCAGTGATACTTTGTAATTTAATAATTGTGGCTTAATACTTATTTCCACAGTTGTTCTGCTGTGCTCATTCCTCACTTCAATTCAAACTACTGCTTCCTGCTCAGTCTTAATCCCAGCACTTGGGAGTCCAAGGCAGGTGGATCTTTATGAGTCCAAGGCCAGCCTGGTCTACAGAAAAAATTTAGAAGGCTATACAGAGAAACCCTATCTTGAAAAAAAACATACTACTTCTAGTATTTTCTTCAAGTTGTGTTTGTTGTATATTGTTATAATTTTAGACTGCTTATATCACGGAAAGATTTTTTTCTTTCTCCTTCAATTACGGTTGTTACTTTTGCTGGGTTTATTAGTATACAATGATTACCACAGTCTTTTCAGACTTGGAATGCATTGCCCCAGGTTCTTCTGGCTTTCAAAGTTTCCATTGAGAAATTAGTTGTGATTCTAATCGACTCTTTATATGTAACTTGCAGTTTTTCCCTTGCAGCTTTCAATACACCTTGTTATGTATGCTTAGTGGTTTACCTATGATATGCTGTGGCGATTTTCTTTTCTGATCCTGTATATTTAGTGTTCTGTGTGATTTTTTTATTCATATAGGTTTGTCTTTCTATATGTATGGGTTTTGGGATTCTTTTCTTCTATGACTTTGTTGAAGACCTAGTCTATGCCTATAATTTAAAGGTTTTTTTCATGGGTTTCCACATTCCTGGGTGTGTTTTTTTAAATTCATCATGGTTATTTGGTCTAGAGCCTCTATTTGATCTAGACCTGATATTCTGTCTTCTGCTTGATTCATTCTTCTTGTAAGGCTTTCCTTTGAGTTTTCTTGTTGTGATATTTGGGTTTTCAATTCCATCTTTGTTTCATCTTGAGTCTCCTTCAGTATTTCTACCTCCTTATTGAATTTGGTTCTCAGGTCCTAGGTTATAATCATCATATCCTTCAGCCTTATGTTTGTGGTTTTTCTTGGGCATCACTCACCAATTTATTCTCCATAAGTTCTTCTTCCTTGATTTCACTGAGCTGTTTCTTTATGTCTTCTTTAATCTCTTTGAATTCTTTGGTGAAGTTAGTGATTGGTCTTTTAACTTCTGTGTCCTAGAGTTCATCTAGGTAATTCTCATTGGGGAGCATTTCTACAGAACTGGTGGATTTGGGAGAGAAGATACTGGCTTGATCTTTCATATTGCTGACATTGTTGTGATGAGATCTGGGCATGTGGATTTCCTTTGTTAGTTCAGGCTAGAGCCCAGAGGAAGACATGAGAATTCTGGGTATGGAATGGGAGGTTATCCATTATCTAAAGCAGTTGTTCTTTTCTTGAAAAGTGAGCTAGTATCTTCAATGAATGGTGCTGGAATAACTGGATGTCAACATGTAGAAGAATGCAAATAGATCCATATCTATTGCCATGCACAAAACTCAAATCCAAGTGGATCAAACACTGCAACATAAATCTGAACCTGATAGAAGAGAAAGTAGGAAGTAGCTTTGAATGCATTGGCATAGGAGACTACATCCTGAATATAACACCAGTAGCATAGACACTGAGATAGACAATTAATAAGTGGGATGTCCTGAAACCGAAAAGCTTCTGTAAGGCAAAGAACATGGTAAATAAGACAAAATGGCAGCCTACGAAATGGGAAAAGATCTTCACCAGCCCCATATCTGACAGAGGGTAGGTCTCCAAAATATATAATAACTCAAAAAAGTAGACATCAAAATACCAAATAATCTAATTTAAAAATGAACTACAGATCTAAACAGAGAATTCTCAACAGAAAAATCTCAAATGACCGAAAGAATTTAAGGAATTGCTCAACATCTTTAGTCATCAGGAAATGCAAATCAAATCAACTCTGAGATACCATCTTATACCTCTCAGACTGGCTAAGATCAAAACCCCTGAGGACAGCTTATGTTTGAGAGGATATGAAGAAATGGGGACAATCCTCCACTGTTGGTGGGAGTGCAAACTTGTAAAGCCAGTCTGGAAATCAGTGTGGTGGATTTTCAGAAAATTGGGAATGAATCTATCTCAAGACCCAGCTATATCACTCTTGGGCATATGCCCAAAGGATGATCAATCATACCACAAGACACTTGCTCAATTGTGTTCATAGCAGCATTATTTGTATTACCCAGAACCTGGAAACAACCTAGATGTCCCTCAACTCTCAGCTGAAGAATGGATAAAGAAAATGTGGTACATTTATACAATGGAGTATTACTCAGCAGGAAAAAAAAACAGTGACATCATGAAATTTGCAGGCAAACGGATGGAACTAGAAAAAAATCATCCTGAGTGAGGTAACTCAGACTCAGAAAGACAAACATGGTATGTACTCACTCATAAGTGGATATTAAATGTAAAGCAAAAGATAACAAGGCTATAATCCACAGTCTCAGAGAAGCTAGGTAACAAGGAGGACCCTAAGAGAGATGCATACATGGATCACCCTGTTGATGTATCCAACCATCTTATTAAATAAGAAACACAGAAACAATGTAAAGGAGAAAGCCGAGAGGTCAGAGCTCAGATCTAAAATCTCACCCTTCCTCCTGCTGTCCCAGCTTCTCAAAAGAGACCTACTTCCTGTCGGTTCGTTTTTTTATAGTATGTTGTTCTGCCTTCTCATTGGTTGTAAACCCAAACACATGACTGCCTCATCACTGTCTGAATGTACAGCCCCCTAGGTCTTAAAGGCATATGTCTCCAATGCTGGCTATATCCCTGAACACACAGAGATCTTATGGAATTAAAGGCGTGTGCCACCACCGCCACACTCTTGCTATGGCTCTAATAGCTCTGACCCCTGGGCAACTTTATTTATTAACATACAATCAAAATAATATTTCAGTACAATTAGATTACCACCACATTTCCCCTTTTCTATTTTAATAAAAAGAAAAAAAGCAAAAGGTTATAACTAACAAAAGAAAAACTATATACAAAAGTACAATAACTATATACAATATATACAAGTAATAAATACCTAAACAGGTATTTGACAAATCAGAGAAAATAATTCCATTATCTATCCTATTTTGGTAAATCCAAGATGTATCTAATGTACTTTCTATCCTAATTAATTTTCAACTATAACTAATCTTCAACCATAACTAACTAAACTTCAACTCCCTCAGAGACCCAAGAAGGGAATAATATTAGCTAACAAAAATAAAAACAGGAAGTGCATGCAAGCAACTTCCAAAAAATTTTGTGAGTTGACAGAAACAGCCAGCTGCCTGGGCAGTCACCTGAGGTTTCTCCGCAGTGTTGGGGCATCATCTTCAGCCTATAGGCTTAGTGTATCTGACAGACTCATTTGTGAAGTAGGATGTACACAAGGTCAACAGTTCAACCTCACATTGGGTGAGAGCAGTCCACGTACCAGAAACACCTGAATTCCACTAGTGTCCTGTCATGATTCAGGATTTTAAATTCTGGAAATTGTTGACAGTTTTTTAATTCAGCTGTCCATTCTTCTTGGCTGTGTATATATGGCTTCATCTCAGCATCCCCTTCTTCTCCACATCCCTCTATTAAATGCCAGTCTAATTTTGAGAGGCATGAGCTTTCAGCTGCTGTTCCATTGTACAACAGAATCCATCGTCCCTCTGCCTGTTAAGCTGCCTTCGAAGAAAAGGGCACTGTACCTTTTCCGGATGCGAAGGCCACTTCAGGGATGGGGCCATATTGTCCTGGCCTCAGAAGATGCCTTTTGATAAAGCCATAACCACACTTGTTTTGGCAAGAATCAGTAGTCCCTTGTTTCGTGATCTGTCTGTCCATTTTGTCCTGTTGATTCGAGGATACTTTGTTGTCCAGTGGCTAACTTTTGCCAGAATGAAAGTTGACTCCATATGCAGTTTCTTCAATGCCCATATTTTCTCTCAGCTTTTTCAGAACTCAAAGCAGTTGCCCATTGAAATCCTGAATAAGTATCGATAGTGTGGTGTACATATTTCAATTTTCCAAATTTTGCAAAATGAAACACGTCCATCTGCCAGATTTCATTTCTCTGAGTACCCTTTGGGTTACATCCTGCTGGTAATGGCATTTGATTGTAGAAGGAACAAGTAGGACATTTCTTTACTATTTCTTTGGCTTGTTGCCAGGTTATGGAAAAATCCTTTTTTAAACCTTTACTATTGACGTGATGTTTTTTATGAAATTCTGAGGCTTCCAGCACATTTCCTATCAATAATTTATCAATCTCATCATTGCCTTGTGCTAGAGGGCCTGACAGACCAGTATGGGATCGAATGTGAGTTATATATAAAGGATGATTCCTTTTCCTGATTGTATCTTGTAATTGAATAAATAGTGAAGTTAATTCTGAAGCATCAGGGATAAATTCTGCAGTCTCAATATGTAACACCACTCTTTCAGCATACTGAGAGTCAGTTACTATGTTGAGAGGTTCTGAAAAATCCATTAATACCAACAGAATAGCATACAATTCTGATTTTTGAACTGAATTATACAGACTTTGAACCACTTTACTTAAATTTTCTGATTTGTAACCAGCCTTTCCTTCTTTGTTGGCATCTGTATAAAATGTACGAACTCCAGATATGGGTTTTTGCCGTACAATTTGAGGCAAGATCCATTCAGCTCTCTTTATAAGATCAATTCTATTGCTTTTGGGATATTTGCTGTTAATTTCTCCCAAAAAATTACTGCAAGCTCTTTGCCAAGGTTCACTTTCTGTCCATAATTTTTCAATGTCCTCCTTAGTTAATGGTACGACAATTTCTGCTGGGTCTATGCCTGCTAATTGACGAAGTCTCAATTTTCCTTTGTAAATCAAGTCAGAGATTTTTTCCACATAAGTTTTTAATTTTTTATTTGGTTTATTTGGTAAAAATATCCATTCCAATATAATATCTTCCCTCTGCATTAATATTCCAGTAGGAGAACGCCTAGAAGGTAAGATAACCAAAATGCAATCCAGCTTTGGATCAATACGATTCACGTGTCCTTCATGCACTTTCTTTTCTACCAAGGCTAATTCTTTCTCAGCTTCAGGTGATAATTCTCTTGGACTATTTAAGTCCTTGTCACCTTCTAAGGTCTTGAACAAATTAGTCAGTTCATCATTTTTTACCCCAACAATAGTTCGTAGATGAGAAATATCTCCAAATAATCTTTGAAAGTCATTAAGAGTCTGTAGTCTATCTCTTCGAATTTGCACCTTTTGGGGTCTAATTTTTTGTAGCTCTATTTTATATCCTAAATAATTAATAGAATCTCCTCTTTGTATCTTTTCAGGAGCAATTTGTAATCCCCAGCAAGGCAAAATTTTCTTTACTTCTTCAAACATTATTTCTAAAGTATCTGCATTTGAGTCAGCTAGTAAAATATCGTCCATATAATGATAAATTATAGATTTAGGAAATTTTTTTACGTATCACTTCCAATGGCTGTTGTACAAAATATTGGCACAGAGTTGGGCTATTCAACATTCCCTGTGGGAGGACCCTCCATTGAAATCTTTTAACCGGTTGAGAATTATTATAAGTAGGCACTGTAAAAGCAAATCTTTCTCTGTCTTTTTCTTGTAAGGGTATTGAAAAGAAACAGTCTTTTAAATCAATAACTATGAGAGGCCATCCTTTTGGTAACAGAGTAGGCAAAGGCATCCCAGATTGTAGAGAGCCCATTGGCTGAATTACTTTGTTAATTGCTCTAAGGTCTGTTACCATTCTCCATTTACCAGATTTCTTTTTAATAACAAATACAGGAGAATTCCAAGAGCTGGTTGATTCTTCAATATGATGAGCATTTAACTGTTCTTCTACCAGCTCTTCTAAAGCCTGGAGTTTCTCTGTTGTTAAAGGCCATTGTTGGACCCATACAGGCTTGTCTGTTAACCATTTTAAAGGTAGAGCTGTTGGTGTCTTTGGAAGATCATCAGTTATTGTGCCCTGTTCTTGTATAATATGGATGGCTGGTGACCACTCATTAGAACAATATCTTCTAATATTTCTCTCAGTAACATGTGCTAGTTTATGATTTGTTTCTGAGATTGGAGGGATGTTAATCTGAGTATTCCATTGTTGCAACAAGTCTCGACCCCACAGGTTCATAGTTATGTTAGCCACATATGGTTTTAATTTTCCTCTCTGTCCTTCTGGACCTATACATTCGAGCCATCTTGCACTCTGTTTCACCTGAGATAATGTCCCAATTCCTAACAGGTGAACGTTTACCTCCTGAAGAGGCCAAGTTGGATGCCAAAATTCTGGTGCAATTATGGTAACGTCCGCACCTGTGTCTACCAGACCAGACAACAAAACACCATTTATTTTTATTGTTAATTTTGGTCTTTGTTCATTAATAGAAGTTTGCCAAAAAATTTTCTTTATGTTTTCTCCTGAATTTTCTATTCTCTCTGTTTCATCATCCTGACCAGCATGATTTATTCCAATAGGCATTTGGTTATTTAATCGCTCTCCAGAGCAGGCATTTCCTCTATGGCTGCAGGAAAGGTTTGAACTGGATTTGCACTGGGGGCCTGCCTGAGGCCCCTCTGGGAGTTTCCCGAAGACTGAGGCAAAGGATTACCCTGTCTGTCCTTTGTTGATCTACATTCGTTGGTCCAGTGTTTTCCCTTACCACACCTTCTGCATACTCCAGAAGGAAGGGGCATTCTGTTGCCATTGTTCCTTGAAGAAACATTGTTTCTGGGAATGACCTGTCTACAGTCCCTTTTCAAATGTCCTTGCTTTCCACATCCAAAACATCTAACACTCCTCAAACCTTTGGAAATTACTTCTCCTACCCATGTGTCATCATGCTCATCAGCTTCAACATTAATTGTTTCTCTAATCCAATCTTCCATAGGTGCAGATCTTGCCCTTAATGGCCTGACTATTCTTTTGCATGCTGCATTCGCATTCTCAAAGGCCAAGGATTCAATTATTGCCTTACCAGCTTCTGAATCCGAGACCATTCTCTTTACTGCTGAAGCCATTCTTTGTAAAAAATCTGTAAAAGACTCTTTTGGGCCTTGCATCACCTTTGTAAATGACTCAGATTTTTTTCCTGGTTCCTCAACTCTGTCCCATGCATTCAAGGCTGCCGTTCGACATAAAATTAGGGTTTGGACATCATATAAACATTGTGTTTGTGCTGAAGCATATTGGCCTTTGCCCATAAGCTGATCCTGGCAAACTTGTATTCCTTTATCCCTCCATTGTTTTTCTATGTTTTTAGCCTCCTCCTTAAACCAAGTCAGAAATTGAAGTCTCTGGCTGGGTTCCAGAACACCTTGTGCAAGGTCCCGCCAGTCCTGTGGTACTATCCTATTATATGTTGACCAAGAGTTTAACATTTGCTTTACATATGGGGAATGCATGCCATAAGATACTATTGCCTCCTTAAACCTTTTTAAATCCAACATTTCAATTGGAGCCCAATTATTTTGTGTAGCCATTTGATCAGGCATCTGCTGTACGGTTACAGGATAAATTAAGGGTGACTGTGTGAAAACAGGCTTTCTTTCTGCAACCTTATGATCCCGACTTGAAACCACTTCACTGTTAATTTCTTCTGTCTGAATTTTTACAGGTTTAACAAGTTCTCCTAAAGCTGTTATCCTGGCACTTAAATTGACTATCTTTTTAAATATTAAAATGTGGATTAGCATAGTGATAAGGTGCATAATTCCACCAATATTAATATTATATAGTTGTTCCATTGCCAGAATGCCTAAAATTTCGAAAAACCAATTTTCTTCCAATGTACACATAAAACCCATTTTTTTTTAATGTGGAAAAAAATTCTCTTTTAGATAGTTTCCTTTAAAATATCTGATATATTATGACTTA
This sequence comes from Peromyscus leucopus, assembly GCF_004664715.2. NCBI lineage: Eukaryota > Metazoa > Chordata > Mammalia > Rodentia > Cricetidae > Peromyscus > Peromyscus leucopus. Next base: position 115,522,957 of record NC_051083.1, read on the forward strand.
CCAAATCTGCATAGAACAGTAGAAATCCGAGGGGATTTTCAAAACAGCCACCTAGTGTCCCAGGTGTAAATCCAGAGAGAGAGAGAGAGAGAGAGAGAGAGAGAGAGAGAGAGAACAAGAAAGCGTAGCTGGCTAAAGTTTAAATGCAGCTACGTGTTCCCTCTTGTGCCTAGTCAAGGCTTGGGTCTGACTTCCTTAAGCTCTGACCACGTGCGTTGACTTTACAGGCAGGGCCCTGTTCGGCAGGGCAGGTCTGAGTTGTTTGTAGCACAGGCTTTAAGCAAGCAGGCTTTAAGCAAGCAGCTCAGTTAGTCCGGCCTGAGGCCAAGGACTAGGGGGCCGCCGCTCGGACTAGGAAGCCGGCGCTTGGACTAGGACGCCAACCGCCCGGTCTGCTGCCCTTGCGGGAAAGCGGACCTGCCGCCAAGCCAAGCAGTTTTTAATGGATTCTTGTCACGTTGGGCGCCAGATATAGATGTATCCAACTGTCTTATTAAATAAGAAACACAGAAACAATGTAAAAGAGAAAGCCGAGAGGTCAGAGCTCAGATCTAAAATCTCACCCTTCCTCCTGCTGTCCCAGCTTCTCAAAAGAGACCTACTGTCGGTTCGTTTTTTTATAGTATGTTGTTCTGCCTTCTCATTGGTTGTAAACCCAAACACATGACTGCCTCGTCACTGTCTGAATGTACAGCCCCCTAGGTCTTAAAGGCATATGTCTCCAATGCTGGCTATATCCCTGAACACACAGAGATCTTATGGGATTAAAGGCCTGTGCCACCACCGCCACACTCTTGCTATGGCTCTAATAGCTCTGACCCCTGGACAACTTTATTTATTAACATACAATCAAAATAATATTTCAGTACAATTAGATTACCACCACATCACCCTGGGAAGGAGAAATAATGAGATCTCCTGGATAAACTTCAAGCAAGGGGTGATAGAATGGAGGGGATGGGAATATGAGGGATAAAGATGGCTGAGTTAGAAGAGGAATGAAGAGGAAGAGCAATTAAAGGTATCTTGATAGAGGGGGCCATTATGGGGTTAGGGAGAAACCTGTTGCCAAGGAAACTCCCAGGAATCCACAAAGATGACCTCTGCTAAGACTCCTAGCAACAGGGGAGAGGGTGCCTGAACTGGCCTCCTGTAATCAGATTTGTGACTACCCTAATTGTTATCAGAGAGACTTCATTCAGTAACTGATAGGAGATGATGCAGAGATCCACAGCCAAGCATTGGACTGAGCTCCTGGAATCCAGTTGAAGAGAGGGAGGAGGGATTACATGAACAAAGGGGTCAAGGTCATGACAGGGATACCCACAGAGACAGCCAACCCAAGCTCAAGGGAGCTTATGGACTCTAGACTGGCAGTTAGGGAGCCTGCATGAGACCAACCTAAGCTATCTGCATGTGGGTGATAGTTGTATAGCTTGGCCTGTGGGACCTATAGCAGTGGGACCAGGATTTGTCCCTGGCTCATGAACAACTGTTTGTAACCTATTCCCTCTGGTAGGATGTCTCACACATCCTTGATGCAGTGGGGAGGAGCTTAGTCCTGCCTCAACTTGGTATGCCATGCTTTGTTGACTCCCATGGGAGGCCTTACTCTTTCTGAGAAGTAGATGGGGGGTTGTAGGTAGAAAGGAGTAGAGAAGGCACTTTCTGAGGAGTGGATGAGGGGTTGGAGGTAGAAAGGAGGTGGGGGAGGAAACAGGAAAAGGAGAAGAAGGGGAAACTGTGGTTGGTATGTAAAATAAATTTTAAAATCAATTTAAGTTGGTCAGTGTTATATGTTGAATATTTAAGTACATATATTTGTACATACATACATGAATGAATACATGGTTCTTTTTCTTTTTAATTTCTTTAATTTTATTTATTTTATTTTACAATACCATTCAGTTCTACATATCAGCCATGGGTTTGGGACACCATGCTATTTTTAATTTTTTATTAAAATATTTTCATACAAGTATGCTGATCATGGTTTCTCCTCCCAGATACTCTATACCTCTCCAACCTTCCAACTCTACACTCTCTCCCCTGCCCCTCTCTCTCAAGGAAATAGACAAATAAAAAAGACAAACAATAATAAAACAAAATGAACAACTAACAAACAAAAAAAGAAACTAAGAAAAAGCATGAAAATGCATACACACACACACAAAGACACACACAAAAAAAACACAAAATTCAGAATTGGAAACCATATTATACAAGCAAAAGACCAGGAAGGTTAAAAAAATAAAATAAAATAAAATCCCCAAACAAAACAATATGAGGCCAACAATCTTCTAAAATACCTTCAAGTCCATTCTGTGTTGGCCGTCTACTGCTGGGCATGGGGTCTGCCCTTGAATGTGGTTTATATACCCAGTGAGACTCCCTTGGAGAAACTAATTTTTCCATTACCGGTGGTTGTTAATAGAAGATACTATTTAACTTGGTATCCTCTGTTCCCTCTGGCTCTTACAATCATTCTACTTCCTCTTTCATATAGTTCCCTGATCCTAAGGGGGGGGGGATTTAATGGAGACATCCCATTTAGGATTGAGTGTCCCAAGGTCTCTCGGTCTCTGTACATTTACCAGTTGGGTTCTATATTAGTTCCCATCTACTGCTTCTCTGATGATAGCTGATCAAGACACTGATCCAGGGTATAACAGAATCTCATTGAAAGTCATTATATTGCTATGTTCCTTTGGCAGAACAATAGAATTTGGTTTTTCCTTGGGGCCATGTCCTATCTACTCTTAGATTCTTGTCCACCCAATCAGTATCAGGCATGAGTTCCCACTGATGGAAAGGGCCTTAAATCCATATACTGGTTGGTTATTCCCATAAGCTTTGTGCCATTATTGCACCAGCCAATCATACAGCAAGTTCACCATTGTAGGTCAAAGGGTTTGTAGCAGGGCTGGGGTTTACCTTTCTCCTCTGGTGGCATGCAGAAAACTTCCAGTGTGATGAACACAAACCACTAGGAGTGAAGGCTCCAGAGAGGCACCAGTTCAACTTCTCCATGTTCAATGAGATATATAGGTGTTATCTTCAGCAGTAAGGCCTTACTATCAGTTTGTGGAAAACAGCAAATGACCTGAGTTGTTTGGGGGGTTCTATTGGTCCCCTTTGGCCAATAACTCAATTAGATTTAACCCATTCCTGATACTGTAAGTTTCGGTGGGTAGTGAGAGGGCAGAGTTGGGGCTTTGTATCCCCTGTTATTTGGTGAATCCATTTAAATTCCTCTCATACATGTATATATCTAAGAAGCTTCTACTGTAGCGAGTTTCCATAAGTCCTCTCAAATGGCCATTAGTTTTAGCTGTTCCTCCCCACATCACCTCCCTCTTTCTTCCCTCTCTTTTTTTAATTCTCCCATTCCAGCCCCATCCACCCCATCTATCCATAAATGTATAGTCTATTTCCCCTTCCTTGGGAGATCCTTCCTTCTGCCTTAGTTCCTTACTCTGTCTAACCTCTGTGGCTATCCAGGTAGTAGCATAGCTATTGAAGACTTTAAAGCTAACATATACATGTAAGAGAAATACATACCATATTAGTCTATTGAGGTCTGTATTACCTCACTCTGGGTGAACTTTTTCTAGCTCTAACAATCTACCTGTAAATTTCAACATTAATGTTTTAATTAATTATTTTTTATTCCAGAAACAGATCAAAATGACCTTTTGATTCCTCATTGCTTCATGTTGCTACCCTTCTAATGCCTTGCCTTCATATAGAAACAAGAATTCAGGAAATAAAGGAAACTGTTTATATTCTGGGAGACTATACTATGAAAAGCTCTTGGTGGCTCATGGAAAACTAAAACTAGAAAAATGAGCAAAGTATGACTCAAACATAAATGCTCTCCCTAATCAAGACAACTTCTGCAATCCATAGAGCCAAATGAACTTCCTCCAACTCCCTTCTTTCCTGGAGGGTTTTCTAAACTCACCTAATATTGACTGAGTTTAACAGCTAGGACAGTACCCTTGGGTTCTCAGGAGAAGGAAGAAATACATACACAGAGTATATATTTATTGCTGAAAACAACAAGGACTCCAGATTGGTGAGTCAAAGCAATACCCGCAGGGACAAAGGAAACTTCGGACATGTGGAGGAGATAGATCAATAAGCCCAGAGGTATGGAAACAAGGACTGATAAACAGCTCCTCCAAACAATGTACAATGATACATAAGAATACAGGACAAGGAGCTAAGAGAACTGATATAGGTTAACTCCAAATAGCAGGTTTTTCATTACTAAAAGACAATATTATTCAACAATATAAGGGGAATAGAAGTGATTTTACATTGCATTATGTACAGCCCTTGGAAATACAGTGCTAAGTGAAAGGTGCTAGACATGAAAGATCATGAATTGTTTGATTTCATTTATACTAAATAATAAGCATAGGAAAACTGGATGCAAAGAACAGCTCAGTAATTGTTCAGAGCTGAGGGAACTGAGGTCTCAGGAGATGGTAGCTAATGGGTACTGGGTTTCTTTGGGGAGCAATGAAAATGTTCTAAACTTGATTATGATGATAGCTATACAACTTTGTGAATATGTTTTTTAAAAACAGTTGAATCATACACTATAAATGTATAAGTTGGTACATCAAGTTTTAGTTCAATAAGGATGTTATTTTTGTAAAGAGCAGGTTATTGTGAACTCTTGATTTTCAAAATTTATGGGTAGTTATTGAATCTTCATAATATACAAATCTAGATGTGGTCAGGGAATATGAGCTTCTAGATTTCTTGCAAGTGCTCAGATAACTCTGACCATTAGCACATGGACTATGCTTCTGGGTGTTGTAAGGCTAGACAGTATCATGTCAGATTTTCAAACTGGATAGAAGAGATTTTAAATACACTCACCACAAAGAAATAGTTGCTATTTAAAGTGATAGAGAAATAAACTCAATTGCCCAAATCTAATCATTCCACAATGTATATATTAATTAAAATATTATGTTGTAAAAATAAAGCAGGCTGGAGAAGTGACTCAGCAGTTAAGAACAATTGTTACTCTTGCAGAGGACATGGTTTTTGGTTCCCAGAACACACCTGGCAGTTCATAACCTCTTGTAACTCCAATTTCAGGAGATCCAACACTGTCTGCTGGCCTCCTGGTATACCAGGCACACAAGCACTCATACACATATAAAATGAAAATGAAATAAATAGTTCTTTAAAAATGAAACAAAAATACTTTATTTTACTAACATATTAATGAGGAGAAATGACAGAAAAAAATACACACATATAATTGCAACATTTAATTTATCATTGTGATGTTTTTCTATAACACATAAAATAAAGAATAAAGTTTTCCACAGAGGATACATTTCTGCCTTGGACATCATTCAGGGCCCTATAGCTTACACAGCAATGACTCATGATTCTTTTCTTAATCTTTAATGATGTTGTTTACAAAATGACATCTACCCTGGGACTTCCCCCAAAGGATAATGAGACATTTGCTACTGAGACAGAGAGTGGAGAGCCTATTTTTGGCATTAGCCTGGAAAGAACAGAGCAGTGGACCAGTCACCTAACAATACAAATCAATAAAAATGTGTCCATTCTTAAAGTCAAAATTATGGTGTTCGGAAACCATGTTCTCCACAGAAATATACACTTTCTTGTAATAATACGAATTAACATCTCTATAACAATTCATAATTAGAGAATTATTTTCACCTATTCCCCTCACAACAAGCAAATGAAGTGGGTATGCAAACAAAAAACTCTGGGAAATGAAGTGACTCACTAAAGGATTCAACCTACAATCTTGTGTCTGGACTATACATCCAAAGCAGTTTCCAATATCTATCTACTATTTCTCTTAAATTGTTATTGAGTTAACTCCAAATTGCCATTCCTTTTTTTCTGGTAAGTTCAAGCATTCCTACAAAACAGATAAGGAAATCCTTGATGGTTGAAGCACAGAAATATAGGGACTGTAGGTTTGGTAGTTTGAATGTAATTGGCCCCCATAAACTCCTAGGTAGTGGCATTATTAGATGTGGCTTTGTTATACTAGGTGTGCCCTTGCTGGAGGAAGTGTCTCACTGTGGAGTGGGCTTTGAGGTCTCCTTTGCTATGCTCAATGTGACAGACAGTTCACTTCCTGTTACCTGTGGCTCAAGATGTAGAACGCTCAGCTCCTTCTCCAGCACCATGTCTTCCTGTATGCCACCATGTCCCACCATGGTGATAATGGACTAAACTTCTGAAACTGTAAGCCACTACCTCAATGAAATGTTTTTCTTTGTAAGTGTTGCTGTGGTCACGGTGTCCCTTCACAGAAATAGAAACCCAACTAAGACAGTAGGTAAAGGGGATCACTTGTTTCACGCCACCTACCAGGAGCTTACTAAGTACTGGAATATTGGTGTTCTTGTTGATTTTAAAATGTTGTAGTGAAACCTACTAATGTAAATACTAATAAGCAAATTAAGCAAATATATTGAAGACAGAAAAAAAAAGTCCTGGAGTTGGCTTCTATTGTCATCTCAGCATTTGGAGGATAAGACAGGAAGATCACAAGTCAGGGCTACATACTAAGTTCCAGACCAGTCTGGATTACAGAATGAGACCATGACTCAAAAAAAAAAGGGAAAGAAAGAAAAAAAGGAAAAGGAAGAAAGGAAAGAAAAGAAAAAAGAAAAAGTAAATATTTTGCCCCAGGCACTGGAATAGAAATGTATCTAAAAGCAATTCACTTTGTAAACTTTATTTTAGTATGAACTTTACTTGTGCTTGCGATTTACTTTACTCTTGATTAAATTCCTCTGAGGCAACCCCAGGCAATTCATATTGGATCTCCCCAGTGTGAAAGGCTTGATGTAGACACACCCTCTTAAAATACCATATTGTGGGCCAGCAAGATGGCTCAGCAGGTAAAGACACTTGTTGTCAACCTGGGTTCAATCCTGGGACCCACAGGGTAGAAAGAAGAATCAACTCCTACATGATGTTTTCTTACCTCTAGTCATGCACACATGTGTGTGCATGTGCACACACACACACACACATATGTGTATATATATATATATATATATATATAATTTTAAATGTTAATATTATATTATGGAGTCAACAGGCTGTTTGGTAGGTAAAGGCACTTGCTATTAAATCTGATGACCTGAATACAATCCCAGGAATTTGTACAGTGGGATAGAATCTCTTCCTGCAAATTGCCCTGTGATTTACACACACATGGAGACACACACACACACACACACACACACACACACACACACACACACACACACTGGCATGTGAGTACCCACATAAACACAGACATACAGGCACAGAAGAAGAAGAATAAATAAATGTAAATTTTTGCTATCGTATTGGATTTTTTTAGTGTCTTCCCATCAGACAATTTATGCAGTCTCTTTTTTGTCTTTTGTTTATGCCAAATATCTCTACACATATATGGCAAAAGTTGCTTATCCACCCCATTGTTGTTCTCAAAATTCTTTCATAACAGATCACTGAATTATACTCAAATATTAACATATCTATCTAAAACAGTACATTTTCAGCCTCTCTTCAAAGTACATGTGTTCAGTAACTAAACTCATAAATGAGATACATTTGTGATTAGGTATTCAGCTGTGGTCCTGTAAAATGATAATGAAGCCAGAAAATTCCCATCATTTAGTGACACTGTGGTCACTGTAACATCATAGTGCCATACATTATTCTTTTGTCTGTAATGTTGTAAACAAATCTAGCACATTGTCACTTGTACAGAATTATAGTAATATAATTATGTACAGAAGTAATTCTTGATAATGATGAGTATAATTCATTTATATGTACACCGTAATATATTTTAATACTATCTTAGAGTGTAATCCTGCTTACATAAAGATTCTCTGTGGAACACTGTAGCATAAATGTCAAGCTTGTCACACCTGTTGAGTGTATTAGGAGGTCACTTTGAGTGATTGACCTCTAGACATGTGTGAGTGCAGATTGTGATAGTCCCAGAAATGATACCATCACTTAAAGGTACATTTCTCATCATATTCCCCCACATTACTGATGGCTGAATGTATTAGAAAAACAAAATTTGCTATAATGCCCAAAAATAGAGCAAATAGACACTTCTTGCATCTCCCTTCCTATATCTGGACGATTCAAACACAAATGTGATGTCTAGAATTCTAACATTTCCTCTTTGTCAATGAAAAATGATATCAGAATGGTTGGCTAGAAAGAGTGTGAATGCATGCATTTGTAGAGACAGCTCTTTCAAACTTCTCATGTTAATTTATCTATTCTATGACATACAGGAATCATCCCTCTTAAGCCATACTAGGTGTATTGGCTGTTACAATTCAGATATATTTTTCCTAGTAGTTTTGTATTTTCATTAAATGGAATTGAACTACATCCCACAGCATCTCAGTACTCAGTGCTTCTCTGAGATACACATGGTGGAAAGAAATAACCAACTCTTATAAGTTGTCCATTACCATCCACACATGCACACATATACTCACAAATAAATAAACAAACAAACAAATGTAATAAAAATTTTGGTATTAGATTGTGAGACCCACATATGTCAGGGACATAGATATTAACAGAATTTTTAAATCTAGCAACTACTGTTCATTCTCTTTCTATCTACATACAAATTTATTATACAATGCTTACTTGGTTATTATTGCTTTACAATTTATTTAATTCTCCACACCAGACCGTGAAAGGAGAGAACATGACACACAATGGATGAACGCCAAGATAACTTAAACAGATGTTGGTCACAGTAAATTCAAGCTCTTGAACACTGTCAAATTGTTATTCAGAGTAGTGAGCCAAAAATCCATTCATAACTCAGGCATGTCCTGTTTTCCTGATCTAATCAAATGATACCATTACCCACCTGGGAGACATCTTATAATCCTCCTGTGCCCTCATTTCAACTTCCAGTCATCCTCAAATTTTAGCTATCCTATGTCAATTATCATCCCATCCATCGCTGACTCTCATCTTACTACAGTTCCCTCTAACTCTGACCTGACTAACCTATTAATTGGTCTATTTCAGTAACTGGAGATCTCTGTACACACATCTTCCCTACAAGGCACCAGATTATGGTGTTCCACAGTCTTCTGACCCATGTCAGAACATGTCACACCCTTATTTTAAAGTCTTTGGGAATGTCCAGTCACTTGCAGGCCTAAACAGTCGTTGTGAGTCTTACTGATTAAACAAAATAAACTTAATAATATCTCCATGTCTTTTTAATCCTTTATTTCCAAACCTGTGCACAATATTGAAGTGATGTTCCAAACTCATGTGGTTGTAAACCAGAGAAGCCTACCCTCAAATCTGAGCAAGAAAATTTCCCATAATATTTTTCTCCTGCAATGGCTGTTAATCTCTTGTCTTACAGGCAGCCCTCCCCTTTACTAGGGTCCTCCACACACAAGTTAATATGTGACTGCTTAGTAAAGAATTGGAAAATAAATACCTATGGTAATACCAAGGCGCCTGGCATGCGGTGAGTGACATTCACCTAACCCAGAACTTTTGCAGAAGCATGCTGCTATCTGAACTTCCATAAACCCTCACATGCAAGGCTCCCACCACTCTGTTAGTCCCTAAAAGCCCTCTTAATTTCTCCCCTCCAGAATCTGGCTTTTGACTGTCTGGAAGACTTGGTCTCTCTTTCTTCGGAGTCCTTCTACACCACTGATGTTGATTCCTAGTAGATGAGACAGGTTGGAGTGGCCAGGTCTGTCAGCATAGCTGCTCCTTTCTGAGCACCGAGGACACGCTGTTCTCCTTGCCTGGCCTGAACAGTCTCACGCAGCTGGAATCTACTCATCACAAAATTAAAGATTTCAGGGGAAATATTGTCTGGAACTCCTTGCCTTCATCTTTTTTTCTTTTTGTTTTGAAAATAGAGTCTCTGCCTGGTTACACTCCCACCCCACACCCACCCAAGCCTGGAGTGGAATGAATGCAGAGAAGTTGTCCTGTTTTCTGTGCAGTGAAGACACGGGAAATTCAATATGTGTTTACAATGACAGCAAAGTTAAAATAGCTCATCTCATGCTACATTGCCAAATGAAGGATAACAGAGACATAAACATTGTCCTTAGAAAGATTCTTTTAGAGGAAAAGTATGAATCGAATCATTTACTGAAGCACTGTTTGAACAGATGGTGTGATTAACAGCTAACATGTAAGCCATCTTGGGAGTTTATGGAAAAGTAAACAAGTGGAGCTAAAAAGAAATCACTCTCTTCCCCACAGGTTCTTTCATTCAGTTCACCAGGAAAATTGGAGAGGCAGTGTTTTGCAGGGCTGCGTTTCCTGGGGGGAGTTCGGTGGGAGAGGAGAGTTTCTTTACAGCAAGCCCACACAGATGCAGGACTGAGCTTCGAACTGGCCACCTGAGCACTGAGATGGGTCTGAGCAGCTGTGTCCCTCTACACTTGCTGACCTTTGTCACCTATCCAGGACTGTCTTCCTCTGTGATATCTGAAAGGCTGTCTTGCCTGAAAACGGGGAAAAGAAGTTTAGGTTTGAGACCCAAATATGTTCCTGACACTGCAAGGGGCTCTATTCCTCTAAGGCAGTCGAATGTTCCTGAGAGTCATTTATCAGGAAACTGAGGTTGTAGTAAGAGAAAGTGACACCAAATGCACAAATACTTCCCCCGTGGAGCTACCATTGAAACCTTGGCCTGCAGAATCCCAGGCTCTGAGAATAGGTTGCTGATAGGAAAAGAAAGAGCACTGGGCAGGATGGGTGGAGACTTGCAGATGAAAGTCTTCTCTGCTGACCTGTACTTCAAGGATGGCAGCTGTTGCCATATACACCTCGGCTTCTACATCTTTAAAATATGGCGGCAGGGGCTACAATACATATAACCACAGAGGTTAAGAACAGAGTAAGGGATTAGGGAGGAGGAAAAGATCTGTGGAAGGAGAAATAAAATATATAGTTATGGATGGATGGGAAGTTGGAGGGATTGGATGGAGAAGAGGAAGGAAAGAACAGTTAAGCAAGGAAATCTGGGGAGGAACAGCTAAAATTAAGGACCATTTAAGAGATCTTATGGAAACTTACTATAGTAGAAGCTTCTTAAAATATATCCATATATTAAATCTAAATATAACAAGGGGTCACAATGCCTAAACTAGACATCTCTAGGCGCCAAATGAAACCTCCAGTTCCAAGAATGGGTTACATCTAATTGAGTCGTTGCCCAGAGGGGCCCCATGGAAACCATCCAAACAACCCAGGCTATTGCTAAGGCTACTACTTTCTCTTCACAAACTAATGATAAGACCCTATTGCTTAAGACAATACCTATACAATTCACAGAAAACAGAATTCAAACTGGTGCCTACATAGAGACTTCACTTCTATGGACTAATGTTCATGATACTGGGGGTTATTCTTCATGCTACCAGAGAAAGGTAAACACCAACCCATTTACAAACTTTTCTGTTTGCAATGGTGACCTACCTGTAAGATATGCTGGTGAAACAGTGTCATGAAAGTTGGAGGAATAAATAACCACTATCTGATTGAATTTAATACCTACTCCAAGAAATGGAACCTCATGGCTGGCACTTCCCAGGTGACCAAGAACCTGAAACCAAATAGGTCATGGACCTAATGGAAAACCAAATGCTTCTGCTAAGGAAACATAGCAATAACAGTGAATTCTAATGACACTCTGCTGTACTCAGAGATAAGTGTCTTGCTCAGCCATCATCAGAGAAGCTTTTTCCTATAAGTAGGCCCACAACTGGACAAAGTGCAGAGAGTGAGAAACCTTGAAACACTCAGTCCTAAATGGGATGTCTCCAACAAATACCTCATCTCACGGCTCAGGAAACCCTACAGAAGAGGAGGCAGAAAGATTGTAAGAGCCAGAAGGGATGGAGGACACCAAGAAAACAGTGTCTTCTAGGCACAACAGGACTGAGACAAGCAACCTCACAGAGACTGTGGCAGCATGCATAGGCCCTATACAGGTCTAGGCCAGATGAGGTCCCAGCATTGAGGTGGAGTATACAAAGCCCCCATCTCTACCTCCCATTGTTAACCACTCTCAAAAAAGGAAAAATTATTTTTCTCCAACAGAGTCTCACTGGGTATACAAACTACATTTAGGGGCAGGCCTCATACCTATCAGGAGACAATCAACACAAATAGAATGCAATGGTGTTTTTGAAAGAGGTGTGTGTGTGTGTGTGTGTGTGTGTGTGTGTGTGTGTGTGCAAATATATGTGTTTCTGCATCTGTATGTTTCTTATTTTTCCGTTGCTCATTTTTATATTTGTTTCTGTGTTTTGTCCCATTCTGGTGTGTTTTTATTTTATTTTTTAGATGCCTGTATGCTTTCTAATGAGAGAGATCAAGAAAGGGTGTGCATTTGGGTAGACAGGGAGGATCCAGGAGGAGTAGAGGCAGGGAAGACCATTAACTGAATGTATTGTATTAAAAACTCATTTTGAATTTTAAGAAATGGTGGTAGGACCAAATGGGCTCTGACATCATTTGGGTATCAAAATAGTTGCTCCCCCAGACCCATTTCTGACCATCCTCAGCTAATATAAGGAGAATGTCTTTGGACACTGGTGTTGCTAAGTCACCACTTAGGCAAATTTTAAGAGCCTGGCTGAGCATTAGCTACAGGTGGCTTCTGTGTTCCTTTCCCATTTGATGTTTCCTATGTGCAGCAACACCAGGGCACTGTGCTAGACAGTAGAGAAACAATGAACATCAATAGAGATATGGCATTTCTCAATCCAAACTTGGGCCCAGTGGAGAGGTACAGAAGGGAACAGATAATTAGAATGGGAAGGAATTACATGGGAGCATAAAAGAGAGTCAGGCCATACCTATGGATTCTAGGTCTGCTGTGACAAGGTGCTGGTCTTGACAACATACTAAACAAATAGTCACCAACCATTCTGATATTAAGACTCATTCAGGTGACCATTGCAAAATTAGCTGACTTTTCACCCTGACTTTCAATATCACTTACAAGTACTTACAGGTTTCCCAGGCCATTGGATCTAAAGATGCCTGAGAGCTCATGAATCACTTTTGTTTCCAAAAAGATTGAGCAAATTAACAGGGGGAGAAAATTATCTTTTGTGATAATACTCTACAAAATCAGTCTCTCTCCAGCTCCCTCTCTTCTCCTGCTCCCTTTCCACCTCTTCTCTTACCTCGTTCTGAGCTCTTTCATTTGAAGGGCTTTCTATTAACCCTCTGGAACCTAATTCTAAAGAAGTTTCACTTTACATTTTTAAATCCTTTTAATATAATGTCCCCTATCAGGTTTCATTTTACCATTCCTTGTTATTTTATTCAGAATTTTAAGATTTTATTGATATATAATAACTTCATATACTGATGAGTATGATGCAATATTTTAATAAATGTATACACTGCACAAAATTCAAATAAGGGTAATTCATATGTTAACCACCTCAGACACATGTCATGTCCTGGAGTGGGATGCTCCAGTGCCACCTCTTCTAGTTATTTTGAGTCATGTATGAGTACAAGATAGATTGTAAAAGGTTTCCTCTCCTCATTTAGTACAGTGAAAGACCTTTTGACTTACATTTGGAATTCACTGGAATGGAAAACACTACTGCTTGCCTGGAGTTGATGTGAGACACTGCTCAGTGCACAGACTCCTTCCTGGAATGAAATGACCCATTGGAGCATCACTCAAGTCAACGAAAGACAGACAGACATTTCTGTGAGACAAATGTTTTCTATGTAGTGGGTACTTATTCAGTATTTGACCAATGCCTAAACTTCAGTATTGTTTTATTGAGCTCTCAAAACTGTTTTATTAGGATATAATGCCTGCCACAATTCATCCTCAAAGGCAATTCTCTTCATTCTTTCCCACATGGCACCAATATTTTTCATTAGCTTACCAAGTGTTAAAATGTACACTCTGAACTGCTTAATCAGAGGATCTTCGGGGGTTTGAAGATTTTATATTTGTTCATCTGCAGTACTTTGTCATGAAAACTACTATCTGGCCTTAATATAGCTTATGCTTCTCTAGGTGAGAAAGAAATGGAAAAACCTGGCCTTTTATTGATCTTTCTGTTTTCCTTCTTTCTCTTTTTGTTTTAAGACAGGATTTTATTCTGTAGCCCAAGCTGGTTAGAACTCAATATGAAGCCCAGGCCAGCTTTGAACTTATTCCCCCAAGTACTGGTACTACACGTATATACATACCCTCATGCCCTGTTGAACAATTGGATTCATTATATAATTAAATAAAGTCTCAAAAGGTAAATAAAAGATTATATTTACTCTTTATAAGTCTACAGTAACTTGAATTAATTGCGTGCCTAAATTACATTTAATTTGCATTAAAAGTTTTAAATTGTGTTGTTGAGATAAATATAATTTACCATGATTTCTGATTACCTTAGAAGAAAAAACAAACATATATGAAATCATTGATCTGGAAGAACTGTTAATAATTTTGTGCTGCTAGGAAAACTCCCTTGAGTGGGAAAGTAAGTCACAACACATTTTGAAATGTGACATAATTACTGTAAACATGGGCACAGGAAAAGAGAAAAAGCACAAACATTGTTTATGGTCACGAGTAAAAGCTGGTATTTCGTGGGTTTTGTTCCATTTGTTATAGTATTCTGTGGCTTCCATGTTTGCTGTTGTTGTTATTATTGTGTTGTTGTTATTGTTATTCAGTTTTGGTTTTAGTTTTGGTTTGTTAGAAACAGGGTTTCTCTGTGTAACAGCCTTGGCTGTTCTGGAACTAGCTTTGTAGACCATGATGGTCTCAAACTCATAGAGATCCTATCTCTGCCTCCTGAGTGCTGGGACTAAAGGCATGTACCATCATGTCTGGTAGAGCATTAGCTTTTTACCTCGAATTTTCCAACATGCTTTTGCTTTCGATAGAGAACAATGTCAGTGATAGGCAGCTATTGTCTAGTGATATTCATTTACTTTACAGATAATAGCATTAAAGCCCAAGGTATCTTGCAAAGCCCAGAAAGTCTTGGCTCAGGGTTCAAGGTGGCTTTTATTGTTTGTCTTACAGGATCTTACTATGTAACCCTATCTGGACTGGGACTGGCTGTATAGACCAGATCATCCTGGAACTCACAGATAGATGCCAGTCTCAACTGTCCAACTTTAAAAACATGTGCCACCCTGCTGGACTTTCACTCAGAACTATAAAAGTATAATGTTCTTTGTTTTTGTTTTTGTTCTTGTCATTCATTTTTTTCTTTCTCTTTTTTCATTTTATTATTGTGAAGATAAGCATACACACAATGGATTTCATTATGACACCATCATGAGTACATATCATTGTACTTTTTCAATATTCGCACACCTTCATTACCCTCACTTGTTTCTTCTTCCTCTTTCCTGTTTGTCACCTTCCTCACCTCAAATAGTGCTCCTGTCTAATAAGTTGTACTTTGAATTCAGATTTGGGAACACCTAGAAAAATTTCAATCAACTTAAAAATTTGAGTAAAGTAAGAGTTCTACTCATCCCATACTCAAGGAGGAAAGCATGGTTTTTTATGAGCAATATATGTCTTACTAGGCAACTTCTTGGTTTCAGTGGATCAGCACTGGGGATTCAGTATTTAGTAGAGATCTCCCCTGCAAAACTCTGCTGTGGATATGGATCCCTCTGTATGCTGTGAATGTGTTGCTCTGATTTAGTTAATAAATAAAATGCTGATTAGCTA
Source organism: Peromyscus leucopus (assembly GCF_004664715.2). Classification (NCBI taxonomy): domain Eukaryota; kingdom Metazoa; phylum Chordata; class Mammalia; order Rodentia; family Cricetidae; genus Peromyscus; species Peromyscus leucopus. The sequence goes on from NC_051083.1 coordinate 115,538,735, forward strand.
GTAGCCAAGCAGGAAGTATATTATAGGCAGGATGAGCAGAGAGGAGAATTCTGGGAAGTGGAAGGCTGAGTCAGGAGATGCTGCCAGCCACCACCACCATGAGAAGATGTAAAGTACTGGTAAGCCACAAGCCACGTGGCAACTTATAGATTAATAGAAATAGATTAATTTAAGATATAAGAACTAGCCAGGCAGTGGTGGTACACATTTAATCCCAGCACTTGGGAGGCAAAGGCAGGTGGATCTCTGTGAATTTGAGGCCAGCCTGGTCTACAAAATGAGTTCCAGGAAAGGCGCAAAGCTACACAGAGAAACCCTGTCTCGGAAACCCCCCCCCAAAAAAAATGATATAAGAACTAGATAGCAAGAAGCCTGCCACAGTCATGCAGTTTATAAGTAATATAAGTCTCTGTGTGTTTACTTGGGTCTGAGTGGCTGCGGGCCCTGGCAGGACCGGAGAAATCTCCAGCTACAAAACTCCCTAGTGGCTACCACCCATTATCTATTCTTCCTAAGTGCCCATTGGCAGTAGCAGCTTCATTCACCCAAAGATGCTCATATGTTCTGTTGCAGAAGGAGGTTAAACTGTTTGGGCAAATGGCTGACATTGTGTCTAAGTATGACTTGGTTTCACTGAAGGAAATCTGAACTTTTGACATGATGGGTGCTAATTCCTGCTAACTGCTAACACCTCATAATTAGATTGCAAAAGTTTCCCTCAGGGTCGGGATACAAAAATTGGCAGACTTCTTTAAGGGCAGCATTCTCAGAAGACTTGGAGACTTGAGGTTGTAGAATATAAGGCTGTTTCTATGCCTTAGTTCTGTGAGGAATTCAGAATCACAGTGTGCCATAAAATAATGTGCTTTAACACAGACAAGAAGACCTGTGGATGAACTAATAACTACAATTGCAATGGCCATAAAAGCATGGGAAGTCTCCAATTAAAATGAAAAATATAAATATAGGGAAATATTCAAATTATAGGATACGATTGCAAGGATATTCACACATTTGTATCTGTTCTAGACCAGTATTTAACAAATTACAGCACATGGTTTAGTACAGTCCACTGTGTATTTTGTAGGTAAAGTCTTATTACAATGGCAGATATCAGTGCTTGGAGCAAAAGACTATGAGTTGTGAAGCAAACAATCAAAAAATTACTAATTACAGAGAAACTGAACCAACCATTGCTCTGGATCATAAAGGATAAAAGTTAGAAGAACTAATTCTGAAAGGAAGCCAGGATTTAAAAGGAGCTGAAGAACTCCCACCCAGGGGTGAAAGGACAGTATAACACTTATAATATGAAAGCAGATGGATGAGGAAACTGGAGATTAAAGGAAGTTTGGGGCAGGGGGTTGGGGAGGAGAGAGGAAAGTGTGAGTCAAAACTAAGAATTCATGAAAAAAAGCCTCATAAAAACCCACTACTTCATAAGATATTAATTTAAAAATAACATTTTAAAACAGGAAGAAGAGGGGCTGGAGAAATGGCTCAGTAGTTAAAAAGTCTTGCTGCTTTTCCGAAGGACCTGAGTTAAGTTCCCAGCACCCATGTCAGGTGGCTCACAACTGCCTGTAACTCCAGCTCCAAGGGATCGAATGTCCTCTTCTGGACTTCACAGTCATATATACACAAGTGGCATTCAGTCACTCAGACATACACAAACACACACAAGGAAAATAATATTTTAATGGGAGAAGTTTGGTCTATATAGAAAGAAGGAGGAAAAGGAGAAGGAAACGGAGTTTGTATCTTACATGGGTGAACAGTGCTTTCCCCAGATAACATGAGTTATTGAATAATAATCTCAGTATCAAGTATGGAATTCCTCCCTACAATTAATTGGTCAAAAAGGCCTCAGAAGCCCCCAAACAAAACAGGCTATAACCAGTAACCTTGGTTGCCAACCATATGCTATTTGGTAAGACCCTATTTGTAAGGACACAACACACTTTGTTTGTAGCAAATAAAGAAATCCATTGGGAACTGACTGGGAAATGTCCTACCTACTGGTTAACATTCATAGTGCCTGAAGACAAATCCTGTGTAAACTTTCATAGCACTGGACTCAGCATACTATAATACCAACCTTCTAGATAAGCTGTGTTCACTGGTACAAAAGTGCAGTGAGTGTTTGAGGCAGGCAGGTAACCAATCACTTTGTGACTGGATGTGAGGCCTGCTACACAACAGGGAATCCATGCCTGGTACTGTAAACCTGACCAAAAACCCATGGTTCAGAACATTAGAGAACTCGTGGAGAAAACTACTACTGTTGTTTTGAAAAATGACATGAAAAAAGAATGAAATTTTCAAAAAAGTACTAACAATATTCTTTACAAACTTTCAAACTGCCTTCTAAATATTTATGCTTATACCCATAGGTTCATGCTACTCTCAACTTAGCCAGAGGAGCCTCTTTCTGCAGGGCAGCAGTCAGTGCCGAGATCCATTACTGGTCAAAGTGCTGAGGACAAGTGACTGAGTATTCAGTCCTAAATGAGACATCTATATCGCTTCTGCCAAGGTTCCGGAAACATGACAGAAAGATGGCAGGAAAAATTATTGGAAGATGGGGAGGAGCTCTGTGCAATGCTGTCCTCTGGATAGGACATTGGTATTGCACTCATGAACTCACAGCAGCTGTGCTTACCTGCAAACCCCTGCACAAGATTGAGCCAGTCAACATTCTCCCTTGGGGAGGGGAGGGATTCATGAGGCTCTACCCCTAGCTATAGAGCTACTGAAATTGATAGCTGCCAGGAAGGAAATAATTTTTCTTTGGGATGTGGCCACTGATAAGATTGCCCATGCTTCTGTAGATGGCCTCATACTCATGCATATGCAGGGCCTACTAATTTGATTCAATGGCCCTACTAATTTGATTCAATGGGATATATAAGAAAAAGAAGACATGAAAGGGAGAGGACCCACTTGGAGGGCTCCGTGGGGATCAGGGACAAATAGTTCAACATAGATGTGATTATGATAAATTGTGTAGAAGAGTGAAATTGTCAACGAATTTATAAACACATTCTTTATACAATTTTTTAAAAATTCTTAAAAGATAACTCAATCTACAGTGAGGAAATTTATTAATGATGGAGCTTGACATGTAGAAAGATTTGTCAGGGCACACCATAGCTTTACAATAAATTATAAATGTCACAATATTCTTCTATAAAGACAGTTCTGAATCATGTAAAGCTCTTGTTCCTAAACTATAGCACTTCAATCAAAATGTGACCACCATGTATGTTTGTAATTCAGATTGCATTCACACCCATTTATTTCTATCTCTCCTATGACTGCAGGCTTATTATAAATGACAATATTTTTTGATAGCAAGCTACAATATTTAATTCTTTGTTTTCCTCAAGCCTTCTCATCTTTAAAACTTCTTCAAATTGTAAGACCTGTGAATTACTTTTCAGAATCCTTTTTCTCTCTTAGATCTTCATAATGTTCTCTACCCATTCCAGCTACAATTCTTATAACCAATTATCTACCAAAGGAAATGATAGGTCTTGTGATTGCATGTTATATCCCAAATCAAGGGTAAATAAAATAAGCTTAAATTTTTAAGATTTAGTGTATATTAAAAACTTCTCCTATCTTTGATTAATGGATCAATATTATGTCCATATTATATTATGGAAGAATGTCTCTAGTGATGTGTCCAATATCCTGGTTATATTTAACATTTTTATCAAATTATTTCAGTAAAAAGCCAAAAGTTAAATTTGTCAAATTCTTGGTAATACAAATCAAACAAGATGTGAAAGGTAAAGATTTGGATATCAGAATTAGCATTCAAAAGTACCTCAATGGAATGAACTTCTGAGTCAAGCTTCAAAAGATGGAGCATTGTTGGGCAAAGGGTAAATTTGAGCCTTGAAGTTCAAAGAAAATCAATTGTACAGTCATAGGAGGTGTAATAAATGAATTGAGAGTAGTTCATGTAGGAAAATCAGTCTCAGTAGTCTCACTTCACTACAAAGTATATCACTAAGAATAACTGACTATTCTAAATGACTTACCACAGGAATACTGTTACAGTCCATCTCAGGAGTTGATCTGGGTTTGTGGTGGAGATATCTTCCAGTTCTATCATCTGAGATGTGACAAAAGACCACAACATGCTTAACATAGAGTAAGGCATTCTGACTATGAAGTTCAAGCTATAATGAGTTTCTGTGGTAATCCCAAATCCCACAAAGTGATTTAAAGGTTTCTAAAACATAAGATTTCAAGTGCTAAAATGACAAAATTTCTCAACAGACCACAAGCATTGGACACACAGCATTATGTTTCAGCCACAATTATCTCCCATTTAACAGACAAGCATTTGTGCTTCCTATGCTGTCAGGCCTGAGGGCTAGCTGCTATTCTGTCATGAGTGTTCTTTCCCTGTACTTTAGCATGGATGTTTTCTTTGTATCCTTCTGTCTCAACACAAGTGTCTCCTTCCTGGAAACCACAGCCCAGTAACAATAATGTTGTTTCATCATTTTCTTATGACCCTGTTTTATTTTCTTTATATAAGTTGTTAATATCAAAATATGATGCTTGCTATTGATTACCTAAGCCCAGTAGAGCATAAGCCTATTCCTTTGTTGTTCATTGCTACATCCATGCCAACTGCACTAGAACTTGATAAATTGGAAGGATTCAATAAGTGTTTACATAACTTTCCCCTATCTCTTTCCCCCTCCAGCCTTTCCCAAGTACCTTCCCTCTAACCCCTCCCATGTCCCCCACTCAAGTTGATAGCCTCTTTTTCTTAATTATTATTGTTACAAACATATATATAAATGTGCATATATGCATAAATATATAAGTACAACCTGCTGAGTCCATTTTTGTTGTTTGTATATTGGTTTCCGGGCTGACCTCTCTACACTGGACAGCCAATAAGGGGACTCATCTCTGGGAGAGACTTATTCTCCTCCTCCCAGAAGTCACTAGTTGTCTATAGTTCTTTGTCTAGTGGTGAAACCCCACAAAATAACTTTCCATGTTAATGTGTGCACTGATACTGTCATTGTTCTTGTCTTGTTTATACAGCCATTTCTAGCAGAGACTGATTCACAGCACACATCCTGGTATTCTGGCTCTTACAATTTTTCTGTCTTTCTGATCCCCATTCAGTGATGTTCCCTGAGTCATCCCCATGACCCATTGATCTATCTATGCATTGTAGCCAGGTATGGTTTTCTGTAGTGGTCTCTCTTTGCTGTCAATAGAAGCTTCCTTGATAAGGGGTGGTAACTGCACCTATCCAGAAAAGTTGACCCATACATGAAGATGGTTCACAGGCCTAAATGTGAAACTAGGCTTGTAGATTTGCAGGTGCCAGTGGGTTGTGGTAGCACAAGGAAAATCCGGTGTTTTTTAAGTGGATGGTAAAGAGATGAAGTAATGATACCTCATAACCATGAAACCTATGTTGAATTCTCTTAGATATAAGAACACTCAGAGAAAACTATCATGAGCTAAGGAAGCTCACATAGCTTTTCAGATGAGGATACACAGGTCAACGTGAGGATGGGTCTAGGAAACTGTCATTACAATGTAGGAAAGCTTCTGCCAATTGGAAATTACAAAACTTCTGTGTAAGTACTATCCTCCCAAGGATAGTTGAGGTTGGGCTGCTTGCATACCTTGTGCACTGTTCTTAGAGTGAAAGGGTTCATTTTTTTTTCAGCCTAAGGTTTGGAGATTCTGATTCTGCTCAAATAAAAAATTTTATTTTAATTCTTCATTGTAACTAGTTAAATAATTGCCTTGTTAAAACAGAAGGTGAACTAATGAAGAGCTGAGCAGACAGAAGAAAATGTTTTGATAAACACCATCCCTCATTCCAACAACCACGTATGAAGACCACAATCATTACTATAAGGAACCTTTGTAGAAGTTCATATTAACCATATTAGAACAAAAATTAACTTCATTTGAATGAGATATGCACAAGTCTTTCCTCTTTGTTTTCTTTCTCCCAGTTAATTGTAAAGTGTCGACATCCCATAAGTCCATAAATGGAAACTTCTGTTCAAGATTAAGGCTGTCAATTTTGTTTTTAAGAAGACCCTTTAAGAAACATTTTAGAGTTATATTATGTGGACAAATGTTTTGCATATATATATATATATACCCTGGATGATGCATGCCTGGTACACACAGAATCAGAACTGGAGTTAAAGATGGCTGTGAGGCACACTGTGATTGCTGAGAATTGAACCTGGGTCCTCTGCAAGAGCAACAAGTGCTCTCAACCACTGAACCAGTGCTCCAGACCCATGATTATAAATTCATTTTTTCAGAATATAAAATTTCATTACTTTGTCTCCATTGTCAAAATTTATGATCTTGGTCTTTGCTTCTTGCCTTTGGAAAGAGCCAAAAGGGACACATTGTCAACTTTAACAACCTTATAGCAGACTCCAGGAATACAAGCTATAACATGACTTTTTCAACCAAACCCGGCAACCAGACCATCATCATTTTCCTCAGTGAAGTTCAAGCAGCCATCACTGGGCACGAAAGCTGTGATCCTCTTGCCACTCTTGATGAGCTGCACCCTGACACACTTCCTGACAGCAGGATTTGGGTGTTTGGCTTCAACCCATTTTTTTCCAGCACAATTCCCTTTGCATGAGAGGCACCTTCAAACAGATTGGCCCTCAGGGCTGTGCCCAAGTGGGCTTTCTTGAATTGTTTATCATGCCATTTCTGGTCCCTTCAGTGACTGTTGAGCTTCCTGGAAGTAAGGAGACAATGACAATTGCCCATCTTGCCGGTGCCACCAGCCCGAGAAAGCCTACTACAAATTCTTTTTTATTATTAAATTTTTTTATTTATTTTACATACCAACCACAGTTTCCCCTCCCTCCTCTCCTCCTGTTCCCTCCCATAGCTACCACCTTCCCGCCCCCTCCATCTACTCCTCAGAAAGGGTAAGGCCTCCCATAGGAGTCAACAAAGCATGGCATACCAAGTTGAAGCAAGACCAAACTTCTCCCCGCTGCATTAAGGCTGAGCAAGGCACCCCATCATAAGGAATAGGTTCCAAAAAGCCAGCTCATGATATAGGGACAACTCCTGGTCCCACTGCTAGGGCTCCACAAACAGACCAAGCTACACAACTGTCACCCACATACAGAGGGCCTAGGTCAGTCCCATGCAGGCTCCCTAGCAGTTGGTCTAGAGTCCAGAAGCTCCCACGAGCTCGGATGAACTGTCTCTGTAGTTTCCCTGTCATGGTCTGGACACCACTTGATCATATAATCCCTCCTCCCTCTCTTCAAATGGACTCCTGGAGCTCGGCCTAGTGCTTGACCAATCTGATTACAGGAGAAGGCCAGTTCGGGCACCCTCTCCACTATTAGTAGGAATCTTAGCAGCAGTCATTCTTGTGGATTCCAGGGAATTTCCCTGGCACCCAGGTTTCTCCCTAACCCCATAATGACCCCCTCTATCAAGATAACTCTTTCATTTCTCTCCCTCTCCATTCCTCCCTCAACTCTGCCATCCCAATCCCTTATGTTACCATTCCTCCATCCCCTCCTCTCTACCCCCATCTGCTCCAGTTTACCCATGAGATCTCAACTATTTCCCCTTCCCAGGATGATCTATGTGTCCCTCTTATGATCCATCTTTGTTACCTAGTGTCTCTGGGGCCATGGATTATACCTTGGTTATCCTTTGCTTTATATCTAATGTCCATGTAAAAGTGAGTACATACTATGTTTGTCCTTCTGAGTCTGGGTTACCTCACTAAGAATGATATTATCTAGTTCCATCCACTTGTCTGCAAATTTCATGATGTCATCATTTTTTACCACTGAGTAATATTCCATTGTGTAAATGTACCACATTTTCTTTATCCATTCTTTAGTTGAGGGGCAACTAGGTTGTTACCAGGTTCTGGCTATTATGAATAATGCTGCTATGAACATAGTTAAGCACGAGTCCTTGTGGTATGATTGAACATCCTTTGGGTATATGCCCAAGAGTGGTATAGCTGGGTCTTAAGGTAGATTCATTCCCAATTTTCTGAGAAACCGCCATACTGATTTCCAAAGTGACTGTACAAGTTTGCATTCCCACCAACAGTGGAGGAGTGTTCCCCCTTTCTCCACATCCTCTCCATCATAAGCTGTCATCATTGTTTTTTATCTTAGCCATTCTGTCAGGTGTAAGATGGTATCTCAGAGTTGTTTTGATTTGCATTTCCCTCATGAATAAGGATGTTGAACAATTCTTTAAATGTCTTTTGACCATTTGAAATTCTACAGCTGAGCATTCTGTTTAGATCTGTACCCCATTTTTAATTAGATTGTTTGGTATTTTGATGTCTAGTTTCTTGAGTTATTTATATATTTTGGACAAACCTCTGTCAAATGTGGGTTGGTGAAGATCTTTTCCAATTTTGTGGGCTGCCATTCTTTCTTATTTACCACATCCTTTGCCTTACAGAAGCTTCGCAGTTTCAGAAGGTCCCATTTATTAATTGTCAATCTCAGTGTATGTGCTACTGGTGTTATATTCAGGAAGTAGTCCCCTGTGTCAATGTATTGAAAGCTACTTCCCACTTTCTCTTCTATCAGGTTCAGTGTGACTGGATATATGTTGTGGTCTTTGGTCCAATTGAACTTAAGTTTTGTGGGGGGCAATGGATATGGATCTATTTGCATTCTTCTACATGTCAACATCCAATTATGCCAGCACCATTTGTTGAAATTGCTTTCTTTTTTCCATTGTACAGTTCTGGCTTCTTTGTCAAAAATCCTATGTTCATAGGTGTGTGGATTTATAGCAGGGTCTTTGAATTGATTCCATTGATCCAAGTGTCTGTTTTTATGCCAGTACCAAGCTGTTTTTATTACTATATCTCTAAAGTAGAGCTTGAGGTCAGGGATGGTGATGCCTTCAGTGGTTGCTTTATTGTACAGGATTGTTTTAGCTATCCTGTTTTTTTTTTCTTTTTCCATATAAAGTTGAGTATTGTTCTTTCGAGGTCTGTGAAGAATTGTGTTGGGGTTTTGATGGAGATTGCACTGAATCTTTACATTGATTTTGGTAAGATTGCCATTTTTCTATATTAATCCTACCTATCCAAGAGCATGGGAGATCTTTCCATTTTCTGATATCTTCTTCAATATCTTTCTTCAAAAACATAAAGTTCTTGTCATATAGGTCTTTCACTTATTTGGTTAGAGATACCCCAAGGTATTTTGTTATTTGTAGCTATTGTAAAGAGTGCTGTTTCTGTGATTTCTTTCTCTGCCCATTTATCATTTGTATATAGGAAGGCTATTGTTTTTTATGTAATCTTATATCCTGCCACATTATTGAAGGTGTTTATCAGCTGTATGAGTTCCCTGGGGTTTATCAGCTGTATGAGTTCCTTGATAGAATTTTTGGGGTCCCTTATGTACACAATCAAATCATCTGCAAATAGCAAAAGTTTGACTTCTTCCTTTCCAATTTGGAGCCCCTTCATCTCCTTTTGTTGTTTTATTGCTCTAGCTAGAACTTCAAGTACTATATTGAATAGATATGGGGAGAGCCAACAGCCTTGTCTTGTTCTTGATTTTAGTGGAATCGCTTTGAGTTTCTCGACATTTAGTTTGATGTTGTCTGTTGGCTTGCTGTATATTGCCTTTATTATGTTTAGGTATGTTCTTTACATTCCTGATCTCTCCAAGACCTTTATCATGAAGGAGTTTTGGAGCATCTAATGAAATGACCATGTGTTTTTTTTTCTTTCAATTTGTTTATATGGTTTATTACATTGACCGATTTTCATATGTTGAACCACACTGGCATCTCTCAGATGAAGTCAACTTGATCATGGTGGAAAATTTTTTTTGATGTGTTCTTGGATTCAGTTTGCCAGTATTTTACTGAGTATTTTTGCGTCTGTATTCATGAGGGAGATTAGTCTGTAATTCTCTTTCTTTGTTGAATCTTTGTGTGGTTTGGGTATCAGGGTAACTGTAGCCTCATAAAAAGAGTTTTCAATGTTCCTTCTGTGTGGAACAATTTGAGGAGTACTGGTATTAGTACTTCTGTGACATTCTGACAGAATTTTGTGCTGAAATCATCTGATCCTGGGCTTTTTGTTGTTGTTGTTGTTGGCAGACTTTTAATGACTGTTTTTATTTCCTTGGGGGATATAGGTCTATTTAAATTGCTTATCTGGTCTTGATTTAATTTTGGTATGTAGTACCTATCCAGAAAATTGTCTATTTCTTTTACATTTTCCAATTTTGTGTAGTACAGGTTTTTGAAGTATGACCTAATGATATTCTGGATTTCCTCAGTGTCTTTTGTTATGTCTCCCTTTTCATTTCTGATTTTGTTCATTTGGATATCCTCTCTCTGCCTTTTCGCTAATTTGGATAAGGGTTTGTGTATCTTGTTGTTTTCCTCAAAGAATTAACTGTTTGTTTCATCCATTTTTTTGTACTGTTTTTTGTTTCAATTTTACTGATTTCAGCCCTCAGTTTGATTATTTCCTGTCATGTGCTCCTCCTGGGTAAGTTTGCTTCTTTTTGTTCTAGAGCTTTCAGGTGTACTGTTAAGTCACTAGTGTGAGATTTCTCCAACTTTTTTATGTAGGCATTTAGTGTTATGAACTTTCCTCTTAGCACTGCTTTCATAGTGTCCCATAAGTTTGAGTATGTTGTAATTCATTTTCATTGAATTGTAGGAAGTCTTTAATTTCTTTCTTTATTTCTTCCTTCACCAAGTGGTGATTTGTTGAGCATTATTCAGTTTCCATGAGTTTGTAGGCTGTCTTTAATTTGTGTTGTTGTTGAATTCGGACGTTAAGCCATGGTGATCCAGTAAGATACAAGGGAGTATTCCTTTTTTTTTTTTTTTTGTATCTGTTGATATTTGCTTTGTGTTCAAGTATGTGATCTATTTTAGAGAAGGTTCCATGAGGTGCTGAGAAGAAGGTATAGTCTTTTAAGTTTGGGTAAAATATCCTACAGATGTCTGTTAAGTCCATTTGAGTCATAACATCTATTAGTTCCCTTTTTTCTCTGTTAAGTTTGTGTCTGGCAGATCTGTTCGTTGGTGAGAGTTGGGTGTTAAAGTTTCGCACTATTAATGTGTGGGTTTTGATGTGTGATTTAAGCTTTAGTAATGTTTCTTTTACACATGTGGGTGCCCTTGTATATGGGGCATAAGTGTTCAGAATTGCGACTTCATCTTGATGGGTTTGGGCAGCAGAGTGAGTCTTGTAGGTTACACAGTCCAGTGGGGGGCAGCGGTGGTGGAGCGGCCTGCCTGCAGGACTCTTGCCTGTTTGCTGGCTCCAATTATAAATGCTTAAACCACTCAAAGAGTATCTAAATTTCCAAAACTCACTCTTACATTTAAATTATGGTTTTTCATAACTATACTGAAATATATGTGATCTATAAGTATTTGGGCAAACACCAATATTTTAAAAGGATCTTAATGTATACAGAAAAGACATCTCTATTTTTTATGTGGCTATGGAACAAAGTAACAGAATTTTTGGACACTCCAAGAAGAAATATCATTTAATATTTACCCAGGCAAAGAAAAATTATATGTCATGAACTGGGGTTTATGCTATTATTATGTATGCTGGAAAATTATTTTATTGTTTTTTGGATACCAACCTTTTGTGATAGGCTTATTACAAGTCACCTCTGTGTAAATGAAAGAAAAGATATTTAAACACATAGAAATAAATGTGCATGATTCACCAGCACAGCTAACTCGAGATTTTCCAGCTTCATAACCACAACTGATAGGAAGATTTATCGCCACAGCTGCCTGCGTTCAACTTCTTTCCCTTCTAGTTGAAGGAATCAAATTTCTTTCTGGAGATTAGTCATTTGTGGGGGTGTTGCCAACTGCAAAATATTTGTTATGAATGAGGTGCACTTCTCTGGTGCTGTCCTCCAGCCCCAAGTCAGTGAGTAATTTTCATCTCTTTGTGTGTCTTTCTCGCCTACCATCAGGAACAAATTTTAATGACTTAGGCAGTCAAACTTTCTTTAGTTGTTACTCAAACCTAGAACTTCAGATTGTATTGTTTCTGGAACATGATAAACTCACAGAGAAAGGTAAGACAAAATGACATTTGGACACATGTTTACAAGAATGAGATTTAAGCTGAAGAAAAGCCATACATAGGGACTGAAAGCAGAAAGGGAGTGAAAGCATCTTGGGTGACTAGGAATGTGCCAGGTGCTCTCTTGAGCACCTTCCCAAACAAATTTGTTAAATAATTAACAAATAATGTCACAGGATGTCAACATGGTTTCTTTTTTATGGACTGTTTTGTGAAAATTATATCATTCTCAGAAGAGCCCTATCAGGGGTTAAGTCATATTTTTATTTTGCATAAGAAACTAGTAACTTTTTTAAAATTACACAATTTATTAGTAGCTGAAAGCATTTGTGCTTAGATCTAGCTGGCTCCCTAGCTTGCTCTCTGTTTTTCAATGTTCTGCCTTGGCTATAAAGAATTACCCAATTATATACAATGATAATGTAACTACACATTTTGAGAAAATCAACATTGTACCTACATAAGAAAATCATAAAGCCAAAAGAGATTTCCATTGGTCATTTCTTTCATGTAAAATGAATGCTGCCTTTTCTTTTTTAACACCTTTGTAAATATTCATTTAAAATTTGCCTTGTACCTAATCACAATTTCTGGCAACCATTGTCTCATAGGATTTTTCCATTGTTTAAACCATATGGTGACAGTAGGATGAAAGATATTATGTTCTGTTCTATGTTCAATTCAAGATAAATACTAAAATATATGAACAAAGAAGGAGATTTCAATACATCCACCAATTGTTTCATTTATATTAGGTCACTTAGGGTAATATTGTTTTGTCTTTGAAGTAAACAGTTGTTTTACCTACATATTTTGTGATTTATAATTATAGGCTGAAACGGCATATAAGAACAATAATAGCAAAATGGTGAAGGAGTAGAGAAGTTCCCAGCATTAAAAGGGAGATACTGGAGTTTAAGTGTTAAGGTTTTTTAAATTTTGTGAATCACTTAAGTACAGCTAGCAAATACATTTTTGGAGGGAGGCATAGTATATTTGGCTCTGTATTAAATATAAAGTCAATCATCTAGCTAAGCCCATTTAGGAGAGTAATTTTTGTTCAAATCAATACTAATGATTGCCTAACTTGTTCATATATAAGTGCCTTTATTTGGTCTCTAACAGGGCAAAAACTTATCAGTTATTCATAGTCATTTAAGTTTTTATAAGACAAAAAAGCAAAGAGAAAATATATTTCCACCACTCAACACTTGAGCAGCTGAGCCTAACCCAGTAAACAAATGACACAAAATAATTCGAGCTCCAGAACATGAATTTCAACAGCTTATTGAGATGCCATTCTCCATCCCCCTATAGATCACATTCTGTTTTGTCTCCTTTCCACTGCACTTGAGTAAATGGGAAGTTTAGAAGGAGACAATGCCTCTTAGGTGAATGAATTCATTTCCCCAACAATCTTGAATTAAAGCTGTCTTTGTGACTGCTGATTTTTCTACCTGGTCACAATAGTTAGGCAACAGCCTTATTGTTATTGCAATGAGATGGATTCTTCACTTCACAGGCTCACGCATTTTTTTCTCAGTAATCTACCCTTCCTTGAGCTTTGCTGAAACTACTATGTACTGATCCAATGCCTCGGGGACTTTCCCATTGTCACCCCTACCAGATGCTATGCCCAGATGACCACATCCCTCTTTCTAAGGATGAATGTCTCCTCCTTGCAGTTGTGGCTTATAGCAGATCTCCAATCCTCCATGTTACACTCTCATTGTGAATAATCACATCTTCATGTACCTAACCTTCATGTTAGGCCTTGGGAACCTGAACCAGTGTCTTCTTAGTAGCAATCACTGAATTCCTGCTTGTCTTTGTGGAAATGATGTCATAGTCATCTTACCCATAAATTAGAGGCCATGCTTATCAGCTCAGATACCACTGTCAGTGTGATTCTAGGTCTGCTTCTCAGCAGGTTCACCTTGACACAACCCATCACCATCACTGTCATTTCCTGCTTCCTCATTGTGGTTTCCATATGCTGAAGATCTGCTGTGTGGATCCCAGGCTCAAAGCTTTCTCCACCTGTGAAAACCACCCACCTCTTGTCACCCAGTCATATGGACTAGAAATCTCAGTCAAAAGCACCTCATAATAGAAGATTTCTCAATGGTATGGATTACTTACTCCCATGTTAAATCCTCCAACTTACACCCTGAAAGATAAGCATGGTAAAAGTGTACTTAAGCAGTTAGGCAATACTAAATGAAAAGAATTCTAATTGTTCTTTTCTAACTTCTCCAGAGACCAGAAAAAAACTTAACACATTATTTCAATGTATTGCTTAAAGATTTATGTTTATTTTATGTATATAAATGGTTCACTTGCATATATGTATATATACTAAATACATGTCATGCCCTCAGAGGCCATAAAAGGGGAGTCACATGGCCTGAACCAGGACGTGCAAATGTTTGTGTTCTACCATGTGGGTTCTGGGAACTGAATCCAGGTCCTCCACAACAGCAGCAAGTGCTTTGATTCACTGAGCTATCATCCATCCGCACAATGTATTTTTATGTAAATATCATGAAAACTCTTAGTGAACATTCACTTTAGGGTTACCACTAGGCATTCAGTAACAGGTTGACCATAGATATTAATGTTGTTTTAAGCCACATTATGATCTAAAGCCATAAGTGTGACCAAAACAGTTCACAAAGAGAATAACAGGAGTAAATTTATGAAAGTGGCCACCATATCCACATTCATAGTAGACCATCAGAAAGAACTTGTTTCTTTTTGTGTCTTTAAAGATCGCATTACTCTAAGCTGGGCGGTGGTGGCGCAAGCCTTTAATCCCAGCACTAGGGAGGCAGAGCCAGGCGGATCTCTGTGAGTTCGAGGCCAGCCTGGGCTACCAAGTGAGCTCCAGGAAAGGCGCAAAGCTACGCAGAGAAACCCTGTCTCGAAAAACCATAAAAAAAAAAAGATCACATTACTCTGATTCTTGACATTTGAATATTTTAAGACTTTCTCAGTGACTTTAAATGTTCCTTCAGATAAATTTTTAATTTAGTGTAGGAGAATTTCCAATATAATATATTTTAAACCAACCCATCCCCAAATCCCTCCCCACTTACACCCCTGCACCACCATTAGTTTTCACTCCCAACTTCATGTACTCTTTGTTAAGCCCTCTGAATCTACTTAATGCTGCCAGGATGGATGTTTTTCTGAAATATAAGCCATAAGATTTTTAAGGAATGATGTTTTTTGTAATCAGACATCTTTGAACTTGCCACACAATATACAAGATGGTGGTGCCAGGCGGTGGTGGCACATGTCTTTAATCCCAGCACTCAGGAGACAGAGGCAGGCGGAGCTCTGTGAGTTAGAGGCCAGTCTGGTCTACTGAGCAAGATCCAGGACAGGCACCAAAACAACATGGAGAAACCCTGTCTCTTAAAACCAAAAAAAAAAAAAAAAAAAAAAAAGATGGTGGCTATACACAATAGCGTTTGTCCTTGTACAACATTTTCTACACATCTGCTCCAATTTCAACCTAAAGGAGAAATAGCCACTGAATTCTCATGTTCAGGTGATAATATCTAATAGTAAGAAATATCTATTGTATGCAAAGCAATTTATCTTTTCAAAAGTGGTTTTAAATAAATTACTGTAGCATATACTAGAATTTCTTGTCTTAAGGTAGTTTACATATTGTAAATATTAATGAATGTCTCACAACCAATGCTGTTTTGACAAATATTAAATTTCTGTCTTGTCAATTTCTTATAAAAATATCTAAACTGAAAATGCTATTCTTTTGCCTTCTTCCGTTTCTCTGCTTTCTCTTCCATGATATGCCTCAGCGGCCCTCTGGCCATTTCAGCTCCCATTTCTCATACACATTTATGAGTTTTAGCATTTCTGTTCTTCCCAAGAGTCCTCATGGCCAAGACTACAATTATTTTTCTCCTTTTTAAAAACATTTAATAAAATGCAATATGCATGTTCAATTGTTGACAAGCAACATTTATTAAACACTTTCTATCACGATAACTTGTAGCTTTTCTCATCTTAACTTTGAACAACTAACTCCGGCATTCTTCTGTCATAGCAAAAGGTAGATGGTTCTTGATTCTAAAACTTCTCTTCCTCCCACAACATTTTCTTGGGGAGGTGGCTCTTTCGCCTCAACATTTCTATCTTAGCTTTTTACTTTCCAAAAGTTGATGACTACTGAGGCTAAGATAACAAAGCCACGAAAAGACATGGGCACCTAAAATCCTAGTACTCAAAAGTCTGACGTAGAGGAATTATGAATTGAAGTCCAGTTTGGGATATGCAGCTAGGTCAGGTTCAGCCTCAGCTACATAACAAGAATCTGTCTCAAGAAACCAAGAGCAGTGGGTGTAGCTAGGTTGTAAAATGCATACCTCGAATAAGTACTTTTGCCACTACCTTGGGCAAGTAGGGTATGACATCTATTCCCTGAGTACTTGATGCCGAAAGATGATGAGGTGAAATCACTAGAAAGCAGTCCATTGATCTAACCAGGTTATCTTTTATTATGCATTTTTCTTTGGACCATTTCTTTATCAAGAAAATTTTTCATTCATTTTACACACCAATCAAAGATCCCCCTCTTCCCTCCTCCTGCCCCCCAGCCTTTCCCCAACCCCCACCACCACCACCACAAGAAGGCAAGGCCTCCCATGGGGAGGCACATCCAGTAGAGGCAAGTCCAAGCTCTTCCCCCTGCCTCAAGGCTGCACGAAGTGTCCCATCATAGGTAGTTGGCTCCAAAAAGCCCCCTTATGCACCAGGCATAGATTCTGATTCTACCACCAGCCCCCCCCACACAAGGAGATCAAACTACACAATTGTCTCTCCATACAGGGGGCCTAGTCCAGCCCCGTGCAGGCTCCGGAGCCATTGATCCAACTTTCATGAGTTCCCACTAGTTTGGTTTGGCTATCTCTGCAGATTTCCCCATCATGATCCTGATATACTTGCTCATAGAATCCCTCTTCTCTCTCCTTGACTGGATTCTTGGAGCTCTGCCTGGTGTTTGGCTGTGGGTCTCTGCATCTGCCTCCATCAGTCATTGGAGAAAAGTTCTGTGATAAGAGTTAAGGCATTCACCGATCTGATCACTAGGCCAAGCCAGTTCAATTCAAGCACCCTCTCCCCTATTTCTAGTAGTTGGACCATTCTTTTACAGATACTAAGTGGTCAGTAAAATGTCCCTCACACTTTTAAATCATACATTGTTGAAAGCACCACACATTTTTTAAAAAAAAAATACACAAGCTATTGGATGGTGGATAGTGAAATCAGAAAAGTTGCATTCAAATTCATGCACTGCATTTATTTGGTATGGCAGCTTAAACAAATTAGTTAATTTTTCTGTGTGGTGCTTTCCCCACTAGTAAAATGAAGACAACAAGGTACTTATCTTACGGTAGTGCTGTTCTGATTAAATTGACAGTCATATGAATTGGTTTTCATAGTTCTGACACATAGTAAGCTTTAATCAATATTAAGTACTATTGCTATTTTTCTGAAAGCTTCCAAATATTCCTATTCTTTATTATCCAGTCTATTTCCCTTATGCATCTTCCACTCCAGACTGTACAGTGACAAGACTTGCTGTCCCCTTCTCTAATTTTAGAACACAGTAAGATCATATTTCCTCTTGGATCTCATTTTTATGGCTTTGCTCTTAATCTGTTTGACTCCTATTCCAGTACCTCTGACCTATGCCTGATGTATTTTAAGTAAAGACAGCCTCAAACTTAGGAATGAGTTATGTCCAAAAGCTAACACATAAGTCATCAGCTTGGAACTTGGAGCACGTTTTCTCAGTGAGATGAAGCAGTTACATTCCAAGGGCAGTTCGCTAGTACTTATTAAAGTCATCAACCTTTCACTAACAATGCTAAGACCCTAAAACCATTCATTAAAATGTATTTATTGAAAGATAGGTTTTATGTTCCTACTTAGGATGCTAATAAGTGAAGTTAGATGGAATTGCTCCTCCAAAAATATAATAATAATCTGCATTGCTGAGCATGGTGACTCATGACTGTAATCCTAGTCTTTGAGAGACTGATGCAAGATCTGAAATTCAAGGCCAGCTGACTTTGCATAGGGAATTCCAGGCTAACTAGGGTAACGTAGCATGATACCTTCTAAAAAAAATTGTATCCATTATACATAGCAATGGGTTGCATAAAGTAAACTTCACACAAGTATATCATGCACTTTGGCTATGTTCACCCCCCATTCTTTCTATAACCTTCCTTCCCATTATAGCCATTCATTCTCCCAGACTGTTGTGCTTCTACTCTTCATGCCCTTTATACAGATAAGATTTTATGAACCTGTATAAAATCTAATATCCCAAAATGAGAGAAATCATGATATTTACTTTTCAAATTCTGATGTATTTACTTGCCATGAAATGTCTCATTTGCAAGTGAGAAAAAATTATCCAAGGTCATAAAACTAGATAAACTTAAAGTCATAATGAGTATCCACGTTTTCAGATTCAACTGAAGAAATCCTTCAAATAATCCTTATATAGTATACTAATCTGCCTTGGGAGGCTGTCCCACTCCTTATACACTCTAGTGAGCTTATACAGAAAAATGGCAAAGTGTAAGAATGAGAGTCGGAGAACTTCATTATAGACTAAGAACATAACTTGCTTGGTGCCAGGTGTGGTGACACACACCTATAATCCCAGAAGTTAGGAGGTTGAGTCAGAGAAACTGAGAATTTGAGATAAGACAAGGGTCCATACCAGTTTCAAAGTCAGCCTGAGTTACCAAATGACACCTTGTCACAAGAAAAAAAGAGAGAGAGACAAAAATCTTCCTTCTGAGGACCAGTTATTTGTAACAGCAATACGGAATTCAGCAGGCTGTTGATATATCTTTATTACTTTGTCTTCTAATGCTGATGTTGGATGATTTTATAACTCTCTCTATTTTTTTGTCCTGGAACTCTCACTGCAGACTATGATGGTGTTGAACTCACAGAGATCCCCCTGCCTCTACCTCCTGCATGCTGGGATTAAAGGCATGTGCCACCATACCCAGAATAATTTGGCATTTCCACATCTGGAATCATCTATGTTTTAAATATTTGCTAAGCAGCTATTGTATGTTAAGAATTGAAATATAAATAAAACATCTGCTTGAGAGAGAGAGAGAGAGAGAGAGAGAGAGAGAGAGAGAGAGAGAGAGAGAGAGAGAGAGAAGGGAGAGAAGAGAGCACAAATAAGCCCAGGAAAATAGTCCAGATACAAAAACCCACATTTGTTGAAATACAGAGACCAATTCTAAAGGAGGCTGTTAGAAAACCTTTAATAGAAGAGATGACAGTTTTAGTGGAGTCTTTGAGAGTTTACCAGTTGGATAAAGGAAGACAGTTTTAGTGATGTGTTAAACAAGTAAAAACCTGTTTGCTGTTCTGCTAGACACTGCCACCAGCTCAACATAGCTACAGTAAAGGATGTGGGAAGTTTCTTTGGTAATATACATCTTGAAAAGCACCAGCAGGCCAGAGTCTGAGGCCATGGTGAACTGTATTCAGGAACTTGAGTTCCTTTATTCTGTAGGTCAGCAAACTGTAACCTGAAACACCAAATCAAGCCCTTGTACATCTCGTACAGCCTACAAGCTACAACTGCTTTTCAAAATTTAAAGCAATAAATAAAAAAGAGCCAAGAAACAGTCTATAACAATTTAATGTGTCCTAAAATGTCTAAGCTTTTTACTATCTGGCCTTTATGTAAAGGGAAAAAAGCTTACTCCTCCAATAGGTCACCACTAAAGGTTTTTGAACAAGGCAGTAAAATGTTCATCATCTTCTTTTAGAAAGATCACGTTTGCAAACCAGTGATGAACTAGTTGAGAATAAGATTTGCCACCACATCCATTAGAAGGCCCCTACAATAATCTGAGAGCTCCTGTGGACTTGAACTGGACTGTAGCAATAAGAATTTGGCAAAGACATGAAAGGTAGCATTCTGTTTCTTTCTTTCTCTTTTCATTTTACATGCAATTTCAGCCACATTCAACATGTAGCTTCTCAAAAGCAGACTCTTTATCACAGATATAAATAGGGGTCCAAAGGATAAAAGATCTTGCACTCAACATCATTCATTTCTTTCTACCATTCAATGAACACAGACAGATACAGACAGGACAGCATTCAAGGGTTCATTGTTGTCTTTCAGTCATATACCACAGGCCCTTCTCTGACCAGAATAGAATTCAGTGGCACATGAAATTGCATTTTGTTCAAACAAAATGCTTTTATTTAAAGATGCTAAATATCCTCTGCTTTCTTGCATGATCTCTGAGGTTCACTGATCACCTGTCACTTCTTTCGACAGCCTTTAGATGTGTCTCATGCATCATGAATCATGCTATCATGAGACCTAACAGGAAGATTTTGAAAAACATTGCTCAGAAATATCAGTGACATCAGCTTCTATATTAGAGCAAATAAAGAGCAGATAAATGTTCACTCAACCCATCCACAATACATCCTAGAATAATAATATCCATGTTTGGCTTCAGACATTTCATGAATGTACATTCATTTGAGCTTCACAGAAACGTAAACATCACTTTACAGATGAGAAATCCAAGGAACCAGAAACTAAAACAGGTAGCACACAGTTTCATGGCTGGTTAAATAGTAGAGGAAGGACTAAATCCTAGCTGTACCCTAAAGCTGGGAGATTTACCACTGTGCTGTGGCCACCAAGGACACAGATCCCGATATTCTCATCAACACCTTGCTCTTGATATTCACTCTCATTCTGAGCTGTGAAGCCTGTTGCTGAGTCACTCTCAATTTTCTGTCTGGTTTGGCATACTGTGTATTAGCCTGAATCCTTTCCTGTCTTATAGCTTCATAAAGAACTCTCCTAACTGACATGAAGTGACTACAGCCTACGTGCCTATAATCTCTCCCGCATACAGCAACCCTCCTCTCTTCCTGTGTATGAGACAGTGTCATTTGCCTTTGCAACTTCCTCAGATTACTCTGACTCAAGCTATTAGAGGCATTTGTCATTTGCTCTTTGATTGTTTCTCTATTTCTATTCTAATTTCTTTATTCTTTTTCTGTGCTTCCCATTAGTTGGTTCTAAAATGGAAAATATCAATTTTTCTCATCAAATCATTTGGCTTCATTTCTTTCCTTGAGAGCTTTCTTTAAATTATTTTTCAACTCTACCAAACCTCTCTGACAGCTTAAAATGAAAGCTGGACTTCTCTCCCCTGGACCATTTCTCATTGTTTTCAGTCCCTTCTCTTACAGGAATTTGTTCATCCACTGGTTACTTCTGCCAAATTTCCAAGCTTTTAAGAAATTAATTTCAGCTATTACCATTTCATGGCCAGAAGTGCAAGCTTTCATTTTATATGCTGGGCTTCTACTGTCTCTTGCATATAAATCCTGTCAGTTCTACTAGATCACTTCTTTTTTATGTAAGGATATTGCAAAATGTCAGCATAAGTATCCAAATAATCTTCCTTCAAGTGTACATTTGTGGACACAATCTTCTAAGTATTCGGCTTTGCTGGTCAGTTTCCAATGATTCTGGCTCTGTTCCCTTTTCTGAAATGTAATTGAATGGTTCTTTACTCCAAGCCTACTTTATTTTATAAAGAATGTAGAAAGGGCATCACCTCCTAATTTGCAAAGCCAAGCTATTCTCCCCCTCTAATTGGCATCTTTGAGTGTGTCTTCCAGTTCAAATCTCCTACTTTTCATATCCTCCTCTTTAATAACAAGAACCTGAAGCCCAGCCACCAAATGAGGGCTATTGACAAATATTATAAGCAAGCAACTCTTAAGTGTTGACATAGAGGAAATAGATGAAGTCCTCATGGGTAAAGGGTATGTGGGATTGTTTCTTTAAGGTAAGTATGGTGAGACATTGTAAAGCACATTGCTAATTGAAGGACTTTAGATCATTAGAAGTTCTAAAAGCAAGAACAATATTGTAGCTCTCTAAATCTTCAGTAAAAGACTGAATGAGTGGGTTATGGATAAACCCATAAAGGGGTATTACTCTCAAGGAAGGAAAGAAGGAAAAGGAAGAAGGAAGAGAATGAAGGAAAAAGAGGGAGGGAAGGAATGAGAGAAGAGTACATAATGACTTTTGTCAAAAGCCAATAGATTCAATTTTAGATATAACTGAATATAAGGTGTTTGAAAAACACCTAGGATATTCATCAAATATTCAGATATATGGTTCTGATCTAAGAGGTTGGACAGATGCACAGATAACTATTGGAAACAAATCATAATGGGGATGACCATTCCCATAACTGAAGGAAAACAGCAGAAGGAACATTCATGCAGGAGACCCACAACTTGTGTAGTAGAAAAGGAAATGAATAGGTTATAGAAAGAAGCATTTGTACGGACAGCAGTGGAAGAACACAAGGGCTAAAACAGTATTGAAACTAGAGGAGCAGATAATTTAAAGGATATGTCAGACATACAGAAGAGAATGGTTTCTGAGAAACATTCAGTTTGCTCAGTCAAACCTTCAAACAAGATGTTACAGTAGATTGTAGCTACAGAAGCTATATAGTCGGGACTGAGAAAGAAAAGGCATCGGCACACACTATTTTTTTAGTGAAGTTTGATGGTGAAAAAGAAGAAGGCCGTGAGGTGGTTCATGAATTCACCAGGATTATAGACCAGTAGCTTTTAAGATTAGAGGCTCTTCTGTGTGGTTGTAAAGACAGGGAAAGGACAAAGAAATAAATATACATTTATCTGCTACTTCATTGATTTCCTACAAGTAGGAAATAAATGTATATTTCCATGCAGGCAGCAGGAAAGGGAGAGAAAAAAAGAAAGGAGAGAAGGAAATGCCAGAAGGACTTGGAAGTACTGGCTAAAATCAGAAGCACAGAATGCTCTGGTGCAGTGAAAACCTGACAAATTAGCCAGGGGGGAATTAGCTAACATGCGCTTGCTGTTGTCAGGTCTGGCACAAAAGGAGCGGGTACTTCTTTCATAGACTTAAAAAAAAGCCGGGGTCCAGGTGTAGAAAAGAATTAAAGTTAAAAAAGAGAGAAAGAGAAAACAAATAAAAAGGAGGCTTGTTCCTCTCTCATCAATGTGAATTTCCATTACCCGTGTCTCTGTTCCTAAATCTGTGACAAGGGCTCCATCTGCAGGAAGCTTCGGCTTTGCAGCTCTTCTGCACAGAAGCCTCTTGTTTCTTTGAGTAAACACTGCCTTGAGTCCCAGCTGTTTCTTGTGGCCCTTGCATGTTTGTGAATTTCCATACGTCTTTTCTCTTTACCTGACAGCTATTTTACTTTCTTCCCCTCGATACAAACCTCCCATTCCCACACACTTTCTCAGTCCTTAAGTCTTTTTTTATACAAACTTTTCCTGATTAGTGAAGACTGTACCTAACAATTACTGCAGTTTCAGGAGGCTTAAATGGAAGGAACTGAGGGGCACAGAAGAGATAGTAAAAGAGAAATCCTTGAACACTGGAAGTTCCTTCTAATGGCAGTGGTGTCTGCTATTAGTTGCTGTCATGATCAAACTAGATGGAATTGAACTACAATAGAAAGTGGAATGAAGGTATAGGTGGGGACATTTAGCAAGCATGTCTTCATAAAGCTCAGATAAAATATCATTTGAAAAGTACTAAAATGTATCTTGAAGCCTTAATAAGCCAAAGTCTGTTTTGTGCCTGTAGTCACTTAAATAAACTGGAGAATAACTCGGTCTCTCGAAGCTGGATATGAGAAAAGTCCATTTGTCGGTCCTACATCATCGTTCTTCAGTCTCTAGCAGTTGGACAAAGTGTACCAGTGTGGAATAATGAAAGGAAAGCAGACAAGGCTCCTCTGCAGCTTGTTGATAGTCCATTTTGTATTCTAAAGAACAACTCTGGAGGAAATAGATCAAAAGAAAGACATTGAACAAAGGGTCAAAAATTACAATTGCATTAAAGACCTTGAGTCAAATGAGTGCAGGTATTGGCTGAGAACAAGGGGAGCAAGAGACAGAAAACATGAGCAGCTTAGCAATGACCTCTACTTATTCTCCAGGGTAAAGGTCTCTGTGTAATAATGTCTCACAAAACCAGAACAAACGAAGCAGTAAACAGCTACAACGCTATGTGGGAAATGCTGCAAGACAGGAAAGCAGGACTCTATGATGCAGTGTTTATACATTGTCTAGGCTTAGCAAATAAAGAGAAGTGGGGGGAGGCTTCTTGGAAGGGACAACATCTGAAATGGATTTTGAAAGGTGGACGAATTTTCCCCTGATAAAAAGTTATAACTGGAATTGCACACGAACAGAAGAGAGCCAGACCAAGGTGTAAAGGTACCAAAAAAGAGAAGTGTGTGCAAATTGGAAGTATCTCTGCTTGGCAGAGTTATGGTCTAAAGGGGCTGGGAGGAACAGATAGGGAGGAGAGGGAATGGAGAGGAACAAGCTAGAGCAGGAAGCAGGAAGCACAGTGAAAGGCCTTCTGTGATCCTACCCTATATGCTCTGACCCTAGTAGTTAAGTTCCATGAAAGCACAGAATATGTTTCATTCAGAGGCTCACCCCCTAATTTCTCCAAAGTGGTACATAACACAGAAGCAGATACCCTAGAAGAAGTATAAAAAAATCCCTTAATAAGATATTTGAAGATCATTCTGAAAGCTAAGAAATCCCTTAAGAATTTTCACACAAAGATATGACATATTTAGATTTTAGCTAGACACAGGATGCCACATGCAGAATAAATGGAAGGAGTCAGCATTGGACATGGAAAGTATGTCTTTGAGGCTAATGCAATAGTCTAAGCTAGACAAGATGGTGGCCAGGAGTGGGAAATTGTTTTTATTTGGATAAATTCAGAAGATATTTAGGAAACAGAATTAATAGAGCCGTTTAATTCAATGGGAAAACAATAAAAGAGGGATATACCAAAGATGTTAGCAGAAGTTTGAAGACCTGAACAAGGAGGAATTCTTTACTGAGATGGGGAATGATAGAAAATGGTGTTAAGAAGAGAAGATATATCATTAGAGGGTTGTGCCATGGGAAGAAATTGGGAGGAATCTGTAGGGAAAGCAAAGAAAGAAAAATATTATTTTATTTATTCTTTCACAATTTCATACAAACACAGAGTTTATATATATTTATAATATCTTACTTTGTTCACTTTACCTCCCATTATTCTCTTTTCTCTTTTTCATCCCATTGAATTCCCTCTAGTTCCCATCAAGGCTCCCTCTGGCTTTCATGTCTTTTGAAAAAGAATTAAAGTTCTATCTTGAAAAATTTTAGTTTCATTTGGATATTCATCTAATAGTCAACTGGACATACACCTGAGTCTCAGAATAAAATTTCAAAATTTGTATTTGGGAGTCTCCATATAGATGATACCTGATATATACCTCTATATTGCTTATTCCTTTAATAACTCCTCTCATATTTATGGCTTATCAACATCTGCCTAGGCCCGTTTAGTCTTCTGCCTAATATTCCCTATCACAGTCCAGACTCTAGAAGCAAGAGCTGATAAATCCTACCAAACTGAACAAAATTCTCTGTATTTTATAATTACTTTGGATTGTACGCTGATGGAAAACAATCAACTTATAACGGTATAAGGGTGCCCTCTGGTGTCCATCGTGGGGATATTCAGACTGATAAGCATGTATCCCTATATGTGAAAATCCATAAATATAATTGTATATATTGCATAAATTACATATGTGTATATGCATACATACCTTTTTAATTTACTTTTTTGCTATTACATCCCACCCAAAGTTCCCCTCCCTCCCTTCTTTCCAATTCCTCTCCCACACCTCCCCTCTACATCTCCCCATCCACTCCTCCACTGGATATCAGCCAGCCAAGGTATACCAAGTAGCAGTGAGACTAGGCTCCTCCTCTTCTATTAAGTCTGGATGAGCAATTCTGTAGAAGGAATAGGTCCCAAGATCAGGCAACAGAGTCAGAGACAGCCCCTGCTCTTGCTGTTATGAGTCCCACAAGAAAACCAAGCTACACAGCTGTAACATATATACAGAGGGTCTAGGTCAGTCACATGCAGACTCCCTGATTGTTGGTTCAGTCTCTATGAGTCCCTATGAGCCCAGCTAGTTAATTACGTGGGTTTTCTTGTTATGTCCTGACCCCACTTACTCCTACAATCTTTTCTCTGCCTCTTCTGCAGGATTGCCCAAGCTCCAACTAATGTTTGGCTCCCTGGTTGTCACTTCAGTCCCTGTGAGTCCATATGAGCCCAAGTTAGTTGGTTCTGTGTGTTTTCTTGTGGTGTCTTGACTCCCCTGGCTCCTATAATCTTTCCTCCCCTTCTTCCTCAGGATTGCCGAAGGTCCACCTAATGTTTGGATGTCTACATCAGCACCCATCAGTTACTAGGTGAAGCTTCTCTGGTGATGATTGGGCTAGGCACTGACCTATCAGTATAGCAGACTATCATTAGGTATCATTTCATTGACTTTTTTGCCAGTCTTGTTTGGTTCTATACTAGGTCTCTGGGTTATCGAGCCTCTGGTTCCTGGCCCACAGGGGTGAGCTTCCTCTTATGGTATAGGTCTCCAGCTGAACCAGTCATTGGTTGGCCACTCCCACAAGTTCTGCCCCACCTTTACCCCAGCACATCTTGTGGGCAGGGAAAATTGTAGATCGAATGTTGTATGGCCGGGTTGGGTCCCACTCCTTCCACTGGAAGTCATTCATGGTCACAGGAGATGGTCAGTTTAGGCTCCATATCCCCCATTGCTAGGAGTCTTGGCTAGAGTCATCTCCGTAGATTCCTGGGAGTTTCCATTGCTCTAGATTTCTAGCTCATTCCAGAGGTACCCCCAGATTCCAGTTGTCTCTCCAAATACTCTCTGCTTCCATCCTCCCAACCTGGTCCCTCCTTTTCCCATCCCCAGATGATACCTGAGATATCTCTCTATGTTGCTTGTATCTTTAATAACTCCTCTAATATTTATGGCTTAATGGCCTCTGCCTATCGCATTATAGGCTGAATTTATCGTGAGTAGTCTTCTTCCTAATGTTCGCTATCACAACCCAGACTCCTGAAGCAACACCTGGTAAATACCCCCAGACTGGGCAAATTTCTGTGTACTTTGTAATTACTTTGGTTTGTACTTTGAGACAACTCAATCAACTTCTAACGGTATAAGGGTGCCCTCTGGTGCCCATCATGGGGATAGTCAGACAATCAATACAGTGATAAGGATATATGCTTATATGTAAAAATCCATACATGTAATTGTATATATTGCAGTAATTACATATGTATATATGCATATATACCTTTTAATAGCCCAACAAGTTAGTTTCATGGCAACCTGTGGTGCCATTTGTTGAATGGAAAAATGAATCCCTATGATCTGGGTTCTCAAGAAGCCTCATGGAGAAATGAGAAGATAAATTGATCAGATTCTTATTATTGTACAAATAATAAACCCCAAGCTATGAATGTAGAATGTATGCAAATTGAAAGAAACAAAGCCACTCACCTTTGACGCCAGTAGGTGTAGCCACATTGTCTGCAGGCACAAACACCATCACAGAAAATCACTTGGCATTCAAATAATAAATGTGTGCAAAGACACATTTAAGTACTGTTACTATTCAAAATTCTGACTAAACTTTAAAGACTTTTTTTCAATTATTTCTTTTATTTCTGAAATTATAATATAATTAGATAATCTCTCCCTTCCTTGCAAATCCTCTCTGTGCTCTCAAATTCATGGCCTCTATTTTCATTAACTGTTGCTACAGCTCAAAAAATGACACAGAGAGTTATTAATTATGAAAGTTTGGCCTTTAGCTTAGGCTTGTCCCTAACTATCTCTTTTAACTTAAATGAACTCATTTATATTAATCTGTATTCTATCACATGGCATTACCTCTCTCTTGCACATCCTGTTTCCCCTCCATGTCTCCTGGCTAATCATAAACACCTAGATTCCTCCTCTTCCTTTCTCGCCCCAGAAATCCCACCTATACCTCCTGCCTAGGTATTGGCTTTTTATTACACCAAACACAGAAATTTTTCTTCACACAGTGTACAAATATCCCACAACACATGCATATATGTGTGTATGTGTATATATATATGTGTGTGTGTGTGTGTGCATATACATAAATGTTCCTAAATATAACCTGTTCAGTATGAATAATATTACACTCATGTACGTTTTCTTAGGTGATCATTTGGAATTAGCTAACCAACGACTGTGTTCTTCCCTGGAGAAGACTGTTTCTCCCACTCTCAGCAAACCTTAGTTACCTGTGGTTCTTTGTGTAAGTTTGAGGTCTCCTGGGCTTTCCCCTGTCCACTTGGCTTGCCTACTGGTGATGTCCATATTAGGCTCACATTTAGGTAGTCATATTGATGAGGCTTTATGAATGTAATTTCTGACATTACTGGGAGATAAAATCTCAAAGCATACTTCCTATTTCTCTGGCTCTTACAGTCTTCCTATTGGCATTCTGAAATGTTCCCTTAGCCTTAGATGGAAGAATGTTTTGTACGTGTATCCATTAGCACTGTACTTCACAACTATGCATTTTGATTGATAGTGGTTTTCTGTAACAGCCTCCTTCTGTTGCAAAGAGAAGTTTTGCTGATGAGGGGTAGGACTGAACTTACCTGTGGATATAAGGACAAACGTTAACAATGTAGTCAGAGATTATGCTGGTGTAGTAAAGTGGTGGTTAGTTGTAGGTTCTCCTCCAAGAGCCATGATTTCACTGTCCCGGAGTACTTGGCTGGGTTTTCAGTACCAGGCAAGGCTCATATGTTCTGTACAATCCTCCAATATAGTAGCATGTAGGAAACTAGTCGCCAAAAGAAGAAATATCTTTGGTAACTCAAAGAAACAATACACCACCCACAGGCACTATATGTGTTGCCATCATTCAGTAATAGAATTGCGCTCATCTTGCTCCCCTTTCCCTTTCATAATTTCAACCTGGAGGAACTGTGATTCTTTCTGTATGCTAGTTCTCAGTCATTCCATTCATAATTGTATTGAAATGACGGGGCTTTTTTCTGTTATCTTTGACGTTTCTGATATTACATGAACTTTGAAGAGTAATACTCAGGGCCTTTTGCCTAGTGTTCACGGGTAAGAGAGTGTAAGCAATATTTTGAAGAATATTTCTTACATTATCTGCGTTCTGTCAACTCAATAATAGTCCACCCCATTTCAAGGAAATGGTTCCACCATAAAACATTCTTTCACATAAAAAAAGCCTCATTCAAAGAAATCAAGGTTGTATTGGAAAACTTTTTCTCAGGAAAACAGTAACAGAAGAAAACTTTCTTAGCTTGATAAACAGTATAATAACAACAACAAAAAGTGGTATTATTTTTCTTAAAATTGAAAAATGGGATACTTTGTGTCTAAGAATGGAAACAAAGCAAGGATACCATTCTTACTATATTTGTTCAACATGTCTTACAAATCTTAGCTAGCACCATAAAGCAGTATTTGAAAAAGAAATATATATGTAATAGCAGAAAGAAATAAGCAGAACAACATATTTGCAGATAACATGACTGTCTACATCCCATATGAACACATAGAACTGATGTGACATACAAGTTTCAAGAAAAAAAGATCAACATACAAAGAAAAAATGTCTCTTTATATACTAGAAAAAAATGAGTGGACACAAAAATTCAATAATTTACAATTGCCTAAGAAGTAAAGGTCTTGGGCTGGTACGATGGCTCAGCTAATAGAGGAGCTTGTGACCAAGACTGAAAGCCTTTTTTCAACTTCCAAACATACGTGGTAGGTAGAAGAAGAGAGATAACTCCTGCAGATGACTGTCCTCATACCTATACACACAGCACACGTTTTTAATATCAAAGTAGATTTGGAGAATGACTTAAATATAAACCTAACAAAATATGTAAAGGAAGTACATGCTTAAAACTGCATAATATTGATGACAGAAATAAAAAGCACCTAAATAAATGCAGTGACATAAGATGTTTGTGAATTTCTAAATGATATACCTGACAAAAATTTTGAATTCTCAGTAGTAAAGAGGTTAATCCTACTTGAATAAATATATATACTTAATCCAGTGTCTGCATAATATATACAATATATTATACATATAATTAAAGTAATATATAGTATGGCTATATGCAACACATATCAATAAAATAAACAGATATAATATAGGTAGATTTAAAAAGATATAAATATGATATAGAAAAATTGCACCCAGAATTCAACAGATGTTACTTTAAATTTGTGTGAAAAGTCAAAGGAAATAGAAGACCTACAAACAGTTTGAAAAAGTACAAAGTAAGAAGAATCAATCTACCTAATTTCAAGTTTTATTATAAAACTACAGTACAGTAATCAAAAATGTGTGATACTGGCAGAGTGATAGACACATAGATCAATAGAACATAATACAAAATCCAGGAATAGACACACACAAATCTGCCCATTGATTTGTGAGGGCAAAGGTGTAAAAACAATTTAGCAGATGGAAAATATCATTTTCAAAAAATGAAACAATTGGAAATTCATAAAACTAAAAAGTGAACTTTGACCAATGATTGACATTTTATACACACATGCACACAAAGTGTATGAAGAACATATACATAAAATGTTATAACTTTTAGGGAGAAACATATAAGAAAAATATTCAGGATGTACAGATACACAAAGAATTCTCAGATTTAATTGATACAAAAAAAAAAACCTGACAAATTTTGCATTGTGAAAGAGTCCACTTAACAAGTGGAAATACAATTAGTTCACAGAGGGAGAGAAAATACCTGTCAGTGATTTATCTGACAAAAATTTAGTATCTATGATATTCAAACTTACAAACTCAGTAGTGAAAAGAAATATATAATCCCAACACATGCACAATGTGATTAGAAGATACCCCTGAGCAGACAGTTCACTAAAGAGGACAAACAATGGCAAGTCAAGCCCATGAAAGGATAAAGAAAATTATGAAGGATTCCCACCAGCAGTGGAGGAGAGTTCCCCTAGTTCCACATCCTCTCCAGCATAAAGTGTCTTCAGTGTTTTTGATCTTAGCCATTCTGACAGGTGTAAGGTGGTATCTCAGAGTCGTTTTGATTTGCATTTCCCTGATGATTAGGGATGTTGAGCAATTCCTTAAATGTCTTTCAGCCATTTGAGTTTCCTCTGTTGAGAATTCTCTGTTTAGTTCTATAGCCCATTTCTTAATTGGACTGTTGGGCATTTTGATATCTAATTTCTTGAGTTCCTTATATATTCTGGATATCAGTCCTCTGTCAGATGTGGGGTTAGTGAAGATCTTTTCCCATTCTGTAGGCTGTTGCTTTGCCTTGTTGACTGTATCCTTTGCTCTACAAAAGCTCCTCAGTTTCAAGAGGTCCCATTGATTGATTGTTTGTCTCAGTGTCTGTGCTACTGGTGTTATATTTAGGAAGTGATTTCCTATGCCAATGCGTTCAAGACTACTTCCTACTTTCTCTTCTAGCAGGTTCAGAGTAGCTGGATTTATGTTGAGGTCCTTGATCCACTTGGACTTAAGTTTTGTGCACGGTGACAGATAAGGATCTATTTGCAGTCTTCTACACGTTGGTATCCAGTTATACCAGCACCATTTATTGAAGATGTTTTCTTTTTTCCATTGTACACTTTTGGCTTCTTTATCAAAAATTATATGTTCATAGGTGTGTGGGTTAATGTCAGAGTCTTCACATGTCGGTTTTTATGCCAATACCAAGCTGTTTTTATTACTGTAGCTCTATAATAGAGCTTGAAGTCAGGGATTGTGATGCCTCCAGAGGTTGTTTTATTGTATAGGATTCTTTTGACTATCCTGGGTTTTTTGTTTTTCCATATGAAGTTGAGTATTATTCTTTCCAGGTCTGTGAAGAATTGTGTTGGGATTTTGATGGGGATTGCATTGAATCTGTAAATTGCTTTTGGTAAAATTGCCATTTTTACTATGTTGGTCCTGCCTATCCATGAGCATGGGAGATCTTTCCATTTTCTGACATCTTCTTCAATTTCTTTTTTCAGGGACTTAAAGTTCTTGTCATATAGGTCCTTCACTTGCTTGGTTAGTGTTACCCCAAGGTATTTTATGTCATTTTTGGCTATTGTAAAGCTTGATGTATCTCTGATTTCCTTCTCAGGTTCTTTGTCCATTGTATATAGGAGGGCTACTGATTTTTTTAGTTGATCTTGTATCCTGCTATGTTGCTGAAGGTGTTTATAAGCTTTATCAGTTCCTTGGTAGAATCTTTGGGGTCACTCAAGTATACTATCATGTCATCTGCAAATAGGGAAAGCTTGACTTCTTCCTTTCCAATTTGTATCCCCTTACATCACCAGGGAGGCTATCTGGAAAACAAGACCCCAAGAAAGGCATGAGGATTGCCCAATGATGGAGAAATGGCTGAGATCTACATGAACAACCAGGAAATGAGTGGGAGTAATGAAGGGCGAGGGTCGAGGGAAAGAGAGCCTGTGGGAGCGGGAGATCCAAGCTGGATCAAGAACAGAGAGGAAGAACAA
Organism: Peromyscus leucopus; assembly: GCF_004664715.2. Classification (NCBI taxonomy): domain Eukaryota; kingdom Metazoa; phylum Chordata; class Mammalia; order Rodentia; family Cricetidae; genus Peromyscus; species Peromyscus leucopus. Next base: position 115,571,444 of record NC_051083.1, read on the forward strand.
GGAATAGGAGACCATGGTAAATGAAGCACATGAGAAAAGGAAGAAACAAAGTGCTAGAGAGGCCCACAGAAATCCACAAAGATACCCCCACAATAGACTGCTGGCAATGGTCGAGAGACAGTCGGAACTCACCTACTCTGGTGATGGGATGGCCAAACACCCTAATAGTCATGCCAGAAACCCCATCCAAGGACTGAGGAATCTGGATGCAGAGATCCACAGCTAGGGCCCGGGTGGAGCTCCAGGAGTCTAATTAGCGAGAAAGAGGAGGGTTTATATGAGCGAGAATTGTTGAAACCAAGGTTGGATAAAGCACAGGGACAAATAGCCAAAAGAATGGAAACACATGATCTATGAACCAAAGGCTGAGGGGCCCCCAACTGGATCAGACCCTTGAATAGGTGATACAGTTGATTGGCTTGATCTGTTTGGGAGGCATCAAGGCAGTGGTACTCATTGCATGAGTTGGCTGTTTGAAACCTGAGGCTTCTGCAGGGACACTTGGCTCAGTCTGGGAGGAGGAGACTGGACCTGCCTGGACTGAGTCTACCAGGTCGATCTCAGTCCTCGGGGGAGGCTTTGCCCTGGAGGAGGTGAGAATGGGGGATGGGCTGGGGGAAAGGAGGGGGGCAGAAGGGGGGAGAACAAGGGAATCCGTGGCTGATATATAGAACTGAATGGTATTGTAAAATAAAATAAAAGGAAAAAAGTTAAAAATACTAATTTTAATTAAAATAATTATGAAGGATGCACAAATCAAAACCTGAGTGAGAGACTATTAACACACTCAAAAAAAATAATAATTCCATGCTCAAAACTCAACAAACATGTAGGGAAAAAGCATATTTCCCACACTTACTTCAGCAGGGGATACAAAATGGTAGAGTCAACCTGGAATAGAGCTGTAACTCTTCTTTAAAAAATGAAACACAACTCCTACGGCCCAATCTGTTAGTTATGGAGCACACTTCATGGACAATAGTGTAGATGTAATTCTGAATGGTCTTATTAAATAAGAAACACAGATCCAAATGCAGAGTTAAAAGCCCAGAGATCGAGCAGCAGCCAAGAGCTAAGACTGCCTTCTTACCCCTCACTGTGGCTGTCATCCTTCCCCTGAGAAAGAGACCTATTTCCTGTGTGTCTGTATTTTTATTGACTTTCTGTTCTGCTTTCTCATTGGTTGTAAACCCAACCACATGACCTCCTCATCACTCCCTGTCTATACAGACCTCCAGGTCTCTATGGTTGGTATTGAGATTAAAGGTGTGTATCTCCAAGCTGATTATGTCCTTGAACACATAGACACTGCCTGCCATGTGATCAGATTAAGGGCATGTGCTACTACTGCCAGACTTCTGCTAAATGGTTTGCTCTTAGGTCTGACCCCCAGGCAACTTTATTTATTAACATACAAATAAAATCACATTTCAGCAAAAATAAAATATCACCATACAATAGGAGTCTTATTCAGCAATCCTTTGCCTATTGCCTGTATGTTGAAGTGTAGTGGCTGCTTTTTTCTCTAGTAGTTGCAGAATTTCAGATCTAACATTGAGATCTTTGATCCATTTGAAGCTGATTCTTGTGCAGGGTGGGAGATGAGAATCTAGTTTCATTCATCTGCATGTACATATCTAATTTTCTCAGCGCTACTTGCTGAAGAGGCTGTCTGTTTTCCATGAGTACCTTTGGCAATGTTATCAAGAATCAGGTGACTGTAATCATGCCATCTTCTACCTGGGTCCTCCTTTCTTTTCCGTTGATCTCCGTGTCTGCTTTTGTGTGAGTACCATGCTGTTTTATTACTACAGTTCTGTAACATAACTTGAAAGCAGACATAATAACTTCAGCCTTTCTGTTTAGGATTTCTAAGTCTACCTGGGGTCTTTTTTTTGCTTCCATGTGAATTTTCAGATATTCTTCTATTTCTGTGAAAAATGGTACTGGCATTCAGATTGAGACTGCATTGAAACTGGATATTGCTTCCGTTGAGATCGCCATTTTCACAATATGAATGCTATGAAACCAGAAGTAGATGTTGAGCTCCTATTGCTGAAGACATGACATACTTCAGATGCAGGACACCGAGAAATCAAGCTGACCTGCATGGAAGGTTCATTTCTGTTTGCTTATACTATTCATTATACTAGAAAGTATTGCACAGCCTGTTGAGGAAAAGAAGTCATCAGTGTCCACACAGAGCAGCAGACCCTGTGTGCTACAATTATAAGCCAATTCCTGGCAACATTAGTACAACAGTAGCGTGAATGCTCTTGGGTAACCAACCAGGTCCTGATTGAACTTGATGCCCACTCCTTGGAAGGTAACACATGTCTGGTACTGTGGAGTTAATCAAAAGTCTGTGTCTAGAAGGTCACAGGCCCTTCAAGGGAATTGAAAACTACCAAAACTTTGCTACAAAGACACGTGATCAAACTGCCTTCCAAAGACTGATGCTTATGCCCGTAGACCAGTGCAGCTCTCAGCCTTGGTAAAAAAAGGCCTCTTTTGGAACTGGGAAACAGTCAAAGCAGGAACTCATAACTAGTTGAATCTCTTGCAATATGTGACCACTGAGTACTCAGTTCTTCACGGGGGATTTGTTTTACTCCATCTGAGTCCCAAAGAACATCCTGGAAGACAGGATGAAAGAACAGAGGGATTCAGAGGATGGGTAAGAAGGGAGTAAAGCACTGTCCTCTGGATACTTCAGTGTCAATGCAATGATGAGCACACTGCAGCTGGGACCACCTGCAAAAGGAGTGCCACACAGGAAGGAAGGAAGGAAGGAAGGAAGGAAGGAAGGAAGGAAGGGAGGAAGGGAGGGAGGGAGGGAGGGAGGGAGGGAGGGAGGGAGGAAGCATGAGGTTAGGAAGGAGATTAACTGAGAAGAAGAAAGGGTGAAACAGGAGTGGAATGGTATTGGCAGGGTACTGAGGGTTAATGTGATCACAGCATACTGTATACAAGTATGAAACTGTCCAAAATAAACAAATTAGAAAATGAAACACAGCCTGTCAGTTGCCCTTCTGGGCATTTATTTCAGAGAAATGAAGCCTTGTTGTTCCATTAACCCTTTCTAGGAAGGGGTGAATAAAGTTTTCAACCCAGGTAGGGCATGAATAACAGTCCAAAGAAACAATTGTGCCTAAGTCCAGCTTAGTGAACCAATGAGTTAATTGGTGTTACTTGAGAGAGCGTATATAAGGGGTTACCTACAAGAACATGGGCAAGATATGAATGGCTACACCACAGAAAAGTCTCCCTCACACACATACAATATTTAACCACTTCAACAGTAAGGGGAGGGACTATTGCACCACTTGTACTAACCTTTGAGTCTACTTTGCAACTCATGATCCACCTTCAGGAGGGAATGCCAGAGGGCTCAATCTTGTGTTCTAATTTCAAGACATGCCATGCCCAGAGAATGGCACTCCACAAACCTCTGTTTCTGTCCTCTCTCCAAGTGTATGTAGAAAGATTATTTATATAGACAAGAACTGAGAACAACTCAAATATCCTTGAATGGCTGAATGTAACAGGTGATGCAATGGCTTATGAACTGTGATATACTAGGGAACACTTGTAGGTAATAAAATGAAACAAGCTATGAATACTGTTCATTGAGCTTGAATGAGTCTCCAGACAATTGTGCTGTGTAAAATAACTATTCCCTAAACATTAACATGCAATATAATTACATTTATATAACATTTTTGAAAGTAAATAGAAATGGAAAACAGACTGATGATTGCCAGTGGTTAAAGTGGAGTGGAAAACCCAGGTGTGGTTGTGCACATCCTTAATCCCAGCACTCAGGAGACACAGACAGGCAGATCTCTGTGAGTTCGAGGCCAGCCTGGCCTACAGAGTGAGATCCAGGCCAAATGGCCTATACAGAGAAATCCCATCAAAGAAGAAAAGAAGAGAAGAGAAGAATAAAGCAATAGAAGAAGAAGGAGAAGGAGGAGGAGGAGAAGGAGAAGGAGAAGAAGAAAAAGAAGAAGAAGAAGAAGAAGAAGAAGAAGAAGAAGAAGAAGAAGAAGAAGAAGAGAAGCAGAGGAAGAGGAAGAAAAAGAGAACAGGACATACTTTTTACAGTTGTTACTAACAATGAAAATCAAGCAAATGACATGCTGGGTCTGTATTATATTTTACAACTACATACAAATCTAAACTTATCTCAATAAAAATAATTTAATTAAAAATAAAAATTGATTGTTTTAAATATCCATAAAATCTGTGTGTCTCTAGCTAGACTGCTGTGTGTGAGAGAGAGTGGGGTGGGGAGAACCAAAGAGCCTTTAAGTGTATTATGTGTATTGCTAGGTGTTCTGGGTCACATGGTTTTTTGAGGAACCTCCACACTGATTTCCAGCCTCCACATAGATTTTCATAATGCCTGCATATATGAAATCCCCCAACATTAAATTGAAGAAAATAAACAAAAATAAAGAATTCAAAAACAACCTATATCAGACATAAAACATGTGTTACAAATGCTATAGATAACAAAAGCACAAAAGATAGAGTGTTTAAGGCAATTTGGTTGGGAGACTATAAAGTATCACCATAGACTAGATGACTTAAACAGTAAGTATTATTTTGCACAGTTTTGAATGCTGGAAAGTTTAAGATCAAGATGCACTTGGCCCTGTGTCTGTCATGGGTCCACCTCCTACTGGTAGATAGGCGAAGAACAGAGAGCAAGAACAAATCCTCATATCAATTCTTTTTGTTTGTTTTTTTGTTTTGTTGAGACAGTTTTTCCGTGTAGCCCTGGTTGTTTCTGGAACTTGCTCTGTAGACCAGGCTGGCCTCGACCTCTCATATTGCTTCTTATAGGGTATTATATTAGTTTCCTATAAGCAAATACCTGAGGAGAACCAATTTGTGGAGGAAATACGTCTTGCTGCTGTGGCCAAATATCTGACAAAGCAGCCTAAGTAAGGAAGGGTCATTTGGGCTTACAATTTAAAGTTACAGTCTATCTTGTTGGGGAAACATGGAGGCAGAAGTACGAATTCATTGTTCACAAGGACCCAGTTATCAAAACCCACAGTGACTCATTTTCTCCATTGAGCCTCCACCTCCTAACAACTCTACACTGTTCCAAAATAGCACCACCAACTAGTGACCTGGTGTTCATACATCTGAGCTTGTCAGAGGACATTTCACATTCAAACCAAAAATGCACTGATGTTATTCAGAAGGGCTACACATCTTTTGTTGTTGTTTCAGGGGAGTATTCATTCCTTTTATTTTTATATTGAAAGTAGATTTTTTTTTGCATACAGTGTATTTTGATTATGATTTCCCCTCCCTTAACTCCTTCCAGGACTCCTTCCAGGTCCTCTCTGACTCCCCACCCACCCAGGGCCCTGTCTCTCATTAGAATACAAACAGGCATCTAAAATAATCATAAAATAAAATAAGATTAAAACAAACAAACAATCTGAAATACGATGAAGCAAACAAACTACCAGGAGAAAAAGAACCAAAGAAAAAGCACAAGAAACACATGGAGGTGCACACACACACACACACACACACACACACACACACACACACATTCTTACACACAGAAATGCCATTAAAAACAAAACAGAAAACAATGTGTATGCAAAGGACCTGCAAAGGAAAATAAACGAAGGAAGGAATGAATGAAGGTAAAGGAAAAGTACAAATAATGCCCAGGCAAATCATTATAACACAGAAAACCTCTAAAAATGCCATCTATTGACTTTCTCCTGCCATGTATGGGGACTGCGCTTAAGAGTGGTTTGTATCCCCAGTGAAACTCCTTTGGAGAAAACAATTTTTTTTCATTTGCAAGCAGTCATCAATTGGAGACAGCTTCTGTACTAGGGGTGGGGGCTTCTGTCCACTTCCCCTCTCAGCACTGGTACACCCTCTGGCTTACACCCATGCAGGGACTCTTCCAGCTACCATAGTCTCTATATGTGCATATATGTGTCAGTTCTGATATGTTTGGGAGGCTTTGTTTCCTTGGTGTCTTCCAGCTCCTATGATCTTTCTGCCTCCTCTTTTGCAGAGTTCTCTGAGTGCTGAGAGGAGATATTTGACAGAGACATCACATTTAGGACTGAGTGTTCCAATGTCTCTCACTCTCTCCACGTTGTCCAGTTGTGGCTGTGTAGTATGAATCCTAAAACCCGGAGCCAGATATCAGGGTAAACACTGAAAGATCAGTGAGACAAAGGAACAAGCCACTTGTGGTGATATTTTAATTGTACTGACATGTGATTTTATTTGTCTGTTAATAAATAAAATTTTCCTGGAGATCAGAGGTCATAGCGAGCCAGGGACAGGAGTCAGGCTGTGGTAGCCCAAGCTGTTAATCTGATCACACGGCAGGCAGTCTCTGTGTGGTCAAGGACACAGCCAAGTGTGGTGACCTTTGAGTCTTTAATCCCAGTACCAATCATAGAGACTAGGAGGTCTGTATAGACAGGCAGTGATGTGGAAGTCATGTGGCTGGGCTTAGAGCCAATGAGAAGGCAGAACAGGAAAGCAATAAAACTCAAGACACACAGGAAGAAGCTCTCTCTCTCAGGGGAAGGACAACAGAGAGTGGTAAGCTAAAGGAAGTCATGGCTCTTGCTCTGATCTCTTAGGCTTTAACTCTGTATTTGGCTCTGTGTTTCTTACTTAATAAGACCATTTAGAATTTCATCTACAGCCACTAGAGAAACTTCTCACCACAACAGAATCCTCAGGCCTAAACATAGGAGAGATCCTGTCTTTACAAACCCTCAGACTGAATGAATGCCTCTGAGTTCTTAGCCAAAAGCACTGAGTTCTTGTCTCCTCTTGCCTTATATGCCTTTCTCTGTCCAGCCATATAATTCCCTGTTTAAACAATCCTACTGCCAGGATTAATGGTGTGCGTGCTTCCCAAATACTGGGAGCAAAGGCATGAGCTTTCAAGCTGGGATTAAAGGTGTGTGCCACCACTACCTGGCTCTGTTTCTCTTTTAAACTGAATTAATCTCATGTAGTCCAGGGTGGCTTTGAACTCACAGAGATCTAGACAGATCTCTGCCTTCAGAGTGCTAGGATTAAAGGTGTGTGCTATTGCACAAATCCTAATTGGTCTTAATAATAAAAAAAAAAACTGGAGCCAGATGTCAGGGTGAAAGCTGAAAGATCAAAGAAGCAGAGCAAGCCACAGCCACCACCTCTTAACCTCACCAACTCCTCAGCTTGAAGGAGCCAGTTCCTGTCTCCTCCATCCTTATATTCCCTTCGCTTCCCAGCCATATCACTTCCTGTCTCAATCTTCCTAGTGCTGGGATTAAAGGTGTGTGATTCCAAGTGCTGGAATTAAAGATGTTCTCTTTTAGACTGGATTAATCTCCTGTAGCCCAATGTGGCATTGAATTCACAGAAATCCAGATTGATCTCTGCCTCTGCCTCCTGAGTGCTCGGATTAAAGGTGTGTGCCACCACTGCCTGACCTCTATGGCAAACTCTGTGGCTAGCTCTGTCCTCTGATCTTCGGGCAAGCTTTATGTCCTAGATTACCACAGTGTGATACCACTGCCTGGCCTCTATGTTTAATCTAGTGGCTGGCTCTGTCCTCTGATCTTCAGGCAAATTATATTTATTAGAGTACAAACAAAATATCACCAAGTAGCTCTCTATTTTTTGTAGATGTAACCAACAGTCTTATTAAATATGAAACACAGAACCAATGTAGAAGAGAAAGCCAAGAGGTCAGAGCTCAGAGATAAAATCTCACCCTTCCTCCTGTGGTGGTCCTAGGTCTCCGAAAAGGAACTACTTCCTGTGTGTACGTCTTTTCATAGTCTTTTTGTTCTGCCTTCTCATTGGTTGTAAACCCAAACACGTGACTGCCTCATTACTGTCTGTATGTACAGCCCCCCAGGTCTTAAAGGCATATGTCTCCAATGCTGGCTGTATCCCTGAACACACAGAGATCTACCTAGCTCTTCTACCAAGTGCTGGGATTAAAGGCGTGTGCCACCACTGCCACACTCTTGCTATGGCTCTAATAGCTCTGACACCCGGGCAACTTTATTTATTAACATACAATCAAAATCACATTTCAGTACAATTAGAATACCACCACAATTTTTGTTCCCATCTACTGCAGGAGGAAGCTTCTCTGATGATGGCTGAACATAACACTGATTTATGAGTATAGCAGAATGTTGTTAACAGTTATTTTGTCTATGTTGCTTTATCCGAGCTTTAGTATTTGGATTTCCTATAGGTCCATGACCTATCTAATCTCAGGTTCTTGGCCACACAAGCAGTGTTGATCATGTGTTCTATCTCATGGAATGGACCTTATATCAAATTAGATCTTGGATGGTTACTCCAAGAAGCTTTGTGTGAATATTGTACCAATGTATCTTGCAAGCAGGTCATCACTGAGACTGAAGGGGTTAGAGCTGGGTACATGTTTACCTTTCGCCTCTGGTGGGGTGCAGAGTACTTTCTAGTATCAGGAACACTAGTCAGTAGGGGTGAAGGCTCCAGAGAGGCACCAGCTCAACCTATTCATGTTCAACGGGTTATGTAGCTGTTGTCTTCACTAATAGGGCCTTACCATCAGTTTGTGGATAGCAATCAAGAGCCTTGGCAATAACCTGGGTTGTTTGGGAGTTTCCATGGAGCCTGATTGACCAACAACTCAATTATATGTAGCCCATTCCCAGAAATGGAAGTTTCATTTGGTGACAAGAGATATCTAGTTGGGTCTTTGTCTACCTGTTATTTGATGATTCCATTTAGATTTCTTTCATATGTGTATATATTTTAAGAAGCTTCTTCTATATTGGGTTTCCATATGACCCCCCCAATGGCCCTTAATTTTAGCTGTCCTCCTTGTATTGCTTCCCTTACTCCACTCTCCCCTCTCCTTTTGAACCTTCCATTCCTGCCCCACATCTATCCATCCATCCATACCTTGCTATTCTATGTCTCCTTCCTAAGGAGATCCATCCCTCCACCCTAGTCCCTTACTCTATACCTACCCTTTGTGGTTATATGGATTGTCACTTGCTTATCAAAGACTTGACTACTAAAATCCACATATAAGCAAATACATACCACATTTGTCTTTTGAGGTCTGAGTTAGCTCACTCATGAGGATTTTTTTTTCTAGTTCCATCCACTTACCTGTGAATTTCATGATGTCATTTTTTTAGCAACTGAATAATACTTTGTTGTGTAAATGAACCATATTTTCTTTATCCATTCATCCTTTAACAACCACATAGGCTGTTTCAAATTTCTGGCTATTATGAATTTAGCAGCAGAAAAAATGATTAAGCAAGTGTCTCTGTAGAAGGATGGAGTGCGCTTTTTTGTATATGCCCAAAACTGGTATACCTGGATCTTGAGGTAGATCTTTTCCCAGCTTTCTGAGGAACCAGCACACTGATTTCCATAGTGGCTGTACAATTTTGAGAAATAGTTGAACAATTTACTCTCTCATTCTGTATTTAGGTTTTTACTTCTGCTGATTATTGAATTTCATGTGCAGAATCTTTTTAACTTGGCATAGTCGTGTTTTTCTGTTTTTGCAGACTCCTTAAAGTTTTTGCACATTGTTTGGAATATTTTGAAATGCAGTTCATATAGATAATGGACCATTCTACAGCATTGGGCTGCTCAGTTACAAGGTTGTTTCCATATGTCAAAAAAGCACAATTTAACAGTGTATACACTACGTTGACTGGTTTGTTTGTTTGTTTCTAGACCAGTCATTCTTCTAGTTGGTTGGTGCTATAGATTGACTATCTTCTCCAAAGTTTGTGGTGGCAACACAGTCATCAGTGAAATAGTATTGGCAAGATGACCTCTAATAGGTGATGTTATAAGGGCTCTGCTCCCAAGAATAAATTAATACTGTTATCATATGTGTGGATTATTTATTGAGATAGCGTGTCTTTTCGTTTCTTTGTTTGAGACAGGAACTCACTGTGTAGACCTGGCTGGCTTGGAACTTGCTGTGTAGACAAGGTTTGTCGTGAAGTCAGTCATCTGTCTTCCTCTGCCTCTCAAGTTCTGGGATTAAAGGCATGAGCCACCATACCCTGCAAGACTGTGTGTCTGTTTTTTTTTTAACATAATTCTTTATTGATTCTTTGGGAATTTCACATCACACACACCAATCCTATTTACCTCCCAGTCCCTCCATATCATCTTCTCACCCTTGCAGCAACCCCCAAAATCAATTAAAAACAAAATAAAACACATACACAAAGAAAACACCTCACTCTTGTGTCTTTACAATACTTCTTCATCCAAACTAGTGGCATTGAGTGCTGTGGTGTATCATGCAGTGTACCCTTTTGTCCAATCAGTTCCACCCACAAAATGTTCAGTGCAATGAGTCATTGGTGTGATTCAAGGCGTCTGACACACCATCATCACTGGACCCTCATGGAACTTCTCTCGGACACCCTGCTCTTGCCCCAATCATGGAGATCCTGCAGTTATAGGTTATAGTTCAACAGGATCAGTCCCTTCATGCACCCCAGGAGGACATAGATACAGTAGATGTCTGTGTGTGTCACCATGTCCCAAGTGGCAGCACAGGCTACCCAGACCAGTATGGCTCTGGTGACAGCAAGGCCCTGGGACCCCAACATGGTCTCAGGTGGTTGTCCAGAACCTGGGAATCTGCACAGCCCTCAGTGACAATAGGAGCCTCAGACATTAGCCCAGACCCTGGACGTTGCTGGGGCATGGACCCAGACATGGTCCTTGACAGTGTCCCTGGCCCAGATGACACCATGACCCCAGGTCAGAGCATAGACCATTCAGTTCTACATATCAGCCACTGATTCCCTTGTTCTCTCCCCTCCCGCCCCCCCCCATGCCTTCCCCCCAGCCCACCCCCATTCCCATCTCCTCCAGTGCAAAGACTCCCCTGAGAATTGAGTTTAACCTGGTAGATTCAGTCAAGGCAGGTATAGTCCCCTCCAGCCAGGCTGAGCCAAGTGTCCCTGTATAAGCCTCAGGTTTCAAACAGCCAACTCATGCATTGAGTACAGGACCCGGTCCCACTGCCTTGATGCCTCCCAAACAGATCAAGCTAATCAACTGTCTCACTTATCCAGAGGGCCTGATCCAGTTGGGGACTCCTTAGCTATTGGTTCATAGTTCATGTGTTTCCATTTGTTTGGCTATTTGTCCCTGGGCTTTATCCAACCTTGGTCTCAACAATTCTCATTCATACAAACCCTCCTCTTTCTCACCAATTGGACTCCTGGAGTTCCACCTGGGGCCTGGCCGTGGATCTCTGCATCCGGTTCCCTCAGTCATTGGATGGGGTTTCTAGCACGACAATTAGGGTGTTTGGCCATCCTATCACCAGAGTAGGTCAGTTCGGGCTATCTCTCGACCATTGCCAGTAGTCGAAAGTGGGGGTATCTTTGTGGATTTCTGTGGGCCTCTCTAGCACTTTGCTCCTTCCTATTCTCATGTGGTCTTCATTTATCATGGTCTTTTATTTCTTGTTCTCCCTCTCTGTTCTTGATCGAGCTGGGATCTCCCGCTCCCCTAAGCTCTCTTTCCCTCGACCCTCACCCTTCATTATCCCCACATGCTGTTCATGTAGATTTCATCCATTCCTCTGTTATTGTGTGATCCCTGTGTCTTTCTTGTGGTCTGTTTTCTAAGTAGCCTCCCTGGTGTTGTGAGTAGCAGTCTAGTCATCTTTGTTTTACATCTAGTATCCTCCTATGAGTGAGTAAATACCATGTTTGTTTTTCTCGGTCTGAGTCACCTCACTCAGGATGATTTTTTTCTAGATCAGTCCATTTGCCTGCAAACCTCATGATGTCATTGCTTTTCTCTGCTGAGTAGTATTCCATTGTGTATATGTACCACATTTTATTTATCCATTCTTCAGTTGAAGGGCATCTAGGTTGTTTCCAGGTTCTGGCTATTACAAACAATGCTGATATGAACATAGCTGAGTAAGAGCCCTTGTGATATGATTGATCATTCCTTGGGTATATGCCCAAGAGTGGTATAGCTGGATCTTGGAGGGGATTGATTCCCAATTTTCTAAGAAAGCACCATATTGATTTCCAAAGTGGTTGTACAAGCTTGCATTCCCACCAGCAGTTGAGGAGAGTTCCCCTAGCTCCACATCCTCCCTTGCATAAGGTAGCTTCAGTGTTTTTGATCTTATCCATTCTGACAGGCATAAGATGGAATCTCAGAGTTGTTTTGATTTGAATTTCCCTGATGATTAGGGATGTTGAGCAATTCCTTAAATGTCTTTCAGCAATTTGAGTTTCCTCTGCTGAGAATTCTCTGTTTAGTTCTATAGCCCATTTCTTAATTGGACTGTTGGGCATTTTGATATCTAATTTCTTGAGTTCCTTATATATTCTAGATATCAGTCCTCTGTCAGTTGTGGGGTTGGTGAAGACCTTTTCCCATTCTGTAGGCTGTCGCTTTGCCTTGTTGATGATATTCTTTGCTCTACAAAAGCTTCTTAGTTTCAGGTGGTCCCATTGATTGACTGTTTGTCTCAGTGTCTGCGCTACTGGTGTTATATTTACGAAGTGATCTCCTATGCCAATGCGTTCAAGACTACTTCCTACTTTATCTTCTAGCAGGTTCAGAGCAGCTGGATTTATGTTGAGGTCTTTGATGCACTTGGACTTAAGTTTTGTGCACGGTGACAGATAAGGATCAATTTGCAGCCTTCTACACATTGATATCCAGTTATGCCAGCACCATTTGTTGAAGATGCTTTCTTTTTCCCATTGTACACTTTTGGCTTCTTTGTCAAAAATTATATGTTCATATATGTGAGGATTAATGTCAGGGTCTTCAGTTCAATTCCATTGGTCCACATGTCGGGTTTTATGCCAGTACCAAGCTGTTTTTATTACTGTAGCTCTATAGTAGAGCTTGAAGTCAGGGATCGTGATGCCTCCAGATGTTTTATTGTATAGGATTCTTTTAGCTATCCTGGGTTTTTTGTTTTTCCATATGAAGTTGAGTATTATTCTTTCCAGGTCTGTGAAGAATTGCGTTGGTATTTTGGTGGGGATTGCATTGAATCTGTAGATTGCTTTTGGTAAGATTACCATTTTTACTATGTTAATCCTGTCTATCCATGAGCATTTTGGAGATCTTTTCATTTTCTGACATCTTCAATTTCTTTTTTCAGGGACTTAAAGTTCTTGTCATATAGGTCCTTCACTTGCTTGGTTAGTGTTACCCCAAGGTATTTTATATCATTTGTGGCTATTGTAAAGGGTGATGTATCTCTGATTTCCTCCTCAACCTGTTTGTCAATTGTATAAAAGAGGGCAACTGATTTTTTTGAGTTGATCTTGTATCCTGCTATGTTGCTGAAAGTGTTTATAAGCTGTATCAGTTCCTTGGTTGAATCTTTGGGGTCATTCAAGTATACTATTAAGTCATCTGCAAATAGGGAAAGCTTGACTTCTTCCTTTCCAATTTGTATCCCCTTAATCGCCTTATGTTTTCTTATTGCTCTGGCTAGATCTTCAAGTACTATATTGAATAAGTATGGGGAGAGTGGACAGCCTTGCCTTGTTCCTGATTATAGTGGAATTGCTTTGATTTTCTCTCCATTTAATTTGATGTTGGCTGTTGGCTTGCTGTAAATTGCCTTTATTATGTTTAGGTATGTTCCCTGTATTCCTGATCGCTCCAAGATTTTTATCATGAAGGGGTGTTGGATTTTGTCAAATGACTTTTCTGCATCTAGTGAGATGATCATGTATTTTTTTCTTTGGGTTTGTTTATATGTTGTATTACATTGATGGACTTTCGTATGTTGAACCACCCTTGCATCCCTGGGATGAAGCCTACTTGATCATGGTGGATAATTGTTTGATGTGTTCTTGAAGTCTGTTTGCCAGTATTTTATTGAGTATTTTTGCATCAATGTTCATGAGAGAGATCAGTCTGTAGTTCTCTTTCTTTGTTGTATCCTTGTTTGGTTTAGGAATCAGGGTAATTGTAGCCTCATAGAAGGAGTTTGGTAATGTTCCTTCTGTTTCTATTGTGTGGAACAATTTAAAGAGTATTGGTATTAACTCTTCTTTGAAAATCTGGTAGAATTTTGCGCTGAAACCATCTCTGTATCACTTTTCTATGACTCATTTTCACCTGTGTCATTCAGGGTGGAAAAAATATAGGCCACAGGGACTTGACCTTAAACTTCTCAAACTGCATACCCTCTATGGTTTCCATAGAGATGGTTGCAGGGAAGCCAGCACAGGCCTTGTACATGACTTTGTATAGGGAGTGTGTCAGAATTGTTTTTATGACCAATTCCACTCCACTCTCAGGAAAGTACACAGAGTGCTATTCATTGGGGCTAGAATATTTGAGGTCAAAGAGCATGTCTCTGTCTTTGAAGCAACCAAACCTACTATGATTTTAAGCAGAACAGCAGTTACAATAAAAAGATCAAGTGAAAAGACTGAGAGCCAAAAAGCCAAGTAAACTCTGTGATAAGTTGGAAAAGCTAAAGAGGAGATGAGCTATGGCCCAAGGAATAGGGCAAGCAGTTCAAGTCCCCAGATGCTTAGCAAGAGGGGGCTCACCTAACTGAATTGTTTGCTAGAGAAAGGGAAATTTAAAATTCCTTGGTCAAGGTATGAGTTGTGATGATTACTCTTGATTGACAGCTCAACTGAACCTAGAATTACATAGGAGATGAACTCTTGGGGATGTGTGTGAAGCAACTTCTACTTTGGCTTAATTAAGGAGGGATGATCCACACTAAATATGGAGAGCACCTCTCATCTGACCTTCTCTGAGGCAGCATTCCCTTTCACTCTATATACAGCATTCTACTTATTTAGTTATTCTTACATTTCCTCTTATTATACTGGTTGGTGTTCCATTGAATATTGAAAGAAGTCATGAAGGAGCTGCAGAGACAGCTGTGGTGATGTTGTGTTCCCAAAATATTGTGCACCCTAATAAACATATCTGGGGTCAGAGAAAAGAACAGCCACTAGATACAGAGACCAGAAAATGGTGGCACACACACCTTTAATCCTAGCATTCCGAAAGCAGAGATCCATCTGTATCTCTGAGTCCAAAGCCACATTGGAAGCATCTAGGCATGGTGACTCATGCCTTTAATCCCAGGAAGTGATGGCAGGAAGCAGAAAGGTACATAAGGCATGAAAACCAGGAACTAGAGCTGGTTATGCTTTTAGACTTTTAGCAGCAGTTCAGCTGAGACCTATTTGGATAAGGACTCAGAGGCTCCAGTCTGAGGAAACAGGATCAGCTGAGGAAATGGCAAGGTGAGGTGGCTGTGGCTTGTTCTGATTCTCTGATCTTCCAGCATTTACCCCAATACCCAGCTTCAGGTTTGTTTTTATTAATAAGACCTTTTAAGATTCGTGCTACAGACAGCTCATCAGTTAAGAGCATGCACTAGTCTTCCAGAGTACCTGGATTTTGTTTCCTGCACACAACACGGGGCAGTACACAAACAGCTCTAGCTCCAGCTCCAAGGGATCTTACCAACCACTTATGGCTTCTGTGAGCACCTGCATTCATGTATATAGACAACCACAACACACAAATACATATAGTTTAAAATGAAATACCATTAAAGAAGAAATCCTGAAATTAAAAAGCCCTGGCTTCTTGTAATGTTAGGAAGAAAGTAATACATCTTCCACTGATAAGCACGCTTCCAGAAGGTTGCTTTCTTTCTTTCTTTCTTTCTTTATTTATTTATTTATTTATTTATTTATTTATTTATTTATTTATTTATTTTTAGTTTTTTGAGACAGGGTTTCTCCGTGTTGTTTTGGTGACTGTCCTGGATCTTGCTCTGTAGACCAGGCTGGCCTCCAACTCACAGACATCTGCCTGGCTCTGCCTCCCGCGTGTTGGGATTAAAGGCATGCATGACCACCACCCAGCAAGGTGCTTTCTTGTTATTGATATGCTAAGGTTTTTTTGTCAGAAATATGTTTAAATTTTCTTATGTTTTCATTTTGAAAATCATATTTTGTCTGTATTAGTAGTGTGGTGGTTTGAATAAGAATGGCCCCCATAGGCTCCTATATTTGAGTGCTCAGTCACCAAGCAGTAGAACTCTTTGAATGGATTGCAAGAACTAGGCGTAGTCTTGTTGGAGGAACTGTGTCACTGGGGGTGGACTTTAGGTTTCAAAAGCCCATGCCAAGGGGCAGAGACCACCTGCTTGAAAAAGGCCCTGCTGACCTCCAGAAGTCCAGGTAGGCCGCCTACCCATGGACCTCCCCCACATCTCTTGGTGCACACCCAGACTATCCAGAATCCCCCCTCCCCTCCTTGTCATTGTGTCCCTCTGTCCCCTAACACAGGCAGAGATCCCCTGCTCTATAAGAGGTCACCTGGCTGTGGGGCATACATGGGCTGCAAAGAGGGTGCTGAAAGAAATTTAGATAAATAGAGTTTAAGCTTTAAGCTGTTTGCGCAGAGAGTGGATACAAATGGTGCCAAAAAAGTTAGTTTAAGCTGTTTATGCAGAGAATAGATACAAAGGATAGCTAAGAGGAAGTTAGCTTGGGTTGTTTGTATGGAGATTAGAGACAAATGAACTTAACTGTGAGGAAGAAAGTTAGCTCAAGTTATTTATGCTAAGATAAGATACTTAAAACAGGAGATGATGTCAGGGCATAAACAACTTGTAAATAGGGTGATCTTTAAAATGACTGGTTGGTTCCTTCACCTCCTCCTAGGGTTCTGAGGTTTTCTGGTATAAAAGAGGCTTACTGCCTATCAATAAATGAGTTCTTTCTTTCTTTTTTTTAATTACTTTTTTCCCCTTTTATTTTACAATGCCATTCAGTTCTACATATCAACCATGGATTCCCTTGTTCTCCCCCCTCCTGCCCCCTTTCCCTTCCCCCCCAGCCTACCCCCATTCCCACCTCCTCCAGGGCAAAGCCTCCCCCAAGCACTGAGATGGACCTGGTAGACTCAGTCAAGGCAGGTCCAGTCCCCACATGAGTTCTTTCTTGACTTGACTCCCCCACTGCTTCTGATTGTCTCTGGGTAAGCAGGAGGCTGGGGAATGGTTGAACGGTGTGCACTTACCGTGCACTTACCTTTCCTCGGTTCCAGGCCACCTCTTCACAGGTGACCTAAGTTCCCAGTGGGGCAGGTCCCCACACCTGGCCTCCAAAATCAAGGTAGGCCTTCAACAACAGACCTCCCCAACTCTCTCAGTGGCCCCTCCACCTATCCCCATTCACCACTACCACTTCTCTTCACCATAACACAGACCCCAACTTACGTGGAGACCCCCTCTTCAACCACAGGCTACAGCAGCCAGAAGACCAGAGAAGAAACAGAAACCACACAACAAAACACACCCCCAACAAAGAAAAAGCCTGAAGTTGGCACCTAGAAATACAATCACCCCAACCCCAGATGCCTAGATGCAAGCATAAGAACACAGTTAAGAACAGCCAGGGCAATATGTCACCACCAGAGCTCAGTCATCCTACTACAGCAAGTCCTGACTATTCCAATGCAGCGGAAGCAAAAACAAACCAAAACAAAAATTTAAAAAAAAACAAAATCTTAAAACCAACTTTATGAAGATGACAGAGGTCTTTAAAGAAGAAATGAGTAAATCCCTTAAAGAAATCAAGAAAAAAGCCATGCCATGGTAGCACATACCTTTAGTCCCAGCATTCAGGAAGCAAAAGCAGGCAGATCTCTGAGTTCAAGGAAAGCCTGATCTTACAGAGTAGGTTCTAGGACAGCCAGGGCTACACAGAGAAACCCTATCTCAAAAAACAAAGAGAAGAGAAAAAGAAATAGAGAAAATGCAAACAGAAAAGTGGAGGAAATGAATGGCTCACTTAAAGATAGCCAAGAGAAAACAATAACAACAAAACATTTTAAAGCTGGATTTCAACAACGGAAATAAGAGAAAGCCTACAAAGAGAAACCATGGAAACTGAAAAACTCTCTACTGAATGACCACTGGGTTACGGCATAAACAAAGATGGAAATTAAAGACTTCCTATAATTCAATTAAAATGAATGCACAATATGTCCAAACTTATGGGACACTATGAAAGCAGTGCTGAGAAGAAAATTTATAGCACTATATGCATACATAAACAATTTGGAGAAATCTCACACTAGCAATTTAAGAGCATGCCTTAAAGCTCTAGAACAAAAAGAAGCAAGGATGTCCAAGAGGAGTAGACAGCAGGATATAAACTGAGCAGTAAAATCAATAAAATAGAAATGAAGAGGCCAACACAGACAATCAATGAAACAGAGTTGCTTCTTTGAGAAAATCAACAAGATAGACAAACTCTTATACAAACTGACCAAAAGCAGAGAGAAAGAGTATCCAAATTTTAAAAAAAGCAAAAACTAAAAGGAGCCATAACAATAGACAATGAAGAAATCCAAAGAATTAGGTCATACTTCAAAAATCCATATTCCACAAAATTGGAAAATCTAAAAGAAATGGACAATTTTCTTCATAGCCATCACTGAACAAAGCTAAATCTAGATCAGCTAAACCATTTAAATAGACTTATAACTCCTAAGGAAAAAGAAGTAGTCATTAAAAGTCTCCCAACAACAACAACAAAAGCTCAGGGTCAGACAGTTTTAGTATAGAATTCTAAAGATGACATCTAAAGATTTACCTCAGACATCTAAAGAAGAGCTAATACCAATACTACTCAAATTATTCCACAAAATAGAAACAGAAGGAACATTGCCAAATTAATTTTATGAGGCCAGTCACCCTGATGTCCAATCCATGCAAAGAGCCAAAAAGAAATTGAATTATAAATCAATTTCCCTCATGAACATTGATGCAAAAATTCTCAAAAAGTACTTACAAACCTAATCCAAGAACACATCAAAAAGATCATTGACTTTGACCAAGTGAGCTTCATCCCAGAGATGCAGACATGGTTCAACATACAAAAATCTGTCAAAATATTCTGCCATATAAACAAACTTAAAAAAATAAAACATAACCATCTGGTTAGATGCTGGAAAAGCCTTTGACAACATCCAACACCCCTTCATGATAAAAATCTTGGAGAGATCAGTGATACAAGGGAGATACCTAAACATAATAAAGGCAATTTATAGCAAGCCAATAGCCAACATCAAATTAAATGGAGAGAAACTCAAAACAATTCCACTAAAATCAAAAAGAAGACAAGTCTGTCCACTCTCTCTGTATTTATTCAATATAGTACTTGAATTTCTAGAGCAATAAGACAAGTAGAGATCAAGGGGATAGAAGTTAGAAAGGAAAAAGTCAGAAAATTGCTATTTGCAAATGATATGATAGTATATATAAATGACCCCAAAAATTCTACCAGGGAATTCCTATAGCTGATAAACACATTCAGCAAGATTAACTCAAAAAAGTAGTAGCCCTCATATACACAAATGATAAGTGGGTTGAAAAGGAAATTATGGCAGACCAGCAGCCACTTTTATGACCCAGGGTACTCTTGAGTAGGGAGAAGTGAGAAATATTAGCTAGAAAGAGATACCTAGATGATGAAAGGAAAGACAGAAACACAGGATAGCCTTGGGAGGGCCTGGATTATAATAATCAGCCCAGAACTTTATTCCAAAGGGCTTTTATAACAATGCCAAGGAGAGGAGAAAAAGACCTTCCCTTTGCTAGGTACAGCCAAATGTAGACCCTTCCAAGCACCTGGTATTCAGGTCCATGGTCCAATCATCCTCTCTATGCAGACCTGCTGGGTAAAGCCACGAAGAAACCTAAATGGGCTCCAACAGGTCCCTGCTTCTTAATATCTAAAAAAAAAAAAAAAAAACCAGAAAACTTCCCATTAAGAGCTCACAAAAATCCCCAGAGCTGGCACACCTCCCAGTGAAGGAGTAATAGATAATATAGAAGGAATGTCTTTCTTCTTTGAAATTAGTCTAAGATGACTACAGCAGTCTTAGCTGCATGAAGCTCTTTTCAAATAAAAATCTCTTGATGCAACCTCATCAAACAAATCAATAAATTTCTTATGCAACAAACTAGCAAAAATCCAAAAAGCAACTTCTTAATAAAACTCTTTACACTCTAAAGCCATCTCTTAATACAGCCATTTGCATTTTTATTAACACAACATAGGATAAACTTCTGATGCATATGCATCAAACTTAAATACTCCCTAAACTTCAACAAACCATGCTGTATTGGTATCAATAGGTTAACATAACTCTATCATAAATATTACCATACACAATTAAAATTCATACAAACCTACTTTCAGAAGCAATTTCTTAATAGAACTATACAAACATAACATTAATCCACTCAAGTAACAAGAAAATATTTTTTAAATTAAATAGACCAAGAATATAACTCTCCCTTATCTTTATAATTTTTTTAAACTAAATCTCAAGCCAGTTAGAAGAAAACCCAAACTTCTCCATTTAGGATAACATGTAGACAAACTGATAAAGTCTTATTAAATAAAAAACCTGGAGCCAGATATTGGGTTAAAATCTGAGAGATCAGAGGAATAGGAAAAGTCACAATCCAACCTTACCTTACCAACTCTCAGTATCCCAAATAGAGCTACTTACTGTATACCCACACCTATATGCCTTTCTGTTCTGCTATCTCATTTGCTCTCTCTATCTAGTATACCACTTCCTCTTCTTGCCCAGCTCTGTCACTTCCTGTCTGTCTGTACAGACATCCAGACCTCCATGGCTAACTAGTGTTGGAATATAAGGTGTGTGTCACCACACCTGGCTCTGTTCCCACTGTGGCCTTGAACTCACAGAGATAAAGACAGATCCCTGCCTCCCGAGTGATAGGATATAAAGTGTGTGCTACCATTGCCTGATTTCTATATTTAATATAGGACTGGCTTTTTCCTCTGATCATCTTTATTGGGGGACACAAATAAAATATCACCACAATACTATAATTGTGGCAGGAGGCTGGGGGGCAGGAGGAAGGAGAGGGGGATCTGTGATTGGTATGTAAAGCAAATAGAAAATTTCTTAATAATAAAAAAAGAAAAAATGATGCTGGTGAAACAGTATGTCACATGTAGAAGAATGAAAATAGATCCATATTTAATACCCTGCACAAAACACAAGTCCAAGTGAATCAAAGACCTCAACATAAAAACTGACCCAGATAGAAAAAGAAGTGGGGAATAGCCTAGAACACATTGGCACATAATTCAATTTCCTGAAAAGAACACCAATAATGCAGGCACACAACATCAACAATTAATAAATGCAACATTATGAAACTGAAAAGCTTCTGTAGTACAAAGGACACTATCAATAGGACAAAACGGCATCCTACAGAATGGGAAAAGATTTTCACCAACTCCAAATCTAAAAGAGGGCTAATTTGCAAAATATGTAAAGAACTCAAGAAACTAAACATCAGCTCCCGCAATTACTGCCACATCTTTACCTAAGCACATCTTTTTTTTTTTTAAATGCCAAATGCTGTTTCCTGAAGGAGGAGGAAGTGTTAAATACAGGCGTATAGCACAATGGGAGAACCCCAGAGGGCAGAAGTTCGCAACCGAAGTTTTACAATCTTGCATCTAAGCTGTTAACACCCAATATGCAGAATACACAGACAAGGAGGGTGTAACAGGGAATTAGCATAAGGATGATATCAAGGTCAAGGTCAGCAAGCAAGGCAACAATTACCCAAAACGGGGGCCAGGGCCAGGCCCTACACGTTCCCTCCTTTTACTAAAAAATGACTTAGGTTGCATGGGACATCAGCAGGTCACCTTACCCATCATGGAGATGCCTGCCCAGGCTACATAGGCGCTCTGTCTTAGGGTGGTATGCATCCCCCAGGCATTACCCATCTCTGAATAGTCATTATCATACAGGCTCAATCGTGTGTGAGCTGCAGAGTTAACTGCTGCCAAAGATCTCTAATCTAGTGGCTGGCTATAGCTGGAGTTTTCTCCAGTCCTGCCTGGCCCACAGTCAGGACAAATCTCTCTCACCCGCCAGTCGCACAGCTGCTTAGATCCAACCCAGTAAACACACAGAGACTTATATTACTTACAAACTATATGGCCACAGCATGCTTCTTGTTATCTAGTTCTTATATCTTAAATCAACCCATTTCTATTAATCTATAAGTTGCCACGTAGCTTGTGGCTTACCGGTATCTTAACACCTTCTCATGGCAGTGACTGGCAGTGTCTCTCTGCCTCAGCCTTCCACTTGCCAGAATTCTTTTCTTTACTTCTCCCACCTATACTTCCTGCCTGGCTACTGGCCAATCAGCATTTTATTTATACAGAGCAATATCTACAGCAGCTGGCTCTGTCCTGTGATCACCAGATAAGTTTATTAGGGTGCACATTATATTGGGGTATACAACATATCACCACATTTCCCTTTTTGTCTAAAATAATAACTAATACAAGAAAAACTATGTACAATAAGTACAATAAATATATACAATATATACAATCAAGAATTACATTAAAATTTCCCTGCCCATTAACATTTGACAAATTCAAACAAAAAATTCCCTTATTTAGCCTATCTTGACGAGTCTAAAATGTTGTAAATAAATCACGTTATACTCTAACTTGTATTACCAACCAAAAACTATCTTTTGATGTCTTTCAAACTTATTACTTTGTACCTCTTCAGGGAGTTACAAGGAAAACTATAACTATCTAATCTTCAGCTACCTCGGAGACCCAAGAAGGAAATCATATTAACTGAGTAAGCAATTAATGTAAACAAGCAACTTTCAAAAATGTGAGAAATGACAGAAACAGTGGGCTACCTGGACTCAAGATTTCTCTGCAACATTGGGGCATCCATTTACAGAACACAGGCCTATCTGTGTTCTGTAAATATCTGACATATTTACATATTTACATGTACAAGTATATCTGACAGACTCATCTGTGCAGCAGGATATTCTAAAGGACCTTCCTACCTTGTCTTGGCAAAGATCAGCAGTCCTTCCTTTTGTGTAATGCTTGTCCATTTGGACAGCATACTGTCAGCAGTTGAGGTAAGGGCACTTTATTGCCCAGTGGCTAACTTGCCACATTGAAAGTAAACTACATAATTAGTTTCTTCAATGTCCATCTTCTTCTCTGAAGTAAATTGGTGCTGCCAGGAGCAGACATGTCACATTGTGATAAAAAAAAGAGAAAAGAATCTATGTTATTAAAACATCTTAAAGCCATATTCTGTAGATCTCTTAAGTGTTTAAACGTGAAATGCCTATCTAAAATATATCTCTGCTTGACCTTGAAAACATACCTAATATGACTACAAGTTTGATTGTAATGACTATTAATTTTCACTTATTTATATCCTAATTAGTAGGTAATAATAACTTTCAAGGACTAGCAATTTGCATTACATTGTTAAATGAACTTTAAAGGCACAATACCTTGAACAAGATTAGAAATATATGTAGAGTATTTTCTAACAAAATCCATTTCAAATTTGTATCACTATACATAATTTGTATACAATATACAAAAATCCAATCCAATGTAAAATAATTAAAACTAGTAGTTGCTTTTTAAAAGTAGATTCAATAATCTATCTTTTTATCTTATCATATCCATATTCTTTCTTTTTTCTTTTCAGAGTATATTCAATAATCTACCTTTTATCTTACCATATCTATATCTTCTTTTTTCTTTTCAGCATAGTTTCAATAATTTGCAATTTATGGTATCATTTTTATATCTTTTTTTCAGAGTAGATTCATTAATCTACCTCTTACCTATATTTGCTTTTTTCTTTTGTTTTCTTTGTTTTTCAAACAAGAACCCTGAATCTAATCTCCTCGGTTTAGGTTTTTTTCCTGACCATTATCCATTAACAACTTCTGACCAATGATCCTAAACAATGACAATTATCTATAACCCATTGAATGACCAAAAACCACCCACTCCACCTCTTTGAAATGTGGGCATCTTGATCTTAAAATTACTTCCTGTTCTTTGGGGGCAACAGCATTTTTAGGGTACCTTGAAAAGAAAAATTTTGGGTTAATTGTCAAGTCCTTGGAGAGGTAGCTATATCATGTATTGTACAGTCTCTACATTATACAAAAGTGCAGAAATTGTCTCAAGTTCTTGCTCAAGTAGTCTGTGAGGCTGGGTCATCTCAGCCATCTCAAAATTGTCTTGAGAAGTTTGTAGCCAAAAACTGATCTTTGGGTGGTGTTTGTCATTTTAGTGGTATTATCATTGTCCTGATGGGATTGTCATTGTAGGGTCCCATCATCTTTTTGGACACTTCAAATTTGCTGTCAGGCCTAGTGATGGTTCCCTACAGAAAACTGATAGAGACTCAAACCCAAATCATGTACAGAAAGCTAGATGAAGCCTTTTTTTCTAGAATTAGTTAGTACTGTATATGACAATTAGCATCATGACAAAAGTTTCAAATATATATATATATATATATATATATATATATATAAATTTTGATATAAATTCATACCTTAAGAAAAGCTTTAAAGAGTCAAAATAAAACCAAAAAATTATGAGATTAGTGGCAATAGAATAGTCCCTTAATTTTGGGTTTTCTTCTGTCCTATATCAGGTGGCTGTTCTGACATGAAACAGAGATTTTGCATTTTCTTTTAACAAGCATGCTTGGGTTTAGAGAAGGAGAGAGCCATTCTCCAACTCCAAAGCCAGCTTAAATTTTTAATTGAATTGGGACTACAAAAAGATTGTTTGCATTATTTGTCTGTAAAGAACAGCAGAAACGAACATTTAGGAAGACTCATGAAATTTTATTCTGTTAGATATATGATATACCAATAGGCCAGTTTACTCTTTTTCTTGAGACATTTTTTTCTGGATGATTTGTCCTTTTTCTTCAGATGTCTCAGTTGTCCAATGTTCTTCAGATTCCTTAGCCTTCATTCCCCTTGAAAGACAAAAACAAAAACCTTTCCCCAAGACTAATTTTGGGGAGGTTCCTTGTTGGCAAGTTATTATCTGATTAAATTAAAAGGCATGTATTACTGGTATAAGTTAGTTTAAATTGGATGTTCATGCTGGTTGATGAACTATCACCTCTTCTAATTAAGAGGTCTATCTTGTTGAAAGTGAACCTTTATCCATTTTGATGGTATCCATAGCTTTTCTTCTCCTGTAGAAACAAAAGCAAAACCTCATCCCCAACATAATATATATCTTGTTTCCATTCTGAGGTCAGTGCATCTTTAAAGTATACAGGCTGATTTATTTCTGTAGTTATTTTTTTATCCAGTGTGTCTCCACAGCTGTTATTCCTTTCTCATTAGCACTGAGAAATTCAAAGTTAATAGAGCATTATGTAATCTATTTCTGGAGGGTTTTTTGTTATCTCTTTCTGTTTATTTAGCATATCCCTTAGAGTTTGATTTGTTCTTTCTATGACTACTTGGCCTGTAAGACTGTGTGGCATACCTGGAATATGCTCTATATTGTAATAGGCAAAAAAATTATTTCATTTTACCAGAGTCACATACTGGAGCATTGTCAGTTTTAATTTTTAAGGGTATACCCATGATGGCCATAACTTCTTGTAAATGCATGATTACAGAATCAGCCTTTTGGAAATCAGAGCAGTCACCTATTGAAATCCTGAAGAGATATCAATGGTGTGTTGTGCAAATTTCAATTTTTTCCAAATTCTAAAAAATGAAATACATCCATCTGCCAGATTTCATCCCTCTGAGTGCCCTTTGGGTTACATCATGCTATTGACATGATTTTTTTTATGAAATTCTAAGTCCTCCAGCACATTTCCTATCAATAGTTTATCGATCTCATCATTACCTTGTGCTAGAGGGCCTGGCAGACTCATGTAGGATCAGATGTGAGTTATATATAAGGGATGATTCCTATTCCTGATTATTTCTTGTAAATGAATAAATAATTAAATTAATTCTGACTCATCAGGGATAAGTTCTGCAGTTTCAATATGCAAGACCACTCTTTCAGCATACTGAGAGTCAGTAACTATGTTGAGAGGTTCTGAAAAATCCACTAATACCATCAGAATAGCATATAATTCTGATTTTTGGACAAAACTATAAGAACTTTGAGCCACTTTACTTAAGTTTTCTGATTTGTAACCTGCCTTTCCTTATTTGTTTGCATCTGTATAAAATGTAGGGGCTCCAGATATTGTTGTTTCTCATACAATACAAGGCAAGATCCAGTTAGCTCTCTTTATAAATTTAATTCTGTCGCTTTTGGGACATTTGTTGTTAATCTCTCCCAAAAATTTACTGCAAGCTCCTTGCCAAAGTTCACTTTCTGCCCATAATTTGTCAATTTCATCATTAGTTAAAGGTGCTACAATTTCTGCTGGGTCTATTCCTGCTAATTGACAAAGTCTCAATTTTCCTTTTAAAATCAAGACAGAGATTTTTTTCCACATAAGTTTTTAATTTTTTACTCTGCTTATTTGGTAGAAATATCAATTCCAATATAATATCTTCCCTCTGCATTAAAATTTCTATAGGGGAATGCTTAGAGGGTAAAATAACCAAAATGCAATCTAGCTTTGGATCCACATGATCCACATGTGCATCCTGTATTTTGTCTTCCACCAAAGCTAAATATTTCTCAGTTTATACTGATATTTTTCTTGGTCTATTTAAGTCCTTGTCACCCTCTAAGGTTTTGAACAACTTATGCAGTTCATCATTTTTTTTTACCCCAATAGTGGTCTATAGACCAGAAATGTCTCCGAAAAATCTTTGAAAGTCATTAAGAGTCTGTAATCAGTCTCTCCTAATTTGCACCTTTTGGGGTCCAATTTTTTGTAGACCTATTTTATATCCTAAATAATTAATAGACACTCCTCTTTGTATTTTTCAGGAGCAATTTGTAATCTCCAACAAGGCAAAATTTTCTTTATTTCTTCAAACATTCTTTCTAAGTTATCTGCATTTGAATCAGCTAGTACAATATCATCCATGTAATGATAAATTATAGATTTAGGAAATTGTGTATATATTACTTCCAATGGCTGTCATACAAAATATTGGCACAGGGTAGGGCTATTCACCATTCCCTGTGGGAGAACATTTTATTGATATCTCTTGATTTGCTGGAAATTATTATAAGTAGGTATCGTGAAGGCAAATTTTTCTCCGTCTTTTTCTTGTAAGGGTATTATCAATAACTCTAAGAGGCCATCCTTTAGGTAATGAAGTAGGCAAAGGAATTCCAGATTGCAGAGAGCCCATTGGCTGAATTACCTTGTTAGTTGCTTTTATATCTGTTACCATTCTCCACTTACCAGATTTCTTTTTAATAATAAATACATTAGAATTCCAAGGGCTGGTTGATTCTTCAATATTCTGAGCATTTAACTGCTCCTGTACCAGCTTTTCTAAGGCCTGTAGTTTCTCTTTTGTTAAAGGCCATTGCTAAACCTGTACAAGCTTGTATGTTAACCATTTTAAAGGTAGGGCTGTTGGTGTCTTTGAAAGATCAGCAGCTGTTGTGCCCTGTTCTTGTACAAGAATCAATAGGTACCAATATACTCTACAGGGTGATATCTCACTGCCCAACATCAATATCTCTTTAACTCTGGAATAGTTGTGGTCCCATTTCAATTATAAATCAAGCTGGCTTTAAAGTTGGAATGTGGCTCTCTCCTTCGCTAAACCCAAGTATACT
Organism: Peromyscus leucopus; assembly: GCF_004664715.2. Classification (NCBI taxonomy): domain Eukaryota; kingdom Metazoa; phylum Chordata; class Mammalia; order Rodentia; family Cricetidae; genus Peromyscus; species Peromyscus leucopus. The sequence continues at coordinate 115,599,151 of NC_051083.1, forward strand.
GCTGAAAAAAATAAGGAGATTCTGTCTCATATCAGAAGAGCCAATTGGTGTGAGACAGAAAAAAAAATTAGATAATATAGGGATCACTGTTGTCAAGATTCTATTTTTTCCCATGCTTATCCTTGATTTCTGGAAATCCTTCCCCCAAACACCCTAAATCCAAACTTTCCACTTTGTTATTAATAATGTTCAAGATTTCCACAGTTGCCCCACCTGCAGGACTACAATGGGTACTCGACCACCCTAAGGAGGGAATGTAGGGACAGGAGATACAAGGAAATACACCAAGTCTAGATTCTGATCAAGGTGCAACTTTATTTTTCTCCAGAAGGGTTTATATAGTTCCTGCAGGGTGGGGGGAAAGCAAGAAGCTGTCATCTGCATAAGGTGGGGCAAGCTAACAGGATGTTTGTATAGGATGTTTACAGGATGAAAGGGTCAAGGGCTCTGACTCAATGTCCTGTTGCTAGGCAACCTGACTGTAAGATGATCTAGTTCCCTGTCTTATCAGGGGTCTGTATTTTTCCACTAACTAGAGATTCTGTCCTTGTCCCTGACATCTCTCCCTTCTCAGTAATAAATCTAAGGGCCAACATAAACCAGGTTCGAATGGTCTAAAAGGAGGGCTCTGAAAGAGGCTTTGCATGGAGGATTACAGAGGCCCTGTCCCTCTAAATGTTGTGAAAAAAGGTCCAAGAGGGAATGTCTCTCCAGACTCAAGCACCACGGGTGTCCCCATAGTGCGGGAATCAATGGACCATGCAGTTTTTTGAGGCAACGGAAATGGGTAAGCGCAAGACTGCTACTGCACAACCGCTTTGCAACAGGGCATATAATCCAGGCTCTCGGGATTTGGAGGTACCATGCTCCCCAGCCTGTGCAGTCCCAGCTGCACTCCAATCATGCCTTTAGTGAGCCTTTTCCCCACACACAGGTGCAGCCTCCCCTGAGTGAAGAGGTCTGTGTGGGGCATCAACCCTGGAGTCCTGCATATCAAAGCAGTGGTAATGAACCTGGATCTGCCTGGCCTGCAGGTCTGTTATTTGATTTCGATGAACTGAGTGAGCCAGGAAAGTGCCCATGGCCCAAAGGCAAGGACCAGAAGCAGGCCTACAAACAGGTCCTAGGAGGGAGGAAAGAAGGGTCATTAGCCAAGGGGAGTTGGAAAACCAATTCTAGAACCACCCAAGCTCTTGGTTGTTTTTTTGTTTGTTTGTTTTTTGTTTTTGTTTTTTTGATCCTTTTTAACTTTTACCATACAGTTTCTGACTACCCTGGTGTGGTCTGTAAAGAAGCAACATTCCTCTTTGAGCACAGTGCAAAGGCCACCCTGTTGTAAAAAGAGGAGATCCAGGCCTCTCCTGTTCTGTAAAACTACCTCAGCTAGGGAGGAAAGGGATGACTCGAGGGCAGAAATTCCCTGTTCAAATTGGGCAATATCCTCATATATGGACAGTTGAAGCTCAGAGTAAGGTTGGTTGGACAGGACCAGAGAGGCAATTCCTGTGCCTGTTTCCACTGCTCCAACCCCGAGAAGGACTGCTAAGGTGATGGCAGTAACAGGCTCCCGTTAAGGAAGTCATTTCAGAGCATCTTCTCTTCCTAGAGATCTAGGAATTGATCTGAGGAATAATAGGTTAGTCTAGGTGGAAGGGACCTAAGTGCCCTGAGTGGCATCTCTGGTGCTACCCTGTTTGCTGTGCTGCCTGCCAGCCACAGGATGTGTCAAGCTGGCCCAACATGGCTATGACCACCTGTGACACCAAGGCCAGCAAGTCTGACAAGCCTTTCTGACACTTTGGATGAAAATTCAGCACTGCCCTTGGAAACATGACCCCTGTTGTCAGACTGGATTTGTGACAAGCAGTGTCCCAGCTCAGCCCAGAACATGATTGACTATGGGACTTGTGTGCTGTGTGAAAGGTCTCAAACACAGTTAGCTGTAAAATTCCCGCTGTCCCCCCACAGGAACTCTGAGCAGAGTGATAACAGAGCTAAAGGGCTGGTGGGGGTTGCTGTGGGTGAGGACAATAGCCTGGATTGCTTGCCAGAGAGAAAGCATTTAAAACAGAAGTTTCCTCAGGAGAGGGGCTATCTCTCCTGGGCAGATCAGGTATATTTACAGCTCTAACCAGGTGTTCTGGTAACCATCTGGGAGCAGAGTGTATCTGGTCAAGAATGCAGGCTGAACCTCGTCCCCATATAAGGACCCAGTGAGGCAGCTGAGGAGCCCAATCCAGGTGACCCCCAAGCGGTGTTTGTAATTGAGGGATTATCACAGACAGATGAGGGTAGAGGAACTAGCTGTGCGAGGCGCGTACCTTGAGGAATCGTGACCATGCCATTTACAGCAGTGGCCAGAATCTTAATTTCACCTGTGAAATCACTATCTATTATGCCAGGGTAGACCTGGACCCCTTGGAGGGCCGCAGAAGCACGGCCAAGGACAAGCGTGCAAACATCAGGAGGTAAGGGCCCTGTCACCCCTGTAGGGATGACCTGAGCCCCTTCAAGGGAGTTTAATACTGTTTTGGCGGCGGCACACAAGTCCAATCCGGCACTGCCTGGAGTTGCTCTCTGGAGGGAGGAGAATGGAACTGGGGCGGGAGAATTTGTTGAGGCTGGGGAGGCAGGGGGTGAGCGGACCTCAAGGCCCCAGGGTGCGCTCTTGGAGGCATTGGGGCCAGAGGCTGGCCCCTTTGGAAGTTTCCCGGCACCCGTGGGAAAAGGGGCTGACCGAGATAATTGGTTTTTGACCTGTATTCTGTAGTCCAATGATGGCCCTTGTTGCAGCTGGGGCAGAGAGTGGAAGGCAGGGGCCTCATATGGGCGACCTCCTGAGCCGGCTGGGCTAAGGACACGAGGCTGTGACCTTTCTGGGGGCATTCCCTAGCGAAACGTCCGGGTTGTTTACAGAAATAACAGGTGTGGGCTCCAGGCTGTTGTGAAGACCTCAGGGTGGCACCTATTGCTAATCCCATGGCATGGGTGGCGCCAACACCTAAACAGAGTCTGATATATTCAGACAGGTCCACTCTGTTTTTATGAGGGCAGAGGACTTCCTGGCAGGAAGGATTTGCATTTTCAAAGGCCAAGTATATAAGAAGGTACTTTCGTGTTCGTTCAGCCCAAAAAGTCTCTCAGCTGCATCATTTAAGCGAGAAACAAAATCACTGAAAGATTCATCAGGGCCCTGATGAATCTTTGCTAATGAGGTGGTAGCCAAACCCTTTTGGGGCAGGCATTTCCAGGCCTGGACCCCCGCTTTTTGAATCTGGGTCAGGAGGCCAGGAGAGATTTTTGCCTGTGCTGCATTTGTATCATAAGGGGGGTTGCCGAGGAGTTTTTTTAGCGTCCAAGTTTTTGAGGACGGCTGTTCAATTTTTTTTTAGCAACTTTTTGACAATTTTCTGTAAATTCTGTTTTCCAGAGGACAAAGTCACCCCCAGAAAGAGCCGCACGGGCAAGGAAATACCAGTCATTAGGAGTTAACCAATGTTCGCTCTGGTTTTCCACCAAGGCTAATGTAAAAGGAGCCATAGGACCATACTGAGCACAGGCGGATTTCAGCTTTTCAACAAGATGGAAATTTAATTTGTGATAAGCCTGTCCTGGCGGGGGGGGGGGTCCTCAGATGACAGCTCCTCCTCCTCCCCCCTCTTCCCACTCCTCATTTTGATCTTCCAAACCCCCTGAGGGGCCGCTCTGGGCAGCGCCTCGGATGAGTCCCCAGAGATCTGGCTCTGGGTAACAGGAAATGCCAGGACAGGCTGAGGCTTACTTTTTGATTTACTAGATTTTTGAGATGGTTTTAGCGGGCCGGGAGCCACCAATTCAAGGGCAAGATCTTTAAGTTCTTTGTCAAGAGTTTTCAAATCCCTTAAAAGCTCAACATGTTCCCTGTGAGCCTGGAGGGCCCGTCACAATGAGGCGAGATCTGGGACAGGGGGAGCCAACTCATCAAGAACGGGCCGCAAAAGTGGGAAGACGAAGAAACATAGGGAGGGGGCATTGCGGAAGAGGGAACCGTCGGAGATTTTTGAAGTGGTATAAAAGGGCCCAAGGACTCATGTTTTAAGGGGAGATCTTTGCACGGGGGCCAGTCTGGATTATGGTAATGGGCCGCCCCTTTCTCTAGGGAAGCCTCCTCGGTGGGGTCTAGAGGGGAGATACAGGTAAAATTATTAACGGAGGGATAAAGATGGGCAGGAGTGGACTCCTGGGGATTGTTAGGTTTAAAAGTCATGAGCGTTCCCTCTTCCATAGAGCGCAGGTCGTGATCCGAGGGACAGACCGAAGGTAGACGAGAGGGCACTTGGGGGGTCCTAGGGCAAGTAGAGGGGGAGTGAAAGGCTTTTTTAAAGATTTTTTTCTCCTATATTAATAAGCTCTTGTATGTCAGGGGAATGTTTATAGACCCTAAGAATGTCATTAATTTTAAAAAAATAAAAGGCCTTAAGGTCTTTTTTCTTTCCCCTAGTTCCTTGTATCTTGAGGGGCTCATTTAGGCCAGAAATGAATAAATCTTGTGACAAAGTTGCCTGTCCCATGGCTCATCACTTTCTTACCTGCGTCGTCTCCACTCTCCTCTGGGATCATGTCCTGAACCGGGCCATTTCAGGGGGATCCAGCAACTTCACCAAGGCCTTGGTCTTCCTCCGGGAGACAACGTTCCGAATCCTCAAGAGGTGGTTTCATCCACGTTGGGTGCCAGTTGCTCCACCTACAGGGCTACAATGGGTACTCGACCACCCTAAGGAGGGAATGTAGGGACAGGAGATACAAGGAAATACACCAAGTCTAGATTCTGATCAAGGTGCAACTTTATTTTTCTCCAGAAGGGTTTATATAGTTCCTGCAGGGTGGGGGGAAGCAAGAAGCTGTCATCTGCATAAGGTGGGGCAAGCTAACAGGATGTTTGTATAGGATGTTTACAGGATGAAAGGGTCAAGGGCTCTGACTCAATGTCCTGTTGCTAGGCAACCTGACTGTAAGATGATCTAGTTCCCTGTCTTATCAGGGGTCTGTATTTTTCCACTAACTAGAGATTCTGTCCTTGTCCCTGACACACAGTGAAAAATAAGTCTTCAAATAGCAATCTCTGAAGTCTCCAGAAGGAAGATGGAGTGCCACAACAACAACTCTACTTGATCCAGAAATATGCCATTTTACCTAAGAACATCACTCAATGATCAGCTTTGGAATGAAAACTCTAAGATGAGATGGTCCATCATACAACACTTCTAGCCAGAATCTCAGACAATCTTATCTGTTACTCTGAAAATGGCTGCAGACTCTATGGTTAGCCTGATTGAGACTTAACTATCTCAGCTTTTTTACAGGACCCCACAGAGTTACTGTCTCCCTCTAAAGAGCAGGAAACAATTCTAAGAAAATAACAACCCTCTCCCAAATGTTTCATTTTTTTCTCAGCATTGTGGATGGATGGTTATTGGATTTGGGGTAGAACAATAAAATTTAGACTCAGTACTTTAGAAAAGAAAAAGGGGAATGGATAGGTATAGTATATTAAGGTAGATTATTGTATCTACTAAGATAGTAAACTCTTTTAGCAAACTATCAGCCTTGGATAATTTGCACTGATACACACTCTTGTATATTTAATATAAATGTAAACTATTCTTATATTTCTGTTTAAGATAATTTGTATATTGATATAAATACAAAACTTTATTTGTATTGTACATATATTTCTACTCCTGTTTGAAATATTTTATATATTGATACATATTGAGGACATTGTTGACATATTGCACTATTGAGAGCTGCTGGTTGCAAAAATCCATGAGAGTATAGAGCAGTGACAACTAGTGTTCAGAAAGTCAACCTATCAGAAGTAAGGGTTCTGTTAGAGGAAACCATCACAAAAGGCATTATGGAATTACTGCCTTTTGAACGAATTGGCTGTCTCTTGTAAACTTCTTGTGCAATAACAGTTATGATTCCCCCGATTTACCGTGCATTTCCATGTTACATGTACATGTAATCTACAGTTGCATCTGAATCTTGGGCACAACTTTCCCTATACATTTGGTAACTGGATAACTGTCACCAGCTGTATTTATTTTTCATTAACATGTATCAGGCCAGGACCATTCTCAAGACAAAAGTATTTCAGCAAAGATACCTTTTTCCAAGGACAAAACTGCGCATAGATAAATATTAGCTCATTTCACTCATAGATAAAGAAAAGAACCACTAACAATTAATTCCACAACTCACCCTGGGTTATTTACACAATACACTAACTTAAGAGATTTACTGCTCACATTCCTGGGATGATGTTTTAGCAATTTGCTAGTTACTGAGTTAAGGCAGTTACTTCTCAATGACCAAAGGAGATTGCCTACAAGGCCAGGCAAGTAATAGGTGCCAAGCTTCTTTCTTGTGCAAATTAAGTTTTAATTCCTCCTCAGCCAGGTGCTATTCCTAGATTTTCTCCTCAGCAATTACTCTGAGCAAAAGTGCTTTACTAACCAAATGCTACATGCTCTGATATAGTTTGCTTAGCCACCGACCATAGGTCCCCCTCCCTATCAGAAAGCAACATGGACAAGTGGGGGCGGGGGGGGGGGGAAGAACTAGGTAGAATGATGAAAGAACAGCAGAAGGGACTAAGAGCAGGAGAGACTGAGAGGAGCTAAGTAAGAGAAGAGAAAGAAACTTTGTAGATAGAATTGACTTAGAAGAATAAAGTGAATGGACTAATGAACTCAGTGTGCTTAGATTCATTTGATATCCCTCAGGTTAGTATCCTTAGCTGCTTGTAGCATCTGTTCTAGATCCTGATAGAAATCCCCTCAAGGCAGATACTTGGTGGGAATTTGTTATTGCACTATACATTTCTGCCTCTGTTTAACATATTTTGTGTATTGTCAAAATTTTGAGGTCATTGTCCTTTTTTTTCTATTTTCTATTTTCTTATGTGCATTGGTGTTTTGCTACAGAACTCGAGTTACAACTATGAACTTCCATGTGGGTTCTGGGAATTGAACCCAGGTCCTCTGAAAGAGCAGTCAGATCTCCTAACAGGTGAGCCATCTCTCCAGCCCCGAGGTCTTTTCTTGCTATGCTCACATAGAACCAAGCATACTGTCACTTTACCTGGTTTCTTCTACTTCTTTTTTGTTGTTGCATTTTCTCCTTTTTAATTTTTTATTTTTTTACATTAATTGTATTGATTTATTACATTCATGATATTATGTCCTGATACTACTGTCCATTTCTGGGGCTTTTCCACCACACAAAACAGAAGTTCTGTACTTAGGAAATCATTGCTCTATATTCCTTTCTTCTCCATTTTAAGATCTAATCTTTCTGTCTCTATGAATTTGTATATTCTGTATATTTCATGTAATACAATTCTGTAGTATTTGTCCTTTTTTGAATGTAAAAACAATTTATGTACAACTACAGGAGAAATGATACACAGATAGGTTGAACATAAAAACAAGTTATAATTCAAAAGTCCAGGGTTATTTGAAACTGGAAAACATTTTCTCTGTAGAAAACAGTAAAAATGATAACATTTCCCAATAAGCCCTTTTAAGCCAAATAATAGCTGAATAAATATTGAATAGATTCTTGGATACAGAAGAAACCTATCTTGATCTGTTCAGAGAGCTATGTTTTACTTAAGTTGTGTAAGTGAGATTCCTATTCATCTTCCCCTTCACTGTTTCGTGGCTAGCCACAGGAATATGAAATAGAAATCCAGCTGTATATTGTAAGCTATACCTTGACAAAACCAAGTGTCAGTAGAGGGGGAAGCCAATCAGCAAGAACTATTGGTGTTATGCAGCTTAATATTCAGTTGCATTTTGCTATGAATTCTTTGTGCTCATAATTCTCCTAAAATGTGTATGTGTGTGTGAATCTCCATTTCAAGGTACCTGGATAGTCACGTAGACAGAACCTTCTGCCTCTGAGCTCCAGGTCCCCTCTTTAGCATTTGTTTTGTGTATCTGCCTTTTGCAAATACCCTCCTTGAACTACTTCCTAAGATTGAGCCAATGCCAAACAAGCCCTTAAAAGACAAGCAAGGAACAGATAACTACCAGGCCATGTGTTAGATGCTTGAAACCTCCTGGAACTAAGATAACCTCTTAGATCAAAAGGGTTCCCTCTCAGCAGACATTTCAAGCTGTAATGCAGATTGACTAGCTAGCAGTACTCCCCCACCCACCCACCCAACCCGTCCTGTCAGGAAACTGGCAATAGAGGAAAAAAGTGACAGTTTTAACTTTTAGTGACCAACAGACTTTCCCTACCCTATCACCAGTAAATTTATAGTTGAACACATTTTTTTTTATAGACTGATAATGACTTCACCTAATCACAATAAGGATATATTTCTAGCACATAAATTCCTTTTCTGATTTATTTCAACTACTAACTGACTCCACTCTTATCTTTCTCCTTTTGGGTTGCAAATAAAATTGCCAGGAAGCCTCTAGCTGGGACCCCTACAATCTTGTGCTTTATACAAAACGTGAAGTGTTACTGCTTGGGATAGGATATAGACCAGTCCAGGGAGAAGGGTGTTAGAATGAAAGGAACCAAGGAAATAGAGACATTGGAGAGAGTTGATCTGGTGAATGAATGATGATGACTGACAAATTAATGAATTGAATGAAAGAGCTCTGAGCAACTGGATTCATTCCTGCACCAATGCTACGTCTCTCCTGGGCCCCTAGAATTGTATAAATTTAAGGCTGGACACTTAAATATTACACAAAACTGTTTGATTTATGGCAGACATTTTTTCTATAGGCTAATCCATAATCTAAAAGGATTTTAGCCTCCCCTCCTGAAAGTACAGGCAGCATATTCTTTCATCAGCTTGATACGATACAAATTCTTATCCTAATAGTGAAATGTTTCACTAAAGCTTGGCCAGTGATTGAGCAAAACAAAAACTTATTGTAAGTCACAGTCATCCTAGGGCCCCCACTGCTAGGTAGCCTCCGTGGATCTGTGGGTTGCAGTCTGATTGTCCTTTGCTTTATATCTAATGAGTAATATCTTATGAGTAAGTACATACCTCAAGACCCAGCCATACTACTCTTGGGCATATACCCAAGGAATGCTCAATCATATCACAAAGATACATGCTCAACAATGTTCATAGAAGCAGTATTCATAATAGCCAGAACCTACAAACAACCTATCTAGGGTTGCATGGGTTTCTTGGGACCTGAGCACAACACCATTTTAATTTTCTGGAGTCTCGATGCATTGATGCTTTGGACTAGTCCATGTACTATATGAGCCCTCTTTATATTCACAGTCTTGGATCTTTGCTCGAGGTCTTTGGCAGTAGTTAACTCTGCAGCTCACACACAATTATGCTTTTTTTTTTTTTTACTGCTATACTTTTTTTTTTTTTAACACCGAATGCCGTTTATTGAAGGAGTGAGGAGTTCTTAAATACAGGCTTACAGCACAATGAGACAACCCCGGAGGGAAGAAGTTTGCTACCGATGTTTTACAATCTTGCATCTAAGCTGGTAACACCCAATATGCAGGATACACAGACAAGGAACTTCCCTTAAGCCTTCAGGAGGGTGGAATCTGGCAGGGAAGTAGCATAGGGAGGATATCAAGGTCAAGGTCATCAAGCAAGGCAATAGTTACCCAAAACGGGGGCCAGGGCCCTACAGGTCCCCCCTTTTACTAAAAAATGAGCTTCTGACTTAGGTTGTATGGGACATCAGCAGGTCACCTTACCCGTCATGGAGACACCTGCCCAGGCCACACAGGTGCTCTGTCTTAGGTTGGTGAGCGCCTCCAGGCACTACCCATCTTTGAATACTCATTATCATACAGGCTCAATCTTGTGTGAGCTGCAGAGTTAACTGCTGCCAAAGACCTCAAAGTGGCACTGGGCTTGCAATCTGTGTGTTCAATACAGAAAAGACCAACAGAAGTCCTAACCCACCCATAGCCAGTAGGCTAAAGGCAACTGAGCCATTCCCTTCCTTAATGAGCCTTACTGCAAATTGGAGTCCTTGTAAGATGGTATCCCAAAAGCATGGAACTTGAGTTTATAAATTTATAATTTTCAAAGCCAATTGACATGTATATAACTATTGAGTTAAATTTATCATGCCCAATAGAATGAAAGATTAACTAACTGTAGTAGCTACTTTTGCTGCCAGGGTCTCCACTGTGCTAGCTGTAGTAACCAATTATGAAATGGTAATCCCAGAAACAGTAACAGTGGTGGCCACCACTGCTATAGCAGCAACAAACAGCAACGGTGATGTCAAATTCTCTTCTGGAGCTTGTGGGCATCCACTGGCATGGACACAACTCCAGGAACACGAACTGCCAAGGCCCATTTTTCTTGATCCCAGCTCTTCTGGAGAATCCAATCTCATGGCTACAGTTCCTAGGCTTACATTAATGCTTGCCAAAGCTGGCCATATTGGGCTTTCAATCTCCATTGGCATCAGAAGGGTAGATTTTTTTCATGAAGACCCATTTGGTCTCTGTCATGTTGGGCTTCAGCAGCAGCCACAGAGCACGTTCAGTGCTCAGGAATCCAAAGAGGAACCCCATTGTCCTGAGGAAAGACATAAGCCAAACTCTTTTATTTTTTTTATTTATTTTAAGTTCAAATACTAACAATATAGAGCATTTTGTAAACTGAAAATGTCTTATACATTTAAATATTTTAAAAACTGTTTTTCAAAAGGATAAGATCTTTCAAATGTCTTTCTGCAATATCAAAAATAAAATACCTTCTTTTACTTTAAGAGGGAGAAAACAAGGCATAACCACAATCTTCATAAAGTAAAAATCAAGTTACAGCATGCCAACAATCTCAAAGTTCAATATCTAGGATTCGTTCATAATCCTTTTGGTTCTTTTACTTGGAAACTTGGATCATTATTTTTTTTTTCACCCTACCCTTGGCAGCATATGTATAGCCTGCCTTCTAGATTCCAGCCTGTTCCATTTCATTGTGATTGTTGCTTCTGGTGATCATCACCTGGCACTGACATTTCCAAAACTGCTAAGGTCCACTATTGCAACTGGACTCTCTTTGGAACTCTAGTCCTGCCATACATTTGCAAACCTCAGCTGTTTTCTATGATCCTTTTATATCTTTAAAATCATTATCTGTAGTAGGAATCTTAAAAAGTCTTATTAATAAAATCAAACCTGAGGCCAGTTATTGGGGTGAACACTGCAAGATCAGAGAGCCAGAACAAGCCACAGCTACCTCACCTCGCCGGATCCTCAGCTGGTCTTGCTTCCTCAGACTGGAGGCCTCTGAGTCCTCATCCAGAATGGGTCTCAGCTGAATTGTGCTGCTAGAAGCCTGAAAGCTTAACCAGCCAAATGTTTAACCAGGCCAAATGCCTCTAGTTTCTGGTCCTCACGCCTTATATACCTTTCTGCTTTCTACCATCACACCCTGGGATTAAAGGCTCACTCCCTGGGATTATAGGCATGTGTCACCATGCCTGTCTCTTTCCAATGTGGCCTTGAACTCACAGAGATCCCAGATGGATTTCTGCCTCTGGAATGCTAAGATTAAAGGTGTGAGTGTCACCATTTTCTAGCTTCTGTATCTAGTGGCTATCCTCTGATCCCAGATAAATTTATTAGGGTACACAATATTTTGGGGAACACAATACCACCACAATTATCATTTTACATGGGTAAATCTTAAATTACAAATTTAATATGCCAGAGCAAGGTAAATTCCTGTGTATAGAAGCACTGATGTTTAACTTTAATATTTACCAAATACCTTATTTATTAAATATATGTTGTCATGTATTTACATTCTCTAAAAACATGGTGTTGAACACTTGGTAAAGACATAAGTACTTAGGTGTAAATCTCTGTTAGCTTTTGTTAACCTGAATGTATCTTTATGACCGTAGTAAAAGATTGTTTCGAGTCATGTGGCTACCCATGAGGTCTCCAGCAAAAATGGAGGAAAGCCATTTGGTTGCTGCTTAAAGCATGTTTTTCTGAACAATAATTACTTGTGCACATTCGCACAGTTGGATCCATATTACATACACATACATCGTACACTCATATATATAGTTAAGCCCAAGCCACATACGTGTCCACACACACACACACACACACACACACACACACACACACACATTTTTTTTTTGGTTAGGATGCTGCCCTCACTCTTGCACATGTGCACTTCGGGTCTTGCATTTTACGTCCCTGAAAAAAGAAATTGAAGAAGATGTCAGAAAATGGAAAGATCTCCCATGCTCATGGATAGGCAGGATTAACATAGTAAAAATGGCAATCATACCAAAAGATATCTACATACCAACACAATTCTTCACAGACCTGGAAAGAATAATACTCAACTTCATATGGAAAAACAAAAAACCCAGGATAGCCAAAAGAATCCTATACAATAAAACAACCTCTGGAGGCATCACGATCCCTGACTTCAAGCTCTACTATGGAGCTACAGTAATAAAAACAGCTTGGTATTGGCATAAAAACCGACATGTGGACCAATGTTATTGAACTGAAGACCCTGACATTAATCCACACACCTATGAACATACAATTTTTGACAAAGAAGCCAAAAGTGTACAATGGGAAAAAGAAAGCATCTTCAACAAATGGTGCTGGCATAACTGGATATCAACATGTAGAAGGCTGCAAATTGATCCATATCTGTCACCGTGCACAAAACTTAAGTCCAAGTGGATCAAGGACCTCAACATAAATCCAACTACTCTGAACCTGCTAGAAGAGAAAGTAGGAAGTAGTCTTGAACGCATTGGCATAGGAGATAACTTCGTAAATATAACACCAGTAGCACAGGCACTGAGACAAACAATCAATCAATGGGGCCTCTTGAAACTGAGAAACTTTTATAGAGCAAAGGATATGGTCAACAAGGCAAAACGACAGCCTACACAATGGGAAAAGTGTGAGACCAAAATGAGCCATCTTAGAAATAAGACCAAAATGCTTTCACCCTAAAATTAAGGCCTAAGATTTCTCCTTTTGAGAACAGGCCAGAAGTTACTGAGACCAGTCAGTTCAGATTACAGAAACCAGGAAGTGTAAAAGTACAGAGTCACAAGGTAGTCAGGAGGTAATGGCTGCCGGACTATGGAATGTCCTCTCCCTGGCCCCCTAGGCAACTGCTTGACCATAGAATGTCCCAACCCTAGTTTCCATAGTGACTGTGTAATCACCAGATGCCCCCATCTGGGGGCAGCCAATGAAAAATGGTGGTGGGCAACTACTTCCTTAGAAGGAAAACTGAATTGTGATTTCTGGAATTCCTAGACACAAGCCAATCAGAATTGTACCCGTACTAGCACCCCTAAATGATGTAACCTTGTGACTTTTCCCTTTAAAAACTGAGCTTGCAGACAGGTGGGCGCTTCCTCCAGCCTCCACTGCGTTGGATGCATTGGACGAAGTCCCTGCCTAGGCTTGTATTGCTTTTGGATATCCAGAATTAAACCTTGCTTTTGCATTCCGGCATGCTCGTCTTTGGTGGTCTCTCTGGGGGTCACGATCTGGGCACAACAAAAGGTCTTCACCAACCCCACATCTGACAGAGAACTGATATCCAGAATATATAAGGAACTCAAGAAATTACATATCAAAAAGACCAACAGTCCAATTAAGAAATGGGCTATAGAACTAAACAGAGAATTCTCAACAGAGGAAACTCAAATGGCTGAAAGACATTTAAGGAATTGCTCAACATGCTTAATCATCAGGGAAATGCAAATCCAAACAACTCTGAGATACCACCTTATGCAACAACAGTTAGTCCTTTATTTCTCTGTTAAGTTTCGATTTGGGAAATCTGTCCAGTGGTAAGTGGGGTGTTGAGATCTCCCATTATTAATGTGTGGGGTTTTATATGTGGTTTGGCTGTTTGAATCCTGGGGCTTATGCAGGGTCGCTTGGCTCGGCCTGGGAGGAGGGGACTGGACCTTCCTGGCCTGGGTCTACCAGGTTAATTTGAGTCCTCCTGGAGGCTTTGCCCTGGAGAGGGTGGGAATGGGGTTGGACAGGGGGGAGGGGAGGGGAATGGAGGGGGAAAACAAAGGAATCCGTGGCTGATATGTAGAACTGAATTGTATTGTAACATAAAATAGCTTTGGATTAGTCCCTGTACTCTCTGAGTCCTATTTACTTTCACAGACCTCGATCTTTACCGGCAGTGCAGTACGACAGTTTTGCGATTAGTTGGTGTGCCTTACGGCTCCACTTTCCTGCCTGACGGCTTCCTAGGCATCTTGGGATATTCCCATGAGAGAAGGCCAATTCCTACATATCGGCAACAGCTCGCCCGGTTTACAACAGCGCTTGTTAGAGGTCTGTATGTCTTTGGGGGCCATTCTCACATCTAAATACCCCATAACGGCAACAGCTCGCCCGGTTTATAGCAGTGCTTGTTAGAGGTCTGTATGTCTTTGGGGGCTATTCTCACATCTAAATACCCCATAACGGCAACAGTTCGACTGGTTTACAGCAGCGCTTGTTAGAGGTCTGTATGTCTTTGGGGGCCATTCTCACATCTAAATGTCCCCTGGTCTGTGTTTTGAATGTCTTTAGCCACATTTTGGTCTAAACATTTGATTCTGTCCTAGAGTTCTACCTTAAGAAGAACTTAGAGTGCACCCTTCGGGCTGGGGAATAAGAGCACTGAAAGTCCTGACTGGCACCCATTATGCCTCCCCGTGTGAGCATGATCTGGGGGAAATACCCAGATAAGTGCAAAGTTCCTGAGAATTCTTGTCTCCTTCTCCTGCCCCTTGCAGCAAGAGTTAGAAGGTCTTTATGTAATGTGGTTGCATCTAAGAAACCCTCGTTGCAACCGTGATCTAGTAGGACAGGTGGGGTCCAAGAGTCACAAGACATAAGCAAGTGTGTTTGGAGTCTCGAGAACATCCAAAGCTCTGGAGTCGGTTGTGTCTTCTAGTGGAGTAGACACATTTTGGTCTTGTTTGTTTGCTTGCTTTCAGATCTCTGAAGACAGTTGGGATTTTGACTGTTTAGGTTGTTTTAAGTATTTTGTTCACTTTGGGAACTTTCTAAGTG
This sequence comes from Peromyscus leucopus, assembly GCF_004664715.2. Taxonomy (NCBI): domain Eukaryota; kingdom Metazoa; phylum Chordata; class Mammalia; order Rodentia; family Cricetidae; genus Peromyscus; species Peromyscus leucopus. The sequence continues at coordinate 115,614,244 of NC_051083.1, forward strand.
TAAGAAAATGAGGCAGAGAAGTAGACAGACTGGATATGTACGGGCTGAGGATGCTTTATTATAAAGGGGAGGGGCTTCAAACTATTGGCCATCTATGGGGAGAGAGCATTTAGAGGAGCTAGGGGAAAGGTTTATCTACATATGTGTGGGTAGCCACCAGGAAGGTGAGGCTATTTGTGGCTGTGAGTTGTTTTTGGTGCCTAGGAGTTTTGTTTCTGCAGGTGGAATGGAATGGTCAGGCTTGGGCTAAACAATTCTTTATGGGTAGGAGCTCTTATTGTTTTTGTTGTTCTAGATGATACAGTTTTTCCTTTTTTAAATTTCATTTATTTTGTATTGGGGCTGTGGGGTCAGAGTGCACATGTCAGGTGTCATGCCTGGTGAGCTCTGAGGAAAACTTGAATGAGTTGATTCTCCCCTTCCATTAACTGGGTTCTGGGAGTTGAACTCAGGTTGTCACTCTTGGTGGTAATTACTATTAATTCCTGACCCATCTCAATGTACCTACAATGTATATTATAGCCCGTCAAAAACACCTGTCATATATTTCCTCAGGAAAGCAAATAGACTAAACATTTATGGATGGATGGGATTTTTGGAATGCGAGGATCAAGTGGGGAGAGGGAATTGAGATAAGGATGAGTGAGGAAATAAAGGAGAGATAGCTAAAATTAAGGATCATTGGAGGAGTTGTAGGGAAGCCTAACACAGTAGAAGTATCCTAAAAAACATGTGTATGTGTATTTGTACCTATATATACATATATATGTAACAGATGGGAACATAGCCTGTGGTGGTTTGAATGAGAATAGCCCCCATGGGCGCATTGGTTATTTGCCAGGGAGTGGCACTATTTGAAAAGACTAGGAGGTGTGGCCTTGTTGGAGAAAGCGGGTCACTGGTGACTGGCTTTGAGGATTGAAAAGCCCATGTCAGTACGTGTGTGTGTGTGTGTGTGTGTGTCCGTCCCCATCCATCCATGTTGTGTCATCACAGCTGTAGACTGAAGTTTCTCTAGTCTTGCCCAGACCCTAAGGTCATGGGCAGAGCAAATACCACTACACACAGCAACAGAACAGCATCTAAGACACAGAAGAGACTCCTAGCCAGATAGTACCCAAGAGAGGACCCTGGAATACTCAGCCCTAAATAAGATTCCTCCATCAAATCCATCCCCTGCGAGCTCAGGGAACCCCATGGAAGAGGAGGCAGAAAGAATGTAAGAGCCAGAGGGGCTGGAGGAAACCAAGAATACAAGGTTCTCTAAATTACATGCTCACAGAGGATGAAACAGGTGCTTTGAAGGAACTGTTTGGGACTGATCAGGAGATGTAGCCTCATGGAGGAGGCATGTCACCCAGATGTGCGCTCTCAGCTGTTCTTGTAGCCATGTCTTTACTGCACCAGGGACTCCAATCCTCTAAACTGCATACATAGAATGAAAAATAAAACACGTAGAGGGAGGCTGTGAGTTGGTCCCAGCCAGCTACATAGAATGGAGGCAGAAATGGTTCCTGGCACTTCTGTCTCCAACTGTTTTTTTCCCTTTTTTTTTTTTTTTTCCAGACACGAAGGGCGGGTGCAACGTTGTGGTGGGTATAGAAGGATCTCTACTGCCATCATGAGGAGATGGGTCCTGTTCATTCTGTCCCATTAAAACGTCCTTCTCATGAGACCTAGAGGGGGGAAGAACAAGGCACAGAGGGAACTGTAAGAAGCTCCCAGCTGTGGCTCCTTGCATTCTCCAAAGACCCAGACCCTAAGATCCTGCAAATTGATTTCTAGTCTATAGATTACCACCACCGGAAGAATGACGGACTTAGAGGGGACGGACCCGCACGGGCTAGCTGAGAAGAACAAGAAAAAAATCCCAAAGGGAAACTCCCACAGAAAAGGAACGGAACCACAATCATTTTCATTTCTTTGAGTCCCTACACGTAGATGGTTTAGATTAGTCCGTGTACTCTCTTGAGTCTTGTTTACTTTCACAGACCTCGATCTTTGCCGGCAGTGCAGTACGACAGTTTTGCGATTAGTTGGTGTGCCTTACGGCTCCACTTTCCTGCCTGACGGCTTCCTAGGCATCTTGGGATATTCCCATGAGAGAAGGCTGATTCCTACATATCGGCAACAGCTCGCCCGGTTTACAGCAGTGCTTGTTAGAGGTCTGTATGTCTTTGGGGGCCATTCTCACATCTAAATACCCCATAACGGCAACAGCTCGCCCGGTTTACAGCAGTGCTTGTTAGAGGTCTGTATGTCTTTGGGGGCCATTCTCACATCTAAATACCCCATAACGGCAACAGCTCGCCCGGTTTACAGCAGTGCTTGTTAGAGGTCTGTATGTCTTTGGGGGCCATTCTCACATCTAAATGTCCCCTGGTCTGTGTTTTGAATGTCTTTAGCCACATTTTGGTCTAAACATTTGATTCTGTCCTAGAGTTCTACCTTAAGAAGAACTTAGAGTGCACCCTTCGGGCTGGGGAATAAGAGCACTGAAAGTCCTGACTGGCACCCATTATGCCTCCCCGTGTGAGCATGATCTGGGGGAAATACCCAGATAAGTGCAAAGTTCCTGAGAATTCTTGTCTCCTTCTCCTGCCCCTTGCAGCAAGAGTTAGAAGGTCTTTATGTAATGTGGTTGCATCTAAGAAACCCTCGTTGCAACCGTGATCTAGTAGGACAGGTGGGGTCCAAGAGTCACAAGACATAAGCAAGTGTGTTTGGAGTCTCAAGAACATCCAAAGCTTTGGAGTCGGTTGTGTCTTCTAGTGGAGTAGACACATTTTGGTCTTATTTGTTTGCTTGCTTTCAGATCTCTGAGGACAGTTTGGATTTTGACTCTTTAGTTTGTTTTCTTGTAAGTATTTTGTTCACTTTGGGAACTTTCTAAGTGTAAGAAAAATGAGGCAGAGAAGTAGATAGATTGGATATGAACGGGCTGAGGATGCTTTATTGTACAGGGGAGGGGCTTCAAACTATTGACCATCTATGGGGAGAGAGCATTTAGAGGAGCTAGGGGAAAGGTTTATCTACATATGTGTGGGTAGCCACCAGGAAGGTGAGGCTATTTGTGGCTGTGAGTTGTTTTTGGTGCCTAGGAGTTTTGTTTCTGCAGGTGGAATGGAATGGTCAGGCTTGGGCTAAACAGTTCTTTATGGGTAGGAGCTCTTGTTGTTTTTTTTGTTCTAGATGATATAGTTTTTCCTTTTTTAAATTTCATTTATTTTGTGTTGGGGCTGTGAGGTCAGAGTGTACATGTCAGGTGTCATGTATGGTGAACTCTGAGGAAAACTTGAATGAGTTGATTTTCCCCTTCCATTAACTGGGTTCAGGAGTTGAACTCAGGTCGTCACTCTTGGTGGTAATTACTATTAATTCCTGACCCATCTCAATGTACCTCAATGTGTATTATAGCCTGTCAAAAATACCTGTCACATATTTCCTCAGGAAATCAAATAGACTAAACATTTATGGATGGATGCGTGTTCAGAATGGGAGGATCAAGTGGGGAGAGGGAAGTGAGATAAGGATGAGTGAGGAAATACAGGAGAGATAGCTAAAATTAAGGATCATTGGAGGAGTTGTAGGAAAGCCTAATACAGTAGAAGTATCCTAAAAACATGTGTATGTGTATTTGTACCTATATATACATATATATGTAACAGATGGGAACATAGCCTGTGGTGGTTTGAATGAGAATAGCCCCCATGGGCGCATTGGTTGTTTGCCAGGGAGTGGTACTATTTGAAAAGACTAGGAGGTGTGGCCTTGTTGGAGGAAGAGAGTCACTGGAGACTGTCATTGAGGATTCAAAAGCCTGTAGATATAACCAACAGTCTTATTAAATAAGAAACACAGAACCAATGTAAAGGAGAAAGCCAAGAGGTCAGAGCTTAGAGCTAAAATCTTACCCTTTCTTTGGTGCTCCTAGCTCTCCGAAAGAGAGCTATTTCCTGTGTGTATGAATTAAATAGTCTTTCTGTTCTGCCTTCTCATTGGTTGTAAACCCAAACGCATGACTGCCTCGTCACCGCCTGTAAGTACAGCCCTCTAGGTCTTAAAGGCATATGTCTCCAATGCTGGCTGTATCCCTGAACACACAGAGATCTATGGGGTTAAAAGCAAGCGCCACCACCGCCATGCTCTTTCTATGGCTCTAATAGCTCTGACACCCGGGCAACTTTATTTATTAACATACAATTAAAATCACATTTCAGTACAAATAAAATGCCACCATATTTCCCCTTTTCTATTTTAATAAAAAGAAAAAAAGCAAAAGGTTATAACTAACAAAAAAAACTATATACAAAAGCACAAAACTATATACAATTTATACAAGTAATAAGTACCTAAACAATATCTAGTCAATTTGTATTTGACAAATCAGAGAAAATAATTCCATTATCTATCCTATTTTGGTAAGTCCAAAGTATCTAATTCACTTTCTATCCTAGTTAATCTTCAACTATAACTAACCTTCAACTATAACTAACTAATCTTCAACTCCCTCAGAGACCCAGAAGGAAATAATATTAGCTAACTAAAATGAAAACAGGAAGTGCATGCAAGCAACTTCCAAAAAATTTGTGAGTTGACAGAAACAGCCAGCTGCCTGGACAGTCACCTGAGGTTTCTCCACAGTGTTGACCCATCGTCTTCAGCCTATAGACTTAGGGTATCTGACAGACTCATTTGTGAAGTAGGATATACACAAGGTCAACAGTTAAACCTCACATTGGGTGAAAGCAGTCCATGTACCAGAAACACCTGAATTCCACTAGTGTCATGTCATGATTCAGGATTTTAAATTCTGGAAATTTTTGATGGTTTTTTAAATCTGCTATCCATTCTTCTTGGCTGTGTATATATGGCTTCATCTCAGCATCCCCTTCTTCTCCACATCCCTCTATTAAATGCCAATCTACTATTGAGAGGCGTGAGCTTAGTTACTCTTCAAGAATAACTGTTTCAGCTGCTGTTGCATTGCACAACAGAAGCCATCGGCCCACTGCCTGTTCAGCTGCCTTCGAGGAAAAGGGCACTGTACCTTTTCCGGATTGCGAAGGCCACTTCAGGGATGGTGCCATATTGTCCTGGCCTCAGAAGATGCCTTTTGATAAAGCCATAACCACACTTGTTTTGGCAAGAATCAGTAGTCCTTTGTTTAATGTTCTGTCTGTCCAATTTGTCCTGTTGATTCGAGGATACTTTGTTGTCCGGTGGCTAACTTTTGCCATAGTGAAAGTTAACTCCATATGCAGTTTCTTCAATGCCTATATTTTCTCTGAAGGAGATTGGTACTGCCAGGAGCCGATATGTCTCAGAAAAATTTCTAAGTTATTAAAACATTTTAAATGCCATGTTCTGTAGATCTCTGAAGGGTTTGAAGATGACCTGTCCAAAATATATCTGCTCAATTTTTAAAACATATCTAATATGACTACAAGTTCTATTGTAATGTCTAACTACTAACTTTCATTTCTTTATATCCTAATAGTTGGTAATAATAATATTCAAAGATCAGAAAATTGCATTACATTGTTAAATGACTGGTATAAATAAATTAGAAATATACATACAGCATTTTCTAACAATATCAATTTCAAATTTGTATACAATATAAAACAATCCAATCCAATGTAAAGTATTTAAAACTAATAATTGTCTCTTTCTTTTCTTTCTTTTTTTTTAAACAAGAACCTTAAATCTAATCTCCTTTGCTTAGCCTTTTTCTTGACCCTTGACAACAACCTGTAACCAACCCCCCTAAACAATGAAAATTATCCCAGACCCAAAATCCATTATAAAGACCAAAAAACCACCTGCCCCACACCACCTCTTTGGGAATGTGGGCATCGCATTCTTAAAATTGCTTCCTGCTGGATATGGGCAAAGTTTTCTTCATCCTGAAAGAAAAATTTTAGGTTAATTGTCAAATTCTAGGAAAGGTAACTATATCCTTCATTATCCAGTCTGTGTATAATGCCAAAGTTCAGGGTTTATCTCAAGTCCTTATTCAAGTAGTCTTTGAGACTGGATCATCTCAGCTACTCATCTCAAAATTGCTCTGAGCACCTTGTAGTTCAAAGTTGATCTGTAGATGATGTTTGTCAGCCTAGTGATATTATTATTGTCCATGTGGAATTGTTGTTGTTTTGGGGCCCCATCTTCTTCCTGGAGACTTCAGTTGATGTTAGGCCTGGCCGTGATTTCCTGCAGAAAACTGATAAGAGACTTGAACACAAAGACATATATATGCAGCTAGTTGAAGCCTTTTTTCTAGAATTAGTTAGTACTCTATGTGACCATTCATATCTTAACAAAGTTTAAAATGTATATATATCTATATATCTATATTAATCTTGTAAATTTTGAAATAAAATTCATAGTTTAAGAAAAGTTTAAGCCAGGGCAGTGGTGGCGCACGCCTTTAATCCCAGCCCCTCTGGGAGTTTCCCAAAGACTGAGGCAAAGGATTACCCTGTCTGTCCTTTGTTGATCTACATTCGTTGGTCCAGTGTTTTCCCTTACCATACCCTCTATATACTCCAGAAGGAAGGGGCATTCTGTTGCCATTGTTCCTTGAAGAAACATTGTTTCTAGGAATGACCTGTAAACAGGTCATTTTCAAATGTCCTTGCTTTCCACATCCAAAACATCTAACATTCCTCAAACCTTTTGAAATTGCTTCTCCTACCCACATATCATTATGCTCATGAGCCTCAACATTAACTGTGTCTCTAATCCAATCTTCCAAAGGTGCAGATCTTGCCTTTAATGGCCTTATTATTCTTTTGTGTGCTGCACTCACATTCTCAAAGGCCAAAGATTCAATTATTATCTTACTAGCTTCTGAATCTGAGACCATTCTCTTTACTGCTGAAGCCAGTCTTTGTAAAAAATCTGTGAAAGATTCTTTTGCGCCTTGCATAACCATTGTAAATGACTCAGGTTTTTTTCCTGGTTCCTCAACTCTGTCCCATTCATTCAAGGCTGCCGTTCGACATAAAATTAGGGTTTGGACATCCTATAAACTTTTTGTTTGTACTGAAACATATTGGTGAGATAAGGATGAGTGAGGAAATACAGGAGAGATAGCTAAAATTAAGGACCATTGGAGTAGTTGTAGGGAAGCCTAACACAGTAGAAGTATCCTAAAAAACATGTGTATTTGTACCTATATATACATATATATGTAACAGATGGGAACATAGCCTGTGGTGGTTTGAATGAGAATAGCCCCCATGGGCGCATTGGTTGTTTGCCAGGGAGTGGCACTATTTGAAAAGACTAGGAGGTGTGGCCTTGTTGGAGAAAGCGGGTCACTGGTGACTGGCTTTGAGGATTGAAAAGCCCATGCCAGTACGTGTGTGTGTGTGTGTGTGTGTGTGTGTGTGTGTGTGTGTGTGTGTCCGTCCCCATCCGTCCATGTTGTGTCGTCACAGCTGTAGACTGAAGTTTCTCTAGTCTTGCCCAGACCCTAAGGTCATGGGCAGAGCAAATACCACTACACACAGCAACAGAACAGCATCTAAGACACAGAAGAGACTCCTAGCCAGATAGTACCCAAAGAGAGGGACCCTGGAATACTCAGCCCTAAATAAGATTCCTCCATCAAATCCATCCCCTGCGAGCTCAGGGAACCCCATGGAAGAGGAGGCAGAAAGAATGTAAGAGCCAGAGGGGCTGGAGGAAACCAAGAATACAAGGTTCTCTAAATTACATGCTCACAGAGGATGAAACAGGTGCTTTGAAGGAACTGTTTGGGACTGATCAGGAGATGTAGCCTCATGGAGGAGGCATGTCACCCAGATGTGCGCTCTCAGCTGTTCTTGTAGCCATGTCTTTACTGCACCAGGGACTCCAATCCTCTAAACTGCATACATAGAATGAAAAATAAAACACGTAGAGGGAGGCTGTGAGTTGGTCCCAGCCAGCTACATAGAATGGAGGCAGAAATGGTTCCTGGCACTTCTGTCTCCAACTGTTTTTTTCCCTTTTTTTTTTTTTTCCAGACACGAAGGGCGGGTGCAACGTTGTGGTGGGTATAGAAGGATCTCTACTGCCATCATGAGGAGATGGGTCCTGTTCATTCTGTCCCATTAAAACGTCCTTCTCATGAGACCTAGAGGGGGGAAGAACAAGGCACAGAGGGAACTGTAAGAAGCTCCCAGCTGTGGCTCCTTGCATTCTCCAAAGACCCAGACCCTAAGATCCTGCAAATTGATTTCTAGTCTATAGATTACCACCACCGGAAGAATGACGGACTTAGAGGGACGGACCCGCACGGGCTAGCTGAGAAGAACAAGAAAAAAATCCCAAAGGGAAACTCCCACAGAAAAGGAACGGAACCACAATCATTTTCATTTCTTTGAGTCCCTACACGTAGATGGTTTAGATTAGTCCGTGTACTCTCTTGAGTCTTGTTTACTTTCACAGACCTCGATCTTTGCCGGCAGTGCAGTACGACAGTTTTGCGATTAGTTGGTGTGCCTTACGGCTCCACTTTCCTGCCTGACGGCTTCCTAGGCATCTTGGGATATTCCCATGAGAGAAGGCTGATTCCTACATATCGGCAACAGCTCGCCCGGTTTACAGCAGTGCTTGTTAGAGGTCTGTATGTCTTTGGGGGCCATTCTCACATCTAAATACCCCATAACGGCAACAGCTCGCCCGGTTTACAGCAGTGCTTGTTAGAGGTCTGTATGTCTTTGGGGGCCATTCTCACATCTAAATACCCCATAACGGCAACAGCTCGCCCGGTTTACAGCAGTGCTTGTTAGAGGTCTGTATGTCTTTGGGGCCATTCTCACATCTAAATGTCCCCTGGTCTGTGTTTTGAATGTCTTTAGCCACATTTTGGTCTAAACATTTGATTCTGTCCTAGAGTTCTACCTTAAGAAGAACTTAGAGTGCACCCTTCGGGCTGGGGAATAAGAGCACTGAAAGTCCTGACTGGCACCCATTATGCCTCCCCGTGTGAGCATGATCTGGGGGAAATACCCAGATAAGTGCAAAGTTCCTGAGAATTCTTGTCTCCTTCTCCTGCCCCTTGCAGCAAGAGTTAGAAGGTCTTTATGTAATGTGGTTGCATCTAAGAAACCCTCGTTGCAACCGTGATCTAGTAGGACAGGTGGGGTCCAAGAGTCACAAGACATAAGCAAGTGTGTTTGGAGTCTCAAGAACATCCAAAGCTCTCGAGTCGGTTATATCTTCTAGTGGAGTAGACACATTTTGGTCATGTTTCTTTGCTTCATGATAAAGGTCCTAGAGAGATCAGGAATACAAGGAACATACCGAAACATAGTAAAGGCAATGTATAGCAAGCTGTCAGCCAACATCAAATTAAATGGAGAGAAACTGAAAGCAATTCCCCTAAAATGAGGAACAAGACAATGCTGTGTGCTCTCCCCATATTTATTCAATATAGTACTTGAAGTTTTAGCTAGAGCAATAAGACAACAAAAGGAGATCAAGGGGATACAAATTGGAAAGTAAGAAATCAAACTTTCACTATTTGTAGATGACATGATAGTATACATAAGTGACCCAAAAAATTTCACCAGGGAACTCCTACAGCTGATAAACTCCTACAGTAATGTGGAAGGATACAAGATTAACTCAAAAAAATTAGTAGCCCTCCTATATGCAAATGGCATTTGGGCTGAGAAAGTAATTAGAGAAACATCACCCTTTACAATACCCACAAATAATATAAAATATCTTGGGATAACTCTAACTTAGCAAGTGGAGGACCTGTATGATTAGAACTTTAAGTCTCTGAAGAAAGAAATTGAAGAAGATATCAGAAAATGGAATGATCTCCCATGCTCATGGATAGGTAGGATTAACATAATAAAATTGGCAATCTTACCAAAAGCGATCTACAGATTCAATGCAATCCCCATCAAAATCCCCACACAATTCTTCACAGATCTGGAAAGACCAACACTCAACTTCATATGGAAAAACAGAAAACCCAGAATAGCTAAAGGAATCTTGTACAACAAAACAACCTCTGTAGGTATCACGATCTATGGTGCTATTTTAATTGTACTGAAATGTGATTTTATTTGTATTTTTAATAAATAAAGTTGCTTGGGGTTAAGAACTAATAGTAAGCCATAACAGAAACTGGGTGGTCGTGGTGTCTGCCTTTAATTCCAGCTCTTGGGAGGCAGAGCTAGGTGGATCTCTGTGTGGTCAAGGATACAGCCAGCATGGAGACACACGCCTTTAATCTCAATACCAATCATAGAAGACCTGGAGGTCTGTACAGACAGGCAGTGACGAGTACGTCATGTGGTTGGGTTTACAACCAATGAGAAGGCAGAATAGAAAGTCTATAAAAAAAGACAAACAGACAGGAAGTATCTCTCTTGCTGAGGAAGATAGCAACAGCAGTGAAGGGTAAGGTTTTTAGCTCTTAGCTATGGCTCTGACCTCTTGGGCTTTCATCTTTGCATTGGCTCTGTTTCTTATTTAATAAGACGGTTACATCTACAACGATCCCTGACTTCAACCTTTACTATAGAGCTACAGTAATAAAAACAGCTTGGTACTGGCATAAAAACCAACATGTGGACCAGTGGAATCGAACTGAAGGCGCTGACATTAATAAGCACAGGTATGAACACCTAATTTTTGACAAGGAAGCCAAAAGTGTACAATGGAAAAAAGAAAGTATCATCAACAAATTGTGCTGGCATAACTGGATGTCAACATGTAGAAGATTGCAAATAGATACATATCTCTCACTATGCACAAAACTTAAGTCTAAGTGGATCAAAGACCTCAACCTAAATCCAATTACTCTGAACCTGATAGAAGAGAAATTAGGAAATAGTCTTGAACGGATTAGTATCAAAGACCACTTCCTAAATGTAACAGACACTGAGAGCAACAATTAATAAATGGAACCTCTTGAAACCGAGAAGCTTTTGTAGGGCAAAGACATGGTCAATAATACAAAAAGACAGCCTACGGAATGGAAAAAGATCTTCTCCAACCCCACACTGACAGAGGTCTGATCTCCAGAATATATAAAGAACTTAAGAAACTAGACATTAAAATACCTAACAGTCCAATTAAAAAATGGGGTACAGATCTAAACAGAATACTCAACAGAAGAATCTCAAATGGCTGAAAGACATTTAAGGAATTGCTCAACATCCTTAGTCATCAGGGAAATGCAAATCAAAATGACTCTGAGATACCATCTTACACCTATCAGAATGGCTAAAATGAAAAACACTGAAGACAGCTTATGTTGGAGAGGATATGGAGCAAAGGGGAACACTACCACATTGTTGGCGGGAATGCAAACTTTTACAGCCACTTTGGAAATCAATATGGTGGTTTCTCAGAAAATTGGGAATCAATCTTCCTCAAGACCCAGCTATACCACCCTTGGGCATATACCCAAGGAATGCTCAATCTTACCACAAGGACACAAGCTCGACTGTGTTCATAGCAACACTATTTGTAATAGCCAGAACCTGGAAACAGCCTTGACACCCCTCAAATAAAGAATGGATAAAGAAAATGTGGTACATATACATAGTGGAGTACTACTCAGCAGAGGAAAAAAAATAACATCATGAGGTTTGCAGGCAAATGGATGGAACGACAAAATATCATCCTGAGTGTGGTAACCCAGACTCAGAAAAACAAACATAGTATGTACTCACTCATAAGTGGATAGTAGATGTGGAACGAGCAATAACCAGACTGCAACCCACAGCTCCAGCGAGACTGGCTGGTAGAGAAGACCCTGGGAGGACACAGGGATTGTCCAGTGAGGGAGGGGTGGGTGGGATCTACATGAGCAAGCTGGGGGTGATGGAGGGTAAGGGACGGGGGAATGAGAGCTTAGGGTGGTGGGAGGTTGGAGCTGGGTCAGGAGCAGAGTGGGAGAGCAGGGAAGGAGATACTGTGATGGGTGAAGGCACAATGGGAATAAGGATAGACAGGGTATTGGGGAGGTCCCCAGGAATCCACAAAGATGACTCCACCATAAACTACTCGCAGTGGTTGAGAGGGTGCATGAGCTAACCTACTCTGGTGATCAGATGGCTGAATGCCCTAGCTGACATAGAACCCTCGTCCAGTGACTGATGGAAGCAGATGCAGAGATCCATGGCCGGGTCCCAGGCAGAGAGCCAGGCTTCCAGTCGATGAGAGAGTGGAGGGATTCTCTTAGTAAGAGATATCAGGCAACTAGCCAAACTAGTAGAAGTGCATGAACTGTGGACCAGTGGCAGAGGAGACCCTGTGGTACTGGATTAGGCCCTATGGATAAGGGAGACAGTTGTTTGGCTTGAACTGTTTAGGGGACCCCCAGGCAGGGAATCGGGACCTGTCCCGAGTGCATGAGGTGGCTTTTTGGAGCCCATTGCCTATGGTCGGACACTTTATGCAGCCTTGGTGCAGGGAGGAGGGGCTTGGACCTGTCTCAACTGAATGTACCAGGCTGTGCTGACTCCCCGTGGGAGACTTTGCCTTTGAGAGAGTGGGAGTGGAGGGTGGGTTGAGGGGGAGGGCTGAGGGGTGGGAGGAAGGAGGACAGGGGAATCTGTGGTTGATATGTAAAATGAATGGAAAAATCTCTTAATTAAAAAAAAGGAAAAAAATGTGTGCTTTTCCCAATGCATGTGCCAGTCAAAGTAGGGCGTTATGTAGCTTTCAGAGTGTTACCTTGGATGTCAGCTTCCCTCCAGTCATACAAGGCCTAGTGACAAGGTCAGATGCAGGAAAGGATGCCTAAGGTACTAGCAAACTGAATCTGGATGAGAATCAAGTCACTGGTGTGATTCACTGTTCTCTGGGCCCTGAGGTGCCAGCATTTTCTTTACCTTTCTAGGCCTGTATTCAGAAGACAATGAAGTATTGTGAGAAAGCTCTGGTGAGAGAATGCTGCTGGCTGAAGAAGGGGGCAAATGGAAGACCTGGCTGTAAGGCTATTGTGTTCCTTAAGAGTAAGGTACCTGATTAAGGTGAGTGCTTTAAAGCTCTCTTGCTTTTGTTTCATTTTTCCTTTTCCTTTGGTGCCAGAATTCCAATGCTGGCTCTTGCCCAGGACATTTGCCATTACTGTCAACCAGAAACCAAAAGCTAAAGTCTAAGAGTAGAAGCAAAAAGACAAGGTAGCCAGTTACTTGAGTCTGCGTAACTACCAATGGCAGTTTTGTTTTGTTCAGATTGGAAAGGTGGGAACGCTGAGCCTGCTCACAAAACTCCTTGGCTTTTCTCAGAACACTGCCATTGTGCAGAGATAGTTTCATAAATTCCTTGTGCCTAGTCTTACTGTAACTTGTTCAGTTGATATCCCTGGGAGAACTGCTCTTTTCTGAAGGGAAATGGAGGGGTAGAAGTTAGATATGGAGGAAAGGGATGTGGGGGAAGGGACTGAAAGGAGTGGAGGAAGGGGAAACTAGTCGGGATGTAATGTATGAGATAATAATAACAACAGTATTATTATATAACTATAACATTATTGTTGTTACTATTTCCTTGGCCCAGAGTTTTTCTTCCTGCTAGCCCTAGCGCCTTAGGGGAAGGAAGGGTCTGGATGGGGTCAAATGGGTCCAGAACCAAGCCTGGCCTCCCAACTCTTCTCTCTGTCGACAGACGAGTCAAGTACCATTGCAGTGTCTTTTAAGCCTAGTGACCAAGGGGCCAGACCAAATGCACAGCTCTCCTCACTTCAGGAGCAGGAAATGGAAGGATAGTGGTGATGATACTAACCTTCCTGGAGTATCTAGCTGCTAGCAGATGCAAAGGAAAGGAGAGCTCAGAGTGGGGAGGGGGACTGGAGAGCCATTAAGAAAGCTCTTTCAGAGGACCCATATACAGCAACTCACAACTGCCTGTAACCCCAGCTCCGGAGGATCCAATGCCCTTTTCTGCCTTCTGTGGGCACTTGCACTCACCTGCACGTGCCACATACATACATATAATATCACAACAACCCCCTGACACACACTCATACCCCAAATCAAAGCAAAGCAATGAATTGATTTTTTTTTTTTAATTTCCTGTGGAAAGGTGAGGAGCAAGGTCTATGCCCTCTCTCCTTGTGGCTGTTGTCTGCTTTAGTTGTGTGTTCTCAACGGACTGCTTCATGTGACGGTTGTTCATTCCAGTGCTAGCAAATGTACTGTTTCTTCTGCAGCAGCCATGTGCACTGCACTCAGAAGACAGGAGTGGATTAAAGTGCTTAGCATACTGTCAATCAACCCGAAGCCCTCTATTCTGTGTGACAAGGGACTGGAACAGGAAACAAGGGCCCCAGAGCACCTGCACTAGTGTTTAACAGGGTTCCTCTGCACTTGTTCACCGTGGGTCCCGCCATACAATGTCCTGTGCCACTGTGTCCCTACACCAGCCCGTCCACTCTAGGTACCTCACTAGGTCTGAAACAAGAAAGCACCACAGTCTGTGTCTCTCCTAGGGCCTTAGAAGTCAAAAAAGCCCACATAAGAAGCTCCAGTCATTCCTCTGCTATTGCTAGGAATCATGGGAAGGAAGTTTAATGGTGCCAGGAGTTTGGAAGTTCTTTCTTCGTGATGGCAGTAGTGTTCCAGAAACGTGTGCATTGTGATCGCTTTTCTCTAGCCTTTCATATCTGTCCTGGTTGGGCGTGGGTGAGTGCCACACAGATACAAAGGCACCAGGGAATATGGCTGCTTTAAGTGTTGTCCAATAACTATGAGTTCAACATTATTTCATTTGTAGCCCCCACCCCCACCCCTGGATGAAACCTCAATCCATAAGTTAGGTCTTTTCTTCCTGGAAGTGAAATTTATAGGGGACTTTGCATTCAAGTATGACTCTCCACTCTTTTAGCCTGTCCATTTGTTTTCCGTAATAGTTAAGTTCATTCATAGGACACATTCGGTGAAGACTGGAAAAGGAAGCAGTTGCTTGAAGCCTGAAGATCACCATGTAATCCAAAGACCCCCCTTTTCTTAATTCACGTTTTATTTTTAAAATTTTAAATTGTACTTATTAGGCTAGTATGAGGAAGAGTGGGTGTGTTTGTGCACAGAGCATGCCATTTGTGCTGTCAGAGGACTATTTTCCAGAGTTAGTTCTCCCCTTCCACCCTTGTGTGGGTTCGGTTGTCAAACTCAGATGGTCAGGCTTGCATGGCAAGTGCTTTAACAGTCATACCATCTTGCCTGGCCCAGTGTAAACTTTTCCAATTAGTATAGACAGTATTATGTTTCCTTATGGCTTTTTCAGTTTTTTGTTGGCTCCTCTGCATCCTTTTGAATGCCCCTCCCCCTCTAATAGCCTCCTTCGATTCTCATGCCAGCTCAAAAATTGGGATTATAAACATCTGCCATCAAGCTAGACTGATTTTGTTTCCCATGCCTGCCTCCAACTCCCATTTCAACATCCCAAATGCGAGGATTAGAGGCCTCTCCCTCCATGTGGTCTCTGACCTGGCACCTCCTCCATAACAAGCAGGATTCCCCTCTCCTAGATCTGTATTAAACTGGTTGGAGAGAAGAGCGACACAGCTGTCAGAATTTCTACACAGGTCACTCAAGGTTTGTCTCATTTGTTCATTGTTTAACACGAGAACATTCTCAAATGGTGTGAAATATTTCCTTCAATATCATAGGCTCTGTGTATTTACTTGTGTGTGATTTATCTCTTTGGTATGGTACTTGACACATTTTCAATAGCACATCAAAGAATAGTGTTGGTTTAGGATTCAGAACATGTCAGTGTCTTAAAGTTTCTATTGCTGTGATGAAACACTATGACCAAAAGCAAGATGGGGGGAAGGGTTTATTTTATTTGGCTTACACTTCCATATCATACTCCATCTATAAAAGAAGTCAGGGCAGGAAAAAAAAAAAGAAGTCAGGGCAGGATCCTGAAGGCAGGAGCTGATGCAGAGATCATGGAGGGGTGCTGTTTACTTGCTCGCTCTTCATGACTTTCTCAGTTTGCTGTCTTATAGAACTCAGGAGCACCAGCCTAGAGGTGGCATCACACAGTGGGATAGGCGCTTGCCTATGACCTCAGACATTTTTCTCAATTTTCCTTCCCTCCTCTCAGATGACTTTAGCTAGTGTCAAGTTGACATAAAACTATCCAGGACATCAGTGCACTAATCATGAAGAAAAGCAGCACCAAAAACCCTTCCAAAGGAATGCATAATGTAGACTGAATATGCTTGTTGCTCTTGGACCAGACACAGTTAGGTTCCCAGCACCCATGTTAGGAGGCTCCCAGACCCCTGTAACTCCAGCTCAAGGGGGAACTGATGCACTCTTCTATCCTGGGTGAACATACACATACACACAAATAAAATGAGTTATTTTAAAAAAAACTATTCACTTTTTGGATTGTTCCTGTGGGTGTCTTTCTGTTATGGGAAACTTGAGGAGCCCCACCTAGATTATCACATGCTACCAGGGAACTTGGGCCCCCTCTTAAGGTTCTTAGTCTCATTAATAAAATAATTTAAGAAATGGCTCTGGAGGACAATTGACTTAAGGGCAATTTTATCAATTTAAAAGAAATTCCCCAGGATGGTCAAGGTATAAAGCTCTCAGCTGCCCAAAGAAAGAAGATTAAAAAGGGAGAAAACCATGTTGTGCTGTTTATAGAATCCATATGATGGACAAATAGCCATGTACAAGGGAGAGTTGTCTTTCTGAGTCAAGCAGGAGACGTTGGCCGAGCTGTATAGCATAGATGTGAGTCCAAAAGCTACCACACCACGGGTGGGCTTTCTACGAAGGAAAAGCACACTATCTCAATTAAGGGACAAGCATTACTCTCCTCTTTATTGGGTTTTTTGATGAATCAGCCTTCCTAAGTGCTGCCCTCTATCAGGCAACTGACAAGTCCAGCCAGACCAATGCGCATACATTGAGTAATGAATGTAACATCATTCATTCTGAAGAGGTAATCCTAATATCATTTAAGAGATGGACCAAAATTGGGAAATTGATACAACCTATTTTTGCCATAAAAATATAGAGATCCAATTCTAAAGCTGTTCACCACAAGGGATTACTGTCTTACTGTCTCATATATCCTCCAGGCAAAGGTGCTCATGTAGGAGGAGATAACAGAACATTTTTGCTGGGGAGCCAGACATTCCTGGAACTGTTCTTTCAACGTTCTTGCCTCTAAATTACCTAGCCAACTACTATCACCTGGTCTCACCATTTCCTTTCTAGGAGATAACTAGTTGAGGGTTAAAGAATTTTGACATCATTTTGGGGGCTTTGGGTGTTGTGGTTGGTGGATCTATATAAGTAAGAGACCTCAAAAGTATATCAATTAATTCATTTGTATAGTAGCGAGGTATAGTGAGGAAATCCTCCACTGGAGCTGGGAGACAAGAATTAAAGGCAAAAGAGTTGGGGGCGGGGTGTGGAGAGATGGCTTAGTGGTTAACACTGGCTGCTCTTGCAGGGGATTTGATTCCCAGCACCAACATGGCAGTTCACAACTGTCTATAACTCCAGTCTCATGGGATCTGACACCCTCTTCTGGCTTCTGCAGAAGACAAAAGACACACAGACAAAACACCCATACACATAAAAACGTAAAATAAATTTAACTTTAAAAAAAGGAGAGAGAAGGGAAATTGCAGATCTCTGAGCAGGGGAATGATTCTTTCCCACCAGAAGCAGGCATGAATTTTTATAACAGCTCAGCATTATAAGCCCCAGGCAGAACACCAGAAGCCAGAACAAAAAAAGCCTGTCTAAAAATAAAAATGTTCAAGTCAATCTCCATTATAAAGCCTCCATAGGCTCACAAGAGCACCCATCCTTTGGGTTCCTCAGGTCTTTCCCCCCAGTCCCATTCTCCAAGGCCTGACTTGAGTGATGAATCCAGGATCTGCTTTCAGGTACTTTGATAGCTGTTGGAAAGGCTTAAATCCTAGTGTGAGGTCCCCCTCAGCTGGCTTCTAGAGCAGAAGATATTTAACGAGTGTATGATTTTTAGGTTAGAATAGTGGGTCTGTCTCTCAACGGTAAGTTCCCATGTAGGTGCTGCAGTGTTGAAATTGACCTAAAGTTTCAAGACCTGTGTCTATGCAGCCTTTTCCTTATCAAGAAAAAAACATTAGTCAGAAATGGTTTTCTAACAAATGCCTAACATAGACCTAAGTAATGTCTGGTGAATATGATCCATATATATCCTATACATAATTATATATATAATCAAAAGTTAAAATTTATGTGTGTAATTTTTAAATTATATGTATATATAATTTTTAACCTTTGATTATACTCTCCTACTACTTTAAGACCATGCAGGTGGCCTCAAATAGCTTGCTTTTTACTGTCAAAGCCAGTTGAATGTCTGGTCCTCAGGGGTCATTTGTGCTTGGGAGGAGGGCCCTTCTTTGTCCCTTTTCTTTCATTTATTAGTTGTGCTATTTCTTGCACGTAAGTCACAAGGCATTGCTGACAACATTCTTTTGAAGCATTGAGGGCATTCTCTTTGTATCAACTCTTCTGTTCATAAAATGTACAAATGCTATTGTCCCCTGGTTAGAGTCCACCCTGTGCAGTCTCCATAGCTTCTCTGATCAGGAAGACAGTGACTTGCCAGAGTTGTAGGACCTTTGAAGGCAAGGCCCAAAATGCAGTCCCATTTAATCCCTCTATTCACATTAGTATAGGCTTCTAAGTATGGTTATTAAAAACCCAGGTCAGTTACACCAGTCTGGTATCTTTTAACTTTTGTGTAACATTAAATAAAGTTTGGCAAAAGTCAATCACTTTTAAATAAGTCTTGCGTAGACTATTTTGATTGTTTATGTTAGTCCTTGTGAAGGTTACCAAATGCATATCTTCAACTTAAGAGAATGCTATTGATCTAAACAGGACATTGGACATTAGAAATTTTAATCTTACATGTATCATCACTATTCCTCATCTTTACCATACTTTCTATAACCTACTCAGACCTTTTGTGATTTCTTCAGGCTTTCCACTGTCTTTTATCTTTTCCAGTTTGGAAACATCCACTGATCTTAACTAAGGACAAAGTTTCCATATCCTTTTAATATTTCATTATCTCTTCTACTTATTAGTTCCCTTTTATTTCTTTCCTTATATCACAGTAACATCTTATTAAATGATGGTTTAATCCAAGCTATATGCATTGAATAATGTGATAAATTAAGATTACCTGTATACATTGTTGACAATGAGGCTTTGTAAATTCCCAGGCAAGCCTCATAGAAAACACAAGACAAAGGTCTCTTTATATTCTGTATGGTCCAGAAAATGCTTTACCATACCTGTGCCTTTGGTTTTCTATGAGTGTGGGTACCATGCAGGTAGATAACAAACCATCATCAAATCAATGTTTAGAACATCCTTAAGAAATCAGCTGAAGTAGGCCTGTTAAAACTGTGATGCTGGTGTTACTGACTGAGGATTTCCAGATGAAGTCCTCTATGGGATGAGTATCCTATTACCTGTGTTCATTACAGATGTCTTCCTGTTAGAGAATAAACAAAAGAAACCTCTGTTTCTATTGGAGATGTATTGGAAATAAATTGACTCTGAGCTGTTGCTAGGGCACAGTCCCTTTACTCTTGGGCTGTTTTGTTGTTCTCCTTTTCCCTGAACCACATGTCTAGACTAACCCAGGATAGGAGGTTTAGAAGCATACTTTCAGACAAACATGCTTGGGTCTCAAGTAGAAAGGCCAAGTCCCACTTCCGGACCCATCTTCTCAGTGAGCTTAAGCAGCGCATGATAATACAACAATACAGTATATACAGAAAAGATACTTGTTCCCCTATAAAATGCTTGCTTTTTCTAAGTATCAAAGAAAGAATGCAATGGTGTATGATGGACAAAAGGGGTTCATTGATGACAGATTGAACCCAAATCCCCTGTCCTAGTAACTGGTACAGATTTGTCTGATGAGTCTTAACCATCTCTTGAGTCATACTTTGTGAATGGGGATTGACAAGAGACAGAAAATATTTTTCCCTTCAGAATGATAGAGAACACTTGGTTTTGAAGGCTCACTCTCTGGTGTCTTTAAAACTTATATAGCGGTATGGAAGCCCACACCATGATCAAGGAAGGATCACAACAATGCAAGTATTTGTTCTCTAGCCTTGTCTAAATTGAGATCCTTCCTGGAAGACTCTGGAGTGAACAACCACATGAAAGTCTGTCCCCACAATCAGTGTGCCTCCAGTAACATGAAAAATTTAACATTGGGCTCCCCATGCCTTCTCCTTAACGTCCTAAGGGAAATGGATGCCAGTTATACCTTGGTGTGGAAAATGAATGTGCAGAGCCCAAAAAGGGGCATTGGTTCCTCTCAATTTGAAGATGACAAAAACCCATGGAAAGACAAATTCAGGCTCACATGGGCAGTTCTTCCAGGTTCAGCCCCTTGAAGCATGATTTAGCAGGCTTTTAACTAACATCTCTGTGCTAAGCCAGAGGGCTATGTTATTGCAGTGGTGTAGAAACAGCAAGCATGGATCAGTTCTGGAAGTCGTACAGCACGAGAAGGAGTGTCTGGGATGGTCTCAGGTGCGTGCGCTCAATTGTCTGGAGAGTTGAACAAGAACTGTGCTTCTTGTAGATTCAGATGTGTGGGAAAGCTCTTCATAGTGTAAACAGGGTTTGACAGGAGAGGCTGAAAGAAGAATATTGGTATCAAACAGTAATAAAAAGGAACATTTGGATTTGTGAGGTTTTTGCTAGAGATGTCTTAAAACACTGACAAACTAGCCAAAGCCTGAGGCTGAGGAAATGCTCCTCAGGGATACACAGCTAGATCATGTCTCTCAAAACAAAAACAGAAAACAAAGCTGCTCTCTGGGCTTTAAAACACATCAACAAGGCCAAAATGAACTGTAACTATATGTCCTGGCTTCCTTTTCTTGGTCAAGTTTTTTCAGACAGCAAGGGATGGTCTAGAGATATACTGACACATGAGGCAATGCTTCAAGTTCTTTCCATGGAGCTTATTCAAAAGGGAATGACTGGCCTTAAAGGTTTTAGAAGGTGACTGGGCTCCAAGCTGGGCCAACATGTCATTTCCAAAGGAGTCAGGAGAGGCTAGACACTAATGATGCTTCAGTCTAGACCCTGAATCTAGGAGCAGCCTGGAAAGATGAACCTTGGACAAAAATACTGATACAGGAAGGCATTAGGACCACCAACTGGGATCTTCAAGTTTGGAAAGACCAAAGAGCTCCTTCTAGAGATAAATGCACTTTCCTGGGGATCTTTGTCTACTGCTCAGTTCCCTTGAAGCAACATGCAAGCTTTCTCTTGACATCACTGCTTTTTGGAGTTTGGTATTCCTTGTGGCTTCTTCTGTCATGGTAAATCAGCCAGTCATTCCCAATGGAAATGTAATGGTCATGATGAGCTTGCTAAGACAATTTTAATCGAGACTCTAGGCTTGGGGCTAGAGGAATTCCTCAGTTTTATGTACTGCTCCTGTCCGGGGCCTGAGTTGATTCCTAACAACCAAGAGGGGTGGTAGGTACTTACCCTCACACAGACATATACACATCATTAAAAATAATAAAAATTAATAAATACAATAAATAATTTTTTTTAATCTTAAAAAACAAAACTGAAGCTCTGCCCCTCCACTTCCTCTTTCTGTACCTCAGGGCAAATGCACTTGGTTCCAGTCCCTTTGTCTCTAGGTTACGCGTCCAGAGTACACTAGTGCATGGCTCCAAGCTACCACAGAGGAAAATATTGTAATGGTTAGTGGAATATGGGACTCTTCAACCTCCCATATACACAACTTTCCTAGGGACTTGCATGGAAGAAATTATGTATTGGTGGGGGGGTTGTGAAACTTGTCCGCAAGATGGCAGTATTGGTCCATAAGCATCAAGGAGTTGACTCTACCCCCCGCCCTTCCAATCTGAAAAAAAAGATTCCAAAGGCGAACCTTTTCTCCTCAATCTGAAAAGGAGTGAGCTTATTTAAGAATTTACCTTTTGGTTTCCATTTGCTATCCATAGCAGAGACATTAGGAAAGGCTGGAACTTTATCCCAGCACCAGAACTACGGAGAAACAAAGAAAAAGAAGCAAGACCCGCCTAAGGTACCCACTATCATCTATGATCAGATAGATGTCTTTTTGAAGAAGACTGTGTCCACATGGCCAAGTCTTCTGGTTTCTGCTCCTTTACCCACCAGCCTTGTATGGTATTAAACTTTGTGGTGGTTCTTGGGGGCAAACCTAGGGGATCCAGACCTAGGAAAGAAGAGAAAATGTTTAAAAACCAGGATTAGAGAACACAGCATGGTTCTCATCCAGATTCCCTTCTAAGTAGTCTCTATATTCTGAACTAGGCACTAGTCTTTTTGTACCCAGGGATCAGGCTGACTTTACTTTTTTTTTTTTTTTTTTTTTTTTTTAAACTTAATTACATTGTATTTGACCTCTAAAAAGTTCTAGTTTCTGGGCACTTTTTGACACTTAAATAATGTCAAGGTCTAGACTGTAGAAAATAAAGCATTCATATGTTGATATAAAAACCACAGCTCTCATCTTAAAGGGAATAAGAGATAGTTTATTCTGGAGCCATTCTGAGTGATCAGGGCCCAGGAACACAGACTTAGGTTACCCCAAATTCCATGTTCCAACATGGAAGCACTGTCACAGGGTTTTTATAGTTTTACAGAACAAGGAAAGCCATAAATCAAGACAACTTTAAAATAAGTTGGTGGATACATCAGAAGTAGGTTCAAGATGGTGAAAGCTGGACTACAAAGTGTGAGTACTCCAAATAGAAAAAGCAAACTGTATCTCCAAAAAATATTAAACAACAACTCAACAAATGTTTAAAACTGGCATCTCAAATTCAGAATTCACCCGTGTAGCCCAGAAATACATTCAAACAGACTATCTTCAGCAGTGACAGACACCATAAAGCTATAACTTTACCCTCTTTGGCATCTCCTTAACTGTGGACATATTAACATATTTGGAATATATGGACTTCTGTATTTTACTTGAGAAGACAGTTAAGAGATGATAATATAAAAGGTATGGGGCTTGCCACTCTGTTTCTTATATGAAAATCAATATTGTATCAATTACTCATCTTCAAATTCCACATGAAGTTTAAGCTATTCTATTCCTGTAAAAAATATTCATTGGGATTTTAGGGATCACACTGAATCTACCCCTTCTGTCTCCCACTTGTGTTTGTTCTAGAAGGAAGCATAATTCTTTGCTGTTGTGTTTTGGGTCCTCCAAGCCTTCAGACAATAAAACACCCTAGGCCCTTCCTAACCACACTGTGCCACCAGGAACTGGATTGTCCTTGCTGGTCTTACCCTGCTGCAATCTGCGCTCTACCAGATATTGTACAGTTGTAGCACAATGATGGCACGTGAAGTTCTGCTACCTTAGAGGCAAGAGCAGTAAACTCACACCCCCACACATCTTTCCTATGCCGCCGTGCCCCTCCCCCTCCCCCCCAAGACTGCCTTAAGTTCTTTGACACTTAGTGTCGCTCTCTAACCCGCGAGTCATCTTGACTGTGGAGAATCAGCATTTGTCTGAGTTGTTTCCTGTTTCCAAGTCCAAACTGGATAGAACATACTTTCAGTATTCCAAGCCACTGGTGATCCAGTTCGGGTCTCTCGACGTTCAGGTTCTTTGAGGAGTTACACCAGCTTCTAGGATATCTGATATCTTGGTGCTTTCTGCGTTTTCTGATATCTTGGTGCCTAATGAGCTTCCATTTTGCAGCCAGTCCTCTTTGCTGGGGATTATGGGAAAGAAACCGTGATGGTACCACATCGGCTAAAACTAATTCCACTTGGGGGCAGTAGTGCTCTAGATAAGCTCAGCAGCGCCATCTTACATCCTCTTCTCCCGCCCATTTGGTCTGAAAAAAAAAAAAAAGTGAGAAATGTGTGGCATCCATTTTGTTCAGTGTTAGGGAGCTAGCTTACAAGGCAGCCATTTTACTTTTGTTTTTCCTAATTCAAGCCGAAGAGTGAAAAACCACCCCTCATCAGAATCCTCATCTTTTGCCTCAATAAATTCTCTCTGGACTGTGTGCATTCAGGCGAGATTAACTCAGTGGTACTTATCCAGTAAGTGAAGGAAAAAGGAAAACGTAGAAGGAAAGCGCTTGAGCCCTGGGGACATCTCTAGAAAATCACAAGTCAAAGTGCTTTTTACTAGTTAGTGCAGTATGTTCTGCCTCATCTCCTGCTCATTTTTTTTTTTTTTTTTTTTTTTTTTGTGGGTTTGTGATACTGAACATTTGACCCAGGCCCTTGATTAATTTAGAGAAACAGTCTTACCGCTGCGTTATATCACCAACCCTTGATCTATGTATAAATTTATTCCCATGTTGACATTGAGGATTGAGCCCAGTGCCTCTAACAAAGCAATCAAGTACTCTACCACAGAAGTATACATCCAGCCTTTTTTCTTTTGAAGCAGAGATATACGTATTATATATTTTATATATACTTGAAGTATGTATATATACGTATACATACATACACACACACGTGTGTGTATATATACATATATATATACATAATACATACATATATATATACATAATACATACATATATATATATATATATATAACTTTTTCCTTTTCCTCCTGGACAAATACCACCAAGTAAATCACACCTGAATGCACACTGTCCAGTGAGAATTTATCTAGGCAAAAGACAGGGCTTCTGATGAATGCATATATATTAGAGACTTTATTTAATTACACATATAAATGGTACAATAGATTTCAGCATAAAATATGAAGTGGCAGTATCTAATGTCGTAGTATTAAGAGTTGATAAATAGTGCTACAAAGGCAAAAGTAATCTAGCTAAAGTTACCTATGAGAGCCAGACTGATGTGTTAAATACTGCCCTGTAGTTCACCCTCCCTTGCACATCTCATAATGGGATTTGCTTGCAAGTTGCATGATGTCCTGAGAGAGATATTCCAAAGCCAAAGATGTAATAATGTCTCTAGCTACTCGGTTGCTAAGAACATTGGTGAATTTAAAAGACAAAAAAGGACATGACTGCTCCTAGGTATGTTAGAAGAGAAGGTTTACAGTAGATAAGAGGGAGAGCATAGCCAGAGACATCTGGAAGGGTCTAGACTGAGCATGGCCTACAAACTGAACAGGGCCATGTGAGGAAGGGGGAGGGTGACCCAGAAGCCAAGAGGACAGGAAAGAGTCAGGAGACCAAGAAGGATTATAACCAAATTTCCGGGTTATATAGGAGAGAAAAGCTGGGGGGAGGGGCAACATGATAACAGATTGATGTATACCACTGTGCTCAGCTGTATAAGATCCTCAACTCCATCCTAAAGGGAACAACAGACAGTTTACCCTGGAGGAGGTAGTTTATTCTGGAGCCGTTTTGAGTGACAATGGCCTAGGAACATAGATTGAGTTTACTCCAAATTCTATGTTCCAACCTGGAAGCAGTTTCACAGGATTGTTATGGTTTTACTGAACAAAAATCATAAAACAAGGCAAATATGAGATACACTGGTGGCTGTACCAGAGATGGGTACAAGATGGGGATAGCATCTTGGGCCTATATGTCAACAGTTTCTAAGAGGTTTTATAGTCCATAGCTATAGTTTGCAAAGCTTTGAGACAGGTTTCACATAATGTGAACAACAATTTGTGAAAAGTTGTATCTACAATAGCTGACTGACTGATAAGAACTACAGTGATATGCCCAGGGATGGAACCACCTTATTGAGAAAATGCCTTATAGCTGGATCTCATTGAGGCATTAGCTCAACTGAGGTTCCTGCCTCTGATGACTCTAACTTGTGTCAAGTTGACACACAAATCCAGCCAGTACACACTCCTTTTGGAATGTATTAACAAAGCCCCTGTTTTCTTCCAACCAAAGGGCTAAGAAAGCAGTCAGATAACATCTAAATCTCATGGCTGAGTTTTCTCCTTCCTGATGGACTCACCAAATATATTTAGACAGTGTCATGATTTGTCACTTTATCTTTGTACTCTTGCTATAAACAGTTCATTAAATTGCCATCTCATTGGAACATGGAAGTTGGGGTAACCTATATCTGTGTTTCTAGGTCATAGTCACTCATATTTGGCTCCAGAACAAAGTATCTCTAATCTCTTGGAGTGTTATTTTTGTGTAGATGTTGTACCCGTTTTGTGAAACCTCCAGAGACCACCAGGGAGCCTGTTTCCAATGCAAGCACATGAAAGTCCTTTTATTGTCAGGTGCGAACCTGGACCACTGCATGGCAGATGGAGGGAAATGCAGCAGTGGCAGCAGGCCCAGGGTTAGAGTTTTTATAGGGAGAAACCACAAACCAGAAATTACATGCTTTGGCAATTTGGGATTGGGTAGAGGGGATATGGGGCAAGGTGATTTTTTGGGTTGGACTTTTGGCAGGGAACCAGAATTTGCTGAGCAGGATTATCTGTGCTATTCAACAGGATTGTCTGATATCTTCAAGGGCCATAAACTGCAGACAGAATGTCTACAGGAACATATTATCCTATATCTGTTCAGTTTGTCATGGCATATTCCTGAGGTCCTTCCTGGAACTGAGTACAGCAGGTGGTCTTAGGTGGTGGCCCTTCCCTAAAATGGAGTCTGTATTGCCTTCACATAGACAGTGAAAATGAAGACTCCTAAATTTGTTTGTCAACACTTTAGACCTCTACCACAAATAAAGGTAAAATTTAATACACCATGAAACATTGCTTTAGAAAAGTGGATACTCAGTGGTTCTGTCTGAAGTTTTAGCAATGCTTTTGTATGAATGAATGTCTCTCCAAATGGCTTTATGAGAGAATGACTTTACAGTCAGAAGTTCAGAGTATTTAGAAAATAGAAATGTGGCAGGTTAACAGATCACAAACTAACCTGCATTAAATAACATCACCCCTAAATCTGTTAATTATTTGCTAGAGAAGATGTTTCCCAGGCTTTAACCAATTCCTCCTTTCTGCCTTCATCCAAGTTACCCCATTAAGCAGATCTGATGGCACAATAGCAACTTACTTACTTACTTACTAATTACCATTGTTAAGTCCAAAGGAAATTTACCTAGGGAAAGGACAAGAGTGCTGATGGAGTGTAGTTATAGACTATTTGGCTTGAGGTGGTAAAACAAAAACAAAATGGCTGCCTTTTAAATTGGTTCTGAGTCCAGACAAAATGGAAGGCATGCTTACTTCCTGGCTTCTTTAGTCATGAAGGGTGATTTTTTTTTTCCAGACTGGACAGGCAGGAGAGTGGGGCAACACAATGGTTCCTTTTAGGTCATGACTGCTCCCACGAAGACATAGTTTCAACAGATAAGGTGCTTCCCTTGAGTCCTAGCAGTGTGGCAGTGTGGCCTTTAGGGCTCTGAAAGAGGATTGGGCCTTCCTTTTCTCCTAAGGCCTGAAGAGAGAACTGGACCCTAATCCTCCATTAGCGCAGAACCCAGAGGGTGAGGTGGACTAGCGGCAGCCAGGATAGGCTAGCACACCAACAAAGGAAGCACACCTTGTAGAATAGAACCTCAGTTCAACCCAGCTAGGACAAGCCTAGAGAAAAACCTCAAATGGCTGCTCAAGGAGACATTGTCTCATGTCACTGTACCTTGGCAGGTTTTCAGTTAGTGTAACTGTGCTGTTTGGTGGCCCTGAGGTGCTTATGTCCTCAGAGTATCTTGGGCGGGGATGTTTCAAAGTGAGTTTAAGACAAAACAACTTTATTTAGTATAGATGTATGTGTGTGCGTGTAGACAATTTGTAGAAGTTAGTTATCTCCTTCAAAGAGCTCCAGGAGATGGAAAATAAATTCTCAGGCTTGCATGCAAACACTTTTACTACATGGACCATTCTGATGATATTTTGTGTACCCTAATAAAATTTGACTGAAGATCAGAGAATAGAACAAGCCACTAGATTAAACATAGAGGCCAGGCAGTGATGGCACATACCTTTAATCCTACCTGAGACGATTAGGGAGGTAGCGATTTGTCTGGATCTCTGTGAGTTCAAAGCCACCCTGGATTATATGAGATTGACTCAGTCTAGGAGAGAAACTGAGCCAGGCAATGATGGCACACAACTCTAATCCTAGTACTTGAGATTTCACACCTTTAATCCCAATATTTGGGAAACACACACACGCCATTAATCCCAGCACTAGGAGGGAACTAACTATGAGGAGACAGGAACTAAAGCCTTTTCAGCTGAGGAAGCTCATTCAGCTAGAAGCCTATTGGCTAAGGTTTTTCAGGCTGAGGATTTGGTGAGGTAAGAGTAGGTGGCTGTGGCTTACTTTGCTTCTCTGATCTTTCAGCTTTTATACCAATATCTGGCTCCAGGATTTTTATTAAAATACCTTTAGAAATTCAAGTTACAGGCCATCTTGCAGAATTTTTGCTCTGTCTCTCAATCAAAGGAAACATGCTAAAACCAAATATTCCTTTAAAAGGAGGCATACAAGGAATAGACATGGAATTCTTTATCTCAAATTTAATTTTTACTTTTTATCCAATTTTTATTCATTGTCTATTTCTCATCAGCTTCTTAAATTTCCTTTTGTTTTTGACATAGGATGTAGCTCATATTACCCTCAGACTGAACAATGTACAGACTGCCCTGGAGCTCATGATATTCCCGCCTCAGGTTATGGAGCACAAGGAATACAAGTGTATACTACCATACCAGACTTATAGATGGCTGAAGTTCCTGATGCCTCAGACAAAAATCATATTATTCTCCACAGTTTCATAGTAGGTTGGTGATGAGCAAGCCTAGTGGACTATTCCCTTGGGTAGAGCCTGTTAAGCTTTTAGGCTTTTGAGCAGCAGTTCAGCTGAGATCCATTCGGATGAGGACTCAGAGGCTTCCAATCTCAGGAACAGGATCAGCTGAGGAATTAGCAAGGTAAGGTGGCTGTGGCTTGTTCTGCTTCTCTGATCTCTATTTGATATGTGAATTTTTTCATCTAGCCAAAGTAGATTGGACTCTTGAATCTTACCTAGCCATCGGGCCACAGTGGCCAAACCAAATAGTGCTTAATTCTACCCAGCTTAAATGACCAAGACTTACTGAATTCCAAATCTCCCTCTCTTTTGAAATCAGCTACTAGAGTAATACTCTAGGCTAGCAATACTGAAGCACCACCTTGACTTCCTGTTCCTGAATTCTGTGCCCTTCCCCTGTCAATCACTAGGCTGTACACTAAGACACAGGCATGGTACATGATTGCACCATGCCTCTAAGGTCAGAGACCTAGTTTGGATTTGGATCAATTTGATCTGCCACCAGGCCAGGGCCTGCCTTTGAAAAATCTCCTAGGGCCTACACAGAAATTTATGAGGTATCTGAAAGATAGCAGTGTTGTCCCAAGAGAGTGCAAAGCGTTGATTCCAGGCACTCTGTTCCCACCCATCAAATCTGTGGGGGTAGGGAGGAGCCAGATTTATACAACTTTACGCATCTTTTTCCTCCAACCTGAAAAAATCAGCTCCAGTCTTGGAATTCAGCTTTCTATTCCCATTTGATATCAAGGGCAGATCAAGTTGGAAAGGGCCAGACTGGCATCACACAAACAGAAGAGAAAGTGAGATGTAAAGTGCCTACCTTTAGCAGGTAGCTCTTCTTTCTAGCACTCAAGGTCCACATGGTCAGGTGTTGCATTTGCCCCCTTCTTCACACAGCAGCATTCTACTTCCAGCACTTTCTCATGATACCCAGTTGGCTTATGCTCTTGAGAGCTAATTTCAGGCATAGAAGAGAAAAGCAAATGCCGATACCTCAGTGACGGAGAACAGCAAATCTGGTTCCTTATCAGATCCACTTCACAGGTTCCTAGGGCATCATACTCTAGATACTGATATAGACAATAGGCCTATGTATCCAACAGCAGGAGGTTGACTACCAGCCTGTAAGGAGGATCTCTCAAGACTGAATGTTCCATAATCCTATTTGGAGTGATACATATGTGAAAATGACTTTAAATTCCAAAAGGATAGGTCACTAGATTGTATTTTTATCTTGTGCTTTTCTCATGTAACATTGAAACACAAGTGTTGACATAACATTCCAGAGCATTCCACAGCCAAGGGCTGTTTTCCAAGGTTTCAGTATCTACGCCTTGTTCTTAGTTGTTCTTTTTCAGTTGAGTATCAGTGTTATTTTTTTCCCTCATTAATACTTAAGGTATTTTTCACACATAGGATTCAGAAAGCACTTGGGAGCTAACCAAGAGGAAAGCACTGGCATTAAACTTTGTATTGCATCCTGATGAAATTTTACAGCTTTACTACATCTATCCCAGTGCCTACTCAGAGTTCACTGTAGACAACGAAATATACATAAATAAATATGCATTTAAGCCAAACCTTTTCAAATGCAAAGTGGGAATTAATTATAACAGTTGTAATGTCGATTTCAGCATGGACATCAATGGAGGGAGAGAGATATATTTAGTAAAAGAACCTCCAGCCACGAGCGAAGGGTTCTCAAGAGAAAGGTTTTATTACCTGATACTTTAGATTTCTGGGCAGTATTAGACAAAGTCGTAAGTTTGGAAAGCCTGCATTGTACAGCAAGGTTCTTATTCTCATTAAAATGGTTTGTTTTAAATTTACGTTTATCTCTGTGTTCATATGAATATATACTATGTGTGTGCACTTATCCACAGAGGATAAAGGGTGTGTTAGAGACCCTGGAGCTATAGTTATCCTGCAGCTATTAGTATATTGACTTGGTTGCCCAAACCAAACTCGGGTAGTTTTGGAAGAACAGGAAATTCTCTTAGCTGCTGAGCCAACTCTGGAGCCTTTTTTCTCATGTTCTTGTCCTGAATTCTTACCATAAAATTTTATATTTAGAGCTGTGCATGGAGGCACTTACCTGTGATTCCCGCCAGTACAAATGTTCAGGGTTGACGATCAGAGGTTGCTGACCAGAAGGGACAACATAACAGATTCACAGCTAATTTAGGACACACCGAGACACCATGAGCTATGTCCAGAAAAAATAAAATACAAAGCCATCAAAGCCCAATACTACAGCAATGTCCGTGAATAAATATCATATGTTAAAAAAATTCACAACTTAATTATACATGCTATAAAGTTTTTCAGCCAAACTCAAGTGGAAGTTATAGGTGCATATACTATTTATTACTCTTTAATACATGATGCAATATATGAGTTTGTGGTACAGATTATTAGATGCAGGCCTCTGAATAACCAGAGTTCTGAAAATTATTAATATTGTATGAAAGCAATATCAAATTACTGAATATCTTATTTTTCTGTGAATTCTCTTAGCCTCCAGAATAGATTCACACATATAGAAAACATCCAGGAAAAATTTATAATAAAATTATTCAATCTCACAAATATGTTTATTAGAGGGTTTTATGAATTAATGTAAGCAACTGTAAGCAAAAGTAGCAGTGTCCAGGGAAGGTAACTTAATTTAAGAAAAGGGACAAAAAATGCCAAATAAACAAGGGTCTACCTTAGAAGGAGCAAATGGTGAAGAGGACCATGGGGCATGTTCTGGTTATGTTCATGAAAGATGTGGGACTGGAGGATACCCAAGAAACACAAATACTACTTGACATTCTCTCATTCAAGTCACCTGACTATTAAACTAAGTAGACATGCTATTTAAAATTAACATAATATGATGTGATTATTATATTACAGTATATATGTATTATATATAGTATCTGTAAATTAATGCATTTAATTAATACATTTAATTAATCTGAGTTACTCTTCTAGACTCATTTCAAAATTTTCTTAACACTTATTACAGAAATGTAAATCAATAAATAAACAATAAACCTATCATTGTGTATTGTAAAATAAGTATCTTATGTTCAATTAATTAAATACAGATTGCTTAGTTCCAGAAGGTCAGTAAAACATTTTGGAGGAATAATTTTTAGCATGATACATTCTACAATTGAGAATATTTTAAAGCCCGGTGGTGGTGTACTCATTTAATTCCCACACTTGGGAGGTAGAGGCAGGCAGGTCTCAGTGACATCAATGCCAGCCAGGTCTACAAAGTGAGTTCCAGGACATCTAGGAATGTTGCACAGAGATACCCTGTCTCAAAAGATAAAAAAAGAAAAAGGAATATTTTAAAAATCATCATAGAACTCACTGTGTAGGGAGGGAGGCCAAACTATCCTCAGCCTCACAGCTATCCTCCTCCTCCAGCCTTGTGAGTGCTGGGATTAAGGAGTGAGTCAATGGAAGCATCGAAAGTCAGCTTCTGGAATTATCTTTGCAGTATTGACATCTATGAAAAACAAATGGAAACTACTGTAAATATCATTACATGTATAAGATACAGGATTGTTCATTAGAGCTAACTACTTTCAAACACAATATAGGCTAGTCAATGGAATACTACAATTGTGCCTTGAGGTATACACACTGAGAGGAAGAGAGAGAGAGGGAGTGGAGTTTAGTGACAAAGAAAAAAGGGAGGGGAAGAAGGATGGGGGAATAAGATGGAGGGACAAGGAGAAAGAGCCATTAATACCATTAATTCATTTCTACAATTGCATCCTAACAATATTATAGGTAAGATTTACTGCCATGGATATTTTTCACAATATTGGAACTAGGAAATTCCCTATGTCATAAACTATATATGAGAAAGACTACCGATTCCAGTCATGGGGAATGAACCCAGGTTCTAGGTAATGTTAGGCAAGGATTGTAATACCCATTGCCCTCTGTGCGTAAACTTTGTTTCTAAACCTCCTAGAGGATCTTCATTATGTGAAAATTGAAGCAAATAAATATTGCAAGACTTTTAAGGACACCATTAAGTAGCTAAAAAGAATGAAAATAAAGAGTTAAAAATAAGGAAATGGGAAATAGTCTACATTAACAAAAGGAAGAGTCCCAAGACATTGGCTACAGTTAGGCCTTAGATTGGCTTCACATTGAAAGGCAAAAATAAACTCCGACTGAAACTATTACAACATGGGAAACATTGAGGGAAGCCAGAATTGAAGCTCAAAACCAGGGCCTAGGGCATATAACACAAGTGTTGTACCCCTCAGCAGTAGCCATTGACTTGCATGTGTTAACTTCAGAGTATTTTCCTTCTAAATCTCAGAGGACATCTTTAGTCTCTAAAAATTACAAGAAAAAAGAGTACCAAAAATTTAAATAACACTAGGAAGCTGGACAAACTGAACGCGAAGGAAATGGAAATATAGTCTATAATAGAAAAAAAAGATCCTGTGTCCTCCACTAAATTTAAGCCTTACTTTGGCCAATTGTAGAAAATAAGACACACACATAAGACAAACACATAAACACTTTCCAAAGTACTCAAAGGTAGGCCAAGACTCAAGGCAGCCATCTTTGGGGCCTTTGTCTCTGGGTGTCGTTTTTTTCAGACAGGAAGGACAGGAGACAAGAACTCACAAGCTCCCTACTGGACCTCTACTGCCATCATGAGGATGGAGTTTCAAAAGTCATAGCACCACAGAGCTTCCTTCCCATGATTCTTAGCCATGGCAGAAGATGGCGAATCCAGACAACCACAACTGTAGGTGCCTAGTTGGGCTTCCTTGACTTCTCCTCAGGCCCCAACATAAACGTGCACCTTAGAAATTTCTCATCAGAACCCGGAGAGTGAGGTGCCTTACCGCCCTAGGACACCAGCCAGTTGATTCATATTGCAAGCTGAGCAAGGCAAAACCCCGCCCCTCCACTTCCTCTTCCTGGACCTCAGCACAGCCTTGCACTAGTAACTGGGCCCTCAGTCAACAGGGTCTACATTAAGACTCTGAAGGGTAGGGTCCCATGATTCAAGTCTACTACAGAAAACACAAATAGAAAATGGAAGGAGGCCAAGCTCAGCTATTTATGAATTACGCTAACCCTCACCGTCAAAACCGGCTCAAAGCAGCATTGAGGAAAAAGCAGTGTGTGCATGAGCGAGGATATACAAAACATTTTCCGCATGATGGCAGTGTTGACCCACACAGCTAAGAAGACACCAGGCCCATGCCTCTCTGCTACCGCCTTTCCAATCTGAAAAAAACTAGAGTGCAGAGGAGGCAGAGTCCAGCAACTCTGGCAGCCCTGCCTTCTTCCTGCAAAGGGAAGAAAAGTGATTTACTGAGAGCTAGTTTCCACTTCCATTTTAATTGTATTTCAATGCCACAGCCAGTGGATCTATACCTTCATCCGAATCCACCATCAAAACAGAAAAGACAAAACTCCAAAGAATGGAAGAAGGAAAGTACATGAAATTTATGATCTAAGCCAGCAGGAAAGACAGGGAGATCTGAGGTACCCACCCACCTTCCTCAGGCATCATCTATTCTGAAGAAGTCACTGGCCAGTCAATGATCAAGCCTTGAGTTTCTTCTTCTTCTCCCAGCAGCATTCTA
Source organism: Peromyscus leucopus (assembly GCF_004664715.2). Lineage (NCBI taxonomy): Eukaryota > Metazoa > Chordata > Mammalia > Rodentia > Cricetidae > Peromyscus > Peromyscus leucopus. The sequence goes on from NC_051083.1 coordinate 115,648,676, forward strand.
CTTCCAGTGCTTACTCCTGGTGGATAACTGTCTTGTGGTCTTGAGGTGAAATCTTAGGTTTCAGTTCTAGGTAGAAGAAGAAAATGCTGCCAATCAATCAAATCTAGAAACCAGGAAGCCTGCTTCTCTGCCAGATTCACTTCACAATTTCCCTAGACACCATACCCACGTGAGGACCTAGGCAGCAGGACCTGGGTGTCCAGCTGGAGGTTGACTACCTGCCTGTAGTGACCTAGCTAGGTCTCAAGATGTAATGCTCCATTGTACTTGGAGTGAAACAAATACTGACAGGACTGTAAATGCCAACCAGATAGTAGACATGAGTCACCCTAAAAATTGCACTGGGAATTTAATCTCAGCACATGGGAGACAGAGGCAGGTGGATCTCTGTGAGTTTGAAGCTAGCCTGGTCTACAAAGTGAGTTCCAGGACAGCTAGGACTGTTACACAGAGAAAACAATGACAGTGAAATGAATAGAGCTCATTTTTATGTTGTGCCTCCCCAGTTCTGGGATTAACCGCATGTGTCACCACTGCCAGGGCTGTGGCACATCAGGCCTGTCAATAGATCTCCTTATTAATATCAATTCTTTTGTGACAGTTCCATCCTCATAAGTAAGATTTCCTTACATGAAAGTTTCTCACAACATTAAGAATTGGGAAATTCCCAGTAGCATAAACTAGGTATACATTAGCACCCCTACCCCCAGTATTAGTAATTAGAACTCAGGGGCCTAGGGCATGCTATGCAAGTAATGAACCTCTCAGCTATTTCCATTGTACTGCATGGGTTAACATAATCCTTTGATTATACATCGCCCATCATAATTTTATAACATAAAACCTACAACAAATTAATGGGACCTGAATTTTAAGAAGACAATATGTATCTAGAAAGGGTAAAAATCAAGGAAATGGGAAACATCCTCCACAAGAAAAGGAAAACAGTTCTCTGTTGTGTGCTAAATTTGAGTCTCAGTTTGGCTATATGTGGTCAAAAGGATGCAAAACCCTCTAGTACACAAAGTGGACAAAACTGGTGGCAGTCATCTTTTGTGGGGTCTTAATCGCTGAGTGGCATTTTTTTTTTTTTTTTTTTTTCCAGCCAGTAAGGGCTGGAGACAAGCACTCTAGGTGCCTCTGGAGGTCTACTGCCATCATGAGCTTGCAGTTTCAAAACTCACAGCACCACTGAGCTTCTTGGCCATCACCATGGCCATTGCTGGAAGATGGCAATTACAGAAACTACAACTGTGGATGCCTACTTGGGCTTCTTGACTTCTCCTGAGGGCCCAGCATAAATGAGGTCTGTAGAAATTTCTCACTAGAACCTGGAGAGTCAGACAACTTCCTGCCCTAGGACACTAGCTAATGGATTCATATTGCAAGCTGAACAGCACAAAACCCCGCCCCTTCACTTCCTCTTCCTGGACCTCAGCACAGCTGTGCACTGGTCTCTCCATCAATAGGGTGCTTTCTCATCAAAGGTGGATAATGAGGCACCCAGAGAGGACCAACAGTTGCCTGCACATGGTGACACCATAAATCTGGACAGGCCTCCATCCAGGACAGAACCAGAAGACCAGCCACTCCCTAGTGCAGTCTTGGGACACTTGGGTCCACCTGCTCGGCCCTGAAACAAGAGTTAGCAGGCTTTCCTCTGCTGGTACTGCACTAGGAGTCTTGTGTCCTTCATGGACTCTGACCTTAGAGAAAAATTTTCACAGATACTTTTTCCAATTTTTACTCATATTTTTGCTTCCTTTTCAATACGTTTTAAAAAATTTTTACACTGGTTGTGATATTTTTCTTTGGCCCTCAACTCTTCTCTTTCCGTCTATCTCTCTCCCTCTCTCCCCGTCCTCTTTCAATGGAAAGATTCTCCCAGAATTTCCACACTGACCTAAAACTGATGCACAGCCTACACCATCTCTCAGACTAGCAGCCTAATCAGTGCTCTTCCGGGCCTCTCCTAGCTGGAGGATAGAGTCCTCCTGTCCTGGTCCTTGTCTGTTTTTAAGGTCCTGTTTGTCTGCACACATTTATTGTGTGTGTGTGTGTGTGTGTGTGTGTGTGTGTGTGTGTGTGTGTGTGTGTCTGTGTGTGTGTCTGTGTGTGAGTGTCTGTGTGTTTGGGGTGGGGCTGACACCACATCCTAAGGTGGATCAGAGGACAAGTGCAGCACTGAGGCCACTCCTTCCATTGTTTGCATCCTAGAGATCCAACTCAGGACTTCAGGCTAGCCTGCTCTAAGATCTCTAGCAGGCCCACTGTCTCATTCTTGGGAAGGCTTGAGACATCTTCAAAACAAACTGAAATCCTGGCATGTGCAGTGGGAGCACTTTGCCTTTCCAGCAAGAGGCTCTAAGTATTTCCCCATCACAGCAACCAAAGGAAGCATCTGAACTGACACAGAGAACTCAGCTACTTGTAAATGTAAGATCAAAGAAACTTAGAAGCCTGGGGAAGACAAGAGTCCCACTTCTCTTGAAAATCCACTGCTCTGCATGGGTCAGCATCAGGGAACTTTGTTATAACTCTGATAGCAGGTCTTTATTGTGTGCAAATTATGACAAATAAACATTGCCAGGCTTTTAAGGAAACCTTAAGAATGTGGGTTGCGAGGAAAATGAACAGTTAAAAAAAGGAAATGAAAATATCCCTCAGCTATAACCATTGCCCTTCATGTGTTCACTTCATGTTACTTGCCTTCTAAATCTCACAGCACATATTTAGTGTGTAAAAATTACAAGAAATAAAAATTTTCAAAATTTTAAATAACACTAGGCAGCTGGACAGAGTGAAAGTGAACAAAAAGGGAAATGTTCACTAAAACAGAAGGAAAAGAGTCCTATGACATTGGCTACAGTTAGGCCTCAGATTGGTATCAAGTACAAAATGAGACAAAAAGTAAAACACTTTCCAAAGTACTCAAAACTTGGCAAAACTCAGGGCAGCCATCTTCTCTGGTGCATTTCTCTCTGGGTGGCGTTTTTTTCAGACAGGAGGGGCGGGAGACAAACACTCACAAGATCCCTCCTGGACCTCTACTGCCATCATGAGGATGGAGTTTCAAAAGTCACAGCGCCACGGAGCTTCTTTCCCATGATTCTTAGCCATGGCAGAAGATGGCGACTACAGAAACTAGATCAACTGTGGATGCCTTCTTGGTCTTCCTTGAGTTATTCCTCGGGCCCAACAGAAATGATGTCTGTGGAATTTTCTCATCAAAACCTGGAGAGGGAGGTGCCTTCCTGCTCTAGGACACCAGCTAGTAGATTCATATTGCAAGCTAGGCAGTGCAAAACTCAGCCCCTCCACTTCCTCTTCCTGGACCTCAGCACAGGGGTGCACTGGTCTCAATCAATATAATGCGTTTCTCATCAGTGCTGCACAGTGAGTCTAGAGAGGAGCAACAGCTGCCTGTACATAGCGACATCCGATGTTAGGGATGGGCCTCCATCCTGGACAGAACAATAGGACGTTAGTTCAGTCTTTGGGACCCTTGTGTCCTGCTGCTCACCTGAAACCAGAGTCAGCAGGCTTTCCTTTATTTATGTCACTGCACTATGACCCTTGAGTCCTTCAAGGCTTCTGTTGGAGTATATGCACAGCCCTGTTCCATGGGGAGCAAGAGCCTGTAGTGCTTAGGATGCCTCAGAGCAAGGGGAACCTTCTAAACAACAGTGTCCTGCCTAAAATATCAAGCAAGGCCTGGTGGTGGTGCACACACCTTTAATCCCAGCACTTGGGTCGCAGAGGCAAGATGATCTTGGTGAGTTCCAGGCCAGCCTGGTCTACAAAGCAAATTCCAGCACAGCTAGGACTGTTACACAGAGAAACCTTGTCTAGAAAAAATTTAAAAAAAAAAAAAAAGAAAGAAAGAAAATCTAACAAGAAGAGAAAAGGGCATGGACCTTGGTCAATTTTTTTCAGACCTTGAATGAATTTTTTACTCTTGGTTCTGTTAATGATTTGTTAATGATTTTCACATTGGATGGGGTTGGTGTGAGACATTTTTTCTTTCTTTCTTTCTATTTATTTTATAAAGAGTCTCCCTTTATATCCAGGCCTACCTGGAACCTACCCCATAGTATATACTCTGTCTGAGTCCAACATGTAACTCATGACCCTCCTTGTTTTAGCCTTCTGAGTTCTGGCAATCCACCTCAGCAAAAGGTTTCATTTCCCAGAAATTAAATGTGTTCCATGCTTTAGCCAGATGGATTTTAAAAATTCATCTGTGCATTTCTGCCCAGCAGTTTATGTTTCATACTATGCTGTTGTCAAAAAATGAGAGACACTCCACATAAAGAGGGAAAAGAATGGATTGAGAATTCTGAATTCAGTGGCTAGAAGAAGGAATCTGTACTAACAGGCCTTGCCGTATTCTCTGTTACTACAGATATGTTTGCAAGTGATCCTTTTTCTAGACTTAGAAATACTCCTTACATAGTAATCCTTACAATGATAATAGGTATATAATAATATTTACAATTATAATAATCCTTGCAGTTGGCTTTAACATAGGCTAATATACTTCGTTGATACATTTCAATATCAGTGAACACTTACTGTCAAAAACAGCAGAAACAGAACTCTTCAATACCATTAAACTATCTTCTATGCCTTCCTTAAAAGGTTTTTTTTTTTTATTTTATTTTAAGAGAGTTTCTCAGCCCAGGCTAACTTAACCCCCTACACCACTTCCATGTAGCCTAGCATGACCTGAAACTTCAGATGTTCCTGCCAGCACCTTCTAGTGCTCTAACTGCAGGCTGCCTCCACTGTTGATGGAGTGCCTAGGATCAAACACAAGGTCTCATACATGTTAGGCTAGTACTCTACCCATTAACTTTAACACCTAGCCTCAAGGTTTGACTTTCATTATTTGGAAAAATCTGTTGCCCCTTTTAAAAAATACACTTGTACACAGATGCGTAAAACAAAGCAGTTTTTGTTAAAGGGCAACACTAAAATTGAAGGATCATAGTAAAATAAGCACTCATCAGGTCTCAAGATATCTACTTCTATTTCCTTTGATGCAGTCATGACAAAGAATAAGATTTGTATAGAAAACAACACCAGACTATTCAATCAGGACATGTCACTGCTTCAATAATTGTAACACCTGGAAAATAGTAACATACAGATACTCTCAGGGTCTTAAAACAAAGCAAGGAAGCCCAAGATGTGTGCCAGACCTCTTCCAGGTCTGTTCAGATAGGCCTTGCCCTAAGAATAGGCTGGAACCTGGAATGGTGCTGTCAGTATTGAAACTACTTATTCATGGGGGCAGTAGAGGCCTACCTAGGTGTGCATAAACCATCTCTGAGGGTTCTTCTTCTACCCTTCTGTGTGAAAGAAATGGCAGACAAGGACAAAGGCACCAGGAAATATGGCTGTTTGCATTTTGCCCAACTTGAAGGGCCAAGCTTACCTTACTGTGAACTTGTGCTCTGGATTTTTAGTTGTATGTGAACACAATCCTTGGCCCAATCCAACATTGCCCACTATGCGTCTTTTCTCAGAAGTTGAATTTCTCCCTCCTAGTACTACATGGGTTTATTTCCTTCCACTGAGCATTTCAAGCTCATCAAATTCTTGGATCTTGCAAGACGGGTGGATCTTGTCTGAAATGAAGTGTGAAGTTTGGGTCCTGAAAGATCAGATGCAGTTACCAGTCAGCATATAACCATATTTCATACTCTGAGTTGAATACTGGCAACTCTTTTTCAAAAGATCTAAGAGGCAGAGACAGGTCACATCAGTCACTACTTTATAACCTGAGGTCCCTGCATATGGAATGAATTTCCACTAGGAGATAGAGAACTCATTCATCCTTCAGTTCTCCATTTAAAATGGAAAACAGCAACAAAACATATTTCTTCTATGAAGTATTTTTCTACTTTTTATTATCTTCTCATGCGTATGTGTGTGTCTGTGTGTGTGTGTGTTTGTATTTGTGTGTGTGCACATTAGTTTATCCCTTAAGTATCAGACCCGCCCAGTGTTTAAGAAATACTAAGTTCTCTTTAACAGCCTGTTAAACAACTGATATTCTTTTGGATGGTTATCTTTGTTTTAAATAGACATATGTTGCTTTTATATAAGGTTCTCTGAACATGACCTAGAAATTAAGGTGTGTGCTGTAGTTTGTAAAAACATCAGGTGTCTATTGTAGCAAAATTGAAGTGAGTTTTTTCACACCCTACTATATTCAAATATTTACTATCTCCTTCCCTCTTGAAAGTTAATATACATTTATCTATTTACTTTTTGCATGTGAACACATGTACTTGTCAGAGGACAGTGTATAGGAATCTGCTCTTTTCTTCTACTATTTGATTTCCAGGTTCAGGATTCATGTACTCAGGCTGGGAAGCAAGTGCCTCTACGATCTTAACAGTCCCAGTATCTGTTTTTACAAAGATAAACACAGATACATGACACCAACTATCCTATATGATATATAACATAGTTTATAAACAACTACACATGCATGAAAATAACTTAATGTAAATGCTTTCTTTCAATGTAATTAAGTACAAATTGAAGACAGTGGATAGTATGAATCTCTGTATTTCATACTTTCCATGTACATAAAGATGTGTATATGTATTATAAGATACTTACTATATATTTAATTATTATAGTATAAGGTATTTAAGATGTACTTAAGATAATCTATAAGATATATATATCCTTATAAAAGTTTTCATTCATGGGTATATCCAAGGTTCAATTTTTTTTTATTTATTATACTGAAGAATTTCATATAATTCTTAGACATTCTATAGGATAATTCCTAGATACTCTCTGACTTGATAATATTGGTGGCTGAGGGATGGTAGTACAGCACAATGGCATGTGTGATATGCTGGGAATGAAACCCAGCCGTTCCTACATGGTAGGCAAGCAATCTACTAACTAAGCTACAAAAGCAGAACCAATGGATGCTGAATTCCTTTTAAATTTCCATGTATCAATGCTTGACCTCTAGGAATGTACGTGAACCACATGAGTGTTTTTATTCCTATAAATCAAAAGAGGGAATCTGATGCCATGGAATGGGAGTTACAGGTGGATGTGAGTCACCATGTGGGTGCTGGGTCTTAATCCTAAATCCTCTATGTGATCAACAAGTGCTCTTAATCACTGGGCCATCTAATCAGACCCTCAAAGCTGATACTCACAGAGATCCGCCTGCCTCTGCCTCCTGAGTGCTGGGATTAAAGGCGTGTACCACCACAGCCAGGCTCGGATATTTCTTACATATTAGAAATTAGGAATTATCAGTTGCATAGCCTACACAGGAATTGTCTCCCTGCCCCCGGCAAGGGCATAGAACCCAAGCCTTGTACCCATTAGCTACAGACATTGCCCTGCACATGCTAACTTCATGTTACTTAACATCGAAATCTCATAGTCATCTTTACTGTATATAAATCACAGGAAATAAAGAGTACCATAATTTAAATAACACTAGGTGCCTGTACAAAGTATAACAAGAGATATAAAAAAGAAATTGATAAATATGCTACATAACAGAAGGTGACAAGTTTCATGACCTTTGCTAGAGTTAGGTCTCAGGTTGACTTCATCTAAAAAACAAGTCCAAATACTTTTCAAACTACTAAAAGCTGGGCAACATTCAGGGCAGCCATCTTCTTTTAGGCCTTTATCTCTTGGTGGAATTTTTTTTAGACAGGAGGGGCGGGAGACAAGCACTCACAACATGACTCCTGGAGCTCTACTGCCATCCTGAGGTTGCAGTTTCAAAAGTCACAGCACCACTGAGCTTCCTTCCCATGATTCTTGGCCATCGCCATCACGGGAAGATAGCGATTACAGAAACTACAACTGTGGATGCTTGCTTGGGTTTCCTGTGTCTTCCCAGACGCAAATACAAACATGGACTGTACAGCTTTCTCATCAGAACATGGAGAGTAAGGCGCCTTCCTGCCCTAGGACACCAGCTACTAGATTCATATTGCAAGCTGAACAGCACAAAACCCCGCCCCTTCACTTCCTCTTCCTGGACCTCAGCACAGCTGTGCACTGGTCTCTCCATCAATAGGGTGCTTTCTCATCAAAGGTGGATAATGAGGCGCCCAGAGAGGACCAACAGTTGCCTGCACATGGTGACACCATAAATCTGGACAGGCCTCCATCCTGGACAGAACCAGAAGACCAGTCACTCCCTAGTGCAGTCTTGGGGCGCTTGGGTCCTGCTGCTCGGCCTGAAACAAGAGTTAGCAGGCTTTCCTCTGCTCTTACTGCACTAGGAGTCTTGTGTCCTTCATGGACTCTGACCTTAGAGAAAAATTTTCACAGATACTTTTTCCATATTTTACTCACCTACATGAAAAAACTTCATAGACATTTTCTGAAATTTTTACTCATACTTTCTGCTTTCATTTTAATACTTAAAAAATTTTTTCTTACAATGGTTGTGATAATTTTCTTTGGCCCCCATCTCTTCTCTCTCCGTCTATCTCTCTCCCTCTCTCCCCGTCCTCTTTCAATGGGAAGATTCTCCCAGAATTTCCACACCGACCTAAAACTGATACATATCCTACACCATCTCTCAGACTAGCAGCCTAATCAGTGCACTTCCTGGCCTCTCCTAGCTGGAGGATAGAGTCCTCCTGTCCTGGTCCTTGTCTGTTTTTAAGGTCCTGTTTGTCTGCACACATTTATTTTGTGTGTGTGTGTGTGTGTGTGTGTGTGTGTGTGTGTGTGTGTGTGTCTGTGTGTTTGGGGGTGGGGCTGACACCACATCCTAAGGTGGATCAGAGGACAAGTGCAGCACTGAGGCCACTCCTTCCATTGTTTGCATCCTAGAGATCCAACTCAGGACTTCAGGCTAGCCTGCTCTAAGATCTCTAGCAGGCCCACTGTCTAATACTTGGGAAGGCTTGAGACATCTTCAAAACAAACTGAAATCATGTGCAGTGGGAGCACTTTGCCTATCCAGCAAGAGGCTCTAAGTACTTCCCCATCACAGCAACCAAAGGAAGCATCTGAACTGACACAGAGAACTCAGCCACTTGTAAACTTTGTCATAACTCTGATAGCAGGTCTTTATTGTGTGAAAATTAAGACAAATAAACACTGACAGACTTTTAATTAATCCTTAAGATCTGGAATGGAGCAAGGTGGTTGTCCTGCACACCTTTAATCCCAGCACTCAGGAGGCAGTGCCAGGTAGATCTCTGAGTTCAAGGCCAGCCTGGTCTACAGAGTGAGATCCAGGACAGGCACCAAAAACTACACAGAGAAACTCTGTCTCGGGGGAAAGAAAAAAAAAAAAAAAAAATCGAATGGCTGAAAATTATCAGTTAAAGAAAAGAAAATGAAAATATCCCTCAGTCATAACCATTGCCATTCATGTGTTAACTTCATGTTATTTGCCATCTAAATTTCTTTTTTTTTTGTTGTTGTTTTGTTTTTTCGAGACAGGGTTTCTCTGTGTAGCTTTGTGCCTGTCCTGGCTCTCACTCTGTAGACCAGGTTGGCCTCAAACTCACAAAGATCCACCTGCCGCTGACTACCGAGTACTGGGATTAAAGGCGTGCACCAGCAATACCTAGCGCCTTCCAAATCTCACAGCACATACTTGCTGTGTAAAATTTACAAAAATTAAAAGTTCCAAAATTTTAAATAACATTAGACAGCTGGACAGAGTGAAAATGAACAAAAAGGGAAATGTCCACTAAAACAGAAGGAAAAGAGTCCTATGACATTGGCTACAGTTAGGCCTCAGGTTGGTATCACGTACAAAATGAGACAAAAAGTAAAATACTTTATAAATACTCAAAGCTGGACAAAACTTAGGGCAGCCACCATCTCTGGTGGATTCCTCTCTAGGTGGTGTTTTTTTCAGAGCGGAAGGGCGGGAGACAAGTACTCACAAGTTCTCTCTTGGACCTCTACTGCCCTCATGAGGATGGAGTTTCAAAAGTCACAGTGCCACTGAGCATCCTTCCCATGATTCCTTGCCATGGCGGAAGATGGTGATTCCTGCCAACTACAACTGTGGGTACTTGCTTGGGCTTTCTGTGTCTTCTCAGGCCCAAATTGAAACAAGGACTATAGATCTATCTCATCAGAACCTGGAGAGGGAGGCGCCTTCCTGACGTAGGACACCAGCTAGTAAATTCATCTGAGCAGTGCCAAATCCCGCCCCTCACTTCCTGTCCCTGAACTCAGCACAGCTGTGCTCTGGTACCTGGTCTCTCAGTCAGTAGGGTGATTTCTTGTCAGAACATGGAGAGTGAGGTGACCAGAGTGGAGCAACAGCTGCCTGCACCTAGTGACCCTGCCTTTCTGGACTTATCCTGACGCCCTAACAGAAACATGGACTGTAGAGCTTTCTCATCAGAACCTAAGTAATGATGTGCCCAGAGTTGACCAAACACCACAACTTGTGGATGGAGATTACACATACCTATAATCATGGGCAACCTTACCTTATCCTCAGGTCCCAAACAGGGTTTTCTCATTAGAATTTAGAGTGAGACTCTTTGCCTTGGGATTGATTGATATTCTAAGCTAAGCACTGTAAAACGCTGCTCCTCTGCTTCCTGTTCCTGGGCCCTAAGTCAACAGAGTTTCCATTTAGACTCTTGAATAGCTCAAGACTGTCTAGAAAAATAACTCCATACTGTCTAGAAAAAGGGGGTTGGGGAGGTCAAGGTTGGACATTTAAGAATCCCCCAGACCCTCACATTCTTCAAAATGTCCAGACCAGCATTATAAAAGCAGTCTGTGCCTAGGTATGTATGTAATATTTTGTATAAAGAAAAGAAAAAAAGGTTAGGACTCCAAGTATGGACATTTTATAACTCCCCAACCACAGCCTTCCTTAAAACTTGTAAGGCCAGCATGGAGGAAGAGACCTGTGTTCAGGTATATATGAAATATTGTCTGTATGATGGCAGTGTTGCTCTAGAGGAGACAAAGTATGAAGCCCTCAACTCTCTGCCCCACCCTTCACATCAGGTGGAGAATGCAGTAATGGTGGCAGCCTTAGCTTTCTTCAAAGTGGGGAAGAGTGATGCACTCCTACAGTTTCCTTCCCGTTCCCATTCACTGTTAAATCTAGTGCATCTCAATGAGATGGGACTGCAAAGACAAGAGACCAAAATCCAAATAATGCAAAAAGAACAAGAATGAAAAGTGAGATCCGAAGCACCCACCTTCCTCAGATTCTTCTCTTTTGATGAAGTAAGTCAGCATCTAGTCATTGATGACATCCTGCACTTCTGCCCTTCTTCACCCAGCAACATATAACATCTAGTGCCTTCTCCTGGTATCTGATTGTCTTGTAGTCTCAGGATCCAGATCTAGAAAGAATAAAAACGCTATATGGTTATCTGTGTGTCCGGTTTAGAGCAAATCTAGGCACCCTCAGCCATATTCACTTGTTCCTTGGACATTATACATGATATCCCAATGGATGTAATAGGCCTTCATTATACAGTGGGATGTTGACTACCATCCTTTGAAGGGAATATGAGTAATTCTGAATTCTGAATAATCACAATTCTATTTCGAGTGACAAATATATTGTACTGCCTATAAATTCCAATCAGATCAATAACAGTCTCTTAGTTACTGTTCTGTTGCTGAGGAGAGCCAGAAGGAAGCATTTAACTGGAGGCTTGTTTAAGATTTCAAAGGGTAAATCCAGGACCACCATGGCGGGAAGCATGGTAACAGCAGGCACATTGCTAGCACAGTAGCTAAGAGCAAGTTCTCTAACAATTACATCCACTGTATGGCCTCAAGATTACATCCCCCACCCCCACCCCAGACAGGGTTTCTCTATGTAGCTCTGACTGTCCTGGAATGTGTTCTGTAGACTAGGTTGGCTTCAAAATTCACAGACATCTTCCTGAGATTAAAGGCCTGTGCCACCACTGCCTGGCCTACACTTTCGTTATCTGTTGAAATGATTATTTAAAATATTTTTTTGTACATGGATTCAGAAAATAAGTTGTTTTTAAAGAAAGAATATAGAGATTCGGTGATCATATCAAAATACACAATCTTAAGGCATCTACTACTTTTCATTTTGATACAGTCAGGACCAATTAAAAGATTCTGATGGAAAACAGCACAAGAGTATTCTAACAGTAACCAATCCATTAATTATAATTATAATATACCTAGAGTGTATGAGCATACAGGTTCTAGGGTCTTAGAGGAATTCAAAGAAGTCCAATATGTATCACCAGCTTCTCCATGCCTTTATAGACCTTACTTTGAGGGCAGGAAGCTAGAATGGTGCTAGCTGTGTTGAAACTGTTTCCTGGTGGTGGCAGTATTGTTCTACATGCTTATGAAAGCGCCATTTTGAGACGTTTTCCCCCTGCCCTTCTTGTTTGAAAAAACAACAACAACAATTTGTCTGCCTTGTATTTTGCCCAACTGAAAGGGATAAACTCACAGTGCCTTGCTTTTGGTCTAGTGTTCTCTATGAAACCAAGTTCACAGTGTCTTGCTTTTGGTCTAGTGGTCTCTGTGAAACCAAACTGTAGGCTCACCTACCACCTCCATGGTTACTATTTTCTTATATGCTAAATCATCCCCTCCATGTTATTTATTACCAAGCATTTCAAATCACATTGAACTCTCTACTCTATCCAGTTAGGCAGATTGTCTGTGAAATGAAGAGCCTCCAATTGACTACATACCTGGCTGTCCTCATCTTCTACCCCATAGTGCACCTCTACTTTTATTACTTTTTTTTTTTTTTTTTGGTTTTGCGAGACAGGGTTTCTCTGTGTAGCTTTGCGCCTTGCCATTCCTGGGACTCACTTGGTAGCCCAGGCTGGACTTGAACTCACAGAGATCATAAACTTATTACACATTCTGAAGGATTTTTCTTAGATATTTCCTGACAGCACTAGGTGGTGGTGATCCATGCCTTTAATCCCAGCATTTTAATGAAATTAAAATAAAATCAGCCATATACTATAGCAAAGTCTAGGTAACTATTATTTGAAAAAAAATTAATGTTAGAATTATACATACTATGACACCTATGAAGAAATCACAAGTTATAGGAGTATATATGGTTTATTAAGATATAACTCGTGAATGCATCATATGAGTGTGCTTTACAGAGCACTAGATATGGGGTTTTACAGGCTGATTTTTCTCTAAGACACTGTGGAATCTCATGTCAAATGGCAACATGAAATCACAGAAATACATTAGTTTTCAGTGAATCCTCTTTCCCTGCAGAAAAAATTCACAAACACAGAAAACATTCACTAAAAGAGAATAATAAAATTATTATAACAAAATAATTAGCTCTCATTAGTCTGATGAATTCTTACCCACAATTCCATTCCAATAATATTAAAAGTAAGATTTACTGCCACGATATTTCTTAAAATATTAGAGATTGGGAAATTCTGTGTTGCATAATCTACAAATGAGTTAGTTTCCCATCCCTAAAAGTGCACATCAAACTCAGGGCCTAGAGCATGTAACCCAAACATTATACCCCTTAGATATAGCCATTGACCTGCATTTGTAACTTCATATTTATTTGCTGCTAAATCTCATAGCACAACTTGCTTGTGTAAAAATTACAAAATTAATGGTAACAAAATTTTAAATAAAACTAGGTAGCTGGACAAAATGAAAACCAGGAAAATGGTAAATATCCTCCATAATGGAAGGAGAAGAATTCAAAGAACTCTGTTAAATTTAGGTCTCAGTTTGGCTAAATGTAGAAAAAAGACACACACAAAACCACTTTTCAAAGTACTCAGAGATAGGCAAAACTCAAGGCAGCCATCTTCTCTGGTGCCTTTATCTCTGGGTTGCGTTTTTTTTCAGACAGGAGGGGCGGGAGACAAGCACTCACAAGATCCTAAGTGGACCTCTACTGCCATCAAGAGGATGGAGTTCCAAAAGTCACAGCAACACTGAGCTTCCTTCCCATGATTCTTAGCCATGGCGGAAGATGGCGATTCCAGACAACCACAACTGTGGGGGCCTAGTGGGCTTCCTTGACTTCTCCTCAGGCCCCAACATAAACGTGCACCTTAGAAATTTCTCATCAGAACCCGGAGAGTGAGGCGCCTTACCGCCCTAGGACAACAGCCAGTTGATTCATACTGCAAGCTGAGCAAGGCAAAACCCCGCCCCTCCACTTCCTCTTCCTGGACCTCAGCACAGCCTTGCACTAGTAACTGGGCCCTCAGTCAACAGGGTCTACATTAAGACTCTGAAGGGTAGGGTCCCATGATTCAAGTCTACTACAGAAAACACAAATAGAAAATGGAAGGAGGCCAAGCTCAGCTATTTATGAATTACGCTAATCCTCATCTTCAAAAACACAGAGGAAGAAGCAGTGTGTGCATGAGCGAGGATGTACAAAACATTTTCCGCATGATGGCAGTGTTGATCCACAGCAAAGAAGGCACCAGGCACATGCCTCTCTGCTCCCGCCTTTCCAATCTGAAAAAAACTACAGTGCAGAGGAGGCAGAGTCCAGCAACTCTGGCAGCCCTGCCTTCTTCCTGCAAAGGGAGGAAAAGTGATCTACTGAGAGCTAGTTTCCACTTCCATTTTAATTGTATGTCAAAGCCACAGCCAGTGGATCTGTACCTTCATCGGAATCCACCATCAAAAGAGAAAAGACAAAACTCCAAAGAATGGAAGAAGGAAAGTACATGGAATTTATGATCTAGGCCAGCAGGAAAGAAAGGGAGATCTGAGGTACCCACCCACCTTCCTCAGGCATCATCTATTCTGAAGAAGTCACTGTCCAGTCAATGATCAAGCCTTGACTTTCTTCTTCTCCCAGCAGAATTCTACTTCCAGTGCTTACTCCTGGTGGATAACTGTCTTGTGGTCTTGAGGTGAAATCTTAGGTTTCAGTTCTAGGTAGAAGAAGAAAATGCTGCCAATCAATCAAATCTAGAAACCAGGTACCCTGCTTCTCTGCCAGATCCACTTCACATTTCCCCTAGGCACCATAACCAGCAGGACCTGGGTGTCCATCTGGAGGTTGACTACCTGCCTGTAGTGACCTAGCTAGGTCTCAAGATGTAATGCTCCATTGTACTTGGAGTGAAACAAATACTGAAAGTATTATAAATTCCAATTAGATAGATAGATCTCAGAATTTTGTCTTTGTCCTGTAAATAAAACTAAATATTCAATAAATTTGCATTTAAATTGGACTATGTTATATATAGTCCTGTACTTGTTACTGGTCCTTCCATCAAATGGGTATACATTAAGACTCTGAAAGGTTCCATGATTCCAGTCCCTGTATAAAGGGGGTAAAAAAAAATGGTAGGAGACCAGGCTTGTGTAAGAATCCCTGTGGACCATCACCCTCAAATGATCATAAGCAGTACGGAGGAAACAATGTATGCACAGGTATTTATGAAACTGTTTCGCACGAGGGCAGTGTTGCCCCAGATGAACCAAGAAACCTTAGTACAGCTCTCTGCTCCTGCCTTTCCAATATGAAAAAACAAAACAAACAAACAAACAAAAACCAACAGCACAAAGGAGGAGTCCAGGAATTAAGGCAACCCTGCCTTCTTCAGGCAAAGGGAGGAAAAGTGTTCCACTCTTAGAATTTAGCTTCTATCACCATTTTATATTGATGTCACATCTAGTGGATAAGGACCTACACCAGAACTCCAGCACCAAAGGACAGAAGAAAAAAATAAATTAATAAAGCAAACAAGAAGAGAAAAATGAAAGTGCAATCTGAGGCACCCACGTTCTTCATGCATCTTCTCTTTTAAAGAAGTAAGAGTCTAGTCAATGAAGAAATCATGCATTTCTCCCCCTCTTCAGCCAGCAGAATTCTACCTCCAGTCCTTTCTCATGGTACCTGCTTCTCTTGTGTTCTGGGGGGCCCATCTCAGCATCCAGTTGTAGTTGGGACATGAAACTGCTATTAACTCACTGTCTGGATGAGAGCAAATTAGGCGTCAGGAAACTTTCTCAGCCAGACTCACTTGCTCATAGCCCATATTGTGATGGATGTAATAGACCTTGTATATACAGTGTGATGTGATCTGTAAAGAGGATCTGGGTACTGCTGAAGAATGACCACTCAGGAATCTCAAGCATTTTCAGTAATGAACTAGCTGTAGTCAAAAGCATCATCTTAGAGCTCTTCTCCCACCCTTGTTACCTGAAAATCATCACCCAGAGAAAAGGGTACAAGAAAACACAATTGTTTAGACTTTTCGTAAGAACTGCTGAACAATCTAGGTTTTGTTTGTCTACCTGAAACCAAAATGTGTCCTAAATCTACCACTTTCAGCAAAAGCGTTCATTTCTCAGAAGTTATATGTACTCCTTGCTATCTCTAGGGTGCAGTTTTCATTCACCTGGGCATTTCATCCCAGCACTTTATGTCATAAACCTCGCCACTGCATCAAATCTTCTGTCTCAAGAGATAAAAGAGATACTCCACATGAAGAGAGAGAAGAATGTTCTGGAATTTAAATTCAGTGCCTAGACATGAAGGTTTCTATAATAATGGATCTCACCTCGGAGGTTCTACAGCAGAGTCTTCTGTGTTCTGTATTACCACAGATACTGTTTGCAAGGGATCCCATTTTTAAGCTCAATAATCCTCATAGACTAATAGATTTCCATATATACTCTTCATAAGCAATGGGAATTTATTGACAAAAACAGCAAAAAAAAAAATTAACCCACAAACCATATCAACATTTTTTCAATTATTTTCTTTGGAAATCTTATCAGGTTAGGTTTTGTTTCATTTTATGGGACAGGGTCTTTAAGCCCAGGGGTCTCAAGATCCCAATCTAGCCTTGCATGACTTTGTTTTTCCCACCTCCACCTTCTAGTGCTGGGATTACAGGATGGCTCCACTGGTTATGGAGTGCATAGGATCAAACACAAGGCCTCAAGCATGTTACATGTACCCCATGAACACCTTTCAGTGCATAGCCTCAAATTTACACTTTCATCAGTTGTTGGACCAATACTTTTTTGTTTTGTTTTGTTTTTTCAAGACAAGGTATCTCAGATAGCTTTGGAACCTATCCTGGAACTCTCTCTGTAGACTGGGCTGCCCTCAAACTCACAAGAGATCCACCTGTCTCTGCCTCCTAAGTGCTGGGATTAAAGGCGTGCGCCACCACCACCACTGGCTTGAACCAATAATTTTAAATAGTTTAGACATGGATTCAGAAAACAAGGAAGTTCCTTTTTAAAGAAAAAAATACAGAAATTAAGAGATCACATCAAAATAAGCAATCTCAAGTCAACTACTATTCAATTTGATGCACTCTGGACTAATTAAAAGATTCTTTTTTCAAATAATAGATTTAACTTTATTTTATGTGCACTGGTATGACAGTGTCAGATCCCCTGGAACTGGAGTTACAGACAGTTGTAAGCTGCCACATGGGTGCTGGGAATTGAACCTGGGTCCTCTGGGAGATCAGCCAGTGTTATTAACCACTGAGCCATCTCTCCAGCCCAACTAAAAGATTCTTATGGAAAACAGCACAAAAATATTCTAACAGTAAACATAACTGCTCCATTAATTATGAAACCTAGAGGGTATGAGCATACAGGTTCTATGGTCTTAGAAGAATTCAAGGAAGCCCAGTATCTAGCACCAGCTTCTCCATGCCTCTCCAGACCTTACTCTGAGGAGAGGGCAGGAAGCTAGAATAGCACAATCTGTTTTGAAACTGTTTCCTCATGGTGGCAGTACTGTTCTACATGCTTATGAAAGCGCCATTTTGTGATGTTTTCTCCCACCCTTCTTGTTTGAAAAAAAAAAAAAGAAACACTGAAAGGAAATAGGGCTGCCTTTCATTTTGCTCAGTTGGAAGGGACAAGCTCATAGTGCTGTGCTCTTGGTCTGATGTTCTCTGTGAAACCAAATTGTGGCCTCAACCTACCACCTCCACAGTTAATATTTTCTCATGAGTGAAATTCTCCCTTCCATGTTGTAAGTGAGTGTGTTTCCTATCTGTCACCAAGCACTTCAAATCACATTGAATTCTCTACTCCAGTCAGTTAGTTGGATCCTGTCTAGAAATGAAGAGTGAAGTTTGGGCATTAAAAGAACAGATGCATATTTTGGGATAATTCTAACGAAGCAAGTGAAAGACCTGTATGATCAAAACTTGGAAGTCTTTGAAGAAAAAAACTGAAGAATATATCAGAGGATTGAAAGATTTCCCATGCTCTTGGAAACATAGGAATAACATAGTAAAAATGGCAATCTTACCAAAAGCAATCTACAGATTCAATGCAATCCCCATCAAAATCCCAACACAATTCTTTACAGACCTTGATAGAACAATACTCAACTTCATATGAAAAACAAAAAACCTAGGATAGCTAAAACAATCTTACACAATAAAAGAATTGTCAGAGGTATCAACATCCTGGATTTCAAGCTCTACTACAGACCTATAGTAATAAAAACAACATGGTATTGGCATAAAAACAGACATGTGGATCAACGGAATTAAATTATAGATCCAGACATATATCCACACTATAGACACCTGATTTGTGACAAAGAAGCCAAAATTATACAATGGAGTAAAGAAAGCATCTTCAACAAATGGTGCTGGCATAGCTGGATGTCTACATGTAGACAAATGCAAATAGATCTATATCTATCAACATGCAAAAAACTCAAGTCCAAGTAGATCAAAGACCTCAACATAAATCCAGTTACAGTGAACCTGATAGAAGACACAGTAAGAAGTAGCCTTGAACACATTGGCACAGGAGACTACTTCCTTAACAGAACACCAATAGCACAGACACTAAGATGACAATTAATAAACAAGGCCTGGTGAAACTGAAAAGCTTCTATAAGGCAAAGGACACTGTCAGCAGGAGAAAACGGCAGCCTAGAGAAAAAGATCTTCACCAACCCCATATCTAACAGAGGGCTGACCTGTAAAATATAAAAAACTAAAGTAACTAAACATCAAAATACCAAAAAATCCAATTAAAAAATGGGGTACTGACCTAAATAGAAAATTCTCAACATTGGCATCTCAAATGACTGAAATACACTTAAAGAAATGTTCATCATCCTTAGCCATTGGGGAAATGCAAATCAAAACCACTCTAAGATTCCATCTTACACCTGTCAGAATGGCTAAGATCAAAAACATAAATGACAGCTTATGCTGGAGAGGATGTGGAGCAAGGGGAACTCTCCTCCACTGCTGGTGGGAGTACAAACTTGTACAAGCACTTGGAAAATCAATATGGCGGTTTCTCAGAAAATTGAGAAATCAATCTACCTCAAGACCCAGCTATACCATTCTTGGGCATATACCCAAAGAACACTCCATCCTATCATAATGGCACTCACTCAGCTATGTTCAAAGCAGCTTTATTGGTAATATCCAGAAACTGGAAACAACCTAGATGCCCCTCAGTTGAAGAATAAATGAAGAAAATGTGGTACATTTACACAATGGAGCACTACTCAGCTGTTAAAAACAATGATATCAGGAAATTTGAAGGCAAATACAGAACAAGAAAAAAATCATCCTGAATGAGGTAACCCAGACCCAGAAAGACAAATGTGGTATGTACTCACTCCTAAGTAGATATTAACTGTAAGTAAAAGATAACCATGCTACAATATACAAACCCAGAGAAGCTAGGTAATAAAGAGCACTCAAGAGGAGATGCTCAGATCTCCCTGAAAAGGGGTAATAGAAGAGATTTCCTGGGTGGACTGGGGGTGGGTGGGGATGAAGACTTGAGGAATTGGATTGGGGGTGATTGGAGAGGGAGAGTACTGAAAGATATGATTGGAAAGGAGGGGCTTTTCAGGGTCAGATAGAAACCTAATGCAAGGGAAACTCCAATGAATCTACAAGGATGATCCCAGCTAAGGCTCTTAGCAATAGTGGCCATCTCTTGTGATCAGATTGGTGTTGACTATCCCAATTGTAGTCAGAGAGCCTTCATCCAGTAACTGATGGAAACAAATGCAGAAATCCACAGCCAAATATTAGTCAGAACTCAGGGAATACTGCTGAAGAGAGTGAGGAAGGATTGTAGAAGCCAGAAGGGTCAAGGACATCACAAGAAAATCAACAGAAACAATTGACCTGGCTCATATGAACTTACAGAGTCTGAAGCAATAACCAGGGAGTCTTCATGGGATTGATCTAAGCCCTCTACATATATGTGACAGTTGTGTAGCTTGGTCTACTTGTGGAACTCTTAACAGTGGGAGTGTTGTACCTGTTCCATGAAAACCCCAGAGACCACCAAGGAGCTGGTTTCCAATGCAAGCTCATAAGGGTCCTTTAATTCCAGCTCAACTTGGGCCGCCGCATGGCAGATGGAAGGAAATGTGGTGAAGGCCACAAGCCCAGGTGTAGAGGGTTTTTATAGGGAAAAACCACAAGCCAGTAATTGGCAACTTGGGATTGAGGAGAAAGGGCAAGGTGATTTTTTGAAACTATTAGACTAGACTTTGGGTGTGAAACCACAACCCTTAGAACAGGATTATCTGGACTGCTCAGCAGGATTATCTAGATATCTCCAAGGGCCATAAACCACAGACAGGATCTTGTTACATTTTCCTTTCCTGTATAAACAGCAGACAGGATGTCTGCAGGAAGATACTGCTCTGTATCCGTTCAGGTTATCATGGCATATTCCTAAGCCTGTAAAGTTAAGTCTAGGCCTCCACAGGAGCACAGGTTTTCCGTAAGGCTTTGGCTGGCTCTTAGGAACCTAGTACTCATACTGGATTGCCTTACCCAACCTTAACACTAGGGGAAGTGCATAGTCTAACTGCAACTTGGTAGTCCATGCTTTGGTGATACCCATGAGAGGCCTGTACTTTTCTTAAGAAAAAGAGAGGAGTGGACTAAGGGGATGGTGGGTGAAGGGGAAGTGAAAGGAGAGAATGGTAGGAGAGGAAGGAGGGGAAACTGTGGTCAGGATGTAAAAATCAATAAAATAAATAAATTTAAAAAAAAAAAGAACAGATTCAGCCAACAAGTGACTACTTACCCGGCTGTCCTCACATTTGAGCCTATAGTGTGCCTCCATTTCTTGTATCCTGGGTCAAACTGTTGACAACCTTTTGTCTGAAGACCTAAGAAGTGGCAAAGACAGCTAACATCCTTGTCACTACTTTGTAAATTGTGGTCTCCCCGCATATGGTGTGAACATCCATTAGAAGACAGAGGCCTCGCTCATCCTTCAGGTCTCCATTTAAAATGGAAAGAAAACGCATTCCTTCGCTATAAAGTATTTTTATTTTGAATTGAAAATTAATTTGTTTACACACTATATTCTGATCATAGTTTCCCCTTGCCCATCTCCTCCCAGATCCCCCTACTTTTACACCCATCCAACTCCACACTTTTCTTCTTTCTCTCTTTAAAAAACAAACAAGAGCCTGTATGTGACTCATTCCTTTAATTTCAGCATTCAGGATGCAGAGCAGGAAGATCTTTGTGAGTTCTAGTACAGCCTGGTCTACATAGTGAGATCTAGGACAGCCAGAACTAGGGAGATCCTATCTCAAAAACAAGAAAGAAAAAAGAAAGAAAAAAGAAAAAAAGGCAAATAAAACCAACCAGGATTTTAAAAAGAAAAAGTACAAGCATCACACACAAATACAACATATGTAAAAGAAAAATTGATAAAAACACAAAATCAGAAATCATAACATACAAACAGAAGACCAGTGTGATAAAAAAAAATACGCCAAAGAAAGGACTACCCATAAGTGTGCTTTATATACCCAATGAGACTCCATTAGAGAAAACTAAATGTCCTTTGCATGGGGGGTAAATTGGAGATAGCTTCTTGGTCAGGGAAGGGATCATGTCCACTTTCTACTCATAGTGCGGGGCCCCTGTGCATGCTGCGGAGACCCTGTGCATGCTGCGCAGACCCTGTGCATACTGCACAGACCCTGTGGATGCTGCCAGTCTCTGAGTTCCTATGTGTGTCAGTCCCCTGATGTCTGGAGAATACTATCTTCTTGGTATCATCCATGCCCTCTGGCCCTTTGAATATTTCTGCCTCCTCTTCTGCACACTTGCCTTAGCCCTGAGGGGAGGGATTTGATGAAGACATCCTGTTTATGATCTACTGTTCTGCAAGTCTCTAATTCTGAGCACATTGTCCAATTGTGGGTCTCTGCATTAGTTCCGATCAACTGCATAATGAAGCAGTTTTTAACTCCTAGGTCTTTCTTGTTCTTTTGTGTGTGGGTGCACTCAGTCACGCACAAGTTGGACTTACTGAAGTATATTAAGTTGAGTAAGATATAATACTTAAATATCATATGGAGTTTGTAGTACAAATTAATGAATGCAGGCTTCAGAAAGGCTATTCTCTGAGAAATTGTGGTATCTGATGTCCAAAGGCAATACCAAGTTACTGAAAAAATATTTTATCATTCAATGAATCTTCTCAGCCTCCAGAATAGATACACACATGTAAAAACAATTCTGTACAAATGATTAATAGGCCAAGGGGAGGTGGCATACAACTTTATACCAGAAATCCCTAGGCAGAGAGGCAGGTGGATCTCTGTGAGTTTGAGGACAGCCTGGCCTTCAGAGGGATTTTGCGTCTAGAAACATACATAGAAAAACTGTGTAAAAAACAAAAAATGAAAGACTGAATAAATAAATAAATGGATGGGTGGATAAATAAATAATAGAAATAAAAACATTTCAGCACAGTAACTGTATATCATTATGAATCTCAGCAATTATCGTCTGAAATTCCATCCTAATCACCCGATAAGTAAGATTTACTGCCATGGATATCTCCCACAGTATTAGGTATTGGGAAGTATCCAGGCACATAACTAGTATATAGTTCCCAGCCCAAAAATTGAGGTTCAAAAAACAGGGCTTAGAGCGTTGTATCCCTCAGCTACAGCCATTGGCATGTGTCAACTTCATAGTACTTTGCTTCTAAATCTCAGAGGACATATTGATTTTATAAAAATTACAAGAAAAAAAATACCAAAACTTTTAAAAAAAACGCTAGGCTGCTGTACAAAGTGAAAATGAATGAAATGGGAAATATCTTCCCTAACCTAAGGAAAACAGTCCTATGAGGTTCCCTAATTTAAGTCTCAGCTTGGCTGAATGGGGAAAACAAGATACAAAGTTTTCAAAGTACTCAAAGCTGGGCAATACTTAGGGCAGCCATCTTCTTTGGGGCATTCGGCTTTGGGTGGCATTTTTTTTAAGAAAGGAAGGGCGGGAGACAAACGCTCCCAAGAGCTCTACTGGAGCTCTACTGCCATCAAGAGGATAGAATTCCAAAAGTCACAGCAACACTGAGCTTCCTTCCCATGATTCTTAGCCATGGCGGAAGATGGCGATTCCAGACAACCACAACTGTGGGGGCCTAGTTGGTCTTCCTTGACTTCTCCTCAGGCCCCAACATAAACGTGCACCTTAGAAATTTCTCATCAGAACCTGGAGAGTGAGGCGCCTTACCGCCCTAGGACAACAGCCAGTTGATTCATACTGCAAGCTGAGCAAGGCAAAACCCCGCCCCTCCACTTCCTCTTCCTGGACCTCAGCACAGCCTTGCACTAGTAACTGGGCCCTCAGTCAACAGGGTCTACATTAAGACTCTGAAGGGTAGGGTCCCATGATTCAAGTCTACTACAGAAAACACAAATAGAAAATGGAAGGAGGCCAAGCTCAGCTATTTATGAATTACGCTAACCCTCACCTTCAAAACCGGCTCAAAGCAGCACTGAGGAAGAAGCAGTGTGTGCATGAGCGAGGATGTACAAAACATTTCCCCCATGATGGCAGTGTTGACCCACAGCAAAGAAGGCACCAGGCCCATGCCTCTCTGCTCCCGCCTTTCCAATCTGAAAAAAAACTAGAGTGCAGAGGAGGCAGAGTCCAGCAACTCTGGCAGCCCTGCCTTCTTCCTGCAAAGGGAAGAAAAGTGATTTACTGAGAGCTAGTTTTGCTTTCATTTTAATTTTATGTCAATACCACAGCCAGTGGATCTGTACCTTCATTGGAATCCACCATCAAAACGGAAAAGACAAAACTCCAAATAATGGAAGAAGGAAAGTACATGGAATTTATGATCTAAGCCAGCAGGAAAGACAGGGAGATCTGAGGTACCCACCCACCTTCCTCAGGCATCATCTATTCTGAAGAAGTCACTGGCCAGTCAATGATCAAGCCTTGAGTTTCTTCTTCTTCTCCCAGCAGAATTCTACTTCCAGTGCCTACTCCTGGTGGATAACTGTCTTATGGTCTTGAGGTGAAATCTTAGGTTTCAGTTCTAGGTAGAAGAAGAAAATGCTGTCAATCAATCAAATCTAGAAACCAGGAACCCTGCTTCTCTGCCAGATTCACTTCACAATTTCCCTAGGCACCATACCCACGTGAGGACCTAGGCAGCAGGACCTGGGTGTCCAGCTGGAGGTTGACTACCTGCCTGTAGTGACCTAGCTAGGTCTCAAGATGTAATGCTCCATTGTACTTGGAGTGAAACAAATACTGACAGTACTGTAAATGCCAACCAGATAGTAGACATAAGTCACCCTAAAAATTGCACTGGGAATTTAATCCTAGCACCCAGGAGACAGAGGCAGGTGGATCTCTGTGAGTTTGAAGCTAGCCTTGTCTACAAAGTGAGTTCCAGGACAGCTAGGACTGTGACACAGAGTAATCCTGCCTTAAAATAATAATAATGATAATAATAATAATAATATCCATACACAGAAACATTCATTAAAATGATTAATAAAATAATGACAATGAAATGAATAGAGCTCATTTTTATGTTGTGCCTCCCTGGTACTGGAATTAATCACATGTGTCACCACGGCCAGGCCTGGGGCACAACAAGCCCTGTCAATAGATCTCATCATTAATATCAATTCTTTTGTTACAATTCCATCCTCATAAGTAAGATTTCCTTACCTGAAAGTTTCTCACAACATTAAGAATTGTGAATTTCCCAGTAGCATACACTAGGTATACATTAGCACCCCCACCCCCAGTATTACTAATTAGAACTCAGGGGCCTAGGGCATGGTATGCAAGCAATGAACCTCTCAGCTATTTCCATTGTAATACAAGGGTTCACATAAGCCTTTGATTATAAATCTCCCATCATAATTTTATTATGTAAAACCTAAAACAAATTAATGGGACCTGAATTTTAAGAAGACAATATGTATCTAGAAAGGGTAAAAATCAAGGAAATGTGAAACATCCTCCATAAGAAAAGGAAAACAGTTCTCTGTTGTGTGCTAAATTTGAGTCTCAGTTTGGCTATATGTGGTCAAAAGGACACAAAACACTCTAGTACACAAAGTGGACCAAACTCGCGGCAGCCATCTTTTGTTGAGACTTTGTCAACAAGTGGCTTTTTTTTTTTTTTTTTTTTTTTTTTTTTTCAGCCAGTAAGGGCTGGAGACAAGCACTCTAGATGCCTCCTGGAGCACTAATGCCATCATGAGGTTGCAGTATCAAAACTCACAGCACCACTGAGCTTCCTTCCCATGATTCTTGGCCATCACCATGGCCATCACGGGAAGATGGCGATTACAGAAACTACAACTGTGGATGCCTACTTGGACTTCTTGACTTCTCCTGAGACCCCAGCATAAACGAGGTCTGTAGAAATTTCTCACTAGAACCTGGAGAGTCAGAAAACTTCCTGCCCTAGGACAAGCTAATGGATTCAAATTGCAATTTGAGCAGCACAGCTGTGTACTGGTCTCTCCATCAATAGGGTGCTTTCTCATCAAAGGTGGATAATGAGGCGCCCAGAGAGGACCAACAGTTGCCTGCACATGGTGACACCATAATTTTCATAGACATTTTTTGAACTTTTTACTCATACTTTTTGCTTTCTTTTCAATACTTTTAAAAAATTCTTTACAGTGGTTGTGATATTTTTCTTTGGACCCCATCTCTTCTCTCTCTGTCTGTCTCTCTCCCTCTCCTCCCCCTCCTCTTTCAATGGAAAGATTCTCCCAGAAGTGCACTGATTAGGCTGCTGTATAGCCTACACCATCTCTCAGACTAGCAGTCTAATCAGTGCACTTCCGGGCCTCTCATAGCTGGAGGATAGAGTCCTCCTGTCCTAGTCCTTGTCTATTTTTAAGGTCCTGTCTGTCTTCACACATTTAGTGTGTGTGTGTGTGTGTGTGTGTGTGTGTGTGTCTGTGTCTGTGTCTGTGTCTGTGTGTTTGGGGTTGGGGCTGACACCACATCCTAAGGTGGATCAGAGGACAAGTGCAGCACTGAGGCCACTCCTTCCATTGTTTGCATCCTAGAGATCCAACTCAGGACTTCAGGCTAGCCTGCTCTAAGATCTCTAGCAGGCCCACTGTCTAATACTTGGGAAGGCTTGAGACATCTTCAAAACAAACTGAAATCCTGGCATGTGCAGTGGGAGCACTTTGCCTTTCCAGCAAGAGGCTCTAAGTATTTCCCCATCACAGCAACCAAAGGAAGCATCTGAACTGACACAGAGAACTCAGCTACTTGTAAATGTAAGATCAAAGAAACTTAGAAGCCTGGGGAGGACAAGAGTCCCACTTCTCTTGAAAATCCACTGCTCTGCATGGGTCAGCATCAGGGAACTTTGTTATAACTCTGATAGCAGGTCTTTATTGTGTGCAAATTATGACAAATAAATATTGCCAGACTTTTAAGGAATCCTTAAAAATGTGGGATGCGTGGAAAATGAACAGTTAAAGAGAAGGAAATGAAAATATCCCTCAGCTATAACCATTGCCCTTCATGTGTTCACTTCATGTTACTTGCCTTCTAAATCTCACAGCACATATTTATTGTGTAAAAATTACAAGAAATAAAAATTTTCAAAATTTTAAATAACACTAGGCAGCTGGACAGAGTGAAAATGAACAAAAGGGGAAATGTCCACTAACACAGAAGGAAAAGAGTCCTATGACATTGGCTACACTTAGGCCTCAGATTGGTATCACATACAAAATGAGACAAAAAATAAAATACTTTCCAAAGTACTCAAAGCTGGGCAAAACTGAGGGCAGCCATTTTCTCTGGTGGATTTCACTCTGGGTGGCGTTTTTTTTTCAGACAGGAGGGGCGGGAGACAAGCACTCACAAGCTCACTCCTGGAGCTCTACTGCCATCAAGAGGATGGAGTTTTAAAAGTCACAGCGCCACTGAGCTTCCTTCCCATGATTCTTAGCCATGGCGGAAGATGGCGATTCCAGACAACCACAACTGTGGGGGCCTAGTTGGTCTTCCTTGACTTCTCCTCAGGCCCCAACATAAACGTGCACCTTAGAAATTTCTCATCAGAACCCGGAGAGTGAGGCGCCTTACCGCCCTAGGACAACAGCCAGTTGATTCATACTGCAAGCTGAGCAAGGCAAAACCCCGCCCCTCCACTTCCTCTTCCTGGACCTCAGCACAGCCTTGCACTAGTAAATGGGCCCTCAGTCAACAGGGTCTACATTAAGACTCTGAAGGGTAGGGTCCCATGATTCAAGTCTACTACAGAAAACACAAATAGAAAATGGAAGGAGGCCAAGCTCAGCTATTTATGAATTACGCTAACCCTCACCTTCAAAACCGGCTCAAAGCAGACTGAGGAAGAAGCAGTGTGTGCATGAGCGAGGATGTACAAAACATTTCCCCCATGATGGCAGTGTTGACCACAGCAAAGAAGGCACCAGGCCCATGCCTCTCTGCTCCCGCCTTTCCAATCTGAAAAAAACTAGAGTGCAGAGGAGGCAGAGTCCAGCAACTCTGGCAGCCCTGCCTTCTTCCTGCAAAGGGAGGAAAAGTGATTTACTGAGAGGTAGTTTCCACTTCCATTTTAATTGTATTTCAATGCCACAGCCAGTGGATCTATACCTTCATCCGAATCCACCATCAAAACGGAAAAGACAAAACTCCAAATAATGGAAGAAGGAAAGTACATGGATTTTATGATCTAGGCCAGCAGGAAAGACAGGGAGATCCGAGGTACCCACCAACCTTCCTCAGGCATCATCTATTCTGAAGAAGTCACTGGCCAGTCAATGATCAAGCCTTGAGTTTCTTCTTCTCCCAGCAGCATTCTACTTCCAGTGCTTACTCCTGGTGGATAACTGTCTTGTGGTCTTGAGGTGAAATCTTAGGTTTCAGTTCTAGGTAGAAGAAGAAAATGCTGCCAATTAATCAAATCTAGAAACCAGGTACCCTGCTTCTCTGCCAGATTCACTTCACATTTTCCCTAGACACTATACCCACGTGAGGACCTAGGCAGCAGGACCTGGGTGTCCAGCTGGAGGTTGACTACCTGCCTGTAGTGACCTACGTAGGTCTCATGATGTAATGCTCCATTGTACTTGGAGTGAAACAAATACTGACAGGACTGTAAATGCCAACCAGATAGTAGACATAAGTCACCCTAAAAATTGCACTGGGAATTTAATCCTAGCACCCAGGAGACAGAGGCAGGTGGATCTCTGTGAGTTTGAAGCTAGCCTGGTCTACAAAGTGAGTTCCAGGACAACTAGGACTGTTACACAGAGTAGTCCTGCCTCAAAATAATGATAATAATAATAATAATAATAATAGTAATAGATCCATACACACAAAACATTCATTAAAATGATTAATAAAATAATGAGAGTGAAATGAATAGAGCTCATTTTTATGTTCTTCCTCCCGGTTCTGGGATTAATCACATGTGTCACCAAAGCCAGGCCAGGGGCACAACTAGCCCTCTCAATAGATCTCCTCATTAATGTCAATTCTTTTGTTACAATTCCATCCTCATAAGTAAGATTTCCTTACATGAAAGTTTCTCACAACATTAAGAATTGGGAAATTCCCAGTAGCATACACTAGGTATACATTAGCACCTCCACCCCCAGTATTAGTAATTAAAACTCAGGGGCCTAGGGCATGCTATGCAAGCAATGAACCTCTCAGCTATTTCCATTGTACTGCATGGGTTAACATAATCCTTTGATTATAAATCTCCCATCATGAGGCCGGGCGGTGGTGGCGCACGCCTTTAATCCCAGCACTCGGGAGGCAGAGGCAGGCGGATCTCTGTGAGTTCGAGGCCAGCCTGGGCTACCAAGTGAGTTCCAGGAAAGGCGCAAAGCTACACAAGAGAAACCCTGTCTCGGAAAAAAAAAAGAAAAAAAAAAAAAAAAAAAGGAAAAAAAAATAAATAAATCTCCCATCATAATTTTATTACGTAAAACCTAAAACAAATTAATGGGACCTGAATTTTAAGAAGACAATAAGTATCTAGAAAGTGTAAAAAATCAAGGAAATGGGAAACATCCTCCATAAGAAAAGGAAAACAGTTCTATGTTGTGTGCTAAATTTGAGTCTCAGTTTGGCTATATGTGGTCAAAAGGACACAAAAATCACTCTAGTACACAAAGTGGAGCATACTTGCGGCAGCCATCTTTTGTGGGGACTTTGTTGCTGAGTGGCGTTTTTTTTTTTTTTTTTTTTTTTTTTTCAGCCAGTAAGGGCTGGAGACAAGCACTCTAGATGCCTCCTGGAGCACTAATGCCATCATGAGGTTGCAGTTTCAAAACTCACAGCACCACTGAGCTTCCTTCCCATGATTCTTGGCCATCGCCATCACGGGAAGATGGCGATTACAGAAACTATACTGTGGATGCCTACTTGGGCTTCTTGACTTTTCCTGAGACCCCAGCATAAACGAGGTCTGTAGAAATTTCTCACTAGAACCTGGAGAGTCAGACAACTTCCTGCCCTAGGACATGAGCTAATGGATTCAAATTGCAATTTGAGCAGCACAAAACCCCGCCCCTGTACTTCCTCTTCCTGGAACTCAGCACAGCTGTGCACTGGTCTCACCATCAATAGGGTGTTTTCTCATCAAAGGTGGATAATGAGGCGCCCAGAGAGGACCAACAGTTGCCTGCACATGGTGACACCATAAATCTGGACAGGCCTCCATCCTGGACAGAACCAGAAGACCAGTCACTACCTAGTGCAGTCTTGGGGCGCTTGGGTCCTGCTGCTCGGCCTGAAACAAGAGTTAGCAGGCTTTCCTCTGCTCTTACTGCACTAGGAGTCTTGAGTCCTTCATGGACTCTGACCTTAGAGAAAAATTTTCATAGACATTTTTTGCAATTTTTACTCATATTTTTGCTTCCTTTTCAATACTTTTTAAAAATTTTTACAGTGGCTGTGATATTTTTCTTTGGACCCCATCTCTTCTCTCTCTGTCTGTCTCTCTCCCTCTCTTCCCCCTCCTCTTTCAATGGAAAGATTCTCCCAGAATTTCCACACTGACCTAAAACTGATGCACAGCCTACACCATCTCTCAGACTAGCAGCCTAATCAGTGCTCTTCCGGGCCTCTCATAGCTGGAGGATAGAGTGCTCCTGTCCTAGTCCTTGTCTATTTTTAAGGTCCTGTCTGTCTTCACACATTTATTTTGTGTGTGTGTGTGTGTGTGTGTGTTTGGGGTGGGGCTGACACCACATCCTAAGGTGGATCAGAGGACAAGTGCAGCACTGAGGCCACTCCTTCCATTGTTTGCATCCTAGAGATCCAACTCAGGACTTCAGGGCTAGCCTGCTCTAAGATCTCTAGCAGGCCCACTGTCTAATACTTGGGAAGGCTTGAGACATCTTCAAAACAAACTGAAATCCTGGCATGTGCAGTGGGAGCACTTTGCCTTTCCAGCAAGATGCTCTAAGTATTTCCCCATCACAGCAACCTAAGGAAGCATCTGAACTGACACAGAGAACTCAGCTACTTGTAAATGTAAGATCAAAGAAACTTAGAAGCCTGGGGAGGACAAGAGTCCCACTTCTCTTGAAAATCCACTGCTCTGCATGGGTCAGCATCAGGGAACTTTGTTATAACTCTGATAGCAGGTCTTTATCGTGTGCAAATTATGACAAATAAACATTGCCAGACTTTTAAGGAAACCTTAAAAATGTGGGATGCGTGGAAAATGAACAGTTAAAGTAAAGGAAATGAAAATATCCCTCAGCTAACTATTGCCCTTCATGTGTTAACTTCATGTTACTTGCCTTCTAAACCTCACAGCACATATTTATTGTGTAAAATTTACAAGAAATAAAAATTTTCAAAATTTTAAATAACACTAGGCAGCTGGTCAGAGTGAAAATGAACAAAAGGGGAAATGTCCACTAACACAGAAGGAAAAGAGTCCTATGACATTGGCTACAGTTAGGTCTCAGATTGGTATCACGTACAAAATGAGACAAAAAGTAAAATACTTTCCAACTTACACAAAACTTGGCAAATCTCAGGGCAGCCATCTTCTCTGGTGGATTTCACTCTGGGTGGCGTTTTTTTCAGACAGGAAGGGCGGGAGACAAATGCTCACGAGATCTCTCCTGGAGCTCTACTGCCATCAAGAGGATGGGGTTTCAAAAGTCACAGTGCCACTGAGCTTCCTTCCCATGATTCTTAGCCATGGCAGAAGATGGCGAATCCAGATAAACACAACTGTGGGTGCCTAGTGGGCTTCCTTGACTTCTCCTCAGGCCCCAACATAAACGTGCACCTTAGAAATTTCTCATCAGAACCCGGAGAGTGAGGCGCCTCACCGCCCTAGGACACCAGCCAGTTGATTCATACTGCAAGCTGAGCGAGGCAAAACCCCGCCCCTCCACTTCCTCTTCCTGGACCTCAGCACAGCCTTGCACTAGTAACTGGGCCCTCATCAACAGGGTCTACATTAAGACTCTGAAGGGTAGGGTCCCATGATTCAAGTCTACAACAGAAAACACAAATAGAAAATGGAAGGAGGCCAAGCTCAGCTATTTATGAATTACGCTAACCCTCACCTTCAAAACCGGCTCAAAGCAGACTGAGGAAGAAGCAGTGTGTGCATGAGCGAGGATGTACAAAACATTTTCCGCATGATGGCAGTGTTGACCCACACAGCTAAAAAGACACCAGGCCCATGCCTCTCTGCTCCCGCCTTTCCAATCTGAAAAAAACTAGAGTGCAGAGGAGGCAGAGTCCAGCAACTCTGGCAGCCCTGCCTTCTTCCTGCAAAGGGAGGAAAAGTGATTTACTGAGAGCTAGTTTCCACTTCCATTTTAATTGTATGTCAAAGCCACAGCCAGTGGGATCTGTACCTTCATCCGAATCCAC
The DNA here is from genome assembly GCF_004664715.2 of Peromyscus leucopus. Classification (NCBI taxonomy): domain Eukaryota; kingdom Metazoa; phylum Chordata; class Mammalia; order Rodentia; family Cricetidae; genus Peromyscus; species Peromyscus leucopus. The sequence goes on from NC_051083.1 coordinate 115,680,844, forward strand.
CATCAAAACAGAAAAGACAAAACTCCAAATAATGGAAGAAGGAAATACATGTAATTTATGATCTAAGCTAGCAGGAAAGACAGTGAGATCTGAGGTACACACCAACCTTCCTCAGGCATCATCTATTCTGAAGATGTCACTGTCCAGTCAATGATCAAGCCTTGAGTTTCTTCTTCTCCCAGCAGCATTCTACTTCCAGTGCTTACTCCTGGTGGATAACTGTCTTGTGGTCTTGAGGTGAAATCTTAGGTTTCAGATCTAGGTAGAAGAAGAAAATGCTGCCAATCAATCAAATCTAGAAACCAGGAAGCCTGCTTCTCTGCCAGATTCACTTCACATTTTCCCTAGACACCATACCCACGTGAGGACCTAGGCAGCAGGACCTGGGTGTCCAGCTGGAGGTTGACTACCTGCCTGTAATGTAGGTCTGAAGATGTAATGCTCCATTGTATTTGGAGTGAAACAAATACTGAAATGATTGTAAATTCCAATTAGATAGGTAGATCAGAGAATTTTGTCTTTGTCCTGTAAGTAAAACTAATTATTCAATAAATTTGCATTTAAATTGGACTATGTTATATATATTCCTGTACTTGTTACTGGTCCTTCCATCAAATGGGTATACATTAAGACTCTGAAAGGTTCCATGATTCCAGTCCCTGTATAAAGGGGGTAAAAAAATGGTAGGAGGCCAGGCCTGTGTAAGAATCCCTGTGGACCCTCATGCTCAAAATGTTGATTAGCAGTATGGAGGAAACAGTGTGAGCACATGTATTTATGAAACTGTTTCGCACGAGGGCAGTGTTGCCCCAGATGAACCAAGAAACCTTAGTGCAGCTCTCTCCTCCTGCCTTTCCAATCTGAAAAAACAAAACAAACAAAAAAACCCCACCAGCACAAAGGAGGAGTCCAGGAATTAAGGCAACCCTGCCTTCTTCAGGCAAAGGGAGGAAAAGTGTTCCACTCTTAGAATTTAGCTTCTATCACCATTTTATATTGATGTCATATCTAGTGGATAAGGACCTACACCAGAACTCCAGCACCAAAGGACAGAAGAAAAAAATAAATAAATAAAGCAAACAAGAAGAGAAAAATGAAAGTTCAATCTGAGGCACCCACATTCTTCATGCATCCTCTCTTTTAAAGAAGTAAGAGTCTAGTCAATGAAGAAATCCTGCATTTCTCCCCCTCTTCAGCCAGCAGAATTCTAGAATTCTATCTCCAGTACTTTCTCATGGTACCCGCTTCTCTTGTGTTCTTGTGGGCCCATCTCAGCATCCAGTTGTAGTTCGGACATGAAACTGCTGTTAACTCACTGTCTGGATGAGAGCAAATTAGGCGTCAGGAAACTTTCTCAGCCAGACTCACTTGCTCATAGCCCATATTGTGATGGATGTAATAGACCTTGTATATACAGTGTGATGTGATCTGTAAAGAGGATCTGGGTACTGCTGAAGAATGACCACTCAAGAATCCCAAGCATTTTCAGTAATGAACTAGCTGTAGTCAAAAGCATCATCTTAGAGCTCTTCTCCCACCCTTGCTACCTGAAAATCATCACCCAGAGAAAAGGGTACCAGGAAACACAATTGTTTAGACTTTTTGTAAGAACTGCTGAACAATCTAGGTTTTGTTTGTCTACCTGAAACCAAAATGTGTCCTAAATCTACCACTTTCAGCAAAAGCGTTCATTTCTCAGAAGTTATATGTACTCCTTGCTATCTCTAGGGTGCAGTTTTCATTCACCTGGGCATTTCTTCCCAGCACTCTATGTCCTATACCTTGCCACTGCATCAAGTCTTCTGTCTCAAGAGATAAAGGAGATACTCCACATGAAGAGAGAGAAGAATGTTCTGGAATTTAAATTCAGTGCCTAGAGATGAAGGTTTCTATATTAATGGATCTCACCTCTGAGGTTCTACAACAGAGTCTTCTGTGTTCTGTATTACCACAGATACTGTTTGCAAGGGATCCCATTTTTAAGCTCAATAATCCTCATAGACTAATAGAATATCATATATACTCTTCATAAGCAATGGGCATTTATTGACAAAAACAGCAAAAAAACAAAAAATTAACCCACAAACCACATCAACATTTTTCAATTATTTTCTTTGGAATTCTTATCAGGTTAGGTTTTGTTTCATTTTATGGGACAGGGTCTTTAAGCCCAGGGGTCTCAAGATCCCAATCTAGCCTAGCATGACTTTGTTTTTCCCACCTCCACCTTCTAGTGCTGGGATTACAGGATGGCTCCACTGGTTATGGAGTGCATAGGATCAAACACAAGGCCTCAAGCATGTTACACATAACCCATGAACACCTTTCAGTGCATAGCCTCAAATTTACACTTTCATCAGTTGTTGGACCAATACATTTTTTTTTGGTTTTTTCAAGACAGGGTATCTCTCTGTGTAGCTTTGGAACCTATCCTGGAACTCTCTCTGAAGACTGGGCTGCCCTCAAACTCACAGAGATCCACCTGTCTCTGCCTCCTAAGTGCTGGGATTAAAGGCATGTGCCACCACCACCACTGGCTTGAACCAATAATTTTAAATAGTTTAGACATGGATTCAGAAAACAAGGAAGTTCCTTTTTAAAGAAAAAATACAGAAATTAAGAGATCACATCAAAATAAGCAATCTCAAGTCAACTACTATTCAATTTGATGCACTCTGGACTAATTAAAAGATTCTTTTTTCAAATAATAGATTTAACTTTATTTTATGTGCACTGGTATGACAGTGTCAGATCCCCTGGAACTGGAGTTACAGACAGTTGTAAGCTGCCATATGGGTGCTGGGAATTGAACCTGGGTCCTCTGGAAGATCAGCCAGTGTTATTAACCACTGAGCCATCTCTCCAGCCCAACTAAAAGATTCTTATGGAAAACAGCACAAAAATATTCTAACAGTAAACATAACTGCTCCATTAATTATGAAACCTAGAGGGTATGAGCATACAGGTTCTATGGTCTTAGAAGAATTCAAGGAAGCCCAGTATCTAGCACCAGCTTCTCCATGCCTCTCCAGACCTTACTCTGAGGAGAGGGCAGGAAGCTAGAATAGCACAATCTGTTTTGAAACTGTTTCCTCATGGTGGCAGTACTGTTCTACATGCTTATGAAAGCGCCATTTTATGATGTTTTCTCCCACCCTTCTTGTTTGAAAAAAAAAAAAAAAAAACACTGAAAGGAAATAGGGCTGCCTTTCATTTTGCTCAGTTGGAAAGGAAAAGCTCATAGTGCTGTGCTCTTTGTCTAGTGTTCTCTGTGAAACCAAATTGTGGCCTCAACCTACCACCTCCACTGTTAATATTTTCTCATGAGTGAAATTCTCCCTTCCATGTTGTAAGTGAGTGTGTTTCCTATCTGTCACCAAGCATTTCAAATCACATTGAATTCTCTACTCTAGTCAGTTAGTTGGATCCTGTCTAGAAATGAAGAGTGAAGTTTGGGCATTAAAAGAACAGATGCATATTTTGGGATAATTCTAACGAAGCAAGTTAAAGACCTGTATGATCAAAACTTGGAAGTCTTTGAAGAAAAAAATTGAAGAATATATCAGAGGATTGAAAGATTTCCCATGCTCTTGGAAACATAGGAATAACATAGTAAAAATGACAATCTTACCAAAAGCAATCTACAGATTCAATGCAATCCCCATCAAAATCCCAACACAATTCTTTACAGACCTTGATAGAACAATACTCAACTTCATATGTAAAACAAAAAACTTAGGATAGCTAAAACAATCTTACACAATAAAAGAATTGCCAGCGGTATCAACATCCTGGATTTCGAGCTCTACTACAGACCTATAGTAATAAAAACAGCATGGTATTGGCATAAAAACAGACATGTGGATCAACGGAATTAAATTATAGATCCAGACATATATCCACACTATAGACACCTGATTTGTGACAAAGAAGCCAAAATTATACAATGGAGTAAAGAAAGCATCTTCAACAAATGGTGCTGGCATAGCTGGATGTCTACATGTAGACAAATGCAAATAGATCTATATCTATCAACATGCAAAAAACTCAAGTCCAAGTAGATCAAAGACCTCAACATAAATCCAGTTACAGTGAACCTGATAGAAGACACAGTAAGAAGTAGCCTTGAACACATTGGCACAGGAGACTACTTCCTTAACAGAACACCAATAGCACAGACACTAAGATGACAATTAATAAACAAGGCCTGGTGAAACTGAAAAGCTTCTATAAGGCAAAGGACACTGTCAGCAGGAGAAAAACGGCAGCCTAGAGAAAAAGATCTTCACCAACCCCATATCTAACAGAGGGCTGACCTGTAAAATATAAAAAAAAAAAACCTAAAGTAACTAGACATCAAAATACCAAATAATCCAATTAAAAAATGGGGTACTGACCCAAATAGAAAATTCTCAACATAGGCATCTCAAATGACTGAAATACACTTAAAGAAATGTTCATCATCCTTAGCCATTGGGGAAATGCAAATCAAAACCACTCTAAGATTCCATCTTACACCTGTCAGAATGGCTAAGATCAAAAACATAAATGACAGCTTATGCTGGAGAGGATGTGGAGCAAGGGGAACTCTCCTCCACTGCTGGTGGGAGTACAAACTTGTACAAGCACTTGGAAAATCAATATGGCGGTTTCTCAGAAAATTGAGAAATCAATCTACCTCAAGACCCAGCTATACCATTCTTGGGCATATACCCAAAGAACACTCCATCCTATCATAATGGCACTCACTCAGCTATGTTCAAAGCAGCTTTATTGGTAATATCCAGAAACTGGAAACAACCTAGATGCCCCTCAGTTGAAGAATAAATGAAGAAAATGTGGTACATTTACACAATGGAGCACTACTCAGCTGTTAAAAACAATGATATCAGGAAATTTGAAGGCAAATACAGAACTAGAAAAAAAAATCATCCTGAATGAGGTAACCCAGACCCAGAAAGACAAATGTGGTATGTGCTCACTCCTAAGTAGATATTAACTGTAAGTAAAAGATAACCATGCTACAATATACAAACCCAGAGAAGCTAGGTAATAAAGAGCACTCAAGAGGAGATGCTCAGATCTCCCTGAAAAGGGGTAATAGAAGAGATTTCCTGGGTGGACTGGGGGTGGGTGGGGATGAAGACTTGAGGAATTGGATTGGGGGTGATTGGAGAGGGAGAGTACTGAAAGATATGATTGGAAAGGAGGGGCTTTTCAGGGTCAGATAGAAACCTAATGCAAGGGAAACTCCAATGAATCTACAAGGATGATCCCAGCTAAGGCTCTTAGCAATAGTGGCCATCTCCTGTGATCAGATTGGTGTTGACTATCCCAATTGTAGTCAGAGAGCCTTCATCCAGTAACTGATGGAAACAAATGCAGAAATCCACAGCCAAATATTAGTCAGAACTCAGGGAATACTGCTGAAGAGAGTGAGGAAGGATTGTAGAAGCCAGAAGGGTCAAGGACATCACAAGAAAATCAACAGAAACAATTGACCTGGCTCATACGAACTTACAGAGTCTGAAGCAATAACCAGGGAGTCTTATGGGATTGACCTAAGCCCTCTACATATATGTGACAGTTGTGTAGCTTGGTCTACTTTTGGAACTCCTAACAGTGGAAGTGTTGTACCTGTTTCATGAAAACCCCAGAGACCACCAAGGAGCCGGTTTCCAATGCAAGCTCATAAGGGTCCTTTAATTCCAGTTCAACTTGGGCCGCCGCATGGCAGATGGAAGGAAATGTGGTGAAGGCCACAAGCCCAGGTGTAGAGGGTTTTTATAGGGAAAAACCACAAGCCAGTAATTGGCAACTTGGGATTGAGGAAAAAGGGCAAGGTGATTTTTTGAAACTATTAGTCTAGACTTCGGGTGTGAAACCACAACCCTTAGAACAGGATTATCTGGACTGCTCAGCAGGATTATCTAGATATCTCCAAGGGCCATAAACCACAGACAGGATCTTGTTACATTTTCCTTTCCTGTATAAACAGCAGACAGGATGTCTGCAGGAAGATACTGCTCTGTATCCGTTCAGGTTATCATGGCATATTCCTAAGCCTGTAAAGTTAAGTCTAGGTCTCCACAGGAGCACAGGTTGTCCGTAAGGCTTTGGCTGGCTCTTAGGAACCTAGTACTCATACTGGATTGCCTTACCCAACCTTAATACAAGGGGAAGTGCATAGTCTAACTGCAACTTGGTAGTCCATGCTTTGGTGATACCCATGAGAGACCTTTACTTTTCTTAAGAAAAAGAGAGGAGTGGACTAAGGGGATGGTGGGTGAAGGGGAAGTGAAAGGAGAGAATGGTAGGAGAGGAAGGAGGGGAAACTGTGGTCAGGGTGTAAAAATCAATAAAATAAATAAATTTAAAAAAAAAAAGAACAGATTCAGCCAACAAGTGACTACTTACCCGGCTGTCCTCACATTTGAGCCTATAGTGTGCCTCCATTTCTTGTATCCTGGGTCAAACTGTTGACAACCTTTTGTCTGAAGACCTAAGAAGTGGCAAAGACAGCTAACATCCTTGTCACTACTTTGTAAATTGTGGTCTCCCCGCATATGGTGTGAACATCCATTAGAAGACAGAGGCCTCGCTCATCCTTCAGGTCTCCATTTAAAATGGAAAGAAAACGCATTCCTTCGCTATAAAGTATTTTTATTTTGAATTGAAAATTAATTTGTTTACACACTATATTCTGATCATAGTTTCCCCTTGCCCATCTCCTCCCAGATCCCCCTACTTTTACACCCATCCAACTCCACACTTTTCTTCTTTCTCTCTTTAAAAAACAAACAAGAGCCTGTATGGTGACTCATTCCTTTAATTTCAGCATTCAGGATGCAGAGCAGGAAGATCTTTGTGAGTTCTAGTACAGCCTGGTCTACATAGTGAGGTCTAGGACAGCCAGAACTAGGGAGATCCTATCTCAAAAAAAAAAAAAAAAGAAAGAAAGAAAGGAAAAAGAAAAAAAGGCAAATAAAACCAACCAGGATTTTAAAAAGAAAAAGTACAAGCATTACACACAAATACAAAACATGTAAAAGAAAAATTGATAAAAACACAAAATCAGAAATCATAACATACAAACAAAAGACCAGTATGATAAAAAAACACGCCAAAGAAAGGACTACCCATAAGTGTGCTTTATATACCCAATGAGACTCCATTAGAGAAAACTAAATGTCCTTTGCATGGAGGGTAAATTGGAGATAGCTTCTTGATTAGGGAAGGGATCATGTTCACTCTCTACTCACAGTGCGGGGCCCCTGTGCATGCTGCGGAGACACTGTGCATGCTGCGCAGACCCTGTGCATGCTGCACAGACCCTGTGGATGCTGCCAGTCTCTGAGTTCCTATGTGTGTCAGTCCCCTGATGTCTGGAGAATACTATCTTCTTGGTATCATCCATGCCCTCTGGCCCTTTGAGTCTTTCTGCCTCCTCTTCTGCACACTTGCCTTAGCCCTGAGGGGAGGGATTTGATGAAGACATCCTGTTTATGATCTACTGTTCTGCAAGTCTCTAATTCTGAGCACATTGTCCAATTGTGGGTCTCTGCATTAGTTCCGATCAACTGCATAATGAAGCAGTTTTTAACTCCTAGGTCTTTCTTGTTCTTTTGTGTGTGGGTGCACTCAGTCACGCACAAGTTGGACTTACTGAAGTATATTAAGTTGAGTAAGATATAATACTTAAATATCATACGGAGTTTGTAGTACAAATTAATGAATGCAGGCTTCAGAAAGGCTATTCTCTGAGAAATTGTGGTATCTGATGTCCAAAGGCAATACCAAGTTACTGAAAAAATAATTTATCATTCAATGAATTTTCTCAGCCTCCAGAATAGATACACACATGTAAAAATTCTGTACAAATGATTAATAGGCCAAGGGGAGGTGGCATACAACTTTACCAGAAATCCCTAGGCAGAGAGGCAGGTGGATCTCTGTGAGTTTGAGGACAGCCTGGCCTACAGAGGGATTTTGTGTCTAGAAACATACATAGAGAAACCGTGTCTAAAGAACAAAAAATGAAAGACTGAATAAATAAATAAATGGATGGGTGGAAAAATAAATAATAGAAATAAAAACATTTCAGCACAGTAACTGTATATCATTATGAATCTCAGCAATTATCGTCTGAAATTCCATCCTAATCAGCCGATAAGTAAGATTTACTGCCATGGATATTTCCCACAGTATTAAGTATTGGGAAGTTTCCAGGCACATAACTAATATATAGTTCCCAGCCCAAAAATTGAGGTTCAAAAAACAGGGCTTAGAGCGTTGTATCCCTCAGCTACAGCCATTGGCATGTGTCAACTTCATAGTACTTTGCTTCTAAATCTCAGAGGACATATTGATTTTATAAAAATTACAAGAAAAAAATACCAAAACTTTTAAAAAAACGCTAGGCTGCTGTACAAAGTGAAAATGAATGAAATGGGAAATATCTTCCCTAACCTAAGGAAAACAGTCCTATGAGGTTCCCTAATTTAAGTCTCAGCTTGGCTGAATGGGGAAAACAAGATACAGTTTTCAAAGTACTCAAAGCTGGGCAATACTTAGGGCAGCCATCTTCTTTGGGGCATTGGGCTTTGGGTGGCATTTTTTTCAGAAAGGAAGGGCGGGAGACAAACGCGCCCAAGAGCTCTCCTGGAGCTCTACTGCCATCAAGAGGATGGAGTTTCAAAAGTCACAGTGCCACTGAGCTTCCTTCCCATGATTCTTAGCCATGGCGGAAGATGGCGATTCCAGACAACCACAACTGTGGGTGCCTTGTTGGGCTTTCTTGACTTCTCCTCAGGCCCCAACATAAACGTGCACCTTAGAAATTTCTCATCAGAACCTGGAGAGTGAGGCGCCTCACCGCCCTAGGACACCAGCCAGTTGATTCATACTGCAAGCTGAGCAAGGCAAAACCCCGCCCCTCCACTTCCTCTTCCTGGACCTCAGCACAGCCTTGCACTAGTAACTGGGCCCTCATCAACAGGGTCTACATTAAGACTCTGAAGGGTAGGGTCCCATGATTCAAGTCTACTACAGAAAACACAAATAGAAAATGGAAGGAGGCCAAGCTCAGCTATTTATGAATTACGCTAACCCTCACCTTCAAAACCGGCTCAAAGCAGCACTGAGGAAGAAGCAGTGTGTGCATGAGTGAGGATGTACAAAACATTTCCCCCATGATGGCAGTGTTGACTCACAGCAAAGAAGGCACCAGGCCCATGCCTCTCTGCTCCCGCCTTTCCAATCTGAAAAAAACTACAGTGCAGAGGAGGCAGAGTCCAGCAACTCTGGCAGCCCTGCCTTCTTCCTGCAAAGGGAGGAAAAGTGATTTACTGAGAGGTAGTTTCCACTTCCATTTTAATTGTATGTCAAAGCCACAGCCAGTGGATCTATACCTTCATCCGAATCCACCATCAAAACAGAAAAGACAAAACTCCAAAGAATGGAAGAAGGAAAGTACGTGGAATTTATGATCTAAGCCAGCAGGAAAGACAGGGAGATCTGAGGTACCCACCCACCTTCCTCAGGCATCATCTATTCTGAAGAAGTCACTGGCCAGTCAATGATCAAGCCTTGAGTTTCTTCTTCTTCTCCCAGCAGCATTCTACTTCCAGTGCTTACTCCTGGTGGATAACTGTCTTGTGGTCTTGAGGTGAAATCTTAGGTTTCAGTTCTAGGTAGAAGAAGAAAATGCTGCCAATCAATCAAATCTAGAAACCAGGTACCCTGCTTCTCTGCCAGATTCACTTCACATTTTCCCTAGACACTATACCCACGTGAGGACCTAGGCAGCAGGACCTGGGTGTCCAGCTGGAGGTTGACTACCTGCCTGTAGTGACTAGCTAGGTCTCAAGATGTAATGCTCCATTGTACTTGGAGTGAAACAAATACTGACAGGACTGTAAATGCCAACCAGATAGTAGACATAAGTCACCCTAAAAATTGCACTGGGAATTTAATCCCAGCACATGGGAGACAGAGGCAGGTGGATCTCTGTGAGTCTGAAGCTAGCCTGGTCTACAAAGTGAGTTCCAGGACAACTAGGACTGTTACACAGAGTAGTCCTGCCTCAAAATAATGATAATAATAATAATAATAGTAATAGATCCATACACACAAAACACTCATTAAAATGATTAATAAAATAATGACAGTGAAATGAATAGAGCTCATTTTTATGTTGTGCCTCCCCGGTACTGGGATTAATCACATGTGTCACCACTGCCAGGCCTGGGCCACAACTAGCCCTGTCAATAGATCTCATCATTAATATCAATTCTTTTGTTACAATTCCATCCTCATAAGTAAGATTTCCTTACATGAAAGTTTCTCACAACATTAAGAATTGGGAAATTCCCAGTAGCATACACTAGGTATACATTAGCACCCCCACCCCCAGTATTAGTAATTAAAACTCAGGGGCCTAGGGCATGCTATGCAAGCAATGAAACTCTCAGCTATTTCCATTGTAGTGCATGGATTAACATAATCTTTTGATTATAAATCGCCCATCATTTTATTGCATAAAACCTACAACAAATTAATGGGACCTAAATTTTAAGAAGACAATAAGTATCTAGAAAGGGTAAAAATCAAGGAAATGGGAAACATTCTCCATAAGAAAAGGAAAACAGTTATATGTTGTATGTTAAATTTGAGTCTCAGTTTGGCAAAATGTGGTCAAAAGGATCCAAAACCCTCTAGTACACAAAGTCAGGGCAGTCATCTTTTCTGAATTGAAGACCCAGACATAAATCCACTCAACTATGGAAACCTGCTTTTTTTATTAAGAAGCCAAAAATACACATGAAAAAAGACAGCATCGTCAACAAATGATTCTTGTCAAATGGTCAGGCTGCCTTTGGAATAATGCACATACATCTATAATTATCAGCCAGTACAAAACACAACTCCAAATGAATCAATAACCTCAACATAACCAAAATACACTAATAAAAGAGAACACGGGGAATTATCTTGACCTCACTGATTGTCTGAACAGAACATCATTAGCAGAGGCACTAAGATAAATGATTAATAAATGGGATGACATCAAACTGAAAAAAATTCCACGTGGCAAATGACACCATCATTTGGACAAAGCAGGAATTGACAGAATGGGTAAAGATTTGGTTATCAACTATACATCCACTGGCCGACTACGATTAAAAAATGTGTAAAGAACTAAAAAAAGAGTGGTCGTTAGCAAATAATCCAATTTAAAACATGGGGTACATTCTAAAGATAGAATTCATGAAAGAAAAAACTCAAATGGCTGAGAGACACTTAAAGAAATGATCAACATGTTAGCCATCAGGGAAATGGAAATCAAAACGATGGTGAGATTTCACCCGACACCAATCAGAATGGTCAATATCAATAAAACAAAGTCTTAATGTAGACCCTGTTGACTGAGGCCTAGTTACTAGTTTAAGGCTGTGCTGAGGTCCAGGAACAGGAAGTGGGGAGGAAGAGTTGTGTACTGCTCAGCTTGCAGTATGAATTTAGTCGCTGGTGGCCTAGGGCAGGAAGGCAGCTCACTCTCCATGTTCTGGTGAGAAAGCTCTATACTCTATGTTTCTATTGGGGCCTGAGAAGACACAGAAAGCCCACGCAGCATCGAAAATTTTAGATTCTTTAATCGCCATATTCCGCCATGGCTAAGAATCATGGGAAAGAAGCTCTGTGGCACTGTGACTTTTGGAACTCCTTCCTCATGAGGGCAGTAGAGCTCCAGGAGGGAGCTTGTGAGTGGTTGTCTCCCGCCCTTCCTCTCTTAAAAAAAAAAAAAAAAGTCACCTAGAGAGGAATGTACCAGAGAAGATGGCTGCCCTCAGTTTTGCCCAGCTCTGAGTACCTTGGAAAGTATTTTACTTTTTGTCTTATTTTACATGTGAAGCCAATCTGAGGCCTAAGTGTAGCCAATGTCATAGGACTCTTTCCTTCTGTTTTAGAGGACATTTCCCATTTCGTTCATTTTCACTCGGTCCAACTGCCTAGTGTTATTTAAAATTTTAGAACTTTTAATTTGTACACACTAAATATGTGCTGTGAGATTTAGAGGGCAAGTAACATGAAGGTAACACATGAAGGGCAATGGTTATGGCTGGGGTATATTTTCATTTCCTCCTCTTTAACTGTTCATTTTTTACCCATCCCAGATTCTTAAGGTTAAGAGCTATCTCTCCCTCTTCTTAGATCTTTTGAAAAGGAGTTGCTGATATTCAACACAGAGTATGAAATATGGTGATGGACTATAGCATGGTCTGTGAAGACAGCCTGGTAATAGAGGAGGGAGTTATATCCTGACTGGTAGCTGCATCTGATCTTTCAGGACCCAAACTTCACACTTCATTTCAGACAAGATCCACCTGTCTTGCAAGATCCAAGAATTTGATGAGCTTGAAAGGCTCAGTGGAAAGAAATACACCCATGTAGTACCAGGAGGGAGAAATATATTAGCCTATGTTAAAGCCAACTGCAAGGATTATTATAATATATAAGGATTATTATGACTATGATTGTAAATATTATTATATACTTATTATCATTGTAAGGATTACTATGTAAGGAGTATTTCTAAGTCTAGAAAAAGGATCACTTGCAAACATATCTGTAGTAACAGAGAATACGGCAAGGCCTGTTAGTACAGATTCCTTCTTCTAGCCCCTGAATTCAGAATTCTCAAACCATTCTTTTCCCTCTTTATGTAGAGTGTCCCTCATTTTTTGACAACAGCATAGTATGAACATAAACTGCTGGGCAGAAATGCACAGATGAATTTTTAAAATCCATCTGGCTAAAGCATGGAACACATTTAATTTCTGGGAAATGAAACCTTTTGCTGAGGTGGATTGCCAGAACTCAGAAGGCTAAAACAAGGAGGGTCATGAGTTACATACATGTTGGACTCAGACAGAGTATATACTATGGGGTAGGTTCCAGGTAGGCCTGGATATAAAGGGAGACTCTTTATAAAATAAATAGAAAGAAAGAAAGAAAAAATGTCTCACACCAACCCCATCCAATGTGAAAATCATTAACAGAACCAAGAGTAAAAAATTCATTCAAGGTCTGAAAAAATTTGACCAAGGTCCATGCCCTTATCTCTTCTTGTTAGATTTTCTTTCTTTTTTTTTTTTTTTAAATTTTTTCTAGACAAGGTTTCTCTGTGTAACAGTCCTAGCTGTGCTGGAATTTACTTTGTAGACCAGGCTGGCCTGGAACTCACCAAGATCATCTTGCCTCTGCGACCCAAGTGCTGGGATTAAAGGTGTGTGCACCACCACCAGGCCTTGCTTGATATTTTAGGCAGGACACTGTTGGTTAGAAGGTTCCCCTTGCTCTGAGGCATCCTAAGCACTACAGGCTCTTTTGCTCCCATGGAACAGGGCTGTGCATATACTCCAACAGAAGCCTTGAAGGACTCAAGGGTCATAGTGCAGTGACATAAATAAAGGAAAGCCTGCTGACTCCGGTTTCAGGTGAGCAGCAGGACACAAGGGTCCCAAAGACTGAACTAACGTCCTATTGTTCTGTCCAGGATGGAGGCCCATCCCTAACATCGGATGTCGCTATGTACAGGCAGCTGTTGCTCCTCTCTAGACTCACTGTGCAGCACTGATGAGAAACGCATTATATTGATTGAGAGACCAGTACACCCCAGTGCTGAGGTCCAGGAAGAGGAAGTGGAGGGGCTGAGTTTTGTACTGCCTAGCTTGCAATATGAATCTACTAGCTGGTGTCCTAGAGCAGGAAGGCACCTCCCTCTCCAGGTTTTGATGATTAAATTCCACAGACCTCATTTCTGTTGGGGCCGAGGAATAAGTCAAGGAAGACCAAGAAGGCATCCACAGTTGCTCTAGTTTTTGCAATCGCCATCTTCCGCCATGGCTAAGAATCATGGGAAGGAAGCTCAGTGGCCCTGTGACTTTTGAAACTCCATCCTCTTGATGGCAGTAGAGCTCCAGGAGGGAGCTTGTGAGTGCTTCGCTCCCGCCCTTCCTTTCTGAAAAAAAAACGCCACTCAGAGAGAAATGCGCCAGAGAAGATGGCTGCCCTCAGTTTTGCCCAGCTTTGAGTACCTTGGAAAAGTACTTTTCATTTCCTCCTCTTTAACTGTTCATTTTTTACCCATCCCAGATTCTTAAGGTTTCCTTAAAAGTCTGGCAATGTTTATTTGTCATAATTTACACACAATAAAGACCTGTTATCAGAGTTATAACAAAGTTCCCTGATGCTGACCCATGCAGAGCAGTGGATTTTCAAGAGAAGTGGGACTCTTGTCCTCCCCAGGCTTCTAAGTTTCTTTGATCTTACATTTACAAGTAGCTGAGTTCTCTGTGTCAGTTCAGATGCTTCCTTTGGTTACTGTGATGGGGAAATACTTAGAACCTCTTGCTGGAAAGGCAAAGTGCTCCCACTGCACATGCCAGGATTTCAGTTTGTTCTGAAGATGTCTCAAGCCTTCCCAAGTATTAGACAGTGGGCCTGCTAGAGATCTTAGAGCAGGCTAGTCCTGAAGTCCTGAGTTGGATCTCTAGGATGCAAACAATGGAAGGAGTGGCCTCAGTGTTGCACTTGTCCTCTGATCCACCTTAGGATGTGGTGTCAGCCCCACCCCAAACACACACACACACACACACACACACACACACACACACACACACACACACACAATAAATGTGTGCAGACAAACAGGACCTTAAAAACAGACAAGGATCAGGACAGGAGGACTCTATCTTCCAGCTAGGAGAGGCCCGGAAGAGCACTGATTAGGCTGCTAGTCTGAGAGATGGTGTAGGATATGTATCAGTTTTAGGTCAGTGTGGAAATTCTGGGAGAATCTTTCCATTGAAAGAGGACGGGGAGAGAGGGAGAGAGATAGACGGAAAGAGAAGAGTTGAGGGCCAAAGAAAAATATCACAACCAGTGTAAAAATTTTTTAAAAAGTATTGAAATGAAAGCAAAAAATATGAGTAAAAATTTCAGAAAATGTCTAGGAAGTTTTTTCATGTAGGTGAGTAAAAATTGAAAAAAGTATCTGTGAAAATTTTTCTCTAAGGTCAGAGTCCATGAAGGACTCAAGACTCCTAGTGCAGTAACAGCAGAGGAAAGCCTGCTAACTCTTGTTTCAGGCCGAGCAGCTGGACCCAAGTGTCCCAAGACTGCACTAGGGAGTGACTGGTCTTCTGGTTCTGTCCAGGATGGAGGCCTGTCCAGATTTATGGTGTCACCATGTGCAGGCAACTGTTGGTCCTCTCTGGGCGCCTCATTATCCACCTTTGATGAGAAAGCACCCTATTGATGGAGAGACCAGTGCACAGCTGTGCTGAGGTCCAGGAAGAGGAAGTGCAGGGGCGGGGTTTTGTGCTGCTCAACTCGCAATATGAATCTAGTAGCTGGTGTCCTAGGGCAGGAAGGCGCCTTACTCTCCATGTTTTGATGAGAAAGCTGTACAGTCCATGTTTCTATTTGGGTCTGAGAAGACACAGGAACCCCAAGCAAGCATCCACAGTTGTAGTTTCTGTAATCGCCACCTTCCTCTATGGCTAAGAATCATGGGAAGGAAGCTCAGTGGCGCTGTGACTTTTGAAACTGCAACCTCATGATGGCAGTAGAGCTTCAGGTAGGCTCTTATGAGTCCCCTCTCCCGCCCTTTCTGGCTGAAAAAAAAAACGCCACTCAGAGACAAAGACCCCAAAGAAGATGGATGGCTGTCTTTGAGTTTTGCCTAGTCCTCTGATAGGGGAAGAAAAAAATGGTAGGAGGCTTAAGAAGTTTGGCCTTTTATGAATCCCCTGGCCCTCACCTTCAAAATGGTTATAAGCAGCATTGATGAAGAAGTCTATGCACATGGGATAGTATCTATGAAAGTTTTTCCGCATTAATGGCAGTGTTGTCCCAGAGCCTGGAATGCTCAGTGCCCCTTATTTACCTCTTCCCTGCCTTTCCAGTCTGAAAATAACTCCAGTACAGAGGTGGTTCCCTGTTTGGAAGATGCTGCACTCCTAGAATTTAGCTTCTATTTTTTATTTTATATCAATGTCATATGTAATGGGATCTGGACCTGCATTGGAACTCTTAGTACCAAAAGGCAAAAACAAACAAACAAGTCATTAAGTAGATATATAGGTCAGTGGATAAATTAATAGGTGTCAAACACAACTCAAGCAAGAAGGAAAGAGAAATGACCGTGAGTTTGGAGGCACCCACCTTCCTCTTTTATCTTCTCTTTTGAAGAAGTCAGTGTCCGGTCAGTGGTGAAATCTTGCCCTTGTCCTGGTCTGCACATAGCCGCATTCTCCTGCCAGTGCTTTCTCAGCGTGGCTGACTGTCTTCTGGTCTTGAGTGGCAGATCTCAGCATCTAGTTCTAGGTAGGAAAAAAAAAATGCTGTCACCTCAGTGCTTAAAGGAAAGCAAATCTAATTGTTACCTAGATTCACACTGCAACTTCCTTGGGTACTGGGCTCCACTGGAGATCTAGACAATAGATCTGGAAAACAGGTCTTGTGTGTCCAGTGAAGAGCTGACCTTAGTGGCACTGTAAAGAGTGTCCAGATACTTTGCACACCAAATGCTATATAAATCCCTACATGGAAAGATGTATCACTGATGTTCTCTCAGGGTCTCATCATGTCACACTGGAATAAGGCAGAACCATTTTTCCCCTTTAGTGGCCTATCACTGTTTCCTATATCTTCACAGTATACACGTTGTTTTGATACTGTATTGTCTACCATACTTTTAGTCATATACTTTCCCTTGGCAAGAAAGACATGGAACGTTGAGGAGATTGCCCTACATAATGTGCTGCAGGGTACCTTTGGCTAGACTGTGAGAGTCTGCCACCAAACAATGGACCCTCACGTACTATTGTATTTCTCGACTTGCGATTGAGGTCACTGACCTGTCTACATGCCCTTGAAGTATATAACATACTTCTTTGACTAATGACACTTTGATTTTTTTTTTCAGAGCTGAGGACCGAACCCAGGGCCTTGCGCTTGCTAGGCAAGCTCTCTACCGCTGAGCTAAATCCCCAACCCTGACACTTTGATATTAAGTGTGGAAATCTAGATGCTGTGTATTGGTTATTTTAAGATCATTTTGGATCCTTGGTCTCTCAAAATTCCATATGAACTTTGGGATCAGGCATTCTATTTCTGCACAATGGTCATTAAGTTAATGATGAGGTCTGTCTTAACAGTGCAGATCTCTTCAGGCAGTATGGCCAACTTAACTGTGTTTAACTTTCCCCCCCACGAACACGGAATGTATCCCTTAGTTGTGTAGGTCACCTCCCAATCTTTTGGTAATATTTGATCATTTTCAATTTACTACCCTCTCATCATCTCTTTAGTTAAGTATTACCCTAAGCATATTATTCACACCAATGTTATTTAAAAAAAAACACTTGATTTTGTTCTTTCCCCTCTCTTTCTTTCCTTGGACAGGCTAACACCATGTGTCCAAGGCTAGTCTCAAACTCACAGTCCTCCCCTCCCCCAGCCCGAGCTCCTTGGTCCTCATCTTTGTTATGCATGCAATACAGCTAGAAGGCAGAATTCTTCTTCTTTTTTCGAGACAGGGTTTCTCTGTGTAACAAGGCATACTTCCTCAATCTTCTTCTCAGGCCCTCCAAGCAACAACTGGATGCTCCAGAGATCTGCTCCTGCCTCCTGCCTTGGCACTGGCCTGGCCTTGCTGTTTCCCCACCGCTATCATGAGCTATCCAATCTGTGTACTAAACTGACTATGAATTCCAATTGGAGAGATCACTGGTCTTCTCGCAGGGTTTCATGTCACACTGGGGCATGGGCACAAGCATTTTCCCAATTTAGTGGCCTATCACTATTTCTATTTCCCATAGCTTAACTGTAGTCACGTTATTGTTTTTATACTTCATTGTTTATTGTACTTTCAGCCTTATACTTTCCCCTAGCAGCTAAGACATGGAACTTTGAGAGGAGCTTGGGCTGCATCGTGTGTTCCAGGCTAGCTTGGGCTAGTTTGTGAGATGCTGAATTTTAGTAAGATGACATTACTTAAAATCCTGCCAGCTCCATACTATAAGGAGTAGGAGAAAGGCATCCTCAGCAAGAGTCTGCATTTTCTGTGGTTCTTTTCTGTCATGCGCCAGATAGAAGGACCTGAAACCCCAACCCACGACTTTTCTGCTTTTTTTAAGTACCTGCAGGTCCTCCATTGGCCCCTCACTCTTCATTTTTAACAGCAACGAAGCACTGGTGCCCAAGTTTCTCCTCTTGCTTTAGGGGAAAGGCACTGGGCCCCAAACTCCAACCCAGGCATATCCTACCAGGAATTCTTTCCCCATTGCTAGCACTCATGGGAATGGAGGTGTAGTGGGGCTTGCTGTGTGTGCTGTCACTATCCCTGCACGATGGCAACAGTGCTCCACATACGGCCACAGGGCCACCCGGGACCGCTTTGCTCCTGTCCGCCAAGCCTAAAAATTATAGTAGTAGTAATAATAATAATAATAATAATAATAATAATAATAATCAGGACCTAAAGACAAAGACCCAAGAACTTGGATGGTTAGCATTTTGTTAACTTGAGAAGTAAGTTTCCACTGAATCTTGTCCATTCCGACCTGTTTTACTTCCCTTGGAGTTACTTGTGCTTCAAGGACTAAACTTGGTGGATGAAGGCAGAGAAAGGAGAAAACTCTGAAGCCTGGAAATCTTCTCCTGGACACAATTAACAACTGCCACATGTTTAACACGATTAACAAATCTACTCCTGTCAGTTGGGCATGGTGGCAGACACCTAGAAAGAAATCCTAGAACTGCCAGGGAAAATGACAGGAGTCTCCCAGAAACTTCCAGGCCAGACTGTTGCACACAGTTCAATGCAACCAGGGCTTCATAAGAGACCCTCTCTCAAAAAGAGAATACTTTCCCCCCTCAAAACTCTATTCATGAGAAATGATTCAGTGGTTAAGAGCACTGGCTCTTCTTCCAGAGGACCGGGGTTCAATTCCCAGCACCCACATGGCAGCTCGCAACTCTCTGTAACTCCAGTTCCAGGGGATATGACACACCTCATACAGATATGCTTACAGGCAAAACACCAATGTATATACATTTTTTTAAATTAAAAGAAAAAAACTCCATTCATGGAAGCAGACTCCTCCTGACCTAATCACCACCCAGATAACCCTTTTCCAATCACCATTAACCCGTAATTTTGGTGACTGTTTCCAACTCAGGAATTCTGGGATACAGGTAATCAAAGCACAGCTTGGTTTAAGCCAGTGGCTCTCAATCTGTGGGTCACAAGCTCTTTGAGGGGGGTCAAATATCAGATATCCTGCACATGAAGTATTTACATAACAATTTATAACAATAGCAAAATTACAGTTATGAAGTAGCAAAAAGATAATTTTATGGTGTGGGGGGGAATCACCATAACATGAGGAACTGTATTAAAGGGTCACAACATTAGGAAGGTTGAGAACCACTGGTTTAAACAAACAAAACATCTCACAGGCCTGATGTCATTGTTCACACCAATAATAATAATCCCAGGCATGAAGATCACTGCAAATAATGCCAGTCAGGACTGCGGGCCCTAACTCCAAACAAAATCACCCCACTGTGCCTACATTTCTGAAGTAATTTTTAGTGTATGTTCAACTTTTGCTTTTATACTACAGGCCTACAATGTTGTTAAGAAAGATTGACATTCATTTTCTTCACATCTTTGTCAAATACAAAGTGATCTAATTCAAATCATAATGTACCTATCCCATTCATTTTTAACATAGATTTAGTTATTTTGTGAAATAAAATCTAGAAATTATATGTGTATATATGTATATGTAAAATGATGTGTGTATAGATATTCCAAAAGATTATTGCTTGCTCTGGAACAAGTTTTAGTACCACTTTTCTTTATGACCAGCATATCATTTTTGGTGTGCTATGAAAGCATCATTTTTACACTTACTAATGAAAGAACGTACTAGGTACTCTACCAAAGATTTAGTTAGCAATCCACATATGCACCTTGCCCCCTCCTCATAAAATCACAGTAAATAGTGAAACATAATTCATGGTATTATCAAACAGTGAATTCTCCCGGAAGAAAATGAGACAGAAGTCAAGAGTAATCTCTGATAGAAACTGGTAAGTGTGCAGTATAGCAGAATAGAATGTGACTGACGTGTGGGAATGAGAGCTCTCATGCTTCTTCTCTTATGGCTCCGGCCAAACTTTTCAATATATTGCAGTACAAAACTAGAAAGTACTTCCTGCTTGTCTAGGAGAACAACCTGGCTAGTGACTATTTGGGTCTGGTGTGACAGAAAAGACTTCTCATTCCAGACAGAGCCTAGATAGGCCAGGAACCTGAGACTTGGAGTTGGAGACCAGCCTGAGTCACGAAGTAAGACCTTGACTGAGGGGGGAGAAAAGTGGGGGAAGGAAGGTGAAGCATGCATGGTAGAAAAGATTTGTAATTTCCCCTAATCCTGAAGCCAAGGATTTAAAATTTCTGAGTAGCCTGGTCAACATAGCAAGTTCCTGGCCAGCACAAGCAGTAATGGGAGGCCCTGCTTCAAAATAAAAAAGAAAATGCCCTTCCGAGTGGTTCTGTGGCAGAGTACTTACTTGTCCACCTTGCCTGAGGTCCCAAGGTCAATCTTAAGTACAAATAAATGTATGTCTATATAACATATGTACATATACATATTCTAAGGGTAAGTTATAAGAAGTGAGCTTGCCTAGTGTGCACAAGGTTCTTGGTTCAATCAGCAGAACTAAAAAAAATGTATGTAAACTTGATTTGCATATTGGTTTTAAGCAATTTCTTTTTTTCTGCCTTTGTCCACATTTACAGCATTAAAAAGGCAATGGCCAATTTACTGGACAAGTATCAGTAAGTGAAATAAATCACACGTTGGTGGACAAAATCCGGTAGAAATTTACCTAGAGAAAAGACATAAGTCCGGACTGAGTAGTTTAAGTCGTTAATTTGACTTGATAAGGACAGCAAAAGTAAAATGGCCACTGGTTTTAACAAAATGGAGGGCAGTCTAAATTCTTGGCATTTTTTGTTTCAGAGTGCCGGTTTGGCTTTTTCAGACAAAGAAGGGCGGGAGCAGAGGAGGCAAAGATGGCGGCTCTGGTGCTACATGGAGCACTACTGCCATCATGCGGCAAGAGTTTCAAAGAATACACCACAACAGCGTCTTTGTATTTGCTGTTTTCCAAAATGGCGCCCACCTGAGGCATAGGTATATTCTGTGTTAGGCATACTTCGTTAGGCATAGGCATATTTCTAAGGTCCTAAGTATGATCCAAACCGAAGAACTATCTTTTTGTAGAACCTGGAATGTGAGAGGCTTATGTCCACGGACCGGAAGCTTTCAGGACACACAGACACAGGAAGTCATGGGGCAGGACCTCAGTTCTGAGACTTGAAGCCTTTGAGTGACAAATGTAGGTTTTTGAGGGTGTTCTTTTCCAGATCCTGTCTCTTGGACCAAGAATTGTCTTTCATATAGTAATGAGTAATCCTTAGTGTCCTTGTGATTTCTGCCGGAGTATAATGGACAGAAATGTAAAAGGAAGTTTGGAAGCATTTGGCATGTATTTGATATGTGAATTTCTAATTTTCTAAGCCAGCCAAAGATGGAGTGCTTTCTATGATTTTGCAGTCTGATCTAGAGCAGCACCAAAGAAAACCCTCCCCCTTGTGGCTTTGACACTAGGTAAAGACATCACAAGCAAACTATGGGGAATGGAGATCCTGCCCCTAGACTTCCTCTGTCAGTATGTCAGAACAGCTGTTGGTGCACAGGGAAAATGTGCCAATGTCTAGATCCATCTGCAGTAAAGAAAGTGACCCTGAAAGCCTCCTGGAACTCTCTACAGGCAGGATTAACTGTTGGAACTGTTAGCCTCATGGGAATAAAGTTGTCATAACACTACTGGAGATAGGGACTCACGATGCAGACCTAGCCAGGCTGCAACTCACTAAGTAGACCAAGCTAACCTAGAACTCACCAATATCTGCCAGATCCAGCCCCTCAGGGCTGGGATTAAATAATGCTGCCATTGGGTGTGCCACCAAACCAAGCACCTTTTCTTTCTTTAAAAGAAACTATTTCCGCAAGATGGCAGTAGTGCTCCAGGTAGGTGTACAAATGCGCGATCCTCCCCCGCCCATCCTGTCTCAAAAAAAAAAAAAAAAAAAAAACTAATCAGAATCCAAGGTATCTGGAAACATGGCAGCTGCTTTGTATGGACAAGTTCACACAGTAAACTGTTCCTTTCTGTCTGAAACCAAACTGAGGACTATCTCTCTTACCACCATTCTCAGCAAGTCTTGATTTCTTAGGATTATATACTACCATTCTTTGCTTTGTCCCTTATCTTTGGCAATCCAAATTATCAACTTGTTCCTTTATGAGGAAATCTTCATAAGCCTGGCCTAAAAGAAATTCAGAAAAATCAATGGCAGAAATGGGCCATCTGTAAGCATTCTGAGTTGACTTTACTAATATTAATGACGAAATTACTTTGATTATTGTTTAAAACAACAAAGACTACTGCAATAGGAATTTTTCAACAGGGGAGAAATAAACCAGGCTTAATCCTGAATATAGCAAAGGCAGCTGGAGATTTACAGCCAAGGCATAAAAATGGGGGTGGGGAAGAATAAGCACATGGAAAATGTCTGGTCACAATGCATGGGAGGGGGTCTTGCTGATGGGACAATAACAAGGTTCTTCTTATAACCAAACTGACTAAAGGAGTGTCTCAACTACAAACAAACAAAGAAATAAATAAATAAGGATTCAGAAGCACTGGGGTACAGCTGGGGGAATATGTTGTTCAATAATCAGGGAGGCCCTGGATGCCATCACCAGCACAGCAAACCAAACATGGTGGTATATGACTGTAACTCCAGCACAAGGTAGAGACAGATGAGAAAATCCTGTCTGAAAATCAATCGGTCAATCAATCAATAAAAAAATTCCAAAGACAGTTTTTGTTGTTGTTTTTAAATAAGAGACTCAGAAAAGTAGAAAAGGTTTGGTCAAGGAGGTTGTTACTAGTGGAGGCTGTAAATTAGTCCTTATCCATTTACTGGACTAGACAGAGTAAATGAAATGGGAAGTATCTATTTGCTTTGCATTCCTAGAAGGTATGCTCACACATCTTTCTTGGATGCCATGTCAATATCTCACTTTGAGCAGTAAATTTCTTTCTTTCTTTTTTCCTTTCTTTTCTTTTTTCTTTTTCTTTTCTTTTTTTTTTTTTTTTTTTTTTTTTTTTTTTTTTTTGGAGCTGAGGATCGAGCCCTCTACCACTGAGCTAAATCCCCAACTCAAAATTTCTCAAATTTATATAAATCACAACCAAAAGTTGCTCACACTTTGTCTCCGTATCTCTCTCTTTTTTGTTTTTTTTTTTTTTTTTCCCGAGACAGGATTTCTCTGTGTAGCTTTGCGCCTTTTGTGGATCATGATGCATCTCTTAACACAAGTATTTCCTCGTATACACAGAAATGAGTAATAGTCCTTAACTGATTAGTCCTATTAACATCAGCAAAGCAGACTGAGATCTAATACATTTTTTTTATTGTTGATTAGGGTTAGCTAGAACACTGGATCATTTAGTCTCCCATCTACTAAAAACAAGAGATAACATTTAGAAAGAAAAGTATCACTCATTTTCTATCATGTAGAATCTAGGGGAAGAAGGGCCACAAAAGTTTACTAGAGAACAGGAAAAGGATACAGGCTGGTCTTAAAAGGTTTTTTGGTTGTTGTTGTTTTTTCTTTGTACTGGGGATGATGTATGCACTTCTCAGGTAGTTAGGATGGCAGCTTTCTTGTTAGCCAACAAGGCCTCTAGCACTTCTCCATTTGCTCTCCTTGCTCAAGGCAATGAGACAGACACGTTTGCTGTGTCCATATACCTAAGCAAGCACTTACGCTGCTTTAAAACAGCACCTTCAAACAGGCACGGTGTTAAGTTCCTAGAAGCTGGGAGGTGGAAGCAGAAAGCAGGATTAAAGAGCTTGGCTACATTAAGCTCCTGGGCAGCCTGGACTCGGTGAAAGCTGTCAAAACAAACAAAAAACAAATCCAGGGAGTTGGGGGGGGGGCTGGGAGTAACACTTTCAACTAGTCAGTTTCTTATGCTTCAGGAAAATGTAAAATGGTCAGAGGCATAAAAGCGACAACAGGGTACTAGGGAGCTCTGGGCCCGAGGCTTCTGCAACTGAAGTCCCGCCCCAAAACTTCCGGATGAGCAAACTTCCGGAAAGTAGCGGGCTGCTCCGACCTTCTTCACCAGGAATAAAAATGTTTTCAGGTC
Source organism: Peromyscus leucopus (assembly GCF_004664715.2). Taxonomy (NCBI): domain Eukaryota; kingdom Metazoa; phylum Chordata; class Mammalia; order Rodentia; family Cricetidae; genus Peromyscus; species Peromyscus leucopus. The sequence continues at coordinate 115,705,216 of NC_051083.1, forward strand.
CACATCAAGCCTTTACCCGGAACTCCTGAACTAACTCAGAAGAAAATGAGTGGACCAGTTTAAAGTTAGGGCAAGCTGGGCTTCCTTACTGAATGGACTTGTACAAACCGGAAGTCATCGCGATAATGCAGTAACTGCGCTATTTGGTTTGAAACTACATCCTCAAGATGGCAGTAGTGCTCCATACACTGTTCCAGTAACTACAGCAAGCTGTCCTCCTCCCGCCTTTCGCAAAAAAAAAAAAAAAAAAAAAAAAAAAAAAAAAGTCATCAGCAATGCAAGTTCCTGGAAGCATGGCTGATAGGATTGTTAGAAAAGGAAAGAAAAAAATCTTTTTTTGGGGGGTCTGTTTTTCACCTAAAACCAAACAGAGGCTGAAAATCTTTATGCTTATCAAGTATTTTTAAAAGTAGTAATTTTAGGTCTGGCATCATGGCACAAGCCTTTAATCCCAGCCTCTGGGAGGCAGAGGCAGGCAAAACTCTGTGAGTTCCAGGCCAACCTGGTCTACAAATTTAGTACAGGCAGGCCTATATTGAGACCCTGTCTTGAAAATTAATTAATTAACTAATAATTTTGTTTCCTCCATGTGCTGCAGTCTGTAGTCTCAGCTGATGGAGGAGAATACCCTGAACCTATGAGTTCCTGGCCAGTCTATGTAAGAAACAAAACAACACAATAAAACAAAAATCTCTTGTTCACTGAGCATCACATCTCTAGTATTTTTCCAAGTTATCAAGAAAGAGCCAAATATAAAAAAAAAAATTTACATTAAATGTTTTAAAAAAAGAAGAAAGAGACATGGTAACTCAAGTCCAGGACTACCTCTCTAGGTAACAAACTGTCCTATTTTTGGTTTGTCTTGGCATCTCCAAAGTATTTCCCCATTTTCTGAAAAAAGACCTAGACCACAGACTTCGTGTGTTGAATTGTTGGCAGCCTTTTGACCAAAACCTTAAGAGGAGTTCCCAGGGAGTTCTCATCACTATAAGCAATCCATGGCAGGATCCATGTGTATGTGTGTCATTATATGCCAGAAATTACTCGAGTGTTTTCTTAGGTATTTATTAACTAAAGCTCCTAGAAGGAAGAACAGAGCTGTCCCTGTGTTAAAGAGTTTACAAGGCTGATAGACTGAATTTTAATGTTAATTAAATTAGGTAATACCTAGTTAATAGGTATTGCAAAGCAGAGCCAAATTATTTGGGCTATTTTCAATCCCTCTGAAAGCCATCCACTGCTTGCTGGTGTCTGACCTAACATCCTTATGCCTATCAAAACCTTGAAAAGTATTCTTAGCAGACCAATAGCTCTCATTAATCCAAAAGGTATCTATTCTTCCCTTGACTAATAATCCACATACCTGTGACCCCTACCAATACACTTGGTAAATACTTTGATTTATGACTTTGCTTTATAACCAATAAAGTATCATGTAACTACTTTGACTGTGGAACATAGTATTTGTGTTCCTGGGTCATGGTCATGTTGACTCCAGAATAAACTATCATCTCTTATTCCCTTTGAAGTGAGATCTGTGCTTTTGCATGGATACTTTCATTTGCCATTTGAACACAGCACTTTGCCATGTCATTAAACAGACTTCAACTGCTTTCTGTCTCCTTTGGTGTTTATGCGCGCTATCATGTCCCTTCTAGAGAAAAGTATTAAAACTATGTTCTCATTAGGATCTACCATATAGTCCAAGTCAAAGATTCAGAAAAGAACCATGTATTAAATAAAATATTCCCACGAAGCCTGTTGAGACCACTGATACCCTTTCTTAATTATTTCCATTAGGTTCTTTCAATAGAGAGTCCAAAATTTACTTTCACATACAACAATACATTTGTATTAAAATTGGATATTTGTACATTATGGTGTGCAAAGAAATTTCTACTTCTTGAGCAAAGTGTGGTAATTCAGCCCAGTAATCCTAATGCTCTAGAGGCTGAGACAAGAGAAGTAGGACAAGTTTGAGGCCAGCCTAGGCTACAAGTGTGACCTTGTCTAAAAAAATAAAGAAAAAAAAAAAAAAAAAAGAGGAAAAGGCCAAGAAACCAAATAACAAAAAGATTTCATTCCTGACTCCTAAGCCATCTGCCAAAATCAGATATATAATTTTCAAGTTCTCATTTTTAGTGAATAAATCATATTCACTTAATAACTTATAAAGTTATTGACATTCATTTAATATATTTACCCATATGTGCTACATATTATGTATGTATTATATAAATGTACATTTGACTCATATTGAGTAGGCTTTTCTCTAGTCTTCTGTATCAACTATATATTCTGCATGCTTCCATATTAATATATTTCCCCTAGATGGAAATCTTTTTATATTTATTCTTGGAAGTAGATCCTCTTCCAAATTACAAAAATAGCACCATTGCTGGCAATGTCTTCTCATTTTGAGAATTATAAAACCAAAACAATTTGGAAAAATCTTAATCAAAATTAGAACAACTTCTTTATATATTCTCATATTTCCCCTATCTGCATATCACACATAGCATATGCACATACATGTTGTGGAATATGTGTTACATTTGTTTATGCTATGGAACATTTAATTATGCAAAGATGTGTTGCATTCTTTTATGTTGCATTTGTTTAACTCTGTAAAGCTGTGTTACTTTGTCTGTCTAAAACACCTAATGGTCTAATAAAGAGCTGAATGGCCAATAGCTAGGCAGGAGAGGGATAGGCAGGGCTGGAAGGCAGAGAGAATAAATAAGAGAAAAAGAGAAGAGGGAGGAGTGAAAAAAGGAGAAGAGATCAGGGGCCAGCCACCCAGCTACACAACCAGCAACCAAGTAAGAAGGAAAGAAAAGATAGACAGAAATAGAGAAAGATAAAGGACCGGAGGCACAAGGGAGGCGGGATAATTTAAGCAAAGAAAAGCTGGCTAGAAATAGAAATAAGCCAAATTAAGGCCTGGTATTCATAAGTTAGAATAAGACTCCATGTATTTATTTGGGAACTGGGTGGTGGGCCCTTCAAAGACTAAAAAAAAACTAAGAAAATCCAACTACAATCTCTCTCTCTCTCTCTCTCTCTCTCTCTCTCTCTCTCTCTCTCTCTCTCTCTCTCTCTCTCAACCTAAAAGCCTGGTTACTTTGTACCTGAAGTGTTCCAGGTTTCCCCACCACTTATTACAGCTTATTACAATTTGAAGTCTTACAATCATGCTAACTACTCTTTGTAGTTACTCTTCTACTGCTATGTACTTTTTTTCCTTGAGTCTCTCGTTGTACCCCAGACTGACCTTGAACTCAAAGAGATCCACCCACCTGCCTATGACTCCTGAGTGCTGGGATTAAAGGCAATGCCATTTAATCCTAGTCCTAGAATATGTTATATTTTTAATGTTTCTTCTAAATTTCTGTGGTTTTATAGTCATGGATAAAAAGTGCAGAGGTCACCAGTACCACAAATTCAAGCAGACAGGGGATTTCATAAAGTGTTTGTGTTTAGTCTCCTGTTTTCTATGATCAGTTGGAAATAGATATTAAATCACAAATGGCCAACAAATCATGTTTCATGTGCAATTATTTCTGCATATATTTGTTCTGAATTGATTCTCAATTCTTAGAATCTTTGGACTGCACAGCTCCAGTTTTCCGGAAAGACTATTAAGAGCCGATGGCAGTACATCTTTAAGTTTTTCATCTATTTATTTCTTTTATATGCATCCCTGTGGATGGAACCCACAGCCTTGCACATGCTAGGTAAGTGCTCTAGCACTGAGCTGTACTCCTAGCCCCAGTTGAAATACTGTAAAAGTGATTGATGTTATTTAATTAAATCGATTTAGTACCTTCATTATTTAAGTAACCCACATTCTTTTGTGTGAGAGACAGGGTCTCAGCCCAGGCTGTCCTCAAACCTGCTATGTAGCTGACACTGGTCTTGAACTCTTGATGCACCTCTCCAGTGCTGTGCCCAGTTATTCCTGTATTATCTAGGTCAGTCCTAAAACCATACATAAAACATTTCTATTTTCTTCTTTTTTTAGTACACTATACACGGAGTTTGGTGCATGAGTCCTTCACTCAACACAAGATAGTAAGCATTAACTATTGACAGGAAACATGACTTTGGGAGGAGGTAAACCTCATAGTGTCTCCTTTTTAAAAAACATTTTTATTTACTTTTATTGTAGGAATGCTTTGCTTGCATGTCTCCTACTTGTGTGCCTTGTCCTCATGGAGGTTAAATGAGAGCATCAGACCTCCTGGAACTGGAGTTAGAGGAGGCTATGAGCTACAATCTAGGTACTGGGAATTGAACCCAGATCCCCAAGAGCAGCCAGTACTCTTAATCACTGAGCCATCTCCCTAGCCCCCTCCATCTTGTAGTTGAGCAAATACAAAGACTAACATGCATCTTGGAAAAAGTAAACAAAAAGTCCACAAAAAACAAATAAAAAAACAGCAAGTGGAGCAAATGCTCTTAAAATGCTGTATAGCTAGCTTATCTTTGATCCATTCATTCTACTGCTGTGTTGATTAGACAACGTATGTGTGGTCACATGTGTGTATACAGCTGACAGGACTTACTGGTATAAATTTTGACTTGTATAATATATAAGTAATATCCTTGACCCTTCAGTTGCTTCTATTACAGCTTTCTCAGGTCTCATATCACAAACTTTATCAAATGTCATTAGATGTAGAAAATAAAGATAGCATTAGATGTGCATATAAATTAAGAATGAGGTCTTTTAAGAGCCATTGGGAGCTATCAGGGATATGGGGATATTGGGGATATGGAAGGAAAGAAAGTGTGTGACAAGGTACAAGGTAACATGTTATCAAAGTATATTAAACATTGGTATGAAAATGTCATAACTGTCAGGTATGATGGCTCATGCCTAATTCCAGCACTTGATTGGCAGGAGAATGGCCACCAATTTGAGGACAATCTGGACTGTATCATGATTTCCAGACTAGTCTGAATTTGAGTCTCAAGGCCTGGGGCTCTCCCCACAAAAGAGGAAAATACCATAGTAAAAATACATAGTAAGCCGGGCGGTGGTGGCGCACGCCTTTAATCCCAGCACTCGGGAGGCAGAGCCAGGTGGATCTCTGTGAGTTCGAGGCCAGCCTGGGCTACCAAGTGAGCTCCAGGAAAGGCGCAAAGCTACACAGAGAAACCCTGTCTCGAAAAACCAAAAAAAAAAAAAAAAAAAAAAAAAAAGAAAAAAAAAATACATAGTAAAACTCTGTACAGTTAATACATGTCAGTAAAAGGTGAGGTCTTTAAATCTTGCATAGAAATACAATTATTTTTAGAGAAAAAGACATGGTTATTTTCCAATTATAGTTTTGAATGGTACTGGGTTTTTCCTTTTCTGCAATTATTTCAAACATTATGTTTTCTAATTTCAACATTCTAAATCTAAACACAAGAGTAAGTTAAAATGGCAAGGCTGCAGTTGAAGAGATGACTCAGTGGTTAAGAGCATTTGTTGCTCTTCTAGAGGACCTGAGTTTTGTTCCCAACACCCACATGGTAGCTCACAACAGCTACAACTCCAGTTCCAGGGGATTTGATGCCCTCTTCTGCCTTCTGTGGGCACCATTCACATATGTGGTATACAGACACTCATGCAAGCAAAATACCCATTTGCAGAAAAGAAAGAAAGGAGAGAGAGAGAGAGAGAGAGAGAGAGAGAGAGAGAGAGAGAAAGGAAGAAAGAAGGAAGGAAGGAAAGAAAAAAAGAAAGAAAGAAAGAAAGAAAGAAAGGAAGGAAGGAAGGAAGGAAGGAAGGAAGGAAGGAAGGAAGAAAGAAAGAAAGAAAGAAAGAAAGAAAGAAAGCAAGAAAGAAAGCAAGCAAGCAAGCATTTTTAAAGAAACTTTAAGGCAAATAAACAACTGGCAGTTACCCAATTAGTTCTTTGGTTTGAAGGTTTCCAAATACTTCCTTTGTGCCTACATGCTCAACTTGACTTAAACATGTATATAATGAGAGATAGAAACATTGTTTTTCTTGTGCTCCCTAACCAGAAATAGCTCCATTCTAAAGTTCCAAGAATGACAACAAGAGAGAACTAAAGTTGCAACAATTTGTTTCTTCATTCCTAAGAAGGCATATGTTTCTCCCGTATAAGAGCCTGGAGAATGGCTTTCAATTATTCCAAAGGTTTAAGAAGGCTATATTGTGCTGGGCTGGGCATAGTGGCACATGCATTTAATCCCAACACTCAGAGGCAGAGGTAGGCGGATCTCTGTGAGTTTAAGCCTAGTCTAGAAAGTGTGCATATGGAACCTGGAAAATGCCCCCTTTCCCTACATCACTTCTACTCTCACAAAAGGAATCCACCAATCCTCTTTTTGCACACCTCTGTACTTTTCTATGGAGTGTGACTTCATGACCACGTTCAAAGGGATGTCTGTGAGAAAGGTTAACTGATGTAACCACTGGTGAAGCAATGAACAGCATTGCTTTTCTGACTAGTGTTTGTACAGTTCTATAAATCTCCACACAAACTAAGTCACATCAATGACTTCGCTTTCATTTTCTCGCTCACTTAAAGCATGAGGGACAGTATGGGAGTTGAAATGTAGCTTACTTCAGCACAGGTGAATTTAAGGTTCTCTGTTAAGGTAGCTGGGGAGACAGCTCAGTGGTTAAGGGCACTGGCTGCTCTTCCAGAGGAACTAGGTTCAATTCCCAGCACCCACATGGCAGCTCACAACTGTCTGTTAACTTCAGTTCCAGGGTACCTGACACCCATGGGAAAACACCAATGCACAAAAAATTAAAGGAAGATTCTCTGTTAAGGAAAAGATAGGGATACATTATGCCTTTCCTGCAATGTTTCTTCTCTTTGACCTTTTACTTTGAAATAGCTTTTTTTATTTATTTTATTTAATATTTATTTTCTGGAGCTGAGGACCGAACCCAGGGCCTTGTGTTTGCTAGTCAAGCTCTCTACCACTGAGCTAAATCCCCAACCCCTGAAATAGCTTTTGAACTGACAGGAATACAATGACTGAAGAGTAGTCTCCATCAGCTATACCTGCACTCTCCTGTTATAGGTCATGCTTGAATTCCTGGGACCCAGGAAGATACTATTGCTTTAGGCTTCCATTCACCCTTTGGCTAGATGTAGTGTCTTAATGTAAACTAAAATGTATGTGAATACAAGGTTGTTCGTTTCGGTTTGGCTTGGTTTTTGCTTTTTCAAGGCAGGGTTTCTCTGTGTAGTCTTGGCTGTCCTGGAACTTGCTCTGTAGACTAGGCTGGCTTCGAACTCACAGATCTGCCTGTCTCTGCCTCCCAAGTGCTAGGATTAAAGGTGTGCACCACCACCACCAGGCAAATATGAAGTTCACCCACTTGAAGATTCCTATGGCTTCGGGCTACCTTATCTGTGGTCCACAAGTCTAACTTCGGAAACTATGTACCATCTTCACACATGTAGCCTCCTTAGTCTAGCATGGTGGGAAGCTATTACTTCAATGCACGCAGCTTAACCTCGCTGCCACAGCATTCTCCCTACTACTTGCCTATCTGCTGTGGGCTGATGAATACATGAGTCGCTTTATTACTTTCATATATTACTCAAGACCACGAAAACATGCTGTTTCATCAAATATCTCCATTCATTCTGTGGCTTACCTTAATGAAGAGCATCCTCAATGGCAGCCAGGCCCATCATCAATTTCCCCAGTAACTTCTTTGTCTTTGTAGACATGGATGAAGGCTCAGGAGTAGAGGTGAAATACCCTGAGTAAACAGTGTTTAAGTGGTGAGTAAACATTACAGCAGTATACCAGAATAAAATTGCTTCCTCTTTTGTAAGCGGTCATTACCAACACTATCATTGCTACAGAGATGATTGGTTGGTACAGTATCATTGGCTCATGTACAGTGAATCCTATGAAATACTCGATATTTCTTACTTTGCTGTGACCAAATGACCCAGGGTTCCTGGTGTGCTTAAATTTCCCATCAGAGGACAACTTGGCAGGCCTATGACAAATCTTCATTAGAAAAATGCTAAGAAGCAGGCAGTTGAATAATACCTGCTAACATGAATCAATAGTTAGGTCCCAATATCATGAGTTTCATTTTTACTATTTGAATGACAACAGGGTTAAATAAGGAAAGTCTCACCCCTTATGAAACCTGAGGTACCAGCATGTCCATCTAGATTCCCTCAACTTGTGGGTCATGACTACCTTGAGGGTCGAACAACCCTTTCACAGGTCTCACCTAAGACCATTGGAAAACAGATATTTACATTATGATTCATAACAGTAGCAAAATTACATTCACAAACTAGCAAGGAAATAATTTTATGGTTGGAGGGGTCACCTGCTCTGGAGTGTGCCTTCCTCTAGGCCCTGGGGGAAAGCTACAATAGGCACTGTAGCTGTTACCTCTTGAGCCTAGAAAAGACTTTTTTGTTTCAATACAATATTTTTATTACTTCTTTGAATTTCATACAATGTCTTTTCATCACATTCATACCTCTTTCCTCCCCTTAACCCTTCTAGATTCAGCCCTTACCTCCTTCTCCTTCCCAAATTCCTGTCTTTTTTATTAGTTAGTTCATTTTTTTCAGCCTGATCACAATGTTTCCTCTCCCTCTCCTCTCCTCCCACTCCCTCCCCCCGCCATCCATTCCTCCTTTTGCTTCAGAAAGGGGCAAGCCTCCCACATATATCAGCCACAGAAAAGACTTTTGAACCTTCTGATTGTATAAATCTGTGTCCCTGTTGATGGAATTACCTGGTGTGGCACAATGGCACACACTTCTTTAGGCTCTCCTTGCTCTTGACAATGGAGTATCAATTCTGAGTGTCTTGAGACGTGGGAAAGCACACCAGCTACCTCAGCTCCAGCTCACTACCTTATTTGTCTCCTAGGAGCCAGGAGACAAATGTCCAAAGCCTCCCACAAAGACCCAGGTGCTTTGTTTCTGCCCGGATTTCACTAGACATGAGCCACACGGCTTCCTGTAATTGACCTAACTGGTAGTTGTCCTCAGTTCTGCAACCACATTGTCAGCCCCCCATTAGTTAATTCCCGTCGATGCCATCAAACTCTGAATTTGAAATTGAAGGAGGTCTGCTCAGGGCCTAGGCCCACTTAACTTTACCAAAGGCCAACCTTTCTTAACTGCTAGACTTACTGGAAATCTCACTCACAGCACAGGATTTTGGTAAACAACTTCCTCTAGGTAGTAATATTATTCTGGAAAACCTGATTAGTCCTGCTGCTACTATTCCCATTCATTGGCTGAAAAAAAAAAAAACCCTGTTTGAGGAAGGATCCAGGAAAGAAAGCTGCCTCCCCATTTGCTCTGATGGGGATATCTGATGGAGGCCTGCAGCACCCAGTCTCACCAGCCATGCTTTGTTTTCGAAAATCCTACTTCCACTCTACCAAGGGTTAACAGATGCGCCCCTTCATTCCGCCAAGGTTCCCTACTCTCACCCAAGTCACTTGCTTCAGTGAGTAATCCCTCAGTGATCCAAGGCTGAGAGAAAGAGGACTCTGGAATTTAGCTCCCAGAGAAATGCAAATTTAGGTACCATGTCAGGTGACTTAGGTCTCAGGGTCAGATTCCCAAGGAATCCTCCATTTTCTCACCAAGGTCTTTGGCCTTTATTATGTTCAGTAGGGAGGAGGCTGGAACTCTAAATGGAGGGTTGAGGGAATGCCACAGCCCAATTCCATATTATTATGTCTCTCCTGGAGTGACTTTATAAATTCCAGCCAAGAGGGACATGAGTTTGTCTCATAGGGTCATTGGATGTTGGAGTACAACCACGTCTCCTTCACACATGAACCATTAATGTTTCCTATGACTTTATGATGTACTCATTAAGGCTTAGGATCAGTCTTACAGTGTTTTCTCCTAAGATACAGTGCACACAAAGAATTTAGAAAGTTGCCCTGTCTTGATCAGGAAGGTAAGCAATGTCATATGCTCTTGAATTAAACACTCATAATTCTCGGCAAATTTACTTCCTTTTTTTTTCAGTACACATATATAATTATGTATCATGGTCCATAAACTGCAACAAATTTATAACAAAATTGGATTTACACACACATTTTAAATTTCAAACCTGTATTTCTGATTTCTGGGTAGATTAAAATATCCTGAAATATTTGAAAGGCCTGTTTTTTAGATAAATAAAAGATTCCCCAAGTGTTTCTTCATTGACCTTGTTCATTAAAGAATATTAGTTTCTTCCTTAATATTAAAAAATCTATATAGCACATAAAATAACTATAATATTACCAGTCAAAGAATTTATTAGTGAGGCCTTACCTAATCTGCCATGTGATAATGAAACAGGTACTGCATATTAAAGCTGAATGAAGAAACACAGAAACTCTATCCAAATTTTCATCTCAAAAATGTCTTTGAATACTGTAAAATAAACAGAACTTAACAACCAAAAGTTAACATTGGTATTTCTCTTGAAAATTGCCAACACAGTAGATTTCAAGCATTCTCACCACACATGGGAAAAAGTAACTTGTGGCATTCAACTTGATTGTGCTTATCAAGTGTGTGTAATACACCTGAATACACTAATTTTCATGTGTTAATCCTATTTCAATAAAGGCAGAAAAACCTATCAGTTAGAAATTAATCACCATTCAGAATTCAGCAGTTGTTTTGATCTTAAAGGCAGGTTACTTTATAAAAACAAGAAGAACACGTACTTCCGAAATTCAGTCACACATGTATATATTCTAAGAAAACTGGCCGGCAGATGCATTCACACCGTTGTACGTTACATCGTTTTATAGACGTATAAATACAATATAAATATGAATACACAAGAGTGGCTGAGATGTTCAAGTTGAATAGCACAGTCGTTCCGGTTTAACACTGACCAGGTCTGAAAGTATAAACCTTTAAACAATTTCTATAAGGAAATGGTTGTATATAACCATGTACATAAACATAACCAGATGCATGCTGGGTATGGCTTTGCACAAAGTGTTCAGAGCGCTAACACATACCATTTACTCTCCTGCAAATCACTATAGGCTTCTAGGTGCTTGAAATTATTATTACTATCCGTATTTTACCCCAGAAGCCCTTTCTATTTCAAGAAATGGTAAAAGTTTACCAGCCGCTGGCAAAGTATTCAGATTTTGAGAAATTACAAAGTAAAAACAAACGGTACCTTAATCACAAAACCAACTAAAACGGACTTGCCACACATTCTCACAGCTTCGCTTTGCATGTGGAACATACGTTTTTGTTTTTTTGTTTTTTTTAAATGGGCAAATTCCTTAGTACTTTGGGCATTAAATCATTTAATTTCCTCATTAAAAGCTTTACGGCTTTTAAAAATATTAATAATCTCTAGAATATTGCTGCTTTAAAAAATTCTCCCCGCTTTTGTATTTTCTAGAAACAACCATGTTTCCGACTTACAACATACCCAAGAGCCATGTTGGAAAAAGCGATGCAAGGTTACACGATCTCTAGCCGATGACCGGCTGCTTCATCTCGGGTCCTCTGGTGTAGTCTGTGGTCTCTGTCTATTTGGCGTGGTCGGCTTCCTAGAAGTCCTGACTTCTCTTGGCTTGTCCGGTTCTTTCACTTCTCTCCAAGTCTATAAAACAAAGTGAATGCACCTGAGACTTCGAGCAAGCACATAAAGTTCTGTTCCCAGCCACCTGGTATTGTCCTGTCCTCTGCAGTCAGGCTTTGCTACTAAAAAGACCCTACACCTCGGAGGTCCCACGTGTTGATCTTCTTGGTGCTCCAAGGCGGAAGGGAGGAAAGACGGACAGCTAGAAGCCCGGGCCTGTCTGCAGGTGGCCTCCCTAGTCCCGCCTACTCTGCGGAGAGCCTCCCACTGCTTCCCAGCACCTCCCCTCCCCGCACTTCCCCCATAGGCCAGCTCCCCACACGTGGATCCCAGAGGGAGGTCTTGCCTTGGGAACAGAAGTTGAGATCCCTCCTCTGGCGATTGGCTGCTCAAAGTCTGATGAGGAAAGCTTTGAGGAATTTTCCAGAAATGCCCTCACGGTGGCGGTGTGGCTCCCAGAACTCTATCAAATAGAGCCGGTCTCCGCCACATGCTTCTCTCCCTCCCATCCCGTGTTAGGGGGAAGAACGTGACCAAGAGACAAAGACACCAGAAACTATGGCTGCCTTGTCCTTGAACAGTTTTAGAAAATCTGCTTGCATCGTGTTTTTCCTTTTGGTTTTCATCCAAAATCAGAGGCCTAGTTCAAGAATTCAATTTCCAGCTACCCAGTCTTTGCAATTCGCCCCCACACCCTACCCCCACGCACGCCCACCTCCATCCCCATCACGCTACCCCAGCTTCACTCAGCATTTTCTCATGAAACCAAATCGTCTTGGAGTATCCGGGATGAACTCCAGGGACCCGAGGCTAGTGAGAAAAGAAAACGGTTCCAGCTAAGGGGCTGGAGACCAGCCACTCCAGCAGCCACTCCAGGCATCACTACCAGTGCCTTGTCACTGGTCCCCTTCCCACACTCCCTGGGGAATCTGCACATACTCTGACCAGAGTACCAAACCCGTATGTTGGGGAAAACTCCACAGCTCCAAATTATGTGTCTAGTAGACTACAAGCATATATAATAAATACAGCATGCTCTGTATTAAGGAGAAGGGGGTTTGATAATTATTTTAATCAATTTTATTTATTAAAATTAGAAGAAAAAGGAAGTTCACTTGCAGAGTGTCATTTGGAGTGATACACACACTCAAATATAGATAAATACTGGATGTGAAAAACTTAGCCTTGTGTTTTCATTACCAGAGGCATTTCTTTCTCATGGCTGTATACCACTGCCAATGACTTCACTGTGTAAGTACACGTCACTGAGGGAATAGTCTTAAAGTATGTTCTTTGAAGTAAGAAGGCATTGTATCTGCTAAGAATTCAGAAAATAACCACGTGCGGCTGATGAAGTGTAAGACAGCTCCTGTGGGAAACCACTGATAAACATTTGCATGATGTTTCAACACAGACATACAAACTCAGTTTCAGTGTGTTGGGTATTTACTTCAATACAACACAAACATTTACACTAAGCTTCCTGTAAGTTTATGTTTAAATGGGATCTATTTTCATGTTTTGTATTTTTACCTGTTTCCAGGACAGTTGATCATTATCCTGGAATTGTTTTCCAACATAATATTTTTATTGATTACTTGGGAATTTCATACAATGCACCCTGATCACACTGGCTTCCCATTCCTCCCACGTCCACCATGCAACCTTTGTATTTCCCCCCATCCCCCCCCCCCAAAAAAAAAGAAAAAAAAATAAATGAAGTCCAATTTGAGTTGCCTATATACTCACTGGAGCATGGTCAAACTCCTAGTGGCCAGCTCCTTAAAGAAAACTGAGTACTTCCCCATCATAAAATGAAACCACGTCAAAGCTGCTTTTGTTGTTGCTATTGTTTAAGACAGGTATCATGCTGTAGCCTAGGCTGGCCTGGAACTCGTTATATAGCTCAGGCTGGCCTCAAACTCAGCATTCTACCTGCCTCAGCTTCCTGAGTGCTGGGGTTATAAATGGGTAACACTATACCTGTAATACACAGCTTTCCTTTTATGAAAATAGTTGTCTTATTTTTACTTACATGTGCATATGAATGTGTATCTTTGTCTGGGTATGTGCATGTAAGTGTAGGTGTGGGATGAGGCCAAAGGCATCGAATCCCTTGCAGCTGGAGTTGTAAGCACTTGTTAGCTGAAGATGTGGGTGCTGGAAACTGATCTCAGATCCTCTACAAGAGCAGTAAGCACTATTAACCACTGAACCATCTCTCCAGCCTCCCACCCCGAACAACTTATTGATTGGCATATTGACTGAAAGGATTAGGGTCCCTGGGAACCTATTCAGTTTACAAAAAAAAAAAAAAACTTCATTTAAATTGAGGCCCATAAAGATGGCTCAACAGTTAAGAGCTCTTGTTGCTTTTACAGGAGACCCAGGTTCAATTTCCAGCACCCACATGGTGGTTCCCAAACATGTGTAACACTAATTCCAGAGGATCAGATGCCCTCTGTTGTCCAGAAATGAATGTGGTACACATACATACATACATACATATTCATGTGCATAAAATAAAATATATAAACTTTATATATATATATATATATATATATATATATATATATATATATATATATATAAACTTAAATTGGAAGTAGTGGCACACACCTTCAGTCTCAGCTCTGGGGAGGCAGAGGCATGCAGTGAGTTTGAGGTCAGCAGGAGCTACATAATAACAGCCTATCTCAACAAAACAAAACCATAGATAGCAACTACAAATGTAATTCTATGGATTCCACTCAGAAATGATCTGAAGAGTTGGGTTTTCTACTCTGTATCATGCTAACATGGGCAGTATGTGTTACTTGAAAACAAATACCAAATTATAACTATACATATATGCCTCACAAGATGTAGGATCTTTTCTTTTCTCAAAATTAATTGTTTATGAATTTAAAAATTACTTAACTGAAGTCTCACTATGTAGCTGAGGCTGGCATGGACCCCTCAGTATATAGCTGGGGCTGGCCTCAAACTTGAGATACTCTTGCCTTAGCCTGCTCAGTGCTGGAATTGCGGGTGTATGCTAACATGCCTGAACTTGAAACTTTTATTCTGTGCTTTCCATATATTTATTTATTTTTTTAGTATAAAAATGGCTTAAGGCATAGTTTGTTTTTGTTAATTCTCTCCCTCCACTTGCCTCCCCCAAACCCCTGTTCCTCCTTCCTGCTGTGCCCCATTCTTCCTCAATTTGACCCCTTTCTTCATTCCAGTCACACCTACTCTCTTACCCTCCTTCCTTTAGTTCCCCTCTCTAGCTACACACTAACCTTAAGACCTCTTTTTTACCTCTCATGATCCCCTATATAGTTTCAGGAACAATATCTCCTTACAAACTCTCTCTCTCTCTCTCTCTCTCTCTCTCTCTCTCTCTCTCTCTCTCTCTCTCTCTCTCTCGTGTGTGTGTGTGTGTGTGTGTGTGTGTGTGTGTGTGTGTGTGTGTAATCCAGGCACTTTCCAGGCCTGAGCCAGTGAAGGACAGAGAAGATCCCCTCTAGACTGAGGTCTGGGCAGGTCATAATCAACCACGAGCTTCTGGTGCTGGATGGTCAGGCACCGTCATACCAATGCCATCTGTGGTTTCTAGGCCACGGCACACAAGAGAAGAAAAGCAACAGCCCTGTGCCATGACCTGTGACTGGGGTGGGAGGACTCAACCAAGTGCCACCAGTGACTCAACCAGGAGCCCTGGTGCTGGGCGGTCTGTGGTGATTGGGTATGGGG
Source organism: Peromyscus leucopus (assembly GCF_004664715.2). Classification (NCBI taxonomy): domain Eukaryota; kingdom Metazoa; phylum Chordata; class Mammalia; order Rodentia; family Cricetidae; genus Peromyscus; species Peromyscus leucopus. The sequence goes on from NC_051083.1 coordinate 115,720,543, forward strand.
TGGGGAAGTAGAAGGAAGAGAGAGGCAGAGCAGTTCATGGACTGGAAAGAGAGGCAGATCTGAAGAGGTGAGAGCAGTAAACAGGATGATGTGAATGGCCTGGTAGCCACTCAAGTCCAAGTGATGTCCAATCCTGGGCTGTTTTGGGGGAGGACAGGGGAGGGAAGGCCAGGTCTTGGTCCTGGTCTGAGGCCCTGAGGCAGCTAGGGGGAACTGTGTTGATGCCTGTGGCTCCTGTTGCCACTAAGGGCCATGTAGAGGCCTGTGGTCTGTGTTGACACCTGGGGACATGTTGACATCTCGGCCTGGACTGCTGCCAAAGACCATATCTGGGGCCATAGTCCTACTACATCTGGAGTCTGTGTTGATGTCCCTGGCCCATGTTGCCACCAAACACCACAAAAATGCCCAGGGTCTAGGCCACAAACTGTGACCATATTAGTGTCTGAGAGCTGTGCCACCACTGAGGCCAAGTCAATTTGAGTGGCCAGAACTATCATATAGGGCCATGGTATTATCCAGGGCAGGGTTGCTACCAAGGGTTGTGTCTGGGCCGTGGCCCTACTGCAGCCAGGGTCTATGATTTTGCTGAATATATTTTCTGGGCCTTTGAGCAGGGATGCTTCTCCTTCTTCTATTTCTATTATTCTTAGGTTTGACCTTTTCATGGTGTCCCAGATTTCCTGGATGTTTTGTGATAGGAATTTTTTTAGATTTAATATTTTCTTTGACTGATGAATTTATTTCCTCTATCGTGTCTTCAATGCCTGAGATTCTCTCTTCCATCTCTTGTATTCTATTGGTGATGCTTGTTTCTGTAGTTCCTATTTGCTTACCCAGATTTTCCATTTCCAGAATTCCCTTAGTTTGTGGTTTTTTTAATTGCTTCTATTTCTATTTTCAGGTCTTAAACAGCTTTATTTGTTTCTGTCAGTTGCTTGTTTTTTCTTGGCGTTCTTTAAGAGATTTATTGATTTCCTCCAATTTTTTTTGTGCTGTGGGATGTCCTGTATGCTGTGAATGTGTTGCTATGATAGATAAATAAAATGCTGATTGGCCAGTAGCCAGGCAGGAAGGGTAGTGTAGGTGGGACAAGGAGAGAGGAGAAGGCTGGGTGGAAGGAGGCTGAGTCAGGAGACGCCAGCCAGACACAGAGAAAGTGAGATGTAAAGTTACCGGTAAGCTACAAGCCACATGGCAACTTATAGATTAATAGAAATGGGTTAAGTTAAGATATAAGAACAGATAGCAAGAAGCCTGAGCCATTAGGCCAAACTGTTTAAATAATATAAGTGTCTGTGTGTTTATTTGAGTCTGAGTAGCTGCCAGCCTGGGAGGGACTGGAGATAACTCCAGCAACATTTTTGTTTGTCTTTTCCTCCATTTCTTTAAGGGATTTTCATTTCCTCTTTAAGGACCTCTATCATCTTCATAATGTTATTTTTAGGTCATTTTCTTGTGTTTCAGCTGTGTTGGAATGTTCAGGTCTTGTTGTAGTAGGATAGCTGGGTTCTGGTGGTGCCATATTGCCTTTCTGTTTTGATTGTGTTCTTACACTGGTGTTTGGGCATCTGGACTTGGGATGATTATAGTCTAGGTGTTGATTCCTGTGTTTGTCTTTGTTGAGTAGGTGCTCTGTTCCTTGGTTTCTGTTTCCTCTCTGGTCTTCTGGCTTAAGAGGCCAAGGGTTCTGGTGACTTGTAAGTCTTCTGATCCAGTAGGGTGTCTCTGCTGGGATTTTAGGGGCCTTGGGTCACTTGTTCCTGTTTGGCCTCTGGTAAAGCCGAAGTCTTCTTAAGTCTCTAGATCTAGCCTGGCCTCCAGTAAGACCCAAGTCTTCTTCTGGGGTACCTAGGACCAGCCTGGCCTCCAGTAGAGCAGCTGGGTCTGTTCTTTTGGATGGTGTGGACTGTATGTGAGCCTATGGAATCTGTTCTTAGCATTCCATTCTGGCTTGTGTGGCCCCTGCCCATTGTGGCTGGTGTGGTCTGTGCCTCAGTGGTGGAAGCCTGTTGTGATTGGGGTTGGGGACTCAGCAGCAGCAGGGCCAGGGGGCATGTTGTTGGCCTAGGGAAGGGTGGCTGCTGTGGGATGGTCTGTATGTCAAATCTGTTGCTCTGATTGGTCAATAAATAAAACACTGATTGGCCAGTGGCCAGGCAGGAAGTATAGGCGGGACTAACAGAGAGGAGAATTGAGAGAATAGGAAGGCTGAGTGAAGGAGACACTGCCAGCTGCCACCATGACAAGTACCATGTGAAGATGCCAGTAAGCCACGAGCCACATGGCAAGGTATAGATTTATGGAAATGGATTAATTTAAGCTATAAGAACAGTTAGCATGAAGCCTGCCACGGCCATACAGTTTGTAAGCAATATAAGTCTCTGTGTTTACTTGATTGGGTCTGAGTGGCTGTGGGACTGGCGGGTGAGAGAGATTTGTCCTGCCTGTGAGCAAGGCAGGAACACTCTAGCTACAGGTGGCAGTGGACAGAATCCAGGTAGGAGTACAGTTCTGCTGCTAGGTGGGTCACTCACCCATTCCACTTGGCTTGGCCTGGGCCTGCTTGGCAGAAGTCTTCTGGGTTTGTGAGGAGGGCCCAGCCATAGGGGTTGGGGATTAGCTGGGAGGGCGTGGGCTTGAGGACTGGTGGAGGTAGAACGCAGGTGGGGGTGCAATTCTGCTGGTAGGCACGCCACTCACCAGTTCTGGCTGGTGTGTTCTGTGCCTCAGTGGCAGAAATCTGCTGGGATTGGGGGTGGGGTCCCAGCAGTAGCAGGGCCAGGGGTGAGCAGGGATGGTGGTAGGCTTGGGAAGGTCAAGGTGGACAGAACAGAGTGGGACTTCAGTTCCACTGCTAGGCGGGTCACTCACCTGTTCTGGTTGCTGTGGCCTGGGCCAACATTGGGGTTGGAGGAAGGGCCCGGCCATGAGGCTGGGGCTATATAGTTTCTATTTGCAGACATATACCTTTTTTGTTTTTGTTTTTGCTTTGCTTTTCAAGGCCGGGTTTCTCTGTGTAACAGCCTTGGCTGTCCTGGAACTCTCTTTGTAGACCAGGCTGGCTTAGAACTCATAGAACTCCACCTGCCTCTGTCTCCCAAGTGCTGGGATTAAAGGCGTGTGCCACCACGCCTTGTGTCATCCACTGGAGCATGGTTGACCTACCAGGAGCGATACCATTAAAGAAAACTTAGCCTCCCTCCTTTTGAAGTCATCAACTACCAATAGCTACTTAGCTGGGGGTGGGGACTCATGAGCTCTTACCCACTCCATGCTGGGATGTTGAGTTACTTGATCTGTGAGCACATGAGTACAGTGGTCCTGTCATGTCCAGAAGGCAGTGTTTCACTCCAGTCCTCCTGAACCTCTGACTCTGACAGTCTTCCCACCTGCCCTTCTGTGATAGCCCCTGAGCTTTAGAAAGGGAGTAATAGTTGTATAGATGTTCTGAAATTTCTTTATTCTGATCTGGAAAGACTTTATTTAATAAATTAAAAATAATATCTACTGTAAACTTAAAATTTGGGGAAAGCATAAAGCCTTATTTATACCCATGTACTAATTTTAAAAATAATTTATCATCCAGTCATCTGTTGATGATCATCTAGACTGATTTCATTTTCTTGCTATTTAAATAGAGAAGCAGAAAACGTGAGTGTGGTAGAGTATGTCTGTGGTAGGATTTAGAGTCTTTTGGGTGTATGTTCAGGAATGGTATAGCTGGTTCATATAGTACAGTCTTCGGTTTGTGAAGAAAACTCTTCTCTGGTTCTATAGTGGCTCCACCAGTTTACAAACCCACCAATGGAGAACAAGGATTGTTCCCCCACAGACATCCTCTTGAGCCTTTGTAACACCCTTTTATTAAAGAAGGGCCATGAAATGACAGGGAATGCTGTTAGAAAAGCGCAGACTGTAAGATATGGCTATATCTTCATAACTTCTATTGTGTATACTCAAAAATATAGATACGTCTCTTGCAAGTGGCAGCACAATAATTACTTCTGCACATATTTGTTCTGGATCTGTATAAGTATTATGAAAATTCTTGTAGTATACACAAGTTTGTAAAAGCCATATGAAAGCACTTTATGTAAAATTAGCCTATCCCAGGGGAGCTCCTATTGGCAGCTTAATGGGTACATGTATTTAAATGTTGTAAACAAGATGTACAGCTACTCATGAGGACTGATATTGTTTAACCTAATACATATTACCACCTGCAAGTCAATAAAGGACCTTCACTCATACATGAACACATGATGATTTTCTTCAGTTACGTCTCAGTTCTAACGTTAGTGTTTTCTGCCATTATTTATCTAGCATTAGAAAAAGGAAACTTTCTAACAGAATATATATTCACTGGCTTGTTTTTATTTTATAATTTTTTTAGTTCAGTTTCTCTTTTTGTAGCCCAGGCTAAACTTCAACTCAAGATTATGTTGTTTAGACTCCCTAGTTCCAAGATATGCACCACCAGGCCTAGCCTGTGGCTTGTTCTTATAACTTCTAAAATTCACTTGTTGACCAACTCCTAAGGATAATATGCACATATAGAAAACAAGTGATAAGCTGAGTAATTATAAGACAAAAGTTACTCCTTATATTAACTCAACTGATATTTCAGTCTATGTTCTGTTATTTGTTTATATGCATATTCTCTCTCTCTCTCTCTCTCTCTCTCTCTCTCTGTTTCTCTCTCTCTCTCTGTGTGTGTGTGTGTGTGTGTGTGTTGCCTGTGGGCATGAATTTCAAATGTCACAATTTGCAAGTGTGGGATTTCATTTCTTTGAAAGTTATCGTTTTCTTTGATCTTTTAGTTTTAAAAGCCACTATAAATGTCACTAAACATGCCTAAGAAGATTAGACATTATATTATGCAATTACTTGCCAAAAGCTTTTTTTATCTGTTGCCATCAAAAGTAAGACACTAAATTATCCTAGCATATATATGTATATATAAATTGATGTCTTAGTAAAGGTTCTCCTCCAAGATCCATGACCTCTGTAGATGAAATTCTAAACAGTCTTATTTAATAAGAAACACAGAGCCACTCTAGCACTTTGTTTCTTCCTTTGGTCCACAGAAATCCATAAAGATACCCCCACAAAAGACTGCTGGCAATGGTCAAGAGACAGCCGGGACTGACCTACTCTGGTGATGGGATGGCCAAACACCCTAATAGTTGTGCCAGAAACCCCATCCAAGGACTGAGGAATCTGGATGCAGACGTCCACAGCTAGGCCCCAGGTGGAGCGCTGGGAGTCTAATTAGCGAGAAAGAGGAGGGTTTATATGAGCGAGAATTGTTGAAACCAAGGTTGGATAAAGCACAGGGACAAATCGCCAAACGAATGGAAACACATGAACTATGAACCAAAGGCTGAGGAGCCCCCAACTGGATCAGGCCCTCTGAATAGGTGAGACAGTTGATTGGCTTGATCAGTTTGGGAGGCATCTAGGCAGTGGTACCAGGTCCTGGGCTCATTGCATGAGATAGCTGTTGAAACCTGGGACTTATGCAGGGACGCTTGGCTCAGTCTGGGAGGAGGGGACTGGACCTGCCCCGACTGAGTCTATCAGGTCGATCTCAGTCCTCGTGGAAGGCCTTGCTCTGGAGGAAGTGGGAATGGGGGGTGGGCTGGGGGGAAGGGGAGGGGGGCAGGAAAGGAGGTTGTTGGCTAGGTTTTTCAGTACCAGGCATGATTTCCCTGTTGTTGAATAGGTCTTAAGTTCAATTAGAGAGCTGATGGTTACCTTCATGGTATGTATACCACTACTGTACCCTTAGGATTATTGTACCATGCTAGTCATTGATGTGATCATAGGCTTTATAGCTAAGTAGGACTGTTGGTTGCTTCCCTTCTTTAGATGCTTGCATAGTGCCTTTTGGTACCATGAAAGCTAGTCCTCATAGAGGAAACTTTCAGGTGAGAACCAATTAAGAGGTTTCTGGGCCCTGTATCCAAGGTGCATGGTGTTTTCAGCAATAGGGACTTATCTTCCTCGTCTGGGTGGCAACTAAAGGCGAGAGCAATAGCCTGTCATGTTTTGGGAGTCTCTTATACAACCCTGACCAACAACTCAAAAGGGGTCTTCTCATGTGTGGTGTTGGGGTTTTGTTAGACAATCTATGATTCTTAGGGGGAGACTTCTCAGCCCAGATGGGAAATTTTCACTTAAACTATACATATATATGTACTACATACATACTTATATATGTATTAAATGTAATTTTAAGTAGTTAATACTGTGATTCATTATGCCTTTTCTAGATACACCTACTGCTATTTACCTTCCTTTCTCCTTCTTTTATATTTACCTCCTCCCTTGTTCCTTAATTAAAATCCCAGTTTGCCCCATTTCCTCCTTCAAATCACTTGTACCCTGCTGTTCCCCTCTTTTCTGATACTTCTATGGGGTCCCCATTTTACTTTCTTGGTTTCTGCAGTTACTTTAGGTTATGCACTCATATCTGAAAATGTCAAGCTAGAAACTGCACATGAGAGAGAACATACAATGTTTGTCTTTCTGGGTCTTTTATAAAAGGCTAAATTCAGTGGCCCAACTAGTTTGGAATACTCAGTATGACAAACTACAAGAGAGAACTTCTTTCCAAACAAAGTGGAAGGAAAGAAACACCTCCTGACAAGCTGTCTTTCCTCTGACTTTTATACACATGTCATGGCATACACTACACACACACATACACACACACACACACACACACACACACACACACACAACTAAAATAACAACAACAGAGGTGTTTAATGAGCAAAAACAGCTGGAGAGATGGTTCAGCAATTAAAAACACTGTTCTTTCAAAGCTCCGGAGTTCAGTTTCTAACACCCACATTAGGCAGCTCACAAGTGTCTGTAACTTCAGCTCCAGTGGTTCCAAAATTCTTTTCTGGTTTCCTAGGGCACCCATAGACATGCGATGTACACATAACCATATCTACAAACATATAAATAAAAACAAACTTTTTAAAATGATCAAAAAAATTTTGTTTTTTCTCATATATACATTCTAGAGTTTAGTGTGTGTGTGTGTTCACATATATCGTGCACAAAAACAGAAAGGAAAACTTGAGAGGATAGGAAGAGTTCTTAAGGGGTGGAGAGAAGGAAAAGAAGAGCATAATGGAGCACATGTGTCATGAAAGCAGAAGGTCTTGCTGTTTGTGGGGAGGAAAGCGACCAGCAGGAAGAAAGAGGAGGGCCTGGATAGATGGCACAGCAGATAAAGATGTCCACCAATGAGTCCGATGGCTGCCTGCCCGCCACAGACACTGTCCATTACCGGATCACATCACAGATCTTAGTGCGTCTTAGAAAATGAACACACAGAGTCACACAAAGACAAGGACAAAGACACAAAGAAACTTACCAGCCCAGTTAGGAACCCCTTGGATCCGGGTCTAGGATGAGATGGTTGCGGGGGATCCAGGATGAGCCCCCAAAATGTTGTGGCCGCGTTGCGAGACCCCCAAGCAAGACCACCACAGAGCCGATATCCGATGCAAAACACACAGGGGTTTATTGATAACAAGCAAGCCCGGGCTTGGTCCGTGTCCAACACTCAACATAGCAGATGGAGGAGGATGGCCCTGAGTTCTCAGGGTGAGGGCTTTTTAAAGGGAAAAATCACAAGCAGGGTGGTATAAGCCTTTGCGTCATATGATTGGGTGAGGGTATGTAACCTTTGAATTTACTGGTTGGGATTTACAGTTATCATTTTGGGGCAGGCCTGGACAAGTCCCAGACTTTGTCCTTGAGCTGCCATGGGGGCTGGCTGGCCTAGCACATACTGACTGTGGGGCTGACTCAGTGGCCCAGGCTCTGTCCTTGAGCAGCCATGAAGGCTGGCTGGCCTCACATGTTCATTCACATTGACCCATGTATGAAACTCTAAGTTGGTGAGGGGTCCCAGACAGTAAAAACTGGCTGAACCTTGAGCAGTCAGAGTACGTGCAGAAAAGGGAGCTACTGCAAGGACTAAGTCATAGCCCTCCCAGAAACTGCTTGCTTAAGTCTCAGGAAACTGAAATTGATGCCTGATCTCTGAGAGAAGACTGAGCAGCCTGTTATGGCATCTGCTTGGCCCTTTCAAAAGTAAATCCTTATGCTAGGTGTGGTGCCTCACATCTGTAATCCCAGTACTCATGGAGTGGAAGCAAAAGGTTTGACATGAGTTTGAGGCCATCCAGGCTACATAGTGAGGTCCAAGCCAGTATAGGTTATAGGGTGAGAGCATGTTTCAAAACAAAATGTGATACTTTATAACAATATAAATTCATTTGCCATTCTCTAGTGCTCTTTATTCTATGATAAGCTATAGTTAATTCATGTGCATATGTATTAAACATATCCAAAATATAATCATTTGCTTTTAAGCATTTGTATATATTTTATATTTTGTATTTTATTTATTTATTCATTCATTATGTATTCCTGTGTTTATGCATGTGTGATAATACACACATGGAGGTAGAGGGCAACTTTTAGGGGTTGGTTCTCCCTTTTCACCATATCCAGGGTATCAAACTCAAGCCATCATGATTGGCAGCAAGCATCTGTAAGACTGGGCCATCTTGCCAGGCCCTGTATGTATTTTAAATGAAAAAAGTGGAAATAGAGAATTTAGTATTAAGATGACTTTTAATCTTTTTTAAAATAATGTTTTTAACTCTTAAGATTTATTTATTTATTATGTATACAGTATTCTGTCTGCATGTATGCCTGCAGGCAGAAGAGGGTACCAGATCTCATTACAGATGGTTGTGAGCCACCATGTGGTTGCTGGGAATTGATCTCAGGACCTCTGGAAGAGCAGTCAGTGCTCTTAACCACTGAGCCATCTCTCCAGCTCAACTTTTAATCTTTCTGATGTTCTTTATTTGTACCAAAAGACGTTTTTGTTTCTGGTGTCCTTTTTCTTCAACCTGAAGGATTTCTGATTGTGTTTATATTTGTGTATTTCTGGTTGTTCCCAGAACTCTTATTTTTCTTTTTTTCTGGAAACATTTATTTTCACCATCACCTATGAAGAATGTTTTCAATAGACAATAGACTCTGAGTTAACTCTTTGTCTGTCACCACTTATTAGAGGAAGTTGCTGTCTTCTAGCCTCCATAGTCACTGACTAGAAAGCCACAGCTTTTAAAATAAAACATAAAACATAGCATGCTAACACCTCAAATGTATGGAGGGAAATAACCATCTTTTTAATAAGAGGTTTGTAGCTGAAGTTTTTCTGTGTCTCACCTGGCCCATGGTCAGGACAAATCTCTCTCACCCGCCAGTCCTGCAGCCACTTGGACCCAAGTAAACATACAAAGGCTTATATTAATTAAAACTGCTCAGCCATTAGCTCAGGCCTACCACTGACTAGCTCTTACATTTAAACTAAGCCATATTCTTATTTATGTTTAGCCACGTTGTTTGGTACCTTTTCTCAGTTCTGCCTTCACATCTTGCTTCCTCGGTGTCTGGCTGGCGTCTCCTGACTCAGCCTTCCTCTTCCCAGAATTCTCCTCTCTGCTTGTCCCGCCTATACTATACTTCCTGGCTGGCTACTGGCCAATCAGCATTTTATTTATCAACCAAATCAGAGCAACACACATTCACAGCATACAGAATGACATTCCCATCAGAGGTCTTCAGATTACAGGCTATCCATGTATACAAGTGAGACTTCACTCTTCTCTCACTCTGTATACACACACAAAATTCAATTCCATTCCCTTTAAAGGAAGTCATGGTAGATCAATTCCTCTCATACTTGCACTTGTATTAGAGAAAGACCAAGAGATAGGGAAGGACTTTGATGGATTTGAGAGGAGAAAATGATTATCAGTGACAGCCATTGGCATACCATGACACAACAGAATAAGTTTTTGGTCTGTGACCTGTATTCCTAAGAGTAGATTTACATTTTGATTTTATGATTATAACTATTGTTTTGGTTTTAGTTTTTGATTCAGTGTCTTGCTATGTAGCCCAGACTAGTCTGGAACTTACATTCCCTTGCCTGTGCCTGCCAAAAGTGTGTGTCACAGTTGCAGTTTCTTTCTGTCACTGTCATAAAAAACGCTAAACAAAATCAGCTTAGGGAAGAAAAGGTTTATCTAGCATATGCTTCCAGGTCATAGTTCATCACTAGGGGAAGTCAGGGCAGGAACTCAAGGCAAGGACCTGGCAGAAGCAACCATGGAAGGAAGAGTGCTGCTTGCTTGTTCCTTTTCTGGCTTGCTCATAGGGTCATGCTTAGCTTTTTTTATATAACCCAGGGCCATCTTCCCTGCCTAGGAATGGTACTGCCCACAGTGGACGAGGCCCTCTTATATGAATTAATAATCAAGGAAATCACCCACAGACATGTCCAAAGTCCAAACTCCTAATCTGATGTATGCAATTTCTCAATAGAGGCTTCCCTGTCAGCTGACACTGTGTCAGGTCGACAGTTGAACTAGGACAGCCACCATGTCTGTGAGACTTCCATTTTTTGAGGGAGCTTTTATAAAATTAATAATATATAACATAAAGAGCTTGATGTTCTCTGCAACTATGGCTGAAGTGATCTTCTACTTCAGAAAAGAACATTTTCTGGAAGCCTCACTGTGGTCTATTGTGTACATGATCTTCCTGAAGTTGATTTCACCAAGATAAAGACAGGATGGAACACACTAACACTTCATGTTACCCTAGAAATACGATAAATGATACCCAACACAAACTATAACCTCATCATGACATGGTCTTAAAGGAAAGCAATGGGAACCATTACTGTATGATATAGGCTCTTCAATAGGATTTTGGAATGGGTGACTGGTAAAAATGTAAGGAAATCTGAATAAAGCATGGGATTTAGTAATTAACAATGCCTTGATTGGCTTATCAATTGTGACAAATCCACTCAATTGAAGTAGTAACAATAGACAACCATGTGCAGGACATTTGGGAATACTCTGTACTACTCTTGCAACTTTTCTGTAAATATAAATCTCTAAAATTAAAAGTTTTCTTAAAACCAAGTGTCCTTACGATGGTTAGGGGATCTGAATACAGGGTAAATATCATGCCGAAGATTACGGATGGCTCAAAGATGAGGCTTAAGGATATCTATCTGGTTTATCCTTCACTCGGGAATGTGCTTTCTTCAGTTTCAATTATAAACACTATGATCAAAAGCAACTTGAGAGGAAAGGGTTTATTTTAGCTTACTGTTGTAGTCCATTACAAAGGAAACTCCAGGAAGGAACTTAGAAGCAGAAACCAAAGTAGAGGTCATGGAGGCAATGCTGCTTACTGGCTTGCTCTCCATGGCTTACTCAGCCTGCTTTATTATACACCTCCCTCACCTGCCTGCTGATGTTTCTTTAAAGAAGGGCATGGGCCTAGGGCATTAGACTCTCACCTAAGATTCCAGGCTCCCCTGTGGCACCTCCTTCCCAGCTGTGTGTAATTCTGTCCCAGTTGCATGTGGTTCTGTAGCCTCTGGAGACACTAGAGTATAGAGAGTGTGGAAGGTTGACTGACAGAGGCAGACACTTCCATCTATCTATACAGCTACAGGAAAGGCATTGTCGTAACCCTACAGTCAGACTTTTCCTTTTCCATGGTGTCGCTGCTTTGACGTCACCAATGCTCCTGTAAGTAATCCCTCATCCAACCGCTGTAAGTTATCAACTCACTGGCTCACCAAGCTGGGTTCTGGTGGAATAATACCTTGGTCTGTTGGAGCCCTAGCTGATTTGGGAAACACTTAGCACTCAAGGTCTAAGTCAATGTTTTCAGAGTATAGCCATTTCTTTTTAGTAACACCCGCTTTTTTACTACAGTTCTAACTGCTTATCCTGTATCCCAATTAAAACGTTCATCTGAGGGTCTGAGGGGATAACTCAGTCAGCAAAGTGCAAGCATGAGGACCTGAGTTCAATCCCTAGAACCTCCATAAAAATGCCAGTTGTGGTAGCCTGCGCTTGGAATTCCAGCACAAAGGAGGTGAAGATATACAGATTTTTGGGGTTTACTGGCCAGACAGCTCACTCTATTTTAGTGAGTTTCAGGCCAGTGAAAGTCTCTGTCTCAGAAAAAAAAAAGTAGACAGTACCTGAGAAAACACACTCAACATTGTCCTTGGACCTCCACCACGTGTGCACAGAGACCTGCACACATACTTACATATGATCACCTGGTGTTGAGGTTCTCATCCCTGGAAACCCTTTGAAATCATACTAGGAACTTTCATTCCATACACACCACACTACACCCTCACAACCCTCCGAAACAGAGGGAGGGAGGGAGGGAGGGAGGGAGGGAGGGAGGGAGAGAGAGAGAGAGAGAGAGAGAGAGAGAGAGAGAGAGAGAGAGAGAGAGAGAGAGATCTGGACTTTATGACCAAAGGCTAATTTTATTAGCCTGAAAGGAGGTCCAGGTATCAGTTTTAAGAAATCAGGTTAGACTATCCAACCTAATTCCGGCTTCCTGGCTCCTACTTCCAGTTACTTCACTGGTTTCCTTATTAGGTGGAGAGGGTCTCTGTTTTTCTCTGGTCTTGACCTTAACAGCAGTTTCTTTTCTTTTCTTTTCTTTTCTTTTCTTTTCTTTTCTTTTCTTTTCTTTTCTTTTCTTTTCTTTTCTTCTCTTTCTCTCTCCCTCCCTCCCTCCTTCCTTCCTTCCTTCCTTCCTTCCTTCCTTCCTTGAAAGGAAAGAATTCAGACAGGATTCAGACAGGATGCAGCAGTCGATCAAGTAGTCAAGAATGTAATCAGAGCAATCAAGGAGGCAAAGAAAGCTGGCCAAGCCTAGAAACAGCAACCTAGATCCTGGTAGGCAGAGGGCCTAAATTTTCCTTCTTTCTGTCCATCCCTTTTTGGTGCTCCCCCCAGGATGGACACTTCTAGAAAAGGGCAAAAGCCTTTAAGGCAAGAATGGTCAACATAGCCTATCTGGGTCCCTGGGACAGGACGTGTTGATCTGGCTGTGGCACACTCTGCAGCCATCTGTATTTTGGGCATGGTAGAGAAGAACACCCAAGTAGAGACCACAGTAGCAGGTGGTCGGCTTCAGCATTGGGAGGAGGCAAAATTCTCAGACCTTAAATTTGGAAGTCGAGAATGAGAAGCTGCTAAACAGAGGAAATATCAGGAGGGTGTATAGCCAGTCCCTTCTGGCTCAGGAAAGGAGTTGGTCCCCACAGAGCAGGGCCTGCCAGGTTCTCTGACTCCCAGGGATGCCCACCCAGCACCAGGAAGCCCCTCAGAGTAGTGAGCAGAGAGCACAGGGCTAAGGCCCTGACTGTGGTTCCTATCTCCACATGACCATGGCTGATGTAGACACCGGTGAAGAATTTGTCTCTACTTGGAACACATAAATTCATGGCTCTCCAGCTCTGGTTTTCAGGAGCTTTGTAACATCACATATTATGCATCACAATGCCCACTGTGGATAACCTGGTGACAGTTGTCAGGAAACATTAGAGCAGCTCCTTGCGGTGACTCGGAGCTCTTGTTCTCACAGCTCAGGCCTTCCTCCCCTTCTGGGCACAGATAAACTCCTAGGTAAGAATCCAGGGTCCTTATTATCCCCACTGCTGGGCCCCACGTACACATTCCTTGTTAGGGGTTATACACATCTTCGACCACTGGATGGCGACAGACATCCTGACAGGAAGCTTCCCTGTTTTTTCCAGGCTGGGCCAACATTTCCATACACAGGTAAACTTTGTCTTGTTCCACTGCATGAAATTAGGGCTGCAGACACACTAGTGTCCCTACACTTTCCCCTCACCTCTCTTTCATAAACTCCTTTCAGTGAATAAAGTCTGAAAACCAGTATCTGGCCTATCTGGGGTTTCCTGCCTTGACTTTCTTATCCCCTTCCAAATCATGGAGTGGAGAGTGAGTAGTTGCCAGACCCTAGGAAATGAGCTATGAATGTGCCATTTTTGGATGTTTCTCAGTTTATTGTATCTACTGCTTCCTCCATGTGGTTACAGACTGATGGCCCAGGTTGGCTCTTGACCTCACAATGGTCAGGATGACCTATAGGCATGGCTGAAGTCATGGGTGACATCTTAGTTGTTGTGTGACTTGGGAGCTAGTTACTCAGCTTCTCTGGGCCTTATCTCTTCTCTTGTACAATGTGGATGGCAACAATACTTATGTCATGAAGTCACTGTAATGGTAAGTTCAGAGAAATAAAGATAAGGATGGTGATGGGTATCTCAGTGGGGACAGGGTGAACGAGTCTACAGCACAGCAAGATCTTTAACTGGTGAAAGGGAGGACATCTATCAACCTAGAATGACTAAGGAAGCACTTCAGAAGAAGGCTAATGGATCTAGAGGGAAACATGGATCTACAGAATGGGCCAGTTAGTACTCTCCATGCTGGGATGTCTAGCCCAGCCTTGATGCAGGGGGAGGAGCTTGGTCCTGCCTTAAATTGATATGCCATGCTTTGTTGACTTCCATGGGGGGTCTGCTCCTTTCTAAACAAAGGAGGAGTTGGGGGGGGGTTAGGGGAAGGGAATGAGAAGAGAAGAGGGAGAGAAAATTGTGGTTGGTATGTAAAAGAGATGAAAAAATTTAATAAAAGAAAAAAAAGGGTCAGGTAGCACCCAAATTAAATAAACTGTATGGTGTAACTGCTTTAAGTTTTCCTGTTGCTTATTTACTCTTTAAAATAGTTGCTTAAAGAAATGTATATATTATTGAGTATATGTCATATATAGAAAGAACATGTCTGTATGAAGTTGAGAATTGTCCTTTCAAGGTCTGTAAAGAATTGTGTTGACATTTTGATGGAGAGAGTGTTGAATCTGTGGATTGCTTTTGGTAAGATGATCATTTTTACTACGTTAGTTCTACCAATCCATAAACATAGGAGATCTTTCCATCTTCTGATATCTTCTTCAGTTTCTTTCTTTAAAGACTTGAAGGCTTTTTTTGTATTTCATAACACGTTATTAAGAAGGAACCTATGTCAGTTCTTCTACGTAAATAATGGTGACAGAATCAAGGGAAACCCATCAAGGATCATATGTGGACAGTAACTTACATAATCCTTTAATTACATAATTGATGTGTAATTTTAAAGCAAAGTTTAATCCCTATTAAGCAAACATTTTTGCATATCCTGCCTTCTCTTTATCTTTCTGTGCATTTATCACTTCTTTGACTTTAAGCAGTTCTTCCTAGATGGCTTTATCTCCTGGGACTATCTCCTGTGCCTTCTTAAGATCCGCCAATGCTGGATCATAGTCTTTTAATCCTGGCCATCCTTGCACTCTGTGGTATAGTGCCTTGGTATTTCAAGAGCCTCCAAACAACTGTCAGTTGCTCCCTGACAACTTAACATCTTCAATTTACAAGCATCAATACTCGGCAAACAGCTTAAGGATAGAGATAGTAATCTGGATGTATCTGCTGTCTCAATAAAAGCCTTTGAATTATCCATATACCTTAAAAATTTTGCATGTTTTAGTAACCATCTTCCAGTTCTGAGATTTGAAAAAAAATTTCCAATTTTTCAAAGTCTTCAGCAATTAATAAAATCCTATATACATCTTTTAAATCTCTATCTGCATCCTTGGGGGATCCGGATGACTGTCACCAGAGCCGTCTTGGGGGACACTCCCCAGTCATATCCGTCTTTCAGTTCTCCACCTTTTGCAACATTTTCTGATATCTTCTTCAATTTCTTTCTTCAGAGACTTAAAGTTATTTTTTATCATATTTTTTTAATTTATTTTACAATACTATTCAGTTCTACATAATAGCCACAGATTCCCTTGTTCTCTCCCTTCCTGCCCCCCTCCCCTTCCCCCCATCCCACCCCCCATTCCCACCTCTTCCAG